>NC_040903.2:110725357-111367739 GCF_004126475.2 Phyllostomus discolor | reverse complement strand
GAGAAAAGTTCAGAACTGCTCAAAACACAATTTTCCCATTCTGCTTAGTTCATCATCACAGGCTCAGCTCCAGCAGCAGGAGAAAGCTCACACTGGGAGACAGGGCATTGTTTGTAGACTTGAGAGTGGAAAAACTGTTTTTTTTTTCTTTTCCAATGTACTAAGCAAGTTTTCTCTTTTGCACTTGCCTCTGCATTGCACAAACTTCTGAACATTGTGCTCCACAGGTCTCAGAAGGAAAGGACATGGAGATCTAGCATGACTTGTCCTGGGTGAAAGAAATTTAGAATTAAAAAAAAATAATTCTCTCATTCTACTAGGTTTCTTTCCTACAGCCAAAGCAGCAGCAGACATTCCTTGTGCTGGGAGTGGGGTGTTGCTGCAGGCTTATGAATGCAAGAACTGTGTTTTCCCCCCAATCTGCTCAGTAAATTCTCTGTTTTTTCTCTTGCTCCTGCACCTCT
Source organism: Phyllostomus discolor (assembly GCF_004126475.2). Taxonomy (NCBI): domain Eukaryota; kingdom Metazoa; phylum Chordata; class Mammalia; order Chiroptera; family Phyllostomidae; genus Phyllostomus; species Phyllostomus discolor. The sequence continues at coordinate 111,367,275 of NC_040903.2, read as the reverse complement.
TCCACTGTCAGTGATTCCCTTTATGGAGCTTCTGTCTGTCTCTCTTGAGGCTGTGTTGCACCAGTGAGGTTTCCATCTTAATCAAAGCTCATGTAATGAACACTTCAGCCTGGTTCCCAGGCCACAGAAGTGCTTCACACTGAGTTAACATATCTGATTATTACTGGTGTAGAGCAATCTGACATAATCCTGCCACCAAAGACTCCATAGACTTCCCTTCCCTCCCTATTGCTGTATTTTTATGGTCTCACAGTTCAAAAAGTGGGGGGTGCTTCATAGCTGTTATTTCAACTGGTGGCAGAGCAGCTAAGCAGGAAGTCCTTGCTCAGCCATGTTTCAGTTCCTTTAAAAAAGTCTCTATGTGGTTGGTACCCATGGTACCCAGCAGTGCTGAGTCATTGTCTGGATTTCTGCACATGCATCATCTTCCAAAAGTCAAAATTTCTCACAATGTTATGGCTGACTGAAGCCTGCAGGTTCTTCTGACCTCCTATGTGTGGTGTGTGATCACTTTAGCAGTCTGAATCCCTATCTGGAACACTGCAACTTGACATTTCAGCTAAGAAATTACTGCACACAGTGTATGTGTACTCTTGGTCTCACTGACTCAGTAAAAATTTCCATTTCATCCTCAATTAGGATTGGGGATCTCTGCATGAGATTAAGGTCCCCTGATCTGGGGGAAAAAAAAAGAGCTCCAAAGCTGTGATTTCTGTGTAGTCTCTCAACCTCTACTGGAACTGTGCACAAGGTATTTCCCCTTCAACTTATACAATATACTTACCAGACGGTATGAAGCATCTTCTGTACTCTTTGGTGTCAAAAGTTTACATCAGCTAAAATTCTGTTTACTGTTCAGGTTGATTCTTGGAAGATCAGCTGAGAACTGGGTTGGGGGCAGGAACAAGTAGACTCAAAATTCACCCACTCAGGTGCTATAAATGAGCCTAAAATGCAGTCTCAACATCCCTAGGTCATGCATCCTCTTCTGTGCCTGGTTTTCATTCATAATTTCTATGTTTTTTTTTTCTTGCTGTTGTGATTCCTATTAAGTTCCTTGTAGTTCTCATTAAGTTCCTTGAGCATCCTTGTAATATTTGGGACTCTATGTCTGATAATTTGCTTGCCTCAATATCATTTAGCTATTTTTCTGGGGATTCCTTCCTTTCTTATTGTTTGGTGTTTTTCTTTACCTCCTCATTTTAGTTGTCTTATTTGATTTGCCTTAAATAGATCTGCTTTGACTCCCTGTCTTCATGAAGTACCGTATGTGGTAGGAATTCTGTGGGAGTCAGTGTTCTTGATTTCCTAAGATTGAACCTATAGAAATGTCCTTTGTGTGGGTTATGTGGGCTCTCCTCTTGTATATGGTCCTGATTGTTTTTGGCCCATTCATTGGTGAGAGCTCCCCTCCAGTGGGCTAACTGAGAGGCTCAACACTCACCACATTTATATGCTTTTAAAGAGGTTCTTATAGGACAAAGCAAAATAACACATAAAAACAAAATGAACACAAGAAAAAAATAAACCCACAAAATCAACAGCAGCAAAATCATTGAAAAAATAGCATAGAATAATGAAATAGAAAGGGAAGTAGAATAGTAGAAAAAGGGAAAATAGATAAAAGAAAAAATAATAAGATCAAAGTAAATAAAAATGATTATGAGTGGAGAAAAGGAAAGATAACTAATATGAGTAATGAATAGAAACAGAGAAATTGGAAAAGAGGAAAAAGAAAGAGAAATAATAACAGATATAAAAAAGATAAAAATGTCAGAACTGAAGAAAATATAAGAGTAAAATAAGAAGTATAAAAGAATAAAAAAGCATCAAAACTAGAAAAATAATAATTAAAATATTATGAAAAATATTGAAAATAAAAGAAACTACAAAGGAGTTCCTATAAGACTATCAGCTGATTTATCAAAAGAAACCTTACAAGCAAGAAGAGGCTGGCAAGGAGTATTCAAAGAGATGAAAAGCAAGGACCTACATCAAAGATTGCTCTATCCAGTGAAGCTATCATTTAGAATGACAGGGCAAATAAAGTGCTTCCCAGATAAGGTAAAGTTAAAAGAGTGCATCATCACCAAGTCCTTATTATATGAAATGTTAAAGGGACTTATATAAGAAAAAGAAGATCAAAACTATGAACAGCAAAATGACAACAAACCCACAACTATCAACAACAGAACCTAAAAAAACAAACTAAGCAAAATAGAGTAGGAACAGAATCATAGAAATGGAGATCACATGCAGGGTTATCAGTGGGAAGGGAGAGGGAAGAACATGGGGCAGGGGAAGGTACAGGGAATAAGAGGCATAAGTAGGTCAATGGATTGAGCACAGGCCTATGAAGCAAAGTGTCACGGTTGGATTCCCAATCAGGATACATGCCTGAGTTGTGAGCCAGGTCTCTGGTGCAGGGCATGTGAGAGGCATCCACACATTGATGTTTCTCTCCCTCTCTCCCTAACTCTCTAAAAATAAAGAAGAAAATCTTTATCAAAAATATCTTCAAAATAAAAAAAAAATAAAGAAGCATAACTGGTAGGTGCAAAATAGACAGGTGGATGTTAAGAATAGTTTCAAAAATGGAGAAGGCAAAGAACTCTTATGTGTGACCCACAGACATGAACTAAAGGGGGGATTGCTAGAGAGAATGGTGTACCAGGCAGAGGGGGGCAAAGGGGAAAATGGGATGAGTGTAATAGCATAATCAACAAAATATATTTAATATTAAATAAAAAATAACAAAGGGGAGTTTTTCTCTGCAGAGTTTAGTGCTTGCTTGCTGGTTCTTTCTTTGGATATAGCTCTGATGCCTGAGGCTGGTATAAGCTACTGTCAGGTGCTGTCCGTGTCTAGCCCTTGGCAGCCTGTTTGAAGCTACAGGTTTTCCACAGCTGTGACTGTTTCCTCCAGGCTTGGATGCACTTAAGATAGGCCAAACTGTACTACAAAGCTGGCTTCTATGAGCACTTGGTTCTGTGTTGGGTCAGCAAGTATCCCAATGCACTGCAGGATATACCTCCACCTACCTCTGCCTACTGTTCTGTTGTAAGTCTTGGACTAGTTTCTGACATAACTCTTTCTGAGTGGGCTCCTACCAGAATCATTGGGATGGGACTCCAGGGTCTTCCATGGGGTTGAAATTCAGTCTTCAATGAAGATGGTTGGTGTGTTCTCCCATGCTTGAGTCACTTGTCTGAGTTTGTCCTGGATTATTTCCCTGAACTCAGCAGATCAGGGACCCCAGTATGCCAGTGGTTATGGCCTCCATAACCCAGATTTTTGGCGTGCCAGAAACCATGAGTATCTTTCTATGGCTCCTCTATGAGGGGGGAAGTGCCAGTATTGTTCCCAGAAAAATGTACGGAATGGCTGCACCTTAAAGCCAATCTCTGACACTTATGGAGTCTACATATGTTGCTATCTCCTCAGAAGCAGTTAAGATGAAGGATGGGGGAAAAGAAAGGGAAAAAAGATGTAGGTGGCATTAGCAGGATTCCAGAGGGTGGGGAGAGCTGGATTTCAAAGGGTGGGGCAAGCAGTATCTCACAGGGTGAAATAATTGCTTTTCCCATATGAGGGGCTTGCTCGTCTCAAGATGGTTGCTTCTATGGCTTCCAGTTATTTCCCAAACCCAAAATCCCCACAAACATTTCTCCACTTCTCTCTCTGGTGCTTCCAACTCCAGACTCTCCATGTGTGACTCTAGGCCATGTTGCCCTCCCTTTGCTGAAATCCAAGGTGAGTGACTATAAACACAAAGGGGCTTTGGCCCCTTTGAGAAAAAAAAGTGGCTTTGTCTCCAGTGGGCTCTGTCTATCCCCAGCAGGCAAAAACCCCACCACCTTTCACTGCTGGATGCTCTGTGGGCAACTGATTTTGGCACTGGTGCTGCTCCATGTTTGGGAACCTGGTTTGTGTTCGGGCTTCTCACCTCTCACAGGGAAACTCCCACAGCTACGCTGTAAGCTTGGCCTGCTGCCCATGTGAACAGCACCATCCCTTTCATGTCCCTGCCCTTTCTAGCAGTTTCAAGCTGGTTTCTGGCTGTCCTTGGTTAAAAAAATCTCTTTTTCAGGAAGTCTTCATTTTTTATTTAGTTATCTGTTTGTTTGTTTGTTTGTTTGTTTGTTTGTTTAATTTCAGGTGGTTGTTCCCCTCTTTAGTTTTATTTCCATTTTGGTTCTGGAAGAGGGTGCAAGAAAGATCCTTCTATTCCACTGCCATCTTGTGACCACAGTCTCTAAACTGTCCTTATATGCTTTTATTCCTCTTTCCACTACCAAAATTTTCATCCTACAATATAACTTAAGCAGTTTTAAATGTGGAAACAAAAAAGGATATATTTTGTTTAATCTAACAGCTTATTTTGTATACAATCCCCAAGGTTATAATTTGTGAAGACTGACTACCTCCGAGTTCCTTTTCATAGAGAAGTTGTGACCCTTACAGTATTCACTGATATCCTCTCTTGACCAACTATTCATATTAGCAATTGCAGTCTGGTTGATTGAAGCAATCCACAGTTATATTTCTAAATCCTTTTGTTACAGAACAGACCCAGAGGGTAGTGAATGATATACTATTACCAAATGGACTCCACCTTGTGCTCCCAGGGTCTTCCCAACATGGGTTCATCTTGCCCACTCGCAGGGAAAGACATCTCTCAATGCCAGAGACTGATGAAAAGGAGAGGAATTCTTTATATAAAAAGCTATACAGACTTAGAGTAATAATCTAATGTCCTCATTAAAATACTAAAATCCTTTAGAATACCCACAAACACACACACTCTTTCCTTCTCCCTCTGCCCAGTATGGGGTACTATATCTTAGGAAAAGTAGAAGTCTATGGCTCAGGTAGCCCCTCGATTCTAGCACCATCAGCTGTGTCTCCGAGGTAATCTCCAGTTAATCCAAAACCATGTGACACCTTCTCAGGGCCCAATAGCAGAATCTTTTCACCTCTTTCCTTCCCAGCAAGGTCTGTCCTGCTTCCTAAGCTACATGGCAAAAGGGAGCAGCCCAAATCCACATGGTCCTGACTCTCACCCAAGCCATGTTGTCCCAACCTTCCAGAATGACTGCCACACTTAGGTTTTAAATCCCAGTGCCAATCTTCCTCTGTACCCCTATTTCTGACTCTTCCCACAAACAGTTACACCTGCCAATATTCTCATATTTTTCCAGCCTTTCTTGGCTGACATAGTAAGTCTGGGCAGGTGTGGCCCCATGGCATGGAACCAAAAATCTCCAAGCTCTCACACAGGTGCTGTAACCAGGGGGAGTTGCCTCCCAGTTACACCCTGGGCAGAAGTCACTCCCAACCCCCTGGCTCAAAGTATGGTCACAGCTATTTAACATAACCATGAAACCAGTTAAAATTTATAGATATGTTAAATGACCATGCCTGAGGTTATTTGTAAAACTGTTGCTATGCAAAACAACTCTCAATGGCCCTGTTCCATGTGTCCCATCCCCCAGTTCAGACCCGTGGGGTAAGGACATCCCATATTTTTAATATTTCCTGGACAGCCTGAGTTCTGGACCCCATTACAAATCCTTCTTTGCCCCCACCCACTGCACCCTCTTACACTTTCTCAATTTCCTAAATGTTGTGCAGTTATCATTACTTAACTAAATAATCAGCATTAGTCAAACATTCACAACTTCATCTTTGTCCACTTGTTCATAGGCACACACATTCATAAAAATTGTTAACCTTCAAGTCTTACCATATACTTTTCTACATCTCAGAAGAATTTCTACAGCATATCCCATCTGAACCCATTATTCAAACCCCACAGGTGGTTTGTCACTTACTATGCAGTGGAATTCTAAAATCTTTAGCTCATTTCCTTCCCTTGAGTGCACTCTTGACACAATCGTAGGCAGAAACCACCTCAAAGAAGGGATTGTGTTCACTTTTGGCAAAATTTCACACATTATGCTTGGCTCTGATGTCTTTGCCCTTATATAAATGTAAAATAATGACAGGACAAAGGCTGTCCCTTCCTCTGAGAGGAAGTGAATGTTTTCACTATTTACTTTCAACTTCCTATCTTTTCATTTACATGTTTCAACTGAAACCTTTAATTTTGTTCTTTTTTAAAAGTTCTAAATATATTTTATTTATTTTTAGAGACGGGGAAGGGAGGGATAAAGAGGGAGAGAAACATGAATGTATGATTGCCTCTCACACACTCCCTACTGGGGACCTTGCCTGCAACTCAGACACGTGCTTTGACTGGGAATTGAACTGGCAACCCTTTGGTTCTCAGGCCAGCACTCAAACCAATAAGCCACACCAGTGAGGGTGCAATCTTTAATTTTAAAAATAACTAAAAAACACGCATGTATAAATTAAACTTAACTTTGTACACATTGTTATAGTGCCTCAAAAAAATCTAATTGCTATTATACAGCAATTGTGACAGATTATCATTAATCCTGTTTTAGATACTTAGAAAAAATTATTGGAAAACAAGAAAAAAATTAATGAAACTTCTTCTGACACAGTCTGTGAACACTCCATATATTCTCATAAACCTTGAACATAGCTGTTATAAATGAAATAAAAGTAAAATTATGAGGTGTAGTGCTCATTTTGTTAACTATCAAGAAAAAAGAGCAGGCCCAGACTTTGGAAGGAAAATGTAAACATTGTGAAATCTCATGTCTTCCTGCCCCTGGGAGGTTTATTTATTGGAAATTATATTTCAAGGAAAAAGTCTATCTAAGTTAAGCTCCTAGTTATTATGTCACATGTAACTGCATTGTAGAATACACCCCAAATCTTACAGTTATGTAAACTAAGTTGTCAAGCACTTGTTATTTTAAAGCAGGGAACAGGCAGCTCCTTTGACAGCCCCGTGGTCCCAGCTCCCAGCCTGATTCATGGCTGGTGCTGAGACACAGGAAGTTCGTGTCTACTATAGTCTAAACACTATGAAAATGGAGCATAGAAAGAAGTTCAGAAAGGTAATAATAGGCTAAACACTATAACTCAGACAAAAACCATGCAACACACTGGAAGAAAGGAAAAATTAAGCCTGTGAACTAGAGTCAGCCTTTATACAATTAAGGATACCCAGCATTAGCTCCAGAATTTGCAAGCCCCCATACAAGTTGAAAATGAAGGATTCCTCATTCAAAAATTAAGAATCTCAAGACAGACAGAAGAGCATTAAAACCAAGAGCCTTCTAAATGCAGGGTAGTGTGTGAATACTCAGGTCACCCACCCACGAAGCTGTCTCTAGGAGTACCTTTTAAACAACTGAAGAGTTAAGAAGCTATAAAATGCCATTGCTTCAGATAGAGTGGGACACTCTCTCTCATCTGTATTTTTCTATAACAGCATCATGCATTTAAAATGTAAATATATATTGATATGTATCTGATACATTTAAAAGGTTATTTAGATGTGCAGTTTTATAGCAAATGCTTATGGTCAGTATAATTCTTTCCATAATATTTTTGCTCTGACACAGCAATTTGAATTGTATGATTCAACAGTAGTAAAATCTGGATGTATTCTTTAGTTGGGAATCAAAACAGTGTTTACTGCTCTATGGACATCCAGTGGGGAAAACAGAATATTTAAACTATACTGTTATAAATCAGTTTGATTGTTTTTTGTGGGTAAGGAATTTGACCGTTTAAATAAAGCTAACTTATACAGAGCAAAGCAAAAGTGGGTTTACAGTTGTTTATATGGAAAATAATGTAATAATAAATAAATAATGATGTTAATATAGACAGGGAGCACCAGTAAGTCTCCTCCCTTGACCAAGATGAGATGACACAGGGGAAGGTTCTTACACTGTGTGCCAAAAGCCAGAAAGATGAATGGACAAGACCCAAGCCACCTAAAACTAGCAAGATAATTGGATAGGAAAAATAGGCCACCCCTCCCTGTCTCTATAAGAACCACAGACTAAAGCAGGAAGGGGGTTCGTCTTTGAGACAGGAGTCCACCATTCCCCCAGGTCACTGCACCTGAATAAGCCTCTTTCCTTTTGCACCAGCACACACCTCACAAATCTGGCTTTCTTTGCAACAGGCAGCCTAACCTGTGTTTTAGGTTATAGTAATTCCAGAATAAACTCTGTGTTTCATGTAATCACAACTGTAAATCTACCTTTAACCCATCCTTCATTTCCTACAACAACAAAAAAAAATGTTTAACCATCAATACTTTTCATTTAAGAGGAATTGATACTTTACTCATTATTATGCTCTTTAAAGAGAAGGTATACAACTTTGCCTTCAGTCAAAAACAAGAGCTTGTAAAAGTGAAGAGCAAGACATTACAGAGACACTGCATTTGAGCAGCAAGTTTGATCTCCCAAGTTTCACTTTAGCAAAAAGGTGACTTTTTGGCAGGAAACCTGAGCCTAGGTGGCAAAACTGAGAGACCAGAGTGCCCTCAGGAAACTCACCAAACTGTAACATCATCTGCCACAATGTGCCAACACCAGGGTCCTGTCAATAGGCAGTGAGAGGCTTTTCTGCTAGAACTAAAGTAATTAAATCTCTCTGTGCTTATAAAAGTAAAATAAAATAAATATGCAATTACCTACTGCTGGTCAGTGGAATTACACTGAGTGAAAGTAAATTTCAGTTTCATGGTGTGAGACTGAAACTATTACCATTTAAGCAGATAATTCCACATGAAATCTCTTGATATTTCAATAATTCATCTCTTGTTTTGGATGTGAAAAAGCTTAAGAAAATCCCATGTATTATGTTTTGGAATTATATGTAATGTGTAGTCAGGGTACTGAGAACTGTTACAGACCACAACAAGGTGGGGCCTGGGACGATATACTATTATTGAAAGAAGCCCCCAGGTCCATTATGTCCACCGCCAGAGGAAAGACCTCTCAATGCCAGAGATTTGTGAAAAGGAAAGGAAATGTTAATTTAATGCTATACAAACTTAAAATAGTGACCTAATGCCTTTATCAAAAATCCTAAAGTCCCTTAAAAACACCCACAAACAGACACAGTCCTTCCTTCCCCCTTTGCCCAGTCCAGAGTACCATATCTCAGGAAAGGAAATAGAAGTCCATGGCTCAGGCAGTCCTCTGGTTATTCCCAGTTAGTACTCGATCTTGACTGGGAGACCTCCCTGGGTTCCTGGCACCCTCAGCTGTGTTGCCAGGATCTCTACTAAAACCAGGTGGTGGGTCCTCCTTCTAAAGTTGTGGGGGTCCCCACTCTGGCAAAGGCACATGGTCCTCTCTCTCCCAGGGCCACAGGAGTCCCCACTCAGCCAAAACCACGTGCTTCTCTCCTCAATGGCTGCTTTGTCTGGGTTTGAATGCCAGTGCCAATCTTCCTCTGAAGCCCCATTTCTCACTCCTCCTACACTCTGCCACACTTGCGTTCAATCTGCTGTCTTTTCCAGCTTTTCTGGTCGCCATGATGGGTCTGGGCAGGTGTGACCCCATGTCATGGAGCCAATCTTCTCCGAGCTCCCACACAGGTGCTGTAACTCAGGGGACCTGCCCTTCAGTCACATCTTGCGGGGGAGGTCCCTTTCCATCCCTCTGGCCTAGAGCATGGCCATAGCTATTTAGCATATCTAAGTGACCAGCCAAAGGCTATAGGTATGTTAAATGACCATGCCATGGATTAGCTGAAAGCTGCCCTGCATGTTCTTGCTCTGTGTGCCCCTTCCCCCAACTCACACCTGTGGGGGAAGGGGTGGAGACATCTTAAAATCTCCTGGACACCTTGAGTTCTGGACCCCATTTCAAATGCCCATTTTGGGTCCCCCTTCTGGGCTGCACCCTGTAACAGAACCACAACAATATAACCACATTCAGTTTCTTTAATTAGACCAAAGAAAACTATGATTTCTTAAATAATTTGAGTGCATCATATTTTTTCAACTTCTTTAAGTCACTTGGAATTACTTTTATAATGTTTGCTTACTTTCAAGATTTCAATTTAATTTTCAAACTGTATTTATAGTTGTGCACCTCCATTAATATGTGGAAACAGTTAATAATCAGCCTTTTTTATTACATTGTGAGATTGTCAGGAAAATTATCATTTATAAATGATTTTATGTGACAAGTTTTAAAACTTGTTTTTAATAAAACCTTAACAAAATTTCCACTGTCTGAAACAACTCAGACCAAGCTAGTATCAATGACCAAATTATTTCTGTCAATGCATTAATAAAAAGACAAACATTTAGAAAACATCATTTTTTAAACATTAACAAAATTCTCACAGGTTCTTCCTGAGTTTCAAAATAATATCAAATATAAGATCAAAACTTTTGTGTACCTCCATCCAATGAGTTAAATAAACAAAATGTTAAATAACGTTAAATGAAGAAAAATGTTTATATTTTTTTTATTGTTGTTCAAGTACAGTTGTCTCCATTTTCACCATGACCCACTGCCCCACCCATCCTCACCTCCCACCCTTGAACCCCCTTTGGCTTTTTCCATGTGTTCTCCATACATTTTCCTTCATGGCACTTCCCTTATTATTCCCCATTATCCCTCTCACCCCTCCTCTCTGGTTACTGTCAGATTCTTTATTTCAATGTCTCTGGTTTTCTTTTGCATGCTTGCTTGTTTTGTTGATTAGGTTCCACTTGAAGGTGAAATCATATGGTATTTGTCTTTTACCACCTGGCTTATTTCACTTAGCATAATGCTCTCCAGTTACATCCATGCTCTTGCTAAGCGTAGGGGCACCTTCTCTTCTTCTGCTGCATAGCATTCTATTGTGTAAATGTACCATAGCTTTCTTTTACTTTTTAAAATATATTTTATTGATTATGCTATTATAATTATCCCATATCCCCCCCATTATTCCCCTCTGCCCTGCACACCCTCTCCCAGCAGCATTCCCCCCTCCTTAGTTCATGTCCATGGGTCACATTTATAAGTTCTTTGGCTTTTCTATATCCTCTTCTATCTTAACCTGTCTCTGTCTATTTTCTAAGTACCATTTATGCTATTTATTCTCAGTACCTTTTCCCTTACTTCCCCCTTCCCTTCCCTGCTGATAACCTTCCACATGATCTTCATTTCTGTGATTCTGTTCCTGTTCTAGTCATTTGCTTAGTTTGTTTTTGTTTTTGTTTAGGTTTGGTTGTTGACAGTTGTGAGTTTGTTGTAATTTCACTGTTCATAGTTTTGATCTTCTTTTTTGTAGGTAAGTTCCTATAACATTTCACATAATAAAGTCTTGGTGATGCCCTTACTTTAACTTGGTGATGCCAGTCCTTTAACTTGACCTTATCAGCCCTTCCATTCTAAATGATAGCTTTGCTAGATAGAGTAATCTAGGAGGGGGGTCCTTGCCTTTCATGACTTTGAATACATCTTTCCAGCCCCTTTTAGCCTGTAAGGTTTCTTTTGAGAAATCAGCTGACAGTCTTATGGTAACTCCTTTGTAGGTAACTGTCTCCTTTTTAAATGATGCTTTTAAGGTTCTTTCCTTATCTTTAATCTTAGGTAAACTAATTTTGATGTGCCTAGGTGTGTGCTTCCTTGGTTTCAGCTTCTTTGGGACTCTCTGAGCTTCCTGGACTTCCTGGAAGTCTATTTCCTTTGCCAGATTGGGGAAGTTTCATTTATTATTTGTTCAAATAAGTTTTCAATTTCTTGTTCTTCCTCTTCTTCTGACACCCCTATACTTTGGATGTTGGAAAGTTTAAGGTTGTCCTGGAGGTTCCTAAGCCTATCTTCATTTTTTTTGAATTATTGTTTCTTCATTCTGTTCTGGTTGAATGTTTATTTCTTCCTTCTGGTCCAAACCATTGATTTGAGTCCCAGTTTCCTTCCCATCACTGTTGGTTCCTTGCACATTTTCCTTTCTTTCATTTTTCATAGTCTTCACTTTTTCCTCTATTTTGTGACCATACTCACCCAATTCTGTGAGCATCCTGATTACTAGTGTTTTGAACTGTGAATCTGATAGATTGGCTATCTCTTCATTGTTTAGATGTGTTTTGTTTTGTTTTTTTTTTGAGTTTGGATCTGTTCAAAGCTCAACTGGTTTGATTTAGGCCATTTTATTTTTTGTCTTGGCATGCCTGTTATGTGAAAAGGGGCAGAGCCTTAATTATTCTCCAGGGCAGGACAACTCCTGTCATTGCATTGTGTCACTGTATGTGGGATAGGGGTCCAAGGGGGAATAATGCTCTCTTGTTCAGCTCTCTGCTGGCTTTAAGTCTTTTCAGCTGCTACCCACAAGCAAATTGGGTGCTTCTGGTGCTGATTCCCAAGCATGTATGTTTTGGATTCTGTTGGTCTCTCCCACAAACTCTCCTGTAAGCCTGGAAGTTTCACACACTGCCCCAACACCTACTTTTTTTTTTTTTTTTTTTTTTTTCTCAGAGGTGTTGAGGCTTTATTTCCCTACACTGGAACCCTGGGTTACATGGACTCTTTCACTTCCCAGTTGTTCCTTCCAGTTTATCTGCATGCAAATATAGGACAACATACTCTACCAGCCTCCACCTTGCCCAGACCACCAGGCTCAGGAGCCCTCTCCTCCCAGCCGCCTGTCACTGTCCCTCCTACTGGTCTGTATGAATGTTCTTCTTTAACTCCTTTGTTGTCCAACTTCCATACAGTTTGATTTTCTTTCAGTTCTGGTTGTTTTTTGTTTTTAAATTTGTTGTTGTCCTTTTTTGTTGTTGTTGTTCTTGTGGGAGGAGGCTCAGTGTATCTATCTACAACTCCATTTTGGCCTGAAGTCTGCTATAGTTTTTATATCCACTCATTTACTGATGGTGATTTAGGCTGTTTCCAGCACTTGGCTGCTGTAAGTAACCCCGTTATAAACATTGGGGTACATAGGTTTTCTTGAATTGGTGTTTCAGGATTCTTAGGGTATAAATCCAGAAGTGGTATTGCTTAGTCAAAAGACACTTCCGTTTTTCATTTGCTGAGGAAATTCCATACTGTTCTCCACAATGGCTTTGCCAGTCTGCATTTCCACCAACAATGCACTAGGGTTCCCTTTTCTCCACAACATCTCCAACATTGTTGTTTGTTGCATTGTTTATGATAGGCATTCTCACTGGTGTGAAGTTATATTGCATTGTGATTTACATTTGCATCTCTCTGATGGCTAGTGATGCTGATCATTTCTTCATATGTCTCTGGGCCCTTTGTCCTCCTTGGAGAAGTGTTTGTTTGGGAGTTTTTATTACTGCTTTGATCTCATCAGCTGTTATTGGTTTGTTCAAGCTAGCTGCTACTCCTTCATTCAGTTTTAGATTATATTTTTCTACAAATTCATCTATTTCACCCTGGTTTTCAAAATTTACTGGCATATAGTTGTTCATAGTAATTTCTTACAATCCTTTATATCTCTGTGGTAATGTTGTAGTATTTCCTTTTTCATTTCTGCTTTTGTTTATTTGGGTTCTCTCTCTTTTTTTCTTGGTGAGTCTGATTAAAGGCTTGTCAATTTTGTTTACCTTTTCAATGAAGCAGCTTCTGGACTTATTGATCTTTGAATTGTTGTTTTAGTCTCTGTGTTTAATTCTGCTATGATCTTGGTTATTTCCTTCCTTCTGCTCTCCCTGGGCTTTGTTTGTTGTTGTTCCTCTAGATCTTGTAGATGTAGGGTTAGGATGGTTATTTAAAATGTCTCTACCTTTTTTAGGTAGTCCTGTAAAGCAGTGTCCTCTCTGGAATTGCTTTTACTGTGTCCTGTAGGTTTTGGACTGTCATGTGTTCATTTTCATTTGTTTCCAGAAACTTTTTTATTTCTTCCTTGATCTCATTTCTTAAAAAAAAAAGATTTATTTTTTTTAAATTAAATTATTGTTCTTCAATGAAAGAGGAGAAAGGAGAAAGAAAGAGAAATATCAATGTGTGGTTGCCTATTGCTCACCCCATAATGGGGACCTGGCCTGCCAACCATGCATGTATCCTGACTGGGAATTGAACCAGCAACTCTTTGGTTCTCAGCCCATGCTCAGTCCACTTAACTTCACAAGCCAGGGCCCTGATTTCATTCTTAATCCATTTATTATTTAATAGCATGCTATTGAATCTCCATGAATTTGAGTGTTTTTGAGTTTTTTCCTTGAGGTTGGCTTCTACTTTCAGGCCCTTGTGGTCCAAGAAGATGCTTAATATGATTTCAATTTTCTTGAATTTGTTGAGACTGGTTTTGTGTCCTATTATGTAGTCTATGTTTGAAAATGTTCCATGTGCATTTGTAAAGAATATATACTTTACTACTTTTGGATGAGAGTTTATATATATGTAAAATCTAGGGCATTGTTCAATACTGCAGTATCCTTGTTGATATTTTCTTTGGAAGATCTATCCATTGTTGACAATGGGGTATCAAAATACCCTAGTATTACTATGTTGCTGTCTATATGCCTCTTGAAGTCTTCCAAGTTTTTTCTTATATATTTGGGTGCTCCTATGTAGGGTGCATATATGTTTATAATGTTTATGTCTTCTTGATGGATTCTTCAGATATTAAGAGTGTCCTTCAGTGCCTCTTTTTATGACTTTTGTTTGAGGTCTATTTTGTCTAAGTATTGGTACCCCAGCTTTTTTTGTGTGTCCATTTATTTGGAATATTTTTTTCAACTTTTCCTTTTCAGTCTGTATAGGCATTTTTTCCTGAGTTGTGTCTCTTGTAGGCATCATATGAGTGGACCATATATTTTTATCCATTCAGCTACACTATGTCTTTTGTTTGGAGTATTTAAGCCATTAAAATTTAAGGGTATCATTGATAGATACTTTTTCATTTCTCCCATTGTACCTGTGTTCCTTTCTCTCTTGCTCTTTTTCTTCCTCTTAAAGCAGGCCTATTAGCATATCTTGCGGTCTGGTTTGGTGGAGGTGTATTCTTTCAGCCCATTTTTGTCTGGGAACCTTCCTATTTTGCCTTCCATTTTAATTGAGATCCTTGCTGGGTAGAGTAGTCTTCATTGCAGGCCTTTCATTTCATTACTTGGAATATATTTTGCCATTATCTTCTGGCTTCTAGTGTGTCTGGTAAGACATCAGTTGCTAGCCTTATTGGCGTTCCCTTGTATGTTACTTCTTGTTTCTCCCTTGCTGCTTTTAAGATTGGCTCTTTGTCTTTAAAACTTGGCATTTTAATTATGATATGTTTTGAAGGAGGTCTCCTTGGCTTCATCTTGATTGTGACTTTCTGTGCTTCTTGAACTTGTATGCTCTTTCCCCTCTCTAGGTTTGGAAAGTTTTCTGTCATTATTTTTTCAAACAGGGTTTCTATCTCTTGCTCCTTTTCTTCTCCTTGTGGTATTCTTATGATTCAAATATTGTTGCTTCATTTTGTCTTCAGTTCCCTTAAGTTATCTTCGTATTTTTTTAGTCTTTTTTCATGAACCTGCTCCACATGAGTGTTTCTTTCTACATTTTCGTACAACTCACTAATTTGGTTCTCTGCTTCCAGCCTGTTTGTAATTTCTTCTAGTGTGTTGTTATTTCAGAAATTTTATGCTTGACTTCTTCATGATTCTTGTTTACACTTTGTATTTCCTCTTTATACTGGCGTAGTTCTCACTAAGTTTCTTGTAGTTGTCTGTGAGTTCCTTAAGTGTCCTTGTAACCATTCTTTTGAATTCTATGTTGGATAGTTTGCTTGCCTCCATTTCATTTAACTCTTTCAGTGGGGAGGCTTCCATTCCTTTCCCTTGCAGGTTTTTTTTCTTGTCTCCCCATTTTAGGTAACTCTTTGTGGTTGTTTCTATGAATCTGATGTTCTTTGCTAGCTGTCTTTGTAGGGCAAACTTCTATGGTAGGAGTTCTATGGGATTCAATGGTGTGGTCTCTTTGATCTCCTTGTCTGGATGGTCTAGGATTGCCCTTTCTTCCATTTGTGTGGGCTCTCTTCTTCTACTCAATTTTACCTGTATTTTCTTTTTTGGTGGGTTCTCTCCCCCAGTGTGTTTACTTGTGTTCCCAACTCCCATTTTATCTAGTATGTGATGCATATCAGGGTGAAGTTATTATGCAATAAGACAGTGGGGAAGTATTCATCCATTTTTTTAATGTCCTCTGCAATCTTTGACTTCCAAACTTCATATAAGCTGGGATTCTGTTTGCTGTTCACTCTGTTCTTCAAAGGATCTGCTAGGTGTCCCAGTTGGGTACACAAGCAAGTGGGTTCTGCTCCCACCTACCTTACCACCTTCTTCCAACTCTCTGTTTTAGTTTCATTATCAGTAATATCTTGTCAGTATTATATCTTGCCAAGCACTGAGTGTTATGTTCAAAATCAGTGATTCAATACATCTCTTGCAGTTCAATTGATTTGTTGATTTTAGATATTCTTCATAGATATTACTGTAAAATGTAATTAAATTATAATTCTGTGTTGCTAGACCTGGATAATCTATGCATAGTTTATCCACACTCCAGAGTATCTAAAAAGACTACTCACCCTGACATCCTCCATATGAGATTGACTTGTTGAATTCCAAGTACTTTCATCTCAACAATAGCAACATTTTCAACTTCTTTCATAATGAAGAGGTTCATCTATATCCAAATCAATAATTCCTTAAAGATAGAAAAATGCATATTCATACATATTAACCAAATAGAGCATGACACACAAATAACCAGAAGTGAATATATAGCATCTTTGTAATTGGAGTAAGAAGAAATTATGCTATGTATTTACAGTGGGGGTGATAGGGAAAATCTGGTAAATCTGTTCAGAGTAAAATGCTCTCAACTCTATGATGACTTTATTCAGCAGGGTTTCACATTTTTATGCAAGTAACAATAATATGTTTACTTCAGATTTTCAAACTATATCTTTACAGAATCTTTCATGTTCATATGTTTGTTTTAATAATACTATGGATTTTCTTTGAATTATCTTCATTATCTCTGATTTTAGAAAATCCAGGAATGATTTCTGAAGATGATGGCTGAGTAGGTAGAAGCTAAGCCCACTCACTTGTGCCCCCAGCATGGATTTTCAGCTGATCTCCCAACAAGTAACCTGAACACTCAACTGAATCTCAGCTGATATGAATTTTTGAAGTCAAGGAGTACAAAGGGTGATTTATACCATCTGGTAAGAGATTTTATAAATTGAAGGGGAAATACCCTATGTGAAGCACCTGTAGCAGAAGAGACCAGACCGAAAATGTAGCTTAGTAGATCCCACACTCCTGGAGCATGGGTTCTCAGCCCTGCATGAGGGACCCCAAACCCAAATCAAGAGAGACTGCAGGGGATACATGGAGTCTGCAAGACTCAGGCTGCACACACACAGTAAACAGCATGTCCATAGATGCAATGGCAACTGGAAGAGTTCCAGAGAGAAATTCTATCACCTAAAATCATCAGAGGCACTGGAAGGCTGCAGCCAATCCTGGAAGAGAGAAACATTTTGCTTTTGGGACAATTGGAGTGCATGGAAAAACGGTCAGTGTCTTAGTGCAGTGTCTGTATGCTGTACAACATACAGGGTATTTATTTTTATTTTTTAAATATATTTTATTAATCATGCTATTACAGTTCTTCAAATTTTTCTCCCCTTTATTCCCCTCCACCCTGTAGGCCCCCCACCCACCATAATTCCTCTACCTTATCTCATTAAATGGCATAGAGAGAAAGAAACAAAAAAGAAAGGAAGGAAGGAAGGAAGGAAGGAAGGAAGGAAGGAAGGAAGGAAGGAAGAAAGAAAGAAAAGAAAGAAAGAAAGAAAGAAAGAAAGAAAGAAAGAAAGAAAGAAAGAAAGAAAGAAAGAAAAGAAAAACACAATTCAATGGAATCCAGGAGTTGGTTCATTGAAAAGATAAAACTGACAAACTTTTAACAAGACTCATCAAGAAAAATGGGAGAGAACCCAAATATAAAAAATCAGAAGCAAAAGAGGGGGACTGACAACTTATACCACAGAAATACAATGGACTGTAATAAATTATTATGCCAAGAAACTGAAAATTTGGGTGAAATGGATAAACTTATAGAAAGATACAGTCTTCTAAAGATCAAGAAGAAGTAGAACTCCTGAATAGACAAATAACAGCTAGTAAAATTGAAACAGTTATCAAAAAACTCCCAACACACTGGTACTAGACCAGATGGCTTCATAGGTGAGTTTTATCAAACATTCAAAGAAGAACTAACTCCTATCCTTCTAAAACTATTCCACAAACTCAAGAAGAGGGAAGACTCCCAAATTTTCTATGAGGCCAGTATTATCCTAATGTCAAAATGAGATAAAGATATAACATAGAATGAAAATTACAAGCCAATATGTCTTGTGAACATAGACGCTAAAATCCTCAACAAAATATTGGCAATCTAAATCAGGCAATACATTAAATAGAACATACACTATGATTAAGCGGGCTTTATTCCAGGGATGCAAGGATGGCAAAATACTCACAAATCAATAAGTGTAATGTACCATGTAAACAAAGTGAATGACAAAGATCACATGATCATATTAATACATGTTGAAAACATTTGATAAAATCTAAAACACATTCATGATAAAAACACTCAGCAAAGTGGAAATAGAGGGAGAATACTTCAATATAATAAAGACCATATAGAAAAAACCTACTGCCAGTATCACACTCAATGGACAAAAACTAAAGGCTTTCCCCTTAAGACAGGACCAAGACAAAGGTGTCCACTTTCACTAATCATATTCAGCATAGTACTGGAAGTTCTTGCCACAAGGATCAGATAGGAAAAAGAAATAAAAGGCATCCAATTGAAAATCAGGAAGTAAAACTGTCATTATTTGCAGATGCCATGATAGTGTATCTAGAAAACCCAATAGTCTCCACCAAAAAAAATACTAAACCTAGCATATGAATTTGGCAAAGTAGCAGGGAACAAAGTATACATTCAGCAATCAATGACATTTTTGTATACCAACAATGAATTATCAAAAAGAGAAACTAAGAAAATATCCCATTTACTAAAGCAGCAAGAAAAGTACAGTACCTACAACTAATTTAACCAAGGAGGCACAAGGCATGTTCTCAGAAAACTATAGATCACTGACGAAAGAAATTGAAGACACAAATAAATGGAAGAATATACTGTTTTCAAGATTGGAAAAATTAACATTAAAATGTCCATACTACCCAAGGCAACTTATAGATTCAATGCAATCCCTATTGAAACACCAATGACATTTCACAGATCTAGAATAAATATGTCAAAAATTTATATGGAACCAAAAAAGTCCCCAAATAACCTTAGCAATCCTGAGAAAGAAGAACAGAGTTGGAGGGATCACAATATCTTATTTCAAACTACCACAAGGCCACTGTAATAAAATCTGTCTGGTACTAGAATAAGAACAGAAACAAAAGTCAGTGAAATAGAGTGGAGAGATAAGAAATAATCCCATGTATCAATGGTCAATTAATATTTGACAAAGAGGGAACAAGCATACAATGGAGTAAAAATAGTCTCTTCAATAAATGGTGTTGGAAGAATTGGACTGATACATGCAAAAAAAAAAATGAAACTGGAGCACCAACATATACCATACACCAGAAGAAACTAAAAATAGATAAAAGACTTAAAATGTAATTTATGGTACCATAAAAGTCCTAGCAGAGAAAATATGCTTTATTCAGATATCTCATGGGGCCGTATTTTTGGTGATATCTCCAAGACAAGGGAAATAAAATGAAACAAATGGAACCACATCAAATTTTATAACTTCTGCATGCCTAAGGTAACCATTATTAAAATAGAGAACTGTATTTATGGGATAACATATTTGCCACTGGTATATTGGACAGGATTTAATCTCCAAAAATATATAAAGAACCCATACAACTCAACACCAGGAAGACAGACAATTGAATTAAAAATGGGCAAATGTCCTGAACAGCATCTTCTCCAAGAGGACATGCAGATAGCCCATAGACATATGTATGTATATGCTCAACATCACAAGCCATCTGAGATATAAAAATTAAAACCACAATGTGATATTAACTCAGACCTGTTGGAATGGCTGTCATTATTAAATGAACAAACAAGTGCTGGAGAGGATGTGGAGAAAAGGGCACTCTAGTGCAGTGTTGGTGGGAATGCATACTGGTGCAGCCACTGTGGAAAGCAGTACGGAATTTCCTCCAAAAACTAAAAATAGAACCTCATTTTGGCCCAGCATTTCCACCACTGGAATTATACCTGAACTGCCAATTCAAATGAACTTATGTACCCAAATGTTCATAACAGAATTATTTATCAAGTCCTGGAAACAGCCTAATTGCCCATCAGTAGATGAGTGTATTAAAAAACAGTAGTATATTTGCACAATGCAACACTATGCAACAGAAAGAAAGATGAAAGAAAGAAGGAAAGAAAGAGAGAGGAGAGAGAGAGAGGGAGAGAGAGGAAGAAAGGATGAAAGAATCCATTCCTACCTTTTGTGACAGCATGGCTGGAACTGGAGACTATCAAGGTAGGTGAAATAAGGCAGTGTGGGAAAGACAAATAACATTATGATCTCACTTATAAGAGGAATATAATTAACAAACTAAACTAATGCGCAAAATAGAACCAGAGACAAGGAAACATGGGCCTGGAAGCTGCCAGAGGAAATGTGGAAGTAGAGGCATGGTGGTTAGAAGCAAAAAAAGATTAGAAAAAAAAATAAAAGAAAAAGATTAATCAAATGATATGTGTGAATGTTCCATGGACATGGACAATGGTGAGGGGAATGACTAAAGCATAGGGGTGGGCTGGGCAGAGGAGAGCAAAGGGGGGAATTTGGGACAACTGTAATAGAATAAACAATAATAAAAAAGAAAATTTAATGATGAAAGTTTAGAGGGGCACAGTGCTAAATCTAATTTAGACATCTTATTTCTATGATATAAAGAACAATAAAGAATAAAGAGCAAATGATCATCATTCTTCAACTCTTCACAATATAAGATCTACGGAATATGAATGCAAACACATATTTATGCATAGGTATGTATGTATTTATATCTATGTGTCTATATAGGCATATGTTTATATAGACATATATTTATTAATATATTGTTAACCTATATTCATTAAGCATCCACAAAAGCAATGCATTGTTCTTCTTTTGTTTTGTTTTTTATTCCAACTTTATCTTAACCAGTCTACAACAATGATGTTAGATTAACTTTTCAAGTTACCAAGCCATTAGAAAATTGGCTCTAAGTTGAAAGCATAAATCAGACTGTAAGTGTGATGCATTTCCCTTGATGTTTGTGTGTATCATTTGTCAATGAATTTTAATAAACATCAGGTGGCACACTGCTTGTGAAGCAACACACTTTAAAATCATAGATCCACAAGAAACCTCAAGAAGTGTCTGGACCTCTGTCTATAAGTAGGTCACTTTTCTGAGTTATTTCAAAAGGTCTAGTGGGTATGGCACTAGTATTAGCAATTTTCATAGATGGATGATGTACTTGGGTTTAGTTTTTCTATTCTTTTGAGAACATGTTTTAAAATTTTCACGATAAAATATTAAAATAAGAAATTGCAGGATATGTTGTTAGTATGATTTTCTGCCTTTATTTGGATTTTTCTTTTACTGTTTTTCCTCATTCAAATTTTTTATTAAACCACCATATCTTTTGCAGACAGATAATCTCTGGTAAATAATTTAATCGCAATTTAACAACTAAAGTTGTTGGTAGGTTATATAGACTAATATTGTCAATTCATTCTGCCAAATATTTTATTGTGACACTCATGAACTACTTCAAGCACCATTACAATTTAAGAAGAATTTGTACTGCAGCTATTTGATTATATTTTGTACAATCTAAGATGCCATCAAACAACTATATATTATTATTTTATGTATCACTAAGAACCCTGCCAGTTAAACTACTGAATATTCTCTCATTATATTTTATATTATTTTATTTGACTTGGCTTATATTTTATTTTATTAAAATAATGGTAGGATTATTTTGACATTGTTTATTATATAACATTTGAGCATATATAAAAATATAAATATAAGCAAAATTTGGTAATAGTATTTCTAAAAATAGTTTACCTCCTACTCCAATTAGGAATTTTCTTGAGGTTGCTCCTTCACTTTTTTCTCTAAGACTTTCATTTAACCTGATGGCACCCATTCTGCAAGTTTGTTTGCATGTACCTGTGTGTATGCTTTATATATCTAGTATATATTCCCAGCTGTTTTATGTTAAAATAATCAAGCCTATAGGAACATTAATAGAATTATACAGTGAATCCCTGTGAACTCTGATATATCATATATATTGCACAGCTGCTTCTTTCATCATTTGGATTTGATGGACCATTTAAAAATAAGTTATAGACATCATTACATGTCACTTTAAAAATTTTAGAGTGCACCTTCTATGACAAGGACATAACCACAATATCATAATACTATCTGAATTTTTTTACATTAAACAGTAATGTCTGCAATACATAAGTAAGCTTCCCTGAGTGTCCCCAAATGATCTTTTATAAGGGAAGTGGTGTGGGAGGGCTGGGTGAAAAAGAAAAAAAAAAACCTCATAGACACAGACAATGGTGTAGTGGTTACCAAAAGGAAATGTGGCTGGGGAAAAAAGTAGAAGAGAGTAAAGGGGGAATAAATGGTGATGGAAGGAGACTTGATTTTGGGTGCTGAACACACAGTACAGGATGCAGATGATGTATTATAGAATAGTCCATTGAACTATTGTATAATACATCATCTGTATCCTGTAAAGAAGGAGCTCCTACTCTTCATGACAACATGGATAGAACTAGAAAGTATTATGCTAAGTGAAATAAGCCAGGTGGTGAAAGACAAATGCCAGGGGAGAGGAAGACGGCATCAGGGTAGGAGGGAGCAGATTCCACTTCTCCCTAAACATGGAAGAAAATTTTAGCTGATCGAGCTACAGAGTAAAAGAGCAAAAAACCAACAATACCTCAACATATGAAAATAAGGGACAAAAAATTGTAGTGGAACCAAAAAACCAGATGATAAGGAGAGTGCTTCAGGAAAATAAGGTCCCAGGGACCAGTGCAGGGTCCAGGGGGGCTGCAGCCCAGGCTCCCTGGCACCCTCTGCCAGGTTTGCCACAGAGTTCTTGGGAGAGAGGCAGGGAAACTGCTCCCTCCCTGGTTAAACAAGGTCAGAGCAGCACAGGGAGAAACCCGGTTGCTAGCAAACGCAGGGGCTGTGAGCACACTCAGAGTCTGTGGACACTGGCAGAGTTGAGAGTCCTGTGATGGGCCCTGACCCCCATAGTCACTAGTCTGGCTAGAGAATTGGGCTGTGGGAGAGGCCAGGCCACTGTATGGAGTGGCAGGCTTGAGTAGGAAGAATTTCTCAAAAAGAAAAAGTGAAAAGACAGACACTGTTTGGGGAATTCTCCTACAGCAATTGCTCCAGCCTCCCTGTCACCCAGCTGGGCAGCGATCCCGAGGTTGCATGGAAGGTTGTGCTTGAGCAGAAGACCATGGGTGCCCCCATTGCACTGGGAAGGGTGAGGCAACCTGGCCAAGTGCGCACATGAATGCACCCCCACACCCCAGCCCACAGTGGTAACTCTGGGGAAAGGCCTGGTTCCCACATCCAAGGCACAGGGGAAAGGTGCCAAGATAGCTCACCAGTCAGAGCATGGAGCTGACTGAGTGCAGATCGGAAAAGAAGAAAAGCCATAGCGATCACCCCTCAGCCTTCTGCAGCCAGCAAGACCAGAAAAACCAGTTTGGACACTTCAAAACCAAGAGGCTTTTAAATTTTATTCTATTTTTATTTTTTTAAATAATTTTAATTCTTCAATTTTTATTATTTTTTTCTCTTTCAATTCCTATTTCCTCTCTTTCCTTCTTCCTTGTTTTATTCCTTCTTCTTTTCTTTCCTACAATTTTATCTTTTTCCTTCCTTCATCTGATTTTTTTTATAATACCTACAAGTGAGAAAAAAAACAACCCTGAAACTGTGAAAAGACCAGACAGAGTCTGACTCAAAGAAGGGGCATCACAACAACTGTGAAAATGAGACATATTTCACTCTGCTATTGCAAAGAACCTCCAAGTTATTGCATATTTCTATTACTATTATTTTTCCATTATTCTTACATCTTTTATTTTAATAGTATTTTTGTACTCCTCTTCCTGTATAGTCTGCTTTGCTAGGCTGGTTATACTGTATCATTTGACAGGTTTCTCCTGATGTCTCTTTCATAGTGTATTGCTAATTTACTGTCCCTCACTTCACTTGTGTTGCATTACA
The DNA here is from genome assembly GCF_004126475.2 of Phyllostomus discolor. NCBI lineage: Eukaryota > Metazoa > Chordata > Mammalia > Chiroptera > Phyllostomidae > Phyllostomus > Phyllostomus discolor. Next base: position 111,343,023 of record NC_040903.2, on the reverse strand, counting down.
CCATTACTCAAGGTCCTATACTCCCTGCCCTTGTTCTCTAGATCACATAGATTCTGTCGTATGAATGTTGCTCTAATATTATTATAAACAATACCTGTTCCATACAATTGTAAATACTTCACAAAATCCCTCCCAGAGCTTAACCCACTACACAGCTGCCTGAACTCTATTACTGAAGTGGTTAACCCTATTCTCTGACACACTACACCTATTTACTATCCTCTACTCTCACTTTACCTCAGAATCTGACATCCCACAACATCACTGCTTTTTAACTCACAATACTTCCATCCCCAACAAGAGTTTTATCTTCTTTCCATCCTTTCTAAAAACTGTCTAGTTGGGTGGAAGGTCACCGTTAACACTATACATAGTCAAAGTATTTCCTATCTCTTCTCTACTGGCTTCTATTTTAAATATCATAGAAAACTCTCTTGCTGTCTTAAATCATTTTGCCTTCCTCCTCCAACTGATCACAAAAAAGAGTAGGTGGAAATGGTGAACACCAGGATACACATTGGAAGAGGAAATACAACAACAAAAGAACCACTAACAGATAACAACAGTAGAAGGTGAAGGAGGAAGTAGAAACCACACAAACCTCAATCCAGGACCTATCTGGAAATACAACTAAAAAATAGAGACACTATCCAGTATAAACAACTGAAAAAGAGCAAGAGAGAATCCTCAAAACCTTATACACATGGAAGAACCAACTTCAACACAACCTGCCCATACCAGCGCAACAAAATACAAGAGATAGTGGACAAAGTGACCCTCAGTTAACAAGCTGGTGGGAAGGACCCACCAAAGAAAGACCCAACGACAATCAAAACCCAAAGACAAATACAGAGCCAACTTAAATGACAACCCAAGACCAGTGAGCTCAGGAGATCAAGGAGACTGAACCACTGAATCTCACAGGTATTCTACTACAGAAGTTCATAGCATAAACCCAGGGAGCCAGAACAGATCAATGTAAGAAGCTGAGGCTAACAAGAAGTCTCGGAAACAATGGGAAGACAAAGAAACAATCCCCAAATGGAGGAAAGGAGTAAGCCTCAGAAAGAATGCTAAATGAAACAGAGGCAACTCAACTATCAGATATTGAGTTCAAAGCAATGATTATCAGGAAGCTCAATGAGCTTAAAATGAGCTATAAGAAACTACAGGGAAGCTACAAGGAACTCACTGCAAACTATATCAGCATGAAAAAAAAATAGAAAATATCAACAAGAGCCAATAGAAAATGAAGAATACAATTTCTGAAATGAAGAACACAGTAGAAAGAATAAAAAGCTGGATTGATGAAGCAGAAGATTGGATCAGTGAAGTAAACAACAAAGTAGAAAAAAAAAAACACCCAGAAAGAGCAAGAAAAGGAAAAGAGGCTCAGAAAGAATGAAGCGGGATTAAGACAAATGCAACACAATATGAAACATAATAATATCTGTATAATAGGGATACCAGAAACAGAAGAAGAAGAGAAAAGGATACAAAACATATTTCAAAAAGTAATGATGGAAAGCCTCCCTGATTTGATGAGAGACAAAGTCACACAAATCCAGGAAACACAGAGTCCCAATCAAGAGGAATCCAAAGAGGCCCACTTCAAGACATATAATTAAAATGGAAAAATACCAAAACAAAGGGAGACTCTTAAAAGCAGGAAGGTAGAAAGAGGAAGTAACATATAAGGGAGCCCCAATAAGGCTAACAGCTGACTTCTCAATAGAAACACTCCCAGCCAGAAGAGAATGGCAAGAAATATTCCAAGTAATGAGAACCAGAGGTCTGCACCAAAGGCTACTTTACCCAGCAAGGCTCTCAATAAAGATAGAAGGCCAAATAAGGAGCTTCCAGGACAAAAGGAGTCTAAAACAATACACGTCCACCAAAACAGCTCTGCAAGAGATGCTAAAAGGCCTCCATTAAGGAAAGGAAGGAAGAGAGAGAGAGAGAGAGAGGAACGCAGATATGAAAATGGAAATGAATACATAGCTATCAATAATAACCTTAAATGTAAATGGACTAAATGCTCCAATCAAAAGACATAGAATAGATGAAAGGATAAGAAAGCATGAACCACACATATGCTGCCTTCAAGAGATGCACCTCAGAACAAAAGACATACACAGGTAGAAAGTGAAGGGTTGGAAACAAATTTTCCAAAGGGAAAGGAAAAAAATGCTGGGGTGGCAATACTCATATCAGACAAAATAGACTTCCAAAAAGGGTCAAAAAGAGTGACCCAGAGGGTCACTTCATAATACTCAAGGGAAGAATCCACCAAGAAGACATAAACATTGTGCATATAAATGCACCCAAAATAGGAAAACCCAAATATATAAACAAAATCTTAGAGGACTTCAAGAAAGATATTGGCAGCAACACAATTATAGTAGGGGATTTTAACAGCCCACTGTCAAAAATGAACAGGTCTTCTGAACAAAATATCCACACAGATATTGTGGCATTGAACAATACCCTAGATGAAATGGAATTAACTGATATATAGAGAGAGTCCTCCATCACAAAGGAGTTAAATACACAATCTTTTCAAACAGACATGGAACATTTTCAAAGGTAGAGCACATGATAGGACACAAAACAAGCCTCAACAATTTCAAGAAAATTGAAATCATACCAATCATTTTCTCTGAGCACAAGGGACTAAAACTAGAAACCAACACCAAGGGAAAAAAAAAAAAACAAAACACTCAAAATCATGGAGATTGAATAGCATGCTATTAAACAATGAATGGGTCAAGAATGAAATTAGGGAAGAAATCAAAAAGTTTCTGGAAACAAACAAAAATGTACTTACAATAACCCAAAAGTTATGGGACACCACAAAGGCAGTCCTGAGAGGGAAGTTCATAGTGATACAGGCATACCTAAAAAAGATAGGAACATTTCAAATAAACAACCTAATCCTACACCTACAAGAACTCAAGGAACAATAACGAAGTCAGCCCAGAACAAGTAGAAGGAAGGAAATAACCAAGATCAGAGCAGAATTAAATGACATAGAGGCTAAAAGCACAATTCTAAGGATCAATGAATCCAGGGGTTGGTTCTTTGGAAAGATGAACAAAATGGACAAGCCTTTAAGCAGACTCATCAAGAAAAAAAAAATAGAAAGCATCCAAATAAACACAATCAGAAATGAGAGAAGAGAGATTACAACTGACACCACAGAAATACAAAGGATTGTAAGAAACTAGTATCAAGAACTGTATGCCAAGAAATTTGAAAACCTAGGTGAAATAGATAAATTTCTAGAAAAATATAATCTTCCAATACTCAATGAGTAATAAGCAGAAAACCTGAACAGACCAATAACAGCAAAAGAATTTGAAACAGTAATCAAAAAACTCCCGACACACAAAAGTCCAGGTCTGGATGTTTCACAGGAGACTTCTACAAAGCATTTAAGGAAGAGCTAACCCCTATCCTTCACAGACTATTCCAAAAAATCCAGAATGACAGCAGACTCCCAAACTCTTTTTGTTAAGGCAACATCATCCTAACCCCAAAGCCATATAAAGACACAACAAAGAAAGAAAACTTCCAGCCAATATTGCTGATGAATATAGCCTCTAAAGTCCTCAACAAAATATTGGTAAACCGCATCCAACAATACATTAAAAAGATCATACACCATGACCAAGTGGGATTCATCCCAGGGATGAAAGGATGGTTCAATATTCGCAAATCAGTAAACATAATACATCACATAAACAAAAGCAAAGACAAAAAACATATGATCGTATCAAAAGATGCAGAAAAAGCATTTGATAAGGTGCAGCACCCATTTATGATAAAATTACTCAGTAAAGTGGGAGTAGAGGGAGAATTCCTCAACATAATAAAGGCCATATATGAGAGACCTACAGCCAACATCATACTCAATAGGCAAAAACTATAATCTTTTCCACTGAGATCAGGAACAAGACAACGTTGTCCACTTTTACCACTTCTATTTAACATAGTATTGGAAGTTTTAGCCACAGCGATCAGACAAGAAAAGGAAATAAAAGGCATCCAAATCACAAAGGAGGAAACAAAACTGTCACTGTTTGCATTGGCATGATAGTGTACATAGAAAATCCTATAATCTCCACACACACACACACACACACACACACAAACAAAAAAAAAAACCCTGCTCAAACTGATAAATGAATTGGGCAAAACAGCAGGATACAAAGTCAATATCCAGAAATCAAAGGCATTTTTATATACCAACAATGAAACAGTGGAAGCAGAAAGGAAAAAAAAATCCCATTCGATATAGCAAAAAGAAAAATAAAATACCTACGAATAAATCTAACTAGGGCGGTAAAAGACCTCTATGCAGAAATTACACAACACTGAAGAAAGAAATCAAGGAAGACACAAACAAATGGAAACTTATATTATGTTCATGGGTTGGAAGAATTAACATCACCAAAATGTCCATAGTACTCAAAGAAATTTACAGATTTAATGCCATACCTACCAAAGTACCAATAGCATATTTCACAGACATAGAAGAAACACTTCAAAAATTTATATGGAACCATAAACAACCCTGAATAGCTGCTGCAATTTTGCAAAAGAAGAGTAAAGTAGGAGGGATCACAATGCCTAATACCAAACTGTATTACAAGGCCACTGTAATCAAACCAGCCTAGTACTGCCATAAAAACTGGCACATGGACCAATGGAACAGAAGAGAGAGCCCAGAAATAAACCCAAGTCTCTATGGTTCACCAGTATTTGAAAAAGGGGGCTGCAACATAAAATAGAGTAACAATAGCCTCTTCAATAAATGGTGTTGGGAGGACTGGACAGCTACTTGCAAAAAAAAAAAAAAGAAATGAAACTCAAGCACCAACTTACACCATATACAAAAATAAATTCAAGATGAATAAAAGATTTAAATATAAGCCATGACACTATAAAAATCCTAGAGGAGAATATGGGAAGGAAAATCTCAGATATTTTACACAGCAATATTTTAACTGATATGTCCCCTAGAGCAAGGGGCATAAAGGAAATAATAAACAAATGGAATCTCATCAAAATAAAAGACATCTGCACAGCTAATGAAAACAGTATTAAAATAAAAAGAGAACCAATTGTATGGGAAAACATGTTTTCTAATGATACCTCAGAGAAGTGTTTAATCTCCAAAATATATAGAGTCCATATAACTCCACTCTAAGAAGGCAAGCAACCCAATTAAAAAATGGGCAAAGGACTTGAACAGACACTTCTCCAAGGAGGACATACAGAGGATCCAGAGACACATGAAAAGATGCTCAATATCACTAGCTATCAGAGAGATGCAAATTAAAACCACAATGAGATACCACTTCACACCAGTCAGAATGGCCATCATAAACTAAGCAAGAAACAAGTGTTGGAGAGGTTGGGGAGAAAAGGTTACCCTAGTGCACTGTTTGTGGGATTGCAGACTGGTACAACCACTATGGAAAACAGTATGGAATTTTCTCAGAAAAGTAAAAATGGATCTGCATTTTGACCCAGCAATTCCACTCCTATAACTATATCCTAAAAACCCTGGAACACCACTCCAAAAGATCCTATGCACCCCAATGTTCATAGCAGCACAACTTACTGTAGCCAAGTGCTGGAAGCAACCTAGGTGTCCATCAGTAAATAAATAGATCAAAAACTATGGTACATTTACACAATGGAATTCTATGCAGCAGAAAGAAAAAAAGGAGCACCTACCTTTTATGACAGCATGGATGGAACTGGAAAGCATTATACTAAGCAAAATAAGCCAGGTGGTGAAAGACAAATACCATATGATCTAACCTTTAACAGGAACCTAAACAACAAAACAAATAAAGAAGTAGGATATAACCAAAGTCACTGAAATAGAGATCAAGCTGACAGTGTTCAGAGGGCAGAGGGGAAGGAATTTTAGTGGAAAAGAGGAGGGGTTTACAGAAAAAAGTATAAAGAACACATGCACAAAACCTAGGGTGGGTGGAAATGGGAGGGAAGTGGGGAGGGACTGGTGGGAGGCTGAGTTGGGAGTAAAAGACAGAAAACTGTACTTGAACAAGAATTAAAATAAAATTTTAAAAATAAATAATTAAATTAAAATTAATAAACACATATTAAAAAAATCTGTTTCGCCCTGGCTGGCGTAGCTCAGTGGATTGAGCGTGAGCTGGGAACCAAAGTGTCCCAGGTTCGATTCCCAGCCAGGGTACATTCCTGGGTTGCAGGCCATAACCCCCAGCAACTGCACATTGATATCTCTCTCTCTCTCTCTCTCTCTCTGACTCTCTCTCTCTTTCTCTCTCCCTCCCTCCCTCCCTTCCCTCTCTAAAAATAAATAAATAAAATCTTAAAAAAATCTGTTTCAATAAGAAGTTTCACTAATAAGAATCAACTTCAGAGTCTAGTAAGAAGAATTTAATTTAAAAAGGAATAAAAATATGTAAGAATAATTAATTGTATTATATATAATATGAATTGTCTATGTATAAATCCTAAACATATAAAAGTATTATATATACTTTTGTATAGACACATACATAATGTTTTAAACATATTTTAAAGCCTGAAATAATACAATGTCAATAGTCGTTAGTTCTAGAGGAGGGATGTCAAAGTAATTTTCACCAGTGGCCATATCAGTTTTGTGGTTTCCTTCAGAAGGCTGAACGTAATTCTCTTACCATATCTGGTATTATGATTTATGCATAGAAAAGGCATAATAAGAATTTATTGATTAAAACATACTAGATTGTATTAATTAACAGGTATATTTTTCAAATGAATCTCACAACAGACATTTTGAAGGCAAAGTATCCCCTGATTCTAATTATACATTTTTGAGCCAATAAAATATAGGACTAATGTTTAATTGTAAAGTATGTTCACTTATTTTTCTTGTGAGCAGTGTCAGTTCTTTACTTGCTATAGATAGTATTTTTTTTTATTTCAATCATTGTTCAAGTACAGTTTTCTCCCCCCTACTCCCATTCCAGCCCATCCACCCAACCCTTCCCCCTTCCCCCCATTACCCCCCACCCCTAGTTTTTGTCCATGTGTCCTCCAAGTTTGTTCCTGTAATCCCTACCCATTCCCCCCTGAAATTCCCTCTTCTCTCCCCTCTGGCCACTGTCAGACTATCCCCTATTTCAGTGTCTTTGGTTATATTTTGCTAGTTTTTTCTTGTTATGTTTTGTTGTTTAGATTCCTGTTAAAGGTGATATCATGTGGTATTTGTGGTATTTGTGGTATCATGTGGTATTTTTCACTGCCTGGCTTGTTTCACTTAGCATAATGCTTTCCAGCTCCATCCATGCTGTTGCAAAGGGTATGAGCTCCTTCTTTCTTTCTGCTGCATAGAATTCCATTGTGTAAATGTACCATAGTTTTTTGATCCATTCATTTACTGATGGGCATCTAGGTTGCTTCCAGCACCTAGCTATTGTAAATTGTGCTGCTATGAACATCGGGGTGCAAAGGTTCTTTTGTATTGGTGTTTTAGTGTTCTTAGGATAGAGTCCCAGCAATGGAATTGCTGGGTCAAAAGGCAGATCCATTTTTAGTTTCTGAGGAAGTTCCAAACTGCTTTCCATAGTGGTTGTACCAGTCTGCAGTCCCACCAACAGTGCACTAGGGACCCCCTTTCTCCACAGCCTCTCCAACACTTGTTGTTTGTTGCTTTGTTTATGATGGCCATTCTGACTGGTGTGAAGTGGTATCTCATTGTGGTTTTAATCTGCATCTCTCTGATGGCTAGCGATATTGAGCATCGCTTCATGTGTCTTTGGATTTTCTGTATGTCCTCCTTGGAGAAGTGTCTGTTCAAGTCCTTTGCCCATTTTTTAATTGGGTTACTTGCCTTCTTAGAGTGGAGTCGTGTAAGTTCTTTATATATTTTGGAGATTAAACCCTTGTCTGAGGTATAATTAGCAAATATGTTTTCCCATACAGTTGGTTCTCTTTTTATTTTGATACTGTTTTCCTTACCTGTGCAAAAGCTTTTAATTTTGATGAGGTCCCATTTGTTTATTCTTTCCTTTATGTCCCTTGCTCTAGGAGACAAGTCAGTAAAAAAGTTTCTGCCTGAAATATCTGAGATTTTCCTACCTACGTTCTCTTCTAGGACTTTAATGGTGTCACACTTTATATTTAAGTCTTTTATCCACCTTGAATCTATTTTTGTATAAGGTGTAAGTTGGTGCTCAAGTTTCATTTTTTTGCACGTAGCTGTCCAGTTCTCCCAACACCATTTGTTGAAGAGGCTATTTTTATTCCATTTTATGTTGCTGCTTCCTTTGTCAAATATTAATTGACCGTAGAGCCTTGGGTTTATTTCTGGGCTCTCTGTTCTGTTCCATTGGTCTATGTGCCTGTTTTTATGCCAGTACCAGGCTGTTTTGATTACAGCGGCCTTGTAGTATAGTTTAGTGTCAGGTATTGTGATTCCTCCTACTTTACTCTTCTTTCTCAAAATTGCAGCAGCTATTCAGGGTCGTTTATGGTTCCATATAAATTGTTGAAGTGTTTGTTCTATGTCTGTGAAATATGCCATTGGTACTTTAATAGGTATTGCATTGAATGTGTAAATTGCTTTTGGTAGTATGGACATTTTAATGATATTAATTCTTCCAATCCATGAACACGGTATATGTTTCCATTTGTTTGTGTCTTCCTTGATTTCTCTCCTCAGTGTTATGTAGTTTTCTGAATACAGGTCTTTTACCTCTTTGGTTAGGTTTATTCCTAGGTATTTTATTTTCCTTTTTGCTATTTCAAATGGGTTTTTTTTCTTGATTTCTGCTTCTGCTGTTTCATTGTTGGTGTACAGAAATGCCTTTGATTTCTGGATATTGACTTTGTATCCCGCTGTTTTACCAAATTCATTTATTAGGTCAAGCAGTTTTTTGGTGGAGTCTATAGGATTTTCTATGTACACTATCATGTCATCTGCAAACAGTGACAGTTTTGTTTCCTCCTTTCCAATTTGGATTCCTTTTATTTCTTTTTCTTGTCTGATTACTGTGGCTAGAACTTCCAGTACTATATTGAATAGAAGTGGTGAAAGTGGACATCCTTGTCTTGTTCCTGTTCTTAGTAGAAAAGATTTTAATTTTTGCCCATTGAGTATAATGTTGGCTGTAGGTTTCTCATATATGGCCTTTATTATGTTGAGGAATGCTCCCTCTATTCCCACTTTACTGAGTGTTTTTATCATAAATGGGTGCTGTACCTTATCAAATGCTTTTTCTGCATCTATTGATATGATCATGTGGTTTTTGTCTTTGCTTTTGTTTATGTGATGTATTACATTTACTGATTTGCATATATTGTACCATCCTTGCATACCTGGAATGAATCCAACTTGGTCATGGTGTATGATCTTCTTAATGTACTGTTGGATGCGGTTTGCCAGTATCTTGTTGAGGATTTTAGCGTCAATGTTCATCAGCGATATTGGCCTGTAGTTTTCTTTCTTTGTTGTGTCTTTATCTGGTTTTGGGATTAAGATGATGTTGGCCTCATAAAAAGAGTTTGGGAGTCTTCCATCTTGGATTTTTTGAAATAGTCTGTGAAGGATAGGTGTTAGTTCTTCCTTAAATGCTTTGTAGAATTCTCCTGTGAAACCATCTGGTCCAGGGCTTTTGTGTGTTGGGAGTTTTTGGATTACTGCTTCGATTTCTTTTGCTGTTATTGGTTTGTTGAGGCTTTCTGCTTCCATTTTATTGAGTTTTGGAAGGTTATATTTTTCTAGAAATTTGTCCATTTCATCTATGTTTTCAAATTTCTTGGCATACAGCTCTTTGTAGTAATTTGTTACAATCCTTTGTATTTCTGTGATATCTGTTGTAATCTCTCCTCTTTCATTCCTGATTGTGTTTATTTGGGTTTTCTCTTTTTTTCTTGATGAGTCTGCTTAAAGGCTTGTCGATTTTGTTTATCTTTTCAAAGAACCAACTCTTGGATTCATTGATCTTTAGAATTGTGCTTTTAGTCTCTATGCCATTTAATTCTGCTCTGATCTTGGTTATTTCCTTCCTTCTGCTTGCTCTGGGCTGTCTTTGTTGTTGTTCCTCGAGTTCTTGTAGATGTAGGGTTAGGTTGTTTGTTTGAAATGTTACTAACTTTTTTAGGTGGGCCTGTATCGCTATGATCTTCCTCTCAGGACTGCCTTGGCTGTGTCCCATAAGTTTTGGGTTGTTGTGAGTTCGTTTTCATTTGTTTCCAAAAACCGTTTGATTTCTTCCCTAATATCATTCTTGACCCATTCATTGTTTAATAGCATGCTGTTTAATCTCCATGAATTTGAGTGTTTGGGGTTTTTTTCCTTGGGGTTGGTTTCTAGTTTCAGTCCCTTGTGATCCGAGAAATTGCTTGGTATGATTTCAATTTTTTTGAAATTGTTGAGGCTTGTTTTGTGTCCTATCATGTGGTCAATCTTTGAAAATGTTCCATGTACATTTGAAAAAAAATGTGTATTTAGCTTCTTTGGGATGGAGGGTTCTGTAAATATCAGTAAAGCCCAGTTCGTCTAGGGTATTGTTCAATGCCACAATATCTTTGTTGATGTTTTGTTTGGAAGATCTGTCCATTTTTGATAGAGGGGTGTTAAATCCCCCACAATAATTGTGTTGCTGTCCATATCTTTCTTGAAGTCCTCTAAGATTTTCTTTATGTATTTGGGTGCTCCTATGTTGGGTGCATATATATTTACAATATTTATGTCTTCTTGGTGAATTCTTCCCTTGAGTATTATGAAATGACCTTCTGGGTCTCTCTTTATGGACCTTCTTTGGAAGTCTATTTTGTCAGATATGAGTATTGCTACCCCGGCTTTTTTTTCCTGTCCATTTGCTTGGAAAATTTGTTTCCAGCCCTTCACTTTCAACCTGTGCAGATCTTTTATCCTGAGGTGGGTCTCTTGTAGACAGCATATGTGTGGGTCATGTTTTCTTATCCAATCAGCTATTCTATGTCTTTTGATTGGAGTGTTTAATCCATTTACATTTAAGGTTATTATTGATAGGTACTTATTCATTGCCTTTTATGTACGTGTGATCCTCTCTCACTCTCTCTTTTCCTTTCTTTCCTTAAAGTAGTCCCTTCAGCATCTCTTGCAGAGCTGGTTTAGTGGAGGTGTATTCTTTTAGACTTCTTTTGTCTGAGAAGCTTCTTATTTGGCCTTCTATCTTAATTGAGAGCCTTGCTGGGTAAAGTAGTCGTGGTTGCAGGCCTCTGGTTCTCATTACTTGGATTATTTCTTGCCATTCTCTTCTGGCTTGGAGTGTTTCCATTGAGAAGTCAGCTGTTAGCCTTATTGGGGCCCCCTTGTATGTTACTTCCTTCTTCTCCCTTGCTGCTTTTAAGATGCTCTCTTTGTCTTGAAATTTTGCCATTTTAATTATGATGTGTCTTGAGGTGGGCCTCCTTGGGTTCCTCTTGATTGGGACTCTCTGTGTTTCCTGTATTTGTGTGACTTTTTGTCTCATCAAATTAGGGAAGTTTTCCATCATCACTTGTTCAACTAGGTTTTCTATCCCTTGTTCTTCTTCTTCTCCTTCTGGTATCCCTATTATACGGATATTATTACGTTTCATATTGTCTTGCATTTCTCTTAATCCCTCTTCATTCTTTCTGAGCCTCTTTTCCCTTTCTTGCTCTTTCTGGGTGTTTTCTTCTATTTTGTTCTCTAGCTCGCTGATCTGATGTTCTGCCTCATCGATCCTGCTTTTCATTCCTTCTACTGTGTTCTTCATTTCAGAGATTGTGTTCTTCATTTCCTCTTGGCTCTTGTTGAGAGTTTCTATTTCCTTTTTTTATGCTGATGTAGTTTTCATTGAGTTCATTGTAGCTTCCCTGTAGTTTCTCGTAGCTCATTTTGAGCTCATTGAGCTTCCTGACAATCACTGCTTTGAATTCAATATCTGATAGTTGAATTGCCTCTGTTTCATTTAGCATTCTTTTTGAGGCTTCCTCCTTTCCTTTCATTTGGGGAGTATTTCTTTGTCTTCCCATTGTTTGTGAGACTCTTCTTGTTCACCTCAGCTTCTTATATTGATCTGTTCTGGCACCCTGGGTTTATGATGTGAACTTCTTTAGTAGAGTAGCAGTGAGTTTCAGTGGTGCTGTTTCCTTGACCCCCCAAGCTCGCTGGTCTTGGGCTGTTGTTTAAGTTGGCTTTGTGTTTGCCTTTGGGTTTTGATTGTTGTTGAGTCTTTCTTTGGTGGTTCCTTCCTGCCAGCTGGTTAAATGTGGGTCACTCTGACCACCACCTTCTGTATTTTGTTGTGCTGGTGAGGGCAGGTTGTGTTGAGGCTGGTTCTTCTGTGTGTACAAGGTTTAAAGAAATCTTGTTCAGTTGTTTGTATTGGGTACTGTCTCTACTGTTTAGTTGTATTTCCAGATAAGTCCTGGATTGAGGTTTGTGTGGTTACTACTCCCTCCTTCACCTTCTTCTGCTGTTATCTGTTAGTGGTTCCTTAGTTGTTGGGTTTCCTCTTCCAGTGGGTATCCTGGTGTTCACCTCCTCCACCTATTCTTTTTTGTCTTGATGCAGCACTCCCCCTAGGATCCGTTCTTTGTTCTTTCGGTTCTGCCACAATCCTTGGTCCTCTGTTTTCAAAAATGCTGAAATATGTTGGTTGCTTGCCTTTCTACTCCAAAGATCAGTCAGAACTCTTCCCCTGAGCAGAGGAAAGCCAAATCTGCTCCTTCCTACTCCGACGCCATCTTAGATCCCTATAGATAGTATTTTTAAGCTTGGATATCATTATTGTAATTTTTTCTAACATTTGATTTGTCTTTTTTTTTTTGAATTGCATTTTAATCAGTAAGGTGTGTATGAGTTTGGTGAAATGAGCTGTTGCCCTTCAGTTTTCACTCCATGTGGCCCATCATCTTCCTTGTTCCCAGTTCTGTAACTACTGTGACGTACAACCCTACATCTGACATGGATAAAGCTATTAAAAAAATGTGCTAGGAAATTCTCCAGGTCCAAATCGTCTGTATTAGATTTGTATAAACACTTTAGGGCTTCCCTTTCTGAACACTCATACATTTAATCATTGTGCAGATGCAAACCTTTTTCCCTTTGTCCCTAAACTCTGGATTCTGAGATCACAAACATATACCTCCTGCAGACATACATCATTTATTAATGGAAACAAAAAATTTCTGGTACAAACTCAATTTGCAGGAATTACTAAGCTCTTTTGAGTTCTCCAGAAAAGCATGATGCACATCTGGCATTAAAATTATCTTGCAGAGATGGAAATCTAATCAAATGTATTACAGATGAAAGGATAAGTGGTCTTTTTCTTTTATGTTATTGGCAAAAGTAGGCAATAGAAATAAAGTAGGTCTATGTGGGACAGACAGAGACATCAATTTACAGTATCTGGGTTTCAGTAACTTCTATCTAAAAAAAATAATTCCTGTCTTTGATCTGGAATCCTAAGTGTCACCAAACAGAAATTTATTTCCTCCTTTTTTGGTCAAATTATTTAAGCTCTCTCAAAAATCCATTAGCTAAGGTAATGAAAACAAGTGTGTTCATAGAAACGTGAAAATCTCAAACTTCTGTGTTGGTGGAAAACAAAATGAGTACAAATAATGCCATTTAATAATATCCATCTTGGAAATTTGGTACAAATTTGGTACAATTTTCTTGACATAACTAGAAAATTGAAATAGACCTCATGCTATGGACATGCCTTACTTCTGATAGCCACATTTCCTAGGAAGTTGAGGTTAGTACTTCATCAAAGGAGGGAAATTTTTCATGTAATGTGTGTGATTGTAGGTACTGGTATTTTAAAAAGTAATATTCCTTCAGATACAATAATAATTTGTCTTATTTCCCACTGTCTGTTTAAGGGTTAGTTTTGCTGAGGTCACTGTCTCTGTTGTCTCATGGTGCAATGTTTATTGGGTTTGGATTCAATGGCTTCACCTCTGAGGATCCTGCTGCACCTAATGTGTTTCCCATGTTGGCCACGATTAAGGAAAATAGATATTGCTAATTTTCTGTTATTCAAGAAAGTAGGATGATATAGATTAAAAACTAAACTATCTTTACTGAGAATGTGGTATGTATGCAGTGGAACATTTTATTTCAAATTAAGAGGGGTTTTCTAAGTGGGAACCATATTCATGAAAATAATTCTATTAGAAGTATAGAAAACATATGCTTAGAAAATTTAAACTATATTGTTTATTCGATTGGTCAATGTCAAGCCATAAAGGCAAAAACTCTTGTAGTAGGTAACACTGAATGTTCACTATGTCAGCAACCCCTAACTTTTTGGCACCAGGGACCAGTTTTGTGGAAGACTGGAGTATGGGGGATGGTTTTGAGATGATTCAAGGGCATTACATTCAAGCTCACCTCTTGCTATGCAGCCTTGTTCCTAATAGGCTGGACCATTACAGGTCTATGACTGGAGGTTGGGGACCCCTGCACTATGTGACTAGAAAAATCTCCTGACATCACATAGTTAATTAGTGTCAAAACAAGATTTGAACTTGTTTAGTCTGACTTCAGAGCTTTGTTAACTACTGAGTTATATAATTCTTATTTTTTATTATGAAGTGATGGGACATAGAAAGCTACCCAAGGCAATGAGTCAAAAGCATTGCGTAGATCTTCTGGTTTGTTACAATCTTTTTTAATATTCAGAGGTCTGCACACTGTAGCTTGTGTTTTATAAACTAATATTTGGGTCAACAATTAAAAATGTATGGAATTTCAAAATCTTGTGTTAATTGTAGAGAAATTAGCCAAGTGAAAAATGTGTTTTTAATTTTAAAAAGGTAATTATAATTCTTCTTTATCCTTTTCTTCTCTTCTTCCTTCTAATTTTTTATATTTTATATTTATTAATTCACTATACAAGTTGAATTGTCTATTTTATTTTTATCTTTATAATCCTCACCAAGGATATATTTACTGATTTTAGAGAGAGCAGAAGGGAGAGAAAGAGAGCAAGAGAGACATTGATGTGAGGAAGAAACATCAACTGGTTGCCTCCCATAGGTGTCCACCTGAGGTAGAAACCCCAACCTAGGTATGTGCCGTGACTGGGAATCAAACCTGCAAACTTTTGGTGTACTGGATGAGATTCCAACCAACTAAGCCACTCGGCCAGGTCCGAGTTGTCCATTATACCAGCATCTCTAATATCCTTTTAAAAATTATTAGACTTTATTTTTTAAGTCAGAAAGTATTGAGCAAAACTTAGTTTTCACATAACCTCTCCTTCCCATCTCCAATTTCCCCTGTACTTAACATTAGTGTTGCTATATTTGTTATGATTTATGAGCCAATATTTGATCAATATTATTATTAATCAAAGTTTACAGTCTATGTTCCCATTTAGTTGGGACTGGACATAGTGATTTAATTCTGAGTGGTATAGTAGAAGTAATTGTGTGTGACTTCAAAGGCTAGGTTGTAAAAGGCATTGTAACTTCCTCCATGATCATTCCCTTGGAACACTTATTCTTGGAGAAGCCAACTATCAGGTCACAAGGACACAATGTCAGGCAGCCTAATGTAGAGATTCAGGGCAAGAAACTGAGGCCTCCTGCCAACAG
This sequence comes from Phyllostomus discolor, assembly GCF_004126475.2. Classification (NCBI taxonomy): domain Eukaryota; kingdom Metazoa; phylum Chordata; class Mammalia; order Chiroptera; family Phyllostomidae; genus Phyllostomus; species Phyllostomus discolor. Next base: position 111,327,408 of record NC_040903.2, on the reverse strand, counting down.
CCATGTGAGTGAGCCACCTTGGAAGTGTATCCTCTAGTTTTAGTTAGGTCTTCTAATGACTGAAGCCCTGGCCAACATTTTGATAGTAACCTCAAGAGAAATGCCAAGCCAAACCATTTATCTAAGCTGCTTCCAACTGCATGAGTCAGAGAGACTGCATGAATCATGAGGAAAAAAAATGTCCATTTTTATGTAAGCTTTTGGTTTCTAGATAATTTGTTTCACTGTAATAGATAACTAATACCCATGGATAGATGATTTTCAGAAATCCCTCAACTCTTAAATACTATAGAATAGAGGCAAATATTGAAAGAAAACAAAGAAATTAAGTCTACAAAGAATTGAAGTATAAAAAGAGATGGAGCAATGGAAACTAGAGGCCTAGACTCAAATTTAAATCATGTCAAATGATCTAAAGAAAAAGTAACATTGATATTTTAGGCAAAATACTGTTATCTTAGAATATAATTTTTAATAAATTAAGGATAATTTTTCTTGCAAGCTCTATTGGTTTTTAGGCTTATCTAGTGAATCTGCCTATCCATCCAGTTTCCCAAGCCAGAAACCTGGGAATCAGGCACGCTCTATCTATTAACTTGCTTTATTTTGCTAAATGGACATCAAGTGCTATTGATTAAAAAACTTTATTATATTTTAATTGGTCCCCTCTCTCCTTACCTCTGACAACTGCTTAAGTTCCAGCACTCATTGCTTATAGTTTAGAATTCTGCAATAGACTCCTGACCACCTGAGTGTGTTCTTCACAGTGATATCAGAATAATCTTTCTACAATACAAATCCAATCTTGCACTTGTCTCTCAGGATGGAGTTCAAATTCATTAACTCAATATAGAGAATTCATGATTTGGCTTCAAACTGCTTATTGAATTTCATTTCCTGATCTCACATTCTTTCTTATGCCACCAGACTTAAAAAGTTGACAGTTCTTTTAATGAAATTAAGACATTGTTTCATACCTCTTTACCTCTCCATAGGTAAAACTCTATCTTCTTTCTGCCTTGTGTGTGTCTGTGAGCTCATCCTTTAACTTCATTAATTCTCAGTAGGCTCATATATAAATTAAGTGTAATCATTGTATGTGATCGATAGAGTTGTTTTGACAATTAATGGTAATATAATGTAAAACATTACTATGTAAAATATTTTGTTGAGCTTTTGATGTTTGATAAATGCTTAGTAAATGCCTATTTTCTGTGTAAGGTCTTCCTTCTGCCTGCCCCCATGCCCCACCCTGCACCCTTTATTGAATGACTAACTCCTACTTTCTTTCAAAACTTTATTTAGATCTTAACACCTTGAGAAGCCTTCATTCCACCACTAGTTAGGTTGATTTTGTGTTTTTTAGACCCTTTGCTATGGTACTGATCTAACTATGTTTTTCATGGTTGCTTTATTGTCTCAGTTGTTCTAAACTTAGTTCTTATTGTATATTTACTCCCTAGAATATGGTCATAGTATATTTAAAAGAAAATGTTTATTAAATAAATAAATGCACTCTGGATGACCAAATAAAACTGGAAACTGTCTATACTTGTAGCTTAATTTAATTGTACTTTTTTATATTGCTGTTCTTAATGTTCATAAAAAATGAATATTCATCAAAATTACATATTTTAGGTTTGAAAACATGTCTAATGTGGGTTACAAGAGTTCATAGTAACTATTATTAACCCACTATGTATAACATTTTTGATTTAACAAACCCACTAAACAAACAAATAGGCAAACTAGATATCAGGAGTCCAAGCCCAAAGGAAATTGACTAATAGCTAAACAAGTACATTGTAAAGGTTTTTATGCTATATGTATCATAATATTAGACAATGTGATGTGTGTTTATCCACAATATAAATGATATTATCAACATTTTATGGTGTGTATCAAAACTATTGGATAAAAACTTAAACTTTGATTTTATATAGCATGATCTTATTTGTTATTTTTTTGAAATAGTGTTTTTAAATTAATTTTCCACAAGCCATCTATTACATATAAGTCCCTTTTTTATATGTTTATATGCAGTTCAAATCTACTTACTCCATTAATGCTTGTACCTGTAGTATTCAAATATGTTGTAGTTAATGAGGTAAGGTGTCACCCAGTTCCCCTTCATAACTAAAATACTAATTTCCTTTGCTGTCTTACCTCTCTAAGAGTTGCCTTAGCCTGAAGAAAGTCACCTTCCTCAAGGTCATGCCTTTTTCAAATGAGTGATCTGCATTCAACAACTCATCAAGTAAAGGATCTAATATTACACCTTCCTTTCATTTGATCTCAATTCTGAAATATCATTCCAGCTTCAGAGCAACCAAAGGGTGCTTTTGGTGACTACATTTTAACCCAGTTCAACCCATTCTCCTGTTGCATCTTCCTTACTTCCATAGGTCTTAATGCCCAAAACCTTTTCTAATAGATTTCCTACATACTAATCCTTAGCTGTATGTTGTCCTCCTGAAAAACCTTTACTACACCATGTATTAAATCCTCAAATCAGCTCAGGCTGGTGTGGCTCACTGTACTAAGTGCCAGCCTGAGAGCCAAAAGGTTTCTGATTCAGTTCCCAGTCAGGGCATAGGCTTAGGTTGTAGGCTACGTCCCCAGTGGGGAACACATGAAAGGCAAATACTTATTAAGGTTTCTCTCCCTCTTCCTCCCTCCATTCACCTCTCTCTAAAAATAAATAAGCTTCAACAAAGATGGAGGCATAGGTAGAAATGCTTCACTTCCTCACACAACCAAAAGAAGGATAACAACCAATTCAAAAACAAACAAACAAGCAACAAAAACTGCTAGAAAATCAAACTGCATGAAGTCAGAATAATAAGGAATTAAAGAAGAAACCTTAATCCAGACTGGTAGGAGAGCTGGAGATGGGAAGCCTGGGCAGAGAGGATGCACAGCAACTCAGTGGCAGACAGACCAAGGCAGGAGAGGTGGTGGCTGGCAGATAAGCCCAGAGGAAAAACTGGAGAGCAAGACAGACCCAGGGTTCAAGCCTGGGGAAATAAAGCCTCAACATCTCTGGATGAAAAAATCTGTAGTGGTCCTGGCTGGTGTAGCCCAGTGGATTGAGCGTGGGCTGCAAACCAAAGTGTCACAGGTTCGATTCCCAGTCAGGGTACATGCCTGGGTTGCAGGCCATGAACCCCAGCAATCGCACATTGATGTTTCACTCTCTCTCTCTTTCTCCCTCCCTTCCCTCTCTAAAAATAAATAAATAAAATCTTTTTAAAAATCTGTAGTGGTTGGGGAAGTGGGAGAAACTGCCACTCTCACAGTAGAGTCCATTCAAGACACCCACAGGATCCTAGAATGTACACAAACTCACCCACCTAGAAATCAGCACAAGAAAGGGCACAGTTCCCTGTGGAAAAATGAAGGAAAGTAGGGCCATGGCCAATTAAGCTAGCAAGCAGCATTGTTGCCTATCTGACCCCTCCCTGACATACAGAGACACAATGTGCCTCAAAGTGGGTTGGTCCATCCTGACAAATACCTAAGTCTCTGACCCTGAAAATGTAACAGGTGTGCTGAGACAAAGAAATATGACCCAAATGAAAGAACAGATCAAAACTCCAGAAAAAGAAATAAGTGATGAAAAGACAGACAACTTATTACATGCAGAGTTCAAAACACAGTTAATCAGGATATTCACAGAAATTATTGAGTTCAGCCACAAAATGAAGGAAGAAATGAAGTCTATACAAAATGAAGTAAAGAAAAATATACAGGGAAACAAGAGTGAAGGGAAGGGAACTGGGACTCATATCAATGATTTGGAAAAAAAGGAAGAAACACATCCTACTGGAATAGAATGAAGAAACAAGGATAAAAAATATGAGGAACCTCTGGGACAACTTTAAACATTCCAATGTACAAATCATAGAGGTGACGGAGAAGAGGGAGAACAATAAATTCAAAATTATTTGGACAAATAATGAAGGAGAACTTCCTCAATCTGGCAAAGGACATAGACTTCCAGGAAGTCCAGGAAGCTCAGAAAGTCCCAAAGAAGTTGAACCCAAGGAATCCACACCAAAGCACATAATAATTACATTACCCAAGATTGAAGATAAGGGAAGAATCTTAAAAGCAGGAAAAGGAGATAGTTACCTACAAAGGAGTTCCTGTAAGACTATCAGCTGATTTCTCAAAAGAAACCTTATAGGCAAGAAGGGCCTAGAAAGAAGTATTTGATGTGAAAGGCAAGGACCTACATCCAAGATTATTCTATCCCCAAAGCTATCATTTAGAATGGAAGGGCAGATAAATTGCTTCCCAAATAAGATAAGTTAAAAGAGTTCATCATCACCAAGCTCTTCTTACATAAAATGTTAAAGGGACTTATCTAAGAAAAAGAAAAAGATGAAAAAAAAACATTAATAGTAAAATGAAAACAAACTTGTAAAAATCAACAATTGAACCTGAAAAACAAAAACAAAAACTAAGCAAACAACTAGAACAGGAACAGAATCACAGAAATGGAGATCACATGGAGGATTGTTAGTGGGGAATAAGAGGGGGAGAACTTGGGAAAAATGTACACAGAATAAGAAGCATAATTGATTGGCACAAAATAGACAGGGGGAGGCTAAAAATAGTATCAGAAATGGAGAAGTAAAAGATCTTATATGTACAACCTATGGACATGAACTAAGGGTGGGGAATGTTGGAAGGGTGGGGTAGGTGCAGGGTGGAGGACCATCAAAGGGAGAAAAATGTGGATATCTATAATAGCATAATTAATAAAATATATTTAATAAAAATAAATACAATATTAAAACAATAAAAAGTTAAAAATAAATCCTCAAATCATTATTGTGATAGCATTTCCATAACAATGTTTAATGTTACACATGCATTTATCTGAGTCCACATTTCATCATTCATGTACTCAGTTACTCATTCACTAATTCACATAATTTATGAATTCACTAATTCATCTCTTTTTTTGTGATACTATCTTTTGTGACATCTCTAAAAGTATTTAGGAAACCACGTAATACTACTTGGCTAAATTCAGAATTGCTCTAATTTATTCCTCTCAAGATGAGCTTTTTCTGTTTTTCTACATTGTGTCAACTCAGCAGTGAGAGTGCTTCTATACCTGATGACATTTTATCATTTTTGTTGTTCAGACAATCTCATATGGTAGTTGTCATTGCCTGTCAAAGTACAAACTTGGTTGTTATCCTTATTTTTATTGAATGTATTGTTTAATACAATTATATAGGTTTTAATTATACTATTCTTTTTTTATTCCTGTCCAAGTACAGTTGCCTCCATTTTCACCCCATCACAGCCTTCCTCCCCACCCCTCACAGCCTTCTACCCTCAAACCTGCCACCTATGGCTTTGTCCACATGTCCCTCAGAATGTTCCTCGATGGACCTTCCTCTATTTTGTCCCATTGTCCTTCTCCTCCATACCCTTTGGTTACTGTCAATTTATCTTTATTTCAATGTTTCTGGATATATTTTGCTTGCTTGGTGGTTTTGTTGATTATATTGCACTTATAGATGATATCATATGGCATTTGTCTTCCTCTTTTAAAAATAATTTTAATTATTGTTCAAGTACAATTTTCTATCTTTTACTCCCATCCCAGCCCACCCATCCAGCCCTCTCCACCTCCCTCCCATTTCCACCCACCTCTAGTTTTTGTACATGTGTCCTTTATACTTGTTCCTGTAAACCCTTCCCCTTTCCCCCCGAAATTCCCTGCCCTCTCCCCTCTGAACACTGTCAGACTGTTCTCTATTTCAGTGTCTTTGATTATATTTTGCTTGTTTCCTTGTTTTGTTCTTTACGTTCCTGTTAAAGTTGAGATCATATGGTATTTGTCCTTCACCACCTGGCTTATTTTGCTTAGCATAATGCTTTCCAGTTCCATCCAAGCTGCATCAAAGGGTAGGAGCTCCTTTTTTCTTTCTGCTTCATAGAATTCCACTGTGTAAATGTACCATAGTTTTTTCATCCATTCACTTACTGAAGGGCACCTAGGTTGCTTCCAGCACTTAGCTATTGTAAATTGTGCTGCTATGAACATTGGGGTGCATAGGATCTTTTGGACTGGTGTTTCATGGTTCTTAGGATGTAATCCTAGAACTGGAATTGGTAGGTCAAAAGGCAGATCCATATTTAGTTTTCTGAGGAAGTTCCATACTGTTTTCCATAGTGGTTGTAACAGTCTGCAATCCCACAAACAGTGCACTAAGGTCTCTTTTTCTCCACAACCTCTCCAACACTTGTTTCTTGCTTAGTTTATGATAGTCATTCTGACTGATGTGAAGTGGTATCTCATTATGGTTTTAATTTGCATCTCTCCGATAGCTAGTGATATTGAGCATCTTTTCATGTGTCTCTGGATCCTCTGTGTGTCTTCCTTGGAGAAGTGTCTGTTCAAGTTCTTTGCCAATTTTTTAATTGGGTTGCCTGTCTTAGACTGGACTCATATAAGTTCTTTATATATTTTGGAAATTAAACCCTTCTCTGAGGTATCATTAGAAAACATGTTTTGCCATACAATTGGTTCTCTTTTTATTTTAATACTGTTTTCATTAGCTGTGCAGGAACTTTTTATTTTGATGAGATCCCATTTGTTTATTCTTTCCTTTATGTCCCTTACTCTGGGGGTAAAAATGTTGCTGTGTGAAATATCTGAGATTTTCCTTCCCATATTCTCCTCCAGGACTATAATGTATAGTGTCATGGATTATATTTAAATCTTTTATTCATCTTGAATTTATTTTTGTGTATGGTGTAAGTTGGTGCTTGAGTTTCACTTCTTTTTTTTTTTTTTTTGCAAGTAGCTGTCCAGTCCTCCCAACACCATTTATTGAAGAGGCTATTGTTACCCCATTTTATGTTGCAGCCCTCTTTGTCAAATATTGATGAACCATAGAGACTTGGGTTTATGTCTGGGCTCTCTGTTCTGTTCCATTGGTCCATGTACCAGTTTTTATGCCAGTACTAGGCAGGTTTGATTACAGTGGCCTTGTAATACAGTTTGGTATTAGGCATTGTGATCCCTCCTACTTTACTCTTCTTTTGCAAAATTGCAGCAGCTATTCAGGGTTGTTTATGGTTCCATATAAATTTTTGAAGTGTTTCTTCTATGTCTGTGAAATATGCCATTGTTACTTTAATAGGTATTACATTGAATCTGTAAATTTCTTTGAGTACTATGGACATTTTGGTGATGTTAATTCTTCCAATCCATGAACACAATATAAGTTTCCATTTGTTTGTGTCTTCCTTGATTTCTTTCTTCAGTGTTGTGTAATTTCTGCATAGAGGTCTTTTACCTCCCTGGTTAGACTTATTCCTAGGTATTTTATTTTTCTTTTTGCTGTACCGAATGGAATTTTTTTTATTTCTGCTTCCGTTGTTTCATTGTTGGTATACAAAAATGCCTTTGATTTCTGGATATTGACTTTGTATCCTGCTGTTTTGCCCAATTCATTTATCAGATTGAGCAGTTTTTTTTTTGTTGTTTTTGGTTTTTTTTGTGGAGTCTATACGATTTCCTATGTACACTATCATGTCATCTGCAAACAGTGACAATTGTGTTTCCTCCTTTGTGATTTGGATGCCTTTTATTTCCTTTTCTTGTCTGATCACTATGGCTAAAACTTCCAATACTATGTTAAATAGAAGTGGTAAAAGTGGACAACGTTGTCTTGTTCCTGATCTCAGTGGAAAAGATTATAGTTTTTGCCTATTGAGTATGATGTTGGCTGCACGTCTCTCATATTTGGCCTTTATTATGTTGAGGAATCCTCCCTCTACTCCCACTTTACTGAGTAATTTTATCATAAATGGGTGCTGCACCTTATCAAATGCTTTTTCTGTATCTTTTGATATGATCATATGTTTTTTGTCTTTGCTTTTGTTTATGTGATGTATTATGTTTACTGATTTGCGAATATTGAACCATCCTTTCATCCCTGGGATGAATCCCACTTGGTCATGGTGTATGATCTTTTTAATGTATTGTTGGATGCGGTTTACCAATATTTTGTTGAGGACTTTAGAGGCTATATTCATCAGCAATATTGGCTGGAAGTTTTCTTTCTTTGTTGTGTCTTTATCTGGCTTTGGGGTTAGGATGATGTTGCCTTAACAAAAAGAGTTTGGGAGTCTGCTGTCATTCTGGATTTTTTGGAATAGTCTGTGAAGGATTGGTGTGGGGGAGCTCTGCCTGCAGGGATTCCCCAGCCACCATGGATGAGAATAAGTCTACCAAGACATGATCTGCTTGGGGAGGAAAGATGGCCAATCTCTCAGAGGAGAATGGCCAAGAGCCTTTTTCTCAACAGCTTTTACTGGGTTCATTTACACAGGAATTTAGGTAAAGCTCATTACTTATTGCCAGGAAGAAGGGATCAAATAACAAGGGACTCTGAGGGCCTATTTTGAGTCAGGGTCAAATAGGTAAAGAGCTGTAAAAAACTTTAAGGAACAAACTTACTTCTTCCTTGGACCCTTATCATTTATTTGAGAGCATTCTAAACAAAGCAGGTTTCACAGGATTTTACATATTCTTTCTTAGGCTTGATCACCCGGGGAACCTGCCCTTTCTAGCACAGGGTTGCACCACCCTCTATCATTGTTTCAGGCTTAGGTGGAGCAAGGGAAGTAAAGCAGCCAAGAGATTAGGAAGTTTTCTCGCAGACGGTGAGGACTCAGGCAGTGTCAAAGCCGAGGGGCGAGAGTCCAACACCTCTTTTTGCTGTAGGCCCCAAAGACCTTCCTTGGGGGCCTCCCACCTGATCATGCCTGTCTTAGCTCATTCCCCCCTGGGGGATCTGGGTAACCTACCAAGCATTGGGGGCCAGGCAGGGTGAAGTAAAAGGAGCAGAAACGGTACCCCTGCCAGGGAGATAAGCTTTTGTCTCTTTGGTAGCTTATGGTACAAAGTCATCCCCTTAGCCTTAGCCTTGGTGGGGGTTACAGCTTCTGATACCAGGCAGGATGGTTCCCAACAGATAGAGGTTAGCTATTCCTTAAATGCATTGTAGAATTCTCCTGTGAAACCATCCAGACCTGGACTTTTGTGTGTCAGGGTTTTTTTTTATGACTACTTCAATTTCATCCTCTGTTATTGGTCTGTTCAGGCTTTATGCTTATTACTCATTGAGTTTTGCAAGATTATATTTTTCTAGAAATTTGTCCATTTCACCTAGGTTTTCAAATTTCTTGACATACAGTTCTTCATACTAGTTTCTTACAATCCTTTGTATTTCTGTGGTGTCAGTTGTAATCTCTCTTCTCTCATTTCTGATTGTGTTTATTTGGATCCTTTCTCTTTTTTTTTCTTGATGAGTCTGCTTAAAGGCTTGTCCATTTTGTTCATCTTTCCAAAGAACCAACCCCTGGATTCATTGATCCTTAGAATTGTGCTTTTAGCCTCTATGTCATTTAATTCTGCTCTGATCTTGGTTATTTCTTTCCTTCTACTTGTTCTGGGCTGACTTCGTTATTGTTCCTTGAGTTCTTGTAGGTGTAGGATTAGGTTGTTTATTTGAATGTTCCGATCTTTTTTAGGTATGCCTGTGTCACTATGAACTTCCCTCTCAGGATTGCCTTTGTGGTGTCCCATAACTTTTGGGTTATTGTAAGTTCATTTTTGTTTGTTTCCAGGAACTTTTTGATTTCTTCCCTAATTTCATTCTTGACCCATTCATTGTTTAATAGCATGCTATTCAATCTCCATGATTTTGAGTGTTTTGGGTTTTTTCCCTTGGGGTTGGTTTTTAGTTTCAGTCCCTTGTGCTCAGAGAAAATGCTTGGTATGATTTCAATTTTCTTGGAATTGTTGAGGCTTGTTTTGTGTCCTATTATGTGGTCTATGTTTGAAAATGTTCCATGTGCATTTGAAATGACTGTTTATTTAGCTTCTTTGGGATGGAGGAATATATATATATATATATATATATATATATATATATATATAATCAGTTAATTCCATTTCATCTAGGGAATATTTCAATGCCACAATATCTATGTGGATATTTTGTTTGGAAGACCTGTCCATTTTTGACAGTGGGGAGTTAAAAGCCCCTACTACAATTGTGTTGCTGTCAGTATCTTTCCTGAATTTCTGCAACATTTTCTTTGTGCATTTGGGTGTTCCTATGTTGAGTGCATATATATTAAAATGTTTATGTCTTCTTGGTGGATTCTTCCCTTGAGTGTTATGAAATGACCATCTGGGTCTCTCTTCATGTCCCTCTTTTTGAAGTCTATTTTGTGTGATATGAGTATTGCTATCCTGGTTTTTATTTTTGTCCATGTGCTTCAAAAATTTGTTTTCAGCTCTTTACTTTCAGTCTGTGTGAATTTCTTGTCCTGAAATGGGTCTGCTGTAGGCAGCATATGTGTGAGTCATGCTTTGTCATCCATTCATCTATTCTATGTCTTTTGGTTGGAGCATTTAATCCATATATGTTTAAAGTTATTATTAATAGATACTTATTCATTGCTATTTTCATAACTGTGTTCCTCTCTCTCTCTCTCTCTCTTTTCCTTACTATTTTTAAAGTGGTCACTTTAGCATCTCTTGCAGAGCTGGTTTGGGGGATGTGTATTCTTTTAGACTTCTTTTGTCTGAGAAGCTCCTTATTTGGCCTTCTATCTTTATTGAGAGCCTTGCTGGTAAAGTAGCCTTGGGTGCAGGCCTCTGGTTCTCATTATTTGGAATATTTCTTGCCATTCTCTTCTGGCTTGGAGTGTTTCCATTGAGAAGTCAGCTGCTAGCCTTATTGGGGCTCCCTTGTATGTTACTTCCTGTTTCTACCTTGCTGCCTTTAAGATTCTCTCTTTGTGTTGGAATTTTGCCATTTTAATTATGATGTGTCTTGAGGCAGGCCTTTTTGGGTTCCTGTTGATTGGGACTCTCTGTGTTTCCTGGATTTGTGTGACTTTGTCTCTCATCAAATTAGGGACATTTTCCTCATTACTTTTTCAAACAGGTTTTCTATCTCTTGTTCTTCTTCTCCTTCTGATATCCCTATTATATGGACATTATCACATTTCATGTTGTCATGCATTTTCCTTAACCCCTTTTCATTTTTTCTGTCTTTTTTCCTCATCTCGCTCATTCTTGGTGTTTTTTTCAACCTTGTCTTCCACTTCACTGATCCTATCTTCTGCTTCCTCAAGCCTGCTTTTGATTCCTTCTACTGTGTTCTTCCAATCAGAAGTTGTATTCTTCATTTCCTCTTGGCCCTTGTTCATAGTTTATATTTCTTTTTTCATGTTGGTATAGTTTGCAGTGAGTTCATTGTAGTATCCCTGTAGGTTTTGGTAATTCACTGTGAGCTCATCGAGCTTCCTCATAACCATTGTTTTGAACTCAATATCTGATAGTTGACTTGCCTCTCTTTCATTTAGCATTCTTTCTGAGGCTTCCTCCTATTCCTTCATTTGGGGATTGTTTCTTTGTCTTTCCATTGTTTGTTAGCCTCAGCCTCTTAAATTGATCTGTTCTTGCTCCCAGGGTTTATTTCTGTGAGCTTGGTGGCAGAATACCTGTTCCCATGGTGTTAACTTCTGTGGTAGAATACCTGTAAGATTTGGTGGTGCAGTCTCCTTTGTGTATCCTGGTGTTCACCACTTCCACCTACTCTTTTTTCTGATCAGTTGGAGGGGGAAGGCAAAATAGTTTAAGACAGCGAGAGAGTATTCTATGATATTTACAATAGCAGTCAGTAGAGAAGAGATAGCAGATCCTTTGGCTATGTATAGTGTTAACAGTGATCTTCCAAGCAACTAGCCACTTTTAGAATGGATGGAAAATAGATAAGACTCTTGTTGGGGAGAGAAGGATTGTGAGTTGTATCTATAAAGCAATGAGGTTGTACGAGGTCAGATTCTGAGGTAAGGTGAGAGTAAAGGATAGTAAACAGGTGTAGTGTGTGAGAGAATAGAGTTAACCACTACAGTAATAAATCAGGAAACTGTGTAGTGGGTTAAGATTTGGGATTGATGTTGTGTAGTATTTAGAATTGTATGGGACAGCTATTATTTAGAATAATATCAGAGCAACAATCATATGACAGAATCTTTGAGATCTAGATAACAAGAATAGGTAGTATAGGATCTTGAGTAGTGTGCTAATGGGACACAAGTGAAGTGAAGGACAGTATATTAACAATACTCTATGAATGAGAGAACAGGGGAAACCTGTCAAATGATACAATGTAACCAGCCAAGCAAAGAAGACTATACAGAAAGGAGTACAAAAATACTATTAAAATAACAGATGTAAGAATAATGGAAAAATAATAATACAAATATGCAATAACTTGCAGTTTCTGTGTAATAGCAAAGTGAAATCTGTCTCACTGTCTCAGTTATTGGGATGCCCCTTATTTCACTCCAACTCTGGTCTTTCCATATTTCAGGTTTTTTTGTTTCACTTGTGGGTATTTAAAAAGAAAAAAAAGAAAAAAAAAAGCAGAAGAAGGAAGGAAAGACATATAAAATCTGAAAGAAAGGAAGCAAGAATAAAACTGGAAAGAAGGAGAGAGAAGCAAAAGGAATTGAGACATATGAAAATAAAAAAAAATTAAAAATAAAAATATTACTTAGGAAAAAAACAAAAAGTCAAACAAACAAACAAAACCCTCTTGTTGCTTTCAAACTGGCCAAACTGTTTTTTCTGGTCTTGCTGGCTGCAGCAGTCTGAGGGGTAATTGGTATTGCTTTTCTCCCTTCCTGTTAGGCACTCAGTCAGCCTCATGGGTAGTCTCCCCAGGGCTGACCAGGCATTCTCTCCAGAGCTACTCTATTGCCTCTCAGCAGGGCTTTGGGTGTGGGATCTGGGCCTTCCTAAGCAGGCACTCTCCCTGGTTGTGGGCTCTATGCCTCCTGTGGTATGCATGCTCTCCCTAGGTTTAAGGGTGTGGGCTCTGGGTCTTCCACAAAGTACACTGTCTCTGGGTTGTGGGTCTGCAGCCAGGCTGCTTCTGGTCACATGGGTTTGGGCATGCACTCTTCCCAGGGCTATGAGTGGGCGGTCACAGCCCCTGTTTGCCACTTAGTCCTTATTCCCCTCTCTGCAACTTCAAGCAACCAGATCTCTCCAGGTGCTGCTCAAACCTTGTTTGGCCAGGAAGGGAGCAGTTGACCCAGCTCTCTCCCAAGAGCCCTGTGGCACACCCAGTGAGTGCCGGGTCTGGGGCTGCAGCCTCCCTGGTCCCTGAGCTGATGTCTGGGCCCTTATTTTCCTGAAGCACTCTCCTTACTGTCTAGTTTTTCAATGTTCACTACAATTTTTGATCTTCTATTTTCATATATGCCATGGTACTGTTGGCTGTTTGCTCTGTTCCTTGGTAGATTAGCTAGGTTTTTCTTCTGTGTGTAGGAAAAGTGAAATCTGCTCCCTCCTACCACACTGCCATCTTCCCTCTCCTATTCAAACAGGTTTTTATCAAGAACATTAATATAAGAGAAAGAAGACATAGAGCTGTGATAGTAAAAGCATAATGGAGCAGATCTAGACTCACATGAGTCTGAATACAAATGCCACAAACTGTTATTATACATGTGCTTATTGTTATGAATTTCTAAAAGGACTTCAAATGTCAGTTTTTATTTCCTCATTGGACAAATATACATTTAAAGGTGTTTAAAGAATTATTTTCCAAAGGGAAGTGTATTGTAATTTTTAGTTGTGTATTCTCTCAGCTCTGTTGCAATGGGTAGAGAACAGTCTATTCTATTGATTAGGTCTGTCTGTAGGAAATTGCTTTATGATGTGTGAAAAAGTAATTTTGTTTTTCAAACTAAACATTCAGGGATCTATTCAGTTTTTCTCATTACTAATTTTTGTAAATGGTTCATAAATACAGCTTCTTACTATGAGATCTTGTAGTTTCTCTGGATATTTATATATAGGTATTCCTTCAAATGTGGTATATATTTATTCCTTTGAATATGGTATAATACTCTAAGTTCATAGTGGTACATGCCTGCTTCATTGTAAATCATAACTTCCATCTTAAGATAACATTTCTTCTCCCATTTAATGTGTTTACTTTGAATTCTTCTTTGTCTGATGTTGACATTGCTTATCTGTTTTTTGTTAGTTTTCATTTACATTGTATAGCATGGTTTATTCTATACTTTTATAATTAAATTTATTGGGGTGATGGTTAATAAAACTGCACAGATTTCAAGTGTACAACTCTATGATATATTATCTGTAAGTTGCATTGTGGTACCACCACCCAGTCAACACTACTACACTGTCATTTTGTTTCAAGAGCCGTGTCTTAGAAAAAATACATCTGAATTTTTTTCTATTAAAATAAAAGTACTTGTCTTTTAGTAGATTAATGTATACTTGCATTTATTTTAATAATTGTGTTTTATATGTCTTTTTATGTTTTTTATTAAAATGTATTATTTACTTTCTTGGATTTTTATATTCATTTATTATCTAATTCAAAATATTTATTAAGTACCTATGTCCCAATAATCATTATTATTGCCCAATCAACTTATCTTTGTTTTAATGGTAACTGCAACAATAATAGTCAATATGCATTAATGGGTTTCCATAAGATAGGTACAGTCCCAAAAGTTTTACATAGATTAACAAATTTAGTATTGAAGGGCAGGTAAGTTGGTATTGTTATTAGAAAGGAGAAAACATTTTAGAGAGGAGAAAACTGATGCACAAAAAACATTCACAGCCCATCCAATATGAGTAGTTCAAAGTGGTGAAGTCAGGAAACAGAACTGGGAGTCTGACTCCAAAGCTCTGTGACTTGGAAGTTCTACTTTCTACTTTTATCCCATAGCTACTTTATCTTTACACCTATTTGCACTTATGTTTAGCAACATAAAATACAACCAGAGTCTGTGTTTATTCTCTAATAGGTTTCATCTCTATGTTTCTTCTATGGGTGTTGAGAGAGTCTTGGAAAAGTTGCTTCTATAGACTCTCAGTTCCAAATTCTGTCTTTTCTATCACATACCTGACTCATGGTAAATAATTGTAAATGTCATGCAGATTAATAGCCATCAGATTTACCTACCTGGTTTTCTGAGATATCCAACTTGTTCTTCATACCTTCTCTTGAGTTGCTTAGTTCCTTGAATATTTTTTCACCTGCTATTACACTTTCATATTTTCAGGTCACTCCATTTTGTTATAGTTAAAGCTGTGATTTAAATTTCAATTATTTCTCCCATTTCCTGAAATAACTATGTTTTTTTTTTTAATTTTTATTTTTAGAGAGGGAAGGGAGGGAGAAAGAGAGAAAGAGAGAAACATCAATGTGCAGTTGCTGGGGGTCATGGCCTGCAACCCAGGCATGTGCCCTGACTGGGAATCGAACCTGCAACACTTTGGTTCACAGCCCACACTCAAGCCACTGAGCTACACCAGCCAGGGCACTATGTTTTTATTTTGCTTGATAGTCCTGCTCTTTATAATATATCCTTATATAAGGATCTGAAAAAAGAATATCTCATGGCTAAAAGTCATGTGATTTTGATACACATTTGAACATATTTCTATTATTCAAAAAGAGCTGTACTGCATAAATTATAGCTGGAATATTTAGATGAATTATTTTTAACCATTAGCTCTCACTAAAATATGTACAATTTAATTTTAAAAATATTACATCATTTTAACAAAACCACATAAGTGTATAAATGATGCTACAAAAATATGTATCCCTTACATATCCACTATTCTACATCTTCAGATAATTTTATTGTACATATCAGAAGTCACTGGAAAGAGGACCAATTAATTGATTACTTGAAATACAAGAACTACAACATGCCTTCTGCAGTCAGCAGTTACATATCATCACAATTCATCTCAATACACACATCCTAGACACAATCTTTTTACTTCATGGATGCGTACACAGTGTTGCCATTGTACAAACCAAGAAAATATTCTGCTCTGGTGATTTTCACTCAGTGCCTGGAAGGTGCATTTTCTGCTCTTTTACTCCTCCCACCCAATGACATGTTATTTTGTTTTATTCTAATTATTGCATATGGATTTTAGGAACTCTGTATTAGCCAGAAGATTTTCAACTAGACAAAGAACATGGCTTTTCAAACTGCAGGTCAACTATCCTGTCTGGGTTGGGAATGGAGAGAACAGGCAGGGAAATGCCCTCTTGGCTGGAGAGAAAATAACTGAGTACACATTGTGAAAGCAATTGTTCCTCTTGATGAAGAATGTACAGAGAAAAAAAGAAGGCCAAAGAATTACTAAAAAAGGGATTTGTTGCCTCAGTATCCCTGTTAGATACCTGCTAAGATCTTTGCTTCTGCTACCATTTATAACTAAATCTCAGAAAGAGAGAAAGAGAGAGAGAGAAGAAATCTAAAGGAATGATGGGAATTACATAAGAACTGTGCATTGTTTTTCCTTCAGTGTCACTGTAGCCCTTATTCCCTGGCAACCTAGTTGTAACTAATTAGAATCCAGTTAGTTACAGAGACAACATTAAAACACTTTGCTTACATTTTTCTCCCATGATTGCCACAGTTTATACTTGTATCTGTTTGTACTTTTCTTCCAAATGATTTCTATTGATTTTGACATTATGCTGTGGACCGTGTGAACTACCTTTGAGACACACTGCCAGGTTCCACCACTGAATCCAATGAAGGCAGGTTAAAGTCAGCTGTTGCCCCAGTAGCTCTAATTGCAAGAAAGCCAGAAGGTGTCATTTGATCTGTAATTATGTCATTTCTCTCTCATCCTGGGTAAGTGTGTATAATTATAAATTAATTTAAAATCCCACTGTGAAAAAAATTCACTATGCTCATAAAAAAGGAAAGACAAAACCTGCAGGAAGTACATCTTTAAAAACATTTTTGGTGCTTCCTTAAAAATTGATCCTCAAAATTAGTTTTTCACTCTACTGTTTATTTTCCTAGGTAGGACTTTCATCATTGCATATTTAAATTTCACATCCATTTAAAGCCATACTTCAGCCTTAAGATTTTGATGCTTCCTACAGAATTTATTTACTACATTAGCAGATCAAAACTAGTCTTTCTGGGAAGGAAACCCATTGAGTGCATTAAAGTTATGGCCTTGTGCCAGCCATTGCAGGATGATTTGTTATGGTCACATGTTTCACTCTCACTAGGTGCCACACTTCAACATTTTTAACACTTGCCTTTCTGTTTTCACAAAAAGTTATGTTTTTAATAGATGAGATAAAACATTTGAACATAAAAAACCACTTGGCTCCTGGTATACTACAGTAGTGGTTCTTTTAAAGTGTTTGGCTGAAGTGCTCTTTATTTTACTTGTATAATCCAAAACTATGGTTAAATGTATTACCCTGCACATTTTCAGAAGGATGATACAAGTAAAAACATGCATGTCTGATGAAAAAATAACCTCAGTCAAGTTTCTGAGGTAATGTTTTGACTCACTAGATGTGTCTCTTTAAAGGACTCAATATCTTACAAATTCATGGAAATTATACCAGCTGTTGCCTAATCTAATTTTAAACACTGAAAAATGAGGGGAAAAAAAGGGCAAGAATGAGAGAGAAAGAAATGTTCTGCTATCTAATGAAGAGATGTTGGACAAGGACAATAGAGTGGGGATTGTCTTCGAGAGTTGAGTTTGACCAGGCAACGGAGAACAATGGGGGAAAAATAGGGACCACTATAACTGAAAAACAATACAAAAGACTATTCTGGTGAATTCATTATAATCCCTATAGAAATGTGAAGCTTTGTATTTATTCAAAAAGTTAAATTATTTTATTACTTTGCAAAGACTCTTGCTGCCATTTAGAGGATAATAACATTTCATACTTACAATATTTTAGGCACTGTTCTAAGCTCTTTACATTCACTCTATGAGGTGGAATCAAATATGAAATAAGTGAAGCACAAGAGGTTAACTTTTATGATCAAGGTCTACCAGGAGGTCACTGGATCTCAAGCCCTCTGGTTTGAGAGTGCTGCTCATATTGTACAATGCCATGCATGGTAACAGAAATAAAGCTTAATCAGCCAGATGTCACATTCTGTTGACCTGGGAACCTCACAGAGCAGGAAAGTCTTTGACTAATGCTTCATAAGAGCTCATCAACCACTTTCAGGATTTATTTTACAGTATCTTCTTAAATCCAGTAGAATTTTATCACATTTGCTATTCAAAAGGGTATTTCTAATCATAGAGTCTCTAAAGGTATTTTATACCAGCAAATGCTACAGAATCTACTTCTAGTACCTAAGTCCTGTTCTTGATTTGGGTTGATTTGACAACCAAATAAAAACAAAAAATTTTCACCATCAAGGATTTAAACTATCAGCGACATATCCTGTCATGAAAAGAAGTGATAAAGAGAACTTTAGCATATGAGGTCTGTCCAGAAAAAGTCCAGCCATTGTTAACCCTAACAAGAGTGGTTTAGATGATATTGATGTGTCCTAGTATCCAAGGACAGTGGATTAGAATGTGCATGGATGAACAATGACTTTATTCTACTATTCTATGGAAGCAGTAGACAACATTGAGTGAGCATGTGCACTGTGTGGCCATCTCATTTAAAATCACTGAGTGAGTAGAACAACAAATCTGCATCAAATTTTGTGTTAATCTTGAACATTCCTCTGTAGAAACTATTCAGATGATTCAGAAGGTTGCAGCTATGGGCAACTTGTGATTGGAAGCTTCATCATAACAAAGTGCCCACTCACACACCCTGTCTCGTGCAAAGTTGTTTTGGCAAAACATCAAATCACCCAGGTGACTCAGTCTGTTACTCAAATCTGTGACTTTCAGATTTGGTACCCTGTGACTCCTAGCTTTTCCCAAAACAAAACTAACATCACCTTTGAAAGGGAAGAGATTTCATACCATCAATGAGATTCAGGCAGCTGATGGTGATTGGGAGAACTGTGTGAAGTCCCAAGGTGCCTACTTTGAAGGAGACTGAGGTACCATTGTCCTGTGTACAATGTTTCTTTTCATCTTGTATCTTCTTCAATAAATG
This sequence comes from Phyllostomus discolor, assembly GCF_004126475.2. Classification (NCBI taxonomy): domain Eukaryota; kingdom Metazoa; phylum Chordata; class Mammalia; order Chiroptera; family Phyllostomidae; genus Phyllostomus; species Phyllostomus discolor. The sequence continues at coordinate 111,308,377 of NC_040903.2, read as the reverse complement.
CCCCTATTTTTCATATTATATGGATGAATGCCTTCTGGACAGACTTCATAGAAGAGAAAAACTCCATAGAATGACAAATTCTGAAAAAAAATTGCATAACCTTAGATTCTCTACTTTACAATGCATATTCCCCACTTCTATTGCTTGAAATTTTAAAGACATTTGAATTCAATTCATAAATAACACAACATAATATTTTGTTAGAGGCAAATAAATCTAATCTATTTCCTTGAAATCAGCAACAATCAGGAGTCAGCATTTTTTTTTTCTGAAAAGGGACAGATGATAAATATTTTAGGCCTTTTGGGTCATACAGTTTCTGCCACACCTATTCTGTCAATGCAGCACAAAAGGTAGCATTAAAAGTATGCTAATAAATAAGAGGGGCTTTGTCATAAGAAAACTATTTACAAAAAGAGCTGTTGGTCCACATTAAATGTATAGGACATAATTTGACAATTCTAGATTTATACCATAGAAGGGTCATACATAATTTTTACTTTTTTTCTAGGAAATAAGCATATATTTATAAATCAAAATATTTTTTCAAAATAATGACAAATTCTCAACAAAAGCATTTTATTTTTAAAAATCCCAGATTTTAGCCAGTAATATAACAGTTCTGGTTTTTTCCCTCTTATTTCTTTGTAATCACCTTGGGTTACATTGTATTTTCAATAGATATTTGAATCGAACCAAAGTTCTACAAATGGAAGTGATGTTCTCTAGATCTGTGCAATCTTAGTCAATCCTAGATACTTTGATCTCTTGAGTATTTACATTTGCATGGCCCATGAGTTCATTTGTCAGAAAATGGCAATACAAAGTCACATACAGCACTGGGTGTGGCAGCAGCACTTCTCTATCCCTCTTCACATGCTTTCTACCTCTCTGCTCAAAATATATTCAATGATAATATCCAAGTTCTAGAACAAGCCAAACAGGTTAACTTAAGTAAGTACTCTTTATTAAATTCTGTCCAGAGGGATAATAGAAAGGAATGAGATTGTACAAGGTCTTGGTGTTTTGTCTCTAATCAGCTTCAGGGTTGGGATGCACACACAAAGAGTTAAGGATTTAATGATTTCTTAAAAATATTGTTCAGAGATTTCTCAACAATTTTTTTGGAAAAACCTTAGCTTTATGTCTAAGATAAATTTTAAGTAGAATTATTCTCAACAACTAGAAAAATTCACAATTGGCTGTTGAAAAAATATTATCAAAATGAAATATTCTTTTTTTTAAATATTGTGTTATTTTTATTTTTATTTATTTTTTTAGATCTTATTTTTTTTTTATTTTTAGAGAGGGAAGGGAGGGAGAAAGAGAGAGAGAGAGAAAGAAACATCAATGTGCGGTTGCTGGGGGCGGTGGCCTGCAACCCAGACATGTTCCCTGACTGGGAATCGAACATGCGGCACTTTGGTTAGCAGCCCGCACTCAATCCACTGAGCTACGCCAGCCAGGGAAAATGAAATATTCTTTGTAGAATCATTGAATAAAGGGATCCAGTGCTCTTCTAACTAGATTCATTATTAATATATTATTTCTGAGTGCATACTATTATAGGTACATGTGTCCAATATATATGAACAATTTGGTTCTAAAAATAGTTGACTGATCTTAGAATCATGATTTTTTTTCTTTTCTCCAGGCAGATAGAATACCACATTCCTATAGACACCACAGAAAGTGTTTATCTCAAATAATATCACAGAATTCCTGAAACAAAATCACTAAATTTTGTTAAATCATATAATCAAAATCATTATAACATTATTTTAGGGCACTAAAATAATATTAAAACAAGCATAAATTATGGCAATACCATAAAGAATAGGAATTATGACCACATGTCTTTTGTGATTTTTCTCCTGTTGCTGTTTAACCTCCAAGTGTCCTTAGGCTGGGAGTAGTCCTCTCTGGAGAATCTCTGAAAAGATTTACCTATTAACACTAAGATCTGCATTTCATCCTCTTTGTCTCTTTGCCCAGGTAGGTAGAAGTCATGGAGGCTCAAGAAAACCCAATATGCCTTTCAATTCTGCAAATATAGCAAGGTGCTCCTTAGTCTTGCTGGCAATGAAACAGAAATCTAATAGGAGATCATAAGAATTCATTAGTCAAGCAACACAGCAAAGTCAATATGTACCCAAGAGAGTGCATGTAGAGCAAAAGGTTAATTACTCCAAGACCTCACTCATTCTCTTGCTGGATTAACTGTTAATTTTCTCTTCTTCATTTTTATCTATGCACACATTATATCAGGAACTATTACTCACTTTCTGCTTTTCCGGCTCTAACCATTACCAGTTTCTACTCCATTGATTAGCAAATTGCCTTCTTGAATTATTTCTCTTCTGAAGGATGATTGCCTGGGTGATCTCAGTACTTCAACTTTGGCAATGTCTTTTGCCAAAGGACTCAGCAAAATAAGTTTCTGAGGAATAGGAATATGACAGTGAAGTAGGTGAACCCACTTGCTCATGCACCCAACTGGGACACCTACCAGATCTTTCCAAGAATAGAGTGAACAACCAACAGATTCAAGCTGATATAAAGTTTTGAAGCTGAAGGTTACAGAAAATGTTTGAAAATGGATGGTAAGGAGATTTTCCAGGCCAAAGGGAGGTCCCTGAGCCCTGCACCAGAGACTGAGGGTGCTGCAGCAGTGTTGAAGGAGAGCACAGTCAGTGAGTGCAACTTGGTGACTCCCACCTTTCCCAGAGCAACAAGTTCACAGATCAGGCCAGGAGAGACCTGGATACTTAGAGTCACTGGAGGGATAAAGAGGCAGTAAGAGACACACAGCTGGTGGTGTACACCAACTGAGACTGTGGTCACTGCCTGGGACAGTACCAGAGAAACTGGGGAGCTGGGTGACAACTGGAGATGGGAGAAGAGATGGGCTGCAACTGGCCATGGCCCAGAGAGTCTCTGGACTGCTCAGAGAATTGGTCTCTGTGGAAAGCTGGGCACTTGTTAGGAAAAGCCTGCTGCAAACAAGGGAAATGTACTCAAAAAGGCGCTCAGCTGCTGTACAAGGAACTCTCATGTGCAGTGGCCTAGCCAGAAAAGAGGGAGAATTGTGGTGTGATTTGTTCTCATGAAGGGCACCACAGGGATTGATCAAAGGGGGGCAGCAGGAACTCAGAGAAGTAGCAGTGCCCAGAGAGACTTAATTCATTAGGGGAACTAAACTTCCCAGAAGGGACTTTGTACATGCAGAGGCCTAGGCCAACAAAGATAAAGAAAGAGGGGCGCAATGTGCTCCCACTCAGTGCACCTCACAGACTAATCAAAGTGCTGGTGGATCTTAGGCAATGGCCTGGCACCTATGTGCAGTAGACAGTGAGCGGCCACACAATGCTATGAGTGTCTGTAATAGAAACTGAACACCTGTGAATATTGTAGTTCTCACTGAGCCCCCAACAATGTAGAACCACAGGAAAGAATAAAAAGCTGAGCACAGTCCCCCTCTGCCTGCAGCATCCAGGAAAACTAGCAAAACCCACTTAGCAGGTTTAAAGTCAGCAGGAGGCTTCTTTTTTGCAAGTGTAAGACAATAGGACCTGGATCTGTGAAAACACAAAAGACAGATCCAGAAAGAGGTCAGAAGGCTAACAACAACAGCTGAGACAAATTTTGCTTCATTAACCTTTAGAACTTGCATTTTCTTTTATTTTTGTTATTTTTATTTTTTACTTTATTTTTATTTTTGTTTTTTATTTCTCTTTTATCCAATTAGGTTTTGTTTTGATTTAATTGTTTAATTAAACAATTAAACAATTATTTAATTGTTTAATAAAGAATTGTTTTTCTTTATTCTCTTTTTCATATTGCATTTTAATTTTTCTTCTTGTACTTCATTCATATTCTAATAACACATTACATTTGGTCTTCTACTTTTTATTCTTTTTATTCAGATCATATATTTCTTATCATATTATTGTTATTCAAATCTCACATAGCACCTTTCCCTTATCTGAATCCATTTTGTCATCTTTCTGAGTTAATTGCTGTTTTGGTTAATTTTATTTTCTCACACACTAAGCCAAATTTCTATCCCTTATTCTCACTATATCTCACCATTTCACCTCACATAAACACTCTGCTTCCTAAAGTCAGCTCACATTCTTTTTTCCTTCTAATAAGAGAAATACCTCCTTTCCACCTTTTATAAAAAGTGGCTAGTTGGGTAAAATATCAAAGGCATTGCTGTACTTCTTCAAAGAACATCCTATCTGTTCTCTACTCATTAGTACTTTAAATCTCATAGAATACTCCCCCACTGTCTTACTCCATTTAACTTCATCCTGTCTCTGGTCATATACAAGTCAAGGTGGAAGATGTCAATACTAGTAAACCTGTTGGAGGGGATTCTATCAACAAAGGAGCCATGAACAGTTAAGCCCAAACACAAAATGAGAACCCACAAAAATGGAAGAACACACAACCCTAGAGCATACAGACAAAGAGATCAAAGAGACCACACCACAGAATCTCATAAAGCTCCCACAACAGAAACTCACCTTATGAAGACAACTGGCAAATCATGGAAACAAACAAAGAGAGTCACCAAAAGAAGGAGACAGAAAAAGAACCCTCATTTGAAAGGAATGGAATACTCTCCAGTAAAAGAACTAAATGAAATGGAGGCAAGCTTCTTATGAGATATAGAATTTAAAAAAATGGTGGTAAGGATACACAATTATCTCGCAGACAACTACAAAGAACTAAGTGAGAACTATAACAGTGTGAAAAAAGAAACAGCCAAGAACCAGGAAGAAATGAAGAAAACAATTTCTGAAATAAAAAATACACCAGAAGAAATTACAAGTAGGCTGGCTGAAGCAGGGGACCAAATTAGTGATCTGGAAGACAAGGTAGAAAGAAACACCCAGGTAGAGCAGCTGAACACACACAAAAAAAGACTCAAAATGTATGAAAATAACTTAAGAAAGATGCAAGACAATATGAAATAAAAAAAGAGTCCAATCATACATATACCAGGAAAAGAAAAGTAGTGAGGGACAGAAACCCTGTTTGAAAAATGACAGAAAATGTCGCAAACTAGGAAAGGAGAAAAGCCAACAAAATTCAAGAAGCACAGAGGGTCTCAATGAAGATGAACCCAAAGAGCCCTACTCAAGACACATCATAATTAAAATACCAAGTTTTAAAGACAAAGAGAATATCTTAAAACCTGAAAGGGAGAAACAAGAAGTAACATAAAAGAAAACCTGGATTAGAACTACTGCTGATTTCTAAACAGAAACACTACAAACCAGAAGGGAATGTCAAGAAATATTCCAAGTACTGAAAATCAAAGGCTGCAAAGACTACTCTACGCAGCAGGGCTCTCAATTAAAAAGTAAGGTGAAATGAGCTTCCCAGACAAAAAAAAAAAAGCTGAAAGGATACACCTCCACCAAACCAGCACTGTAAGATATGCTAAAGGGACTGCCCTAAAAAGAAGAAGAAAAAGAGCAAGAGAGACAGGAACACAGGTACAAAGGGGAAAAAGGAATAATTACCTATCAGTGATAACCTTAAATGTTAATGGATTAAATGCTTCAATTAAAATACATAGAGTAGTTGAATGGATTAAAAACAAAACAAAACAAAACATGATTTGCATATGTGCTGCCAAAGAGACCCACCTCAGAAAAAATGACCTACGCATGACCTAAAGGGTTGGAAAAAAAATATTCAAAGCAAATGGGCAGGGAAAAAGAGTGGTGTAATTATACTTTTGTCAGACAAAATACACTTCAAAACAAAGGCCACGAAAAGAGACACAGAAGGACATTTTATAATACTCAAGGGAATAATTTATTAATACATAAACATTATAAACATAATGTACTAAAAAAGGAGCACCCATATATATATAAGGAAAATCTGGGAAAACATCAAGAAACATATAGACAGCAACACACTTATACTGGGGGATTTTTACACCCCACTGACAAAAACAGATAGACCTTCCAAACAAAATTTCTACAAGGATATTACAACATTGAACAATGCAATAGACCAAATTAATTTAATTGAAATGTATAGAAACTTCCATACAAAAGAAGCAAAAAATACAGTTTTTTCCAATGCACCTGGACATTTTGAAAGATGCACCACATAGTAGGACACAAAACCATCCTCAACAAATTCAAGAAAATTAAATCTATATTAAGCATTTTTTCACACCACAAGGGTCTGAAATTAGAGACAAATCTCAAGGAAAAAAGTGAAAAATACTCAAATTCATGAAGATTGGTTTACATACAATAAACAATGAATGGGTTAAGAATGGGATCAAGGAAGAAATAAAAAAGTTTATGGAAACAAATTAAAATGAACACAGAGCAGTCCAAAACCTATGGTACTCAGTAAAAGATGATCTGAGAGGGAAGTTCATAGAGATACAGGCTAACCTAAAAAAGATAGAAACACTTCAAATAAACAATTTAACCCTACATCTAAAAGAACTGGAGGGAAAAAAAGAAAGATAGCCCAGAGCAAGTAGAAGGAAGGAAATACCCAAGATCAGAGCAGAAATAAACATCAGAGAGACTAAAAGAAAAATTGAAAGGACCAATAAATCCAGGCTCTGGTTCTTTGAAAAGATGAAAAATTCAACAAGCCTTCAACCAGACTCATCAAAAAAAAAAAAAAAAAGTAGTGGGAGGACCTAAATTAAAATAATCAGAAATGAAAGAGGAGAGATTACAACTGATACCATAGTAATACAAAAGATTGTCAGAAATTGTTACAAGCAACTATATGCTAAGAAATTTGAAACCCTGTGTGAACTGGACACATTTCTAAACAAATATAACCTCCCAAACCCGAATGAAGAAGCACAAAGCTCGAACAGAACAATAACAGCTGATGAAATGGAAGTTATAATTAAAAAGCCCCCAACATACAAAGCCTTGGACCAGATGGTTTCACAGGAGTATTTTATAAAACATTTAAGGAAGAGCTAACAGCGATCCTTCTCAGAGTATTCCAAAAAGTGTAAGAAGAGAGAAGACTCCCAAACTCTTTTCAAGAGGCCAGCAGCATCCTAATTTCAAATCCAGGCAAAAGCACAACAAAGAAGGAAAACTAGAGGTGAATATCACTGATGAACATAGATACTAAAATTTTCAACAAAAACTTAGCAAACTACAACCAGCAATACAATAAAAAGATCATACATTGTGATCAAGTAGAATGCATCGCATGGATGCAAGGGTAGTTCAATATTCAAAAATCAATAAACATAATACATTACATAAAGTAAGGGAAAGACAAAAATCACATGATTATATAATTAAATGCACAAAAAGTATGTAATAAGGTACAGCTTCCATTTATGATAAAAACAGCAAAGTGGGAGTAGAAGGAGCATACCTCAATGTAATGAAGGCCATATACAAGAAACCTATAGTCAACCTCATAATCAATGGCCAAGAAGTAAAAGTATTCCCACTCTGATCAAGAAGAAAACAAGGATGTCTACTTTCATCACTTCTATTTAACATAGTATTGGAAGATGTAGCCACAGCAAACAGGAAAGAAAATAAAATAAAATTCTTCCAAATTGGAAAGGAAGAAGTAAAATTGTCACTGTTTTCAGATGACATGATAGTATACATAATAAATCCATAGACTCCACCAAAAAACTACTAGATCCAATAAGTGAATTTGACAATACAGCAAGATACAAAGTCAATATTCAGATATTGAAGACATTTTTATACACTAATAATGAAATATCACAAACAGAAATCTGGAAAAACATCCCATTTTCTATAGCAATAAAAAAAAATACAGTACCAAGGAATAATCTAATGAAGGAGGCAAAAGATCTGTATTCAGAAAACTATAGATCACTGAATTAAGGAAGACACAAATAAATGGAGGTATACCATGTTCATGGACTGGAAGAATTAAACATCATCAAAATGTCCCTACTACCGAAAGCAATTTATAGATTCAACACAATCCCTATTAAAAGGCCGTTGACATATTTCACGGATATAGAACAAACATTTCAAAAATATATATAGAACCTTAAATGACTACAGATATCCACAGCAATTTTGAGGAAGAAGAACAAAGTAGAGGGAATCACCATATGCAAGATCAAAGTATATTACAAGGCCACCATAATCAAAACAATCTGGTTTTGGCATAAGAACAGATACACAGATCAATGGGATAGAATAGGGAGCCCAAATGTAAATAAACCCTAGTCTCTATGGTCAACTAATATTCAACAAAGAGAGCAGAAGCATAAAATGGAGTAAAAATAGTCTTTTCAAGAAATGGTTCTGGGAGATCTGGATAGCTACATGCAAAAGTAAATAAATAAACTTGATGACCAAGTTATACCGTACAAAAATATAAACTTGGATAAGAATCTTAAATATAAATGACAACACCATAAATGTGCTAGAGGAGAACATAGGAAGGAAATCTCTGAATTTCAATCCAGCAATATTTTCACCAATATGTGCCACAGGAAGGGGCATAAAGGAAAGAATAAACAAGTGGGACTTCATCAAAATGAAAAACTTCTAAACTGCTAAAGAAAACATTATTGAAATGAAGAGAACCAACCGTATGGGAAATATATTTGCAAATAATAACTCTGACATGGGTTTCATCTCCAAATATATAAAAAACTCACATGACTCCAGTCCAGGAAAACAAACAACCCAGTTAAGAATGGTCAAAGGATCTGAGTAGATACTTCTCCAGGGAGGACATAAGAGAGGGCCCAGAGACATATGAAAGGATGCTCAGCATCACTAGCCTTCAGAGAGATGCAAAATAAAACAATGAGATACCACTTCACACAGGTGAGAATGGCCATCTTAACCAAATCAACAAACAACAAGTGCTGGTAAGGTTGTGGAGAAAAGGGAACTCCAGTATATTATTGATTGGAATGCAGAGTGGTGCAGCCACTGTGGAAAACAGTATAGGAATTTCCTCAGAAAACTAAAAATGTGACTGCCTCATGATCCAGAAATTCCACTACTGGAATGATACTATAAGAATTCTTAAACACCAATTCAAAATAATCTATGCACCGCAATGATCATAGCAGCACAATTTACAATAGCCAAGTTTTGGAAGCAACGTAAATGTCCCTCAGTAAATGAATAGATCAAAAAACCATGGTACATTTACATAATGGAATGCTATGCAGCAGAAAGAAAGAAGGAGCTCTCACTCTTTGCTACAAGATGGATGGAAATGAAGAGCATTGTGCTACATGAAGTAAGCCAGGTGGTGAAATACAAATAGTGTATTTACTCACGTACAAGTAGAACCTAATGAACAAAACAAGCAAGCAAAATATAACCAGAGATATTTAAATAGATAAGAATCTGAGAGTAACCAGAGGGGAGGTTGAAGAGGGTTAATGAGGGAAAATAGGGGAAGGGCCATCAAGGAACATATATAAATGACACACGGACAAAGACAAAGGTGGTAGTGTTTAAGGTGGGAGGCAGGGATGGGTGAGATTGGTGGCAGTGGTAGGGAGAAAAGGAAGATAACTGTACTTTAAGAACTATTAAAAAAATTTAAAAAAACAAGATGCTGTCATTTAAAAACAACAAATCAGGGCCATGATAATGAATATATATTTTTTTAATTTTGCTTATTCCATTGGCTTCCCTCATAAGGAGAGAAAATTATATTTCATAACTTACCTATATCTTTAATAGTTCGTGTAGTCAAGGCATATTTCTAGGAATTGTGCTGGCCAGAGAAGTAAACATTATGGATAACCACATGTAAATTTTGGATAGCATTATTTGGATAGAGAAAGGAGGAAATACTATTAGCTTTGATTCTGAACCAAATAGTAAGTCCCTTTAATAGGTAAGAAAATAATGCAAACTTGTGCTTACATGAACCATCTAGTATTTCTAGAGAGTTGCTATTTATAAAAATAACAATAACTGTGACACAAATTGTCATGACAGAATCACAGTAAGGCTAGTCTACTAGCACCCACTAGTAGTTTTCAATAAAGTAAAGGAAAAGTTATTGACAGGTTTGTTTCTACAAGTATATTTCTATGGTGTGTCTTATGTGTTTTCAGCCAAATTGTGATCTAAATTAAATGAATGATCATATATATGAGCTTTGCAATGGAAATAACATGGTTTTGAATTCAAGCTGTGTTAAATTTACTTCCCAGAGCCAAAGCTGGCAGGTTAATACATATCAGTTATGCATGTGAGATTAGAATGAATTAGAAAATAGATCAAGAAATTAATTAAAATAAGGCAACAAAATAAAGAGAGGTAAACAGGACTGTGTTCTTAAATTCCTAAATATTAAACACTGCCTACAGAAACAAGTTCTAACAATTGCCCATGGTTGCCCCTTTCTAATAAGAGCAAAACTGTTACAGAACACAACAAGGGGGGACTGGGATGATGTACTATTATTGAAAGAAGGTCCCGGGTCCATTATGTCCGCCGCCAGAGGAAAGATGTCTCTCAATGCCAGAGATTTGTGAAAAGGAAAGGAAATGTTTATTTAATGCTATACCAACTTAAAGTAGTGACCTAATGTCTTTATCAAAAAAATCCTGAAGTCCCTAAAAACACCCACAAACAGACACAGTCCTTCCTTCCTTCCCCCTTTGCCCAGTCCAGAGTACCATATCTCAAGAAAAGGAAATAGAAGTCCATGGCTCAGGCAGTCCTCTGGCTATTCCCAGTTAGTACTCCCATCTCGACTGGGAGACCTCCCTGGGTTCCCGGCACCCTCAGCTGAGTCGCCGAGATCTCTGCTAAAACCAGGTGTTGGTTCCCCCTTCTAAAGCTGTGGGGGTCCCCACTCTGCCAGGCCGCGTGGTTCCCTCTCTCTGGGATGCGGGAGTCTCCACTCCATCAAGTCCGCGTGGTTCTCCTTCTCAATGGCCACCAAATCTGGGTTTTAAATCCCCGAGGCCAATCTTCCTCTGCAGCCTCATTTCCGACTCCTCCCACACTCGGCTTCACATGCCAGAAGTCGTGTCCTTCCAGCTTTACTGGGCTGCCATCATGTGTCTGGGCAGGCGTGGCCCCATATCCTGGAGCCAATCCTCTCTGAGCTCCCATGCAGGGGCTGTAACTCAGGGGACCTGCCCCCCAGTTACATCTGGGTGGGGAAGTTACTTCCATTCCCCTGGCTTAGAGCTGATCACAGCTACTTAACATATCTATGCAACCAGTCAAAGGTTATAGATATGCCAAACGACCACACCAGAGCTTAGCTGCAAGGCTGTTGCTATGCTAAACAGCTCTCAATGGCCCTGCTCCATTTGTCCCTTCCCCCAACCCACACCCTGGGCGGGAGGGATGGAGACATCCCAAAATCTCCTGGACACCTTGAGTTCTGGACCCCATTTTAAAATGCCCATTTGGGGTTCCCACTCTTGGCTGTACCCTGTAACAAAACCATTGGGCATAATGGCACCCTGCAGATCATTGATTCTCCTCAGCTATCCCATGAGAACAGGTGGCTGAAGACTTATTACTCTGCCTAAAAATTTAAGTCCAGTGGGGAGGGGAAAACTTGTCATGAGTTTGTTACAGGTCGCTCATTTAGACTTATTTAGTAAACATCAGCTACCTCAGCTGAGTAAACCAAACTTTAAGTTTTGTTTATTTGTTTCATTGTCATGAAGGTCCTACTCACCACTTCTCTCTCCTTGACTCTTTACTCCTCACTTTAGAAGAACATGGATATATTTGGAGAGGCAATGGAAAAGTTTACAGAGTTGTTTTGGAAAATTAAGTAATATGCAAAATGTTAATAATAAAGCCACAATTAAAGTAACAACTATATGAGTTATCACCCATTCTGCTTTTACAACAACCTAAATAAACCATTTCAGAAACAGAAAACTAAAATATTGTGACATCTATGAAATAACACTAAATAAATATAACCTCAAAATATCTGAACATAATTCCATAAAGTCTTCAGGTTTATATGATTACATACATTCCTTTAATAACAGAATATTTTCAGGTGCTACTCAAATTACCTAGATATATCAACTCAGCATAACCTAATAAGATCTGTAATGATATTATTGATTGTATTTTGAAGGCAAATAAATGAAGACACAAATAACTATAATGTTATTGTCATCAGAATAAATGTAGAGATGAAAATAGTGAACAAAATTTTGGCTTAATACTCAGAAACCAGTTAGTTCTGTCTCCACTTATGGAAGACAAACTGGTATTACTGCAGGGGAAATATTGGAAGATATGAAGGGATTTAGTGAATCCTTCCTAATGAAAACATTAGACTGAAGAGGAAAGCAGCTATGATGAAAACTAGGCAGACTTATAATAGGCTGGAATAACCCTAGGTCATCTCGAAGGATTACATCTGCTCTGAGAAAAATAAGAATTTGGCTCCAGGATTCAAGGGATCTAAAATGTTCAGATCTTTCAAATATTAATGTCAGAAGCTAAGGAGGTATATTGAATATTAGGAACTTAAAAAATGTTTGATTCTGCTGAGAGATGGTGATAATAATAAAGATATTAACAGCAAAAGAGCAAAAGCTAAAATGTAAGATTGGAAACGAAGCATAAGTTTCAGTTAGTTAAATATGATTTACCGTGAGTTCTGTACCTGGTCTTAACATGAGACACCCAGCTAAATGCCATATTTAAGGTCATTTGTAAATCTTCATGTTGTAGAATTTCTAGAAAAAAAAATTAAACATTTTTTTCTTTTTTTTTATTATATATCCAAAAGGGAAAATATGTAGTTTAGTGGATGTAGCTGGACACTTACTTACCAGTAATTCTGATGCACAAGAAAAAGAGTTGGTCCTGCTTGTCTCAGAAATTAAGTAACATAAGAAAAGGAGATTCTTTTTTTTAAGATTTTTAAAATTTATTTTTAGAGAGAGAAGGGATGGAGAAAGAGAAAGAGAAACATCGATGTGCAATTGCTGGGGGCCGTGGCCTGCAACCCAGGCATGTGCCCTGACCGGGAATCAAACCTGCGATGCTTTGGTTTGCAGCCCGCGCTCAATCCACTGAGCTACGCCAGCCAGGGCAAGATTCTTTTTTTTTTTTTTTTTTTTTTTAAGTGTATTTTATTGAATATGCTATTACAGTTTTCTCAATTTTCCCACTTTATCCCCACTCCACCCTGCACCCCCAACCCTCCATACATATAAGTTCTTTGACTTCCTTGTTTCCTATACCATTTTTAACCTCTCCTCATCTGTTTATTTTACAAATACCAATTATGCTTCTTATTCCCGGTATCTTTCCCTCACTATTCCTCCCTTCCTCCACCCCCCTGAAAACCCTCCATGTGATATCCAGTTCTCTGATTCTGTTCTTGTTCTAGTTCTTTGCTTAGTTTTTTCTTTGTTTTTTTTTTTCTTTTTTAGTTCATTTGTTGATAGTTGTGAGTTTGTTATCATTTTACTGTTCATAGCTTTTGATCTTCTTCAATTCCTTAGATAAGTCCCTATAACATTCCACATAATAAGGGCTTGATGATGATGAAACCCTTTACCTTGACTTTATCTGGGAAGCACTTCATTTGCCCTTCCATTTTAAATGATAGCTTTGCCAGATAGAGTAATCTTGGACTCAAGTCCTTGCCTTTCATAACTTCAAATACTTCCTTCCAGCCCCTTCTGGCCTGTAAGATTTCTTTTGAGAAATTAGCTAATAGATTTATGGGCACTCCTCTGTAGATAACTCTCTTTTTTCCTTTTGCTGCTTTTAAGGTTCTCTTTATCTTTAATCTTGGGTAACTTAATGATGATGTGCCTTGGTGTGTTCCTCTTTAGACCCAACTTTTTTTTTTTTAATTTTATTTATTTATTTTTAGAGAGAGGATAAGTAAAGGAGAAAGAAAGGGAGCGAAACATCAATGTGTGGTTGCCTCTGGTGTGCCCCATACCAGGGGCCTGGCCCACTACCCAGGCATGCGCCCTGACTGGGAATCAAACTGGCAACCCTTCTGGTTCATAAGCTGCTACTCAATCCACTGAGCCACACCAGCAGGGCGAGTCTGACTTCTTCGGAACTCCCTGGACTTCATGGACTTCCTGGAAGTCCATTTCCTTCACCAGATTGGCAATTTTTCCTTCATTATTTGTTCAAATAAGTTTTCAACTCTTTGCTCTTGTTCTCCTATGGCACTCTGTAATTTGGATATTGGAACATTTAAAGTTGTCCCAGAGGTTTTTAAGTCTTTGTTCATTTTTTTTTTTCGAATTCTTGTTTCTCCATTCTGTTCCAGTTGGATGATTATTTCTTCCCTTTGTTCCAAATTGTTAATTTGAGTTCTGGTTTCCTTTCTATCACTGTTGCTTCCCTGAATATTTTGCTTTATTTCACTTTGGGTACCCTTCATTTGTTCTTTCATTTTGCAACCAAGCTCAATCAGTTCTGTGAGCATTTTGATTACCAGAATTTTGAACTATCAGATAGGTTGGCTATCTCCTCACTGCTTAGTTCTCTTTCTAGAATTTTGCTCTGTTCTTTCATTTGGGCCCTTTTTTTTTTTTGTCTTGGGGCACCTGTTAAGTTATAAGGGGGTGGAGCCTTAGGTATTCACCAGGGCAGGGCAACCCTCCTTTCTGTGATTTTGTGCTGTTGGGGTGGGGTCAGAGAGGGAACAATGCTTCTCACCTGCTCAGTTCTAGCCCCATTTTTCAATGAACCCTTGTGTGAGACTGGGAATTTGTACCACTGTGGCAACTATAGTCCACCGTGAGCTCTGAGTCTCAGTTTCCCTTTCAGCCAGCCCCATCTGTGCAGTCCTCTGCCTTGCTGCTGGTTCTCTCAGCCAGCCCTGCATGCAAGGTCCACTGCTTTGCCATGCATTCTTTCCGTCCAGTCATCTTACCAGTTACCATCTTACCAGTCACCTTACCAGGTCTCCAGTAGGGGGCACATGAGAGGCAACCACACGTTGATGTTTCTCTCCCTCTCTTTCTACCTTCTGCCCTCTTTCCCCTCTGCCTAAAAATAAATAAATAAAATCTTTAAAAAAAAACTCACTTAAGTTTAATTAAATAAGACATGACTATAAAGTTATCAACATTTAATTTAACATTTTAAATTTATGTGGGTATAAAAATAGTTTATGTTATCTCTGTTACAGGTTTTTTTCGACAGAAAATTAGTTTGGAATAATAATTGGTTTTGTCTAATGTCTTATGAAATTTTCATGAATAATCTAAATGTAACTATTAAAATATTAACTTAAGTAAATGTAGGTAGAATAAAAAATTTTGGGTGAAACTTTTCAGCAATAATTGTTTTATGCTTTATATACTTATAATAGTTATCCAAAATATTTTGGTAACTTCAAGGGTTAGATTTTTACTAAGATAACTTAAAGGATAAAAACCTAAATGAATATCTAGACTCTTTCCAACTAATTTAAAATACTGGCACATTAATGACTAAGGAATCTAAATTTACATACTTTTTCATCTATTAATATAGAAAAACTAAACACGTTTTAGTCTCTTAATAAAGATTTTATATGCTATATTAATAAAAACATTTTTTTAAATTTTATTCATTTTTAATTTTATAGAGGGGGAAGGGAAGGAGAGAGGGAGAGAAACATCAATGTGTGGTTGTGCCTCACACATCCCCTACTTGGGATCTGGCTCACAACCTGGTCATGTGCCCTGACTGGGAATCGAACCAGCAACCTTTTGGTTTACAGGCCCGCGCTCAATCCACTGAGCTATACCAGCCAGGGCTAATAAAAACTGTTTTCTAAAAATTATGAATCATATTTCCCTATCAAAGAACTTATATTTCTAGAGGTTATAAAATGTATCTATAACTTGCCACTCTAAATAATACTGATTTCTGCCCTGGCTGGTTTGGCTCAGGATTTAGTGCCAGCCTGTGAACCAAAGAGTCACTGATTTGTTCCAAGTCTTGGGCACATGCCTGGGTTGCCCGCCAGGTCCTCAGTGCACAAGAGGCAACCATAGGTTAATGTTTCTGCCCCTCTCTTTCCCTCTCTCTGAAAATAAATAAATAAAATCTTTAAAAAAACAATGCTGATTTTTTACTTTTGGTTGTCACCAAAGTTAAGGTTTCTAAGGGTTAGGGATTCTAATTAATATGGAAAATTAATATATATTTTCAATAAAAGATGATATAAGATATAGATATATGTTTTCATTAGGAGAAAAAAACAATTTTGTCTGGGATAATTATTATAAAGGGTTTTATTAAAAATTAAATTAAACTCTAATATAGATGAGTTTATGTGAATCAAAAAGTTAATGTTATTTCTCAGCTAAAAACCAAAATTTTTCTGTTCTATTGGTATGCTCTTAATAAGCTATTATAAAGGGAAAACAAAAATTTTATTTTATGTAAATAATTTTCTGTCTTGTTGCTGGTGGAAATGGTGTACTTTCACAATGTTGTAAGAAAAGCATTCCCATATATGGGAGGATGATATATAATGGTGTGATTTATTGAAGCTGAAGTAAACACAAAAGACTGTCCTAGTTTCAGCTCCATTCTGCTGTGGAAGAAGTCCAGCCTTGTCAACAGCCTAGTGTCCAGAAATTCTGTGCCATGTCAAAGCTTAGTCAGGCTAACATATTCTCTATTCCTGGATGTGCTCTGGCAAGCACTGCATTTCCATACCCAGGTCCAGTCTTGGAAGTCTTCTCTTGAAGTTTATGTAGATGATGGGCTCCAAGTGCCAGCTAGGCCAGCATGGATGATACAGAAAAAGAAAGCAGGAGTGCACAACTACATGACCAAATGCTTGTTTTGAGGAGAGGAGGGAGAGATTGGAAGATTGCCTTTATTAAGCTAATTATATTGTATTACCTCAGTCTAGGGAACCACCCAGCACTCTCAAACCTTCCTGGGCCTTCCCTCTAAACAATCCATTCCCTAGATTCCTGAATTATTTTTTAAAAGTATATTTTATTGATTATGCTATTAGAATTGTCCCATTCTTTCTTCCCTTCATTCCCCTCCACCCTGTGTTCACTTTCCCACCAGCATAGTTTGTGTACATGGATCACTCATATAAGTTCTTTGGCTTCTCCATTTCCTATATTATTCTTAACCTCCCCCTTTCTATTTCTTACCTATCATTTATGTTTCTTATTTCCTGTAACTTTTTCCCCATTCTCCTCCCTTCTCCTCCTCACTGATAACCCTCCATGTGATCTCCATTTTTTTTTTATTTTGTTCCTGTTCCAGGCATTTGCTTGGGTTTTGTTTTGTTTTGTTTTTAGGTTCAGTTCTTGATAGTTGTGAATTTGTTGTCATTTTATTCTTCATAGTTTTAATTGTCTTCTTTTTCTTAGATAAGACCCTTTAACATTTCATATAGTAAGTGCTCTTGAAGATGGACTCCTTTAACTTGACCTTATCTGGGGAGAACTTTATCTGCCCTTCCATTCTAAATGATAGCTTTGCTGGATAGAATAATCTTGGATGGAGGTTCTTGCTTTTCATGACTTTGAATAATTCTTTCCAGCCCCTTCTTGTCTGCGAGGTTTCTTTTGAGAAATCATCTGATAGTCTTATGGGAACTCCTTTGTAGATAACTGTCTCCTTTTCTTTCACTGGTTTTAAGACTCTCTCCTTATAGTTAATCTTGTGTAACATAATTATGATGTACCTTGGTGTGTTCCTCCTTGGGTCCAATTTCTTTTGGACTCTCTGAGCTTCCTGAACTTCCTGGACTTCCTGGAAGTCTATTTCTTTCACCAGGTTGGAGAAGTTTTCCTTCATTATTTGTTCAAATAAATTTTCAATTTCTTGCTCTTATTCTCCCTCTGGCACCCCTATGATTCATATATTGGAGTTCTTAAAGTTGTCTCAGAGGTTCTTAAGCCTCTCAGTTTCTTTTTTTAAATTATCATTTCTTCATTCTGTTCTGGTTGAATGTTTATTTCTTCCTTTAGTTACAAATCCTCGATTTGAGTTCCAGTTTCTTTCCCTTCGCTTTTGGTTCCCTGTACATTTTTCTTTATTTTACTTTGCATAACCTTCACTTTTTCCTCTAATTTGCCTGAGTTCTGTATTTTTTACACCATCTAGTCCTTTTCCCAGGCTACACAGACTGGCCTTCATGGTCACCATCTTGGCTCATATTATGCATGTGTTAACCTCCTCCTGGGCCATCTTGGCTTCTACTGGACGTGTGCCTTGCAGAGGAATTTCCCTTTTTTGTTTATTCCTTACCCCATAATCCAGGTGAGTGGACTGGTTGTACCCTCGGGAGATTGAAAAACCAGCCCTTCCTCCTTACATGGAAAAGGAAAGTCCCCTTAGCAAGACAATACAGTGATCCCTTGGGATATTTGAAGCTATAACTCCTAGACTTAATCAGGCATATTGTCTGATTTAGCTCCCTAGTTCATTAAGCTTAACAATGTCTGATTCCTTTTGCTTCCTTCCTTCCTTTACTTCTATCTAGCTACATATGCTAGCATGCTCTTTATTAAGTTTTTAATTGTTTCAACAAACCAAGTCTCCTAATATTGGAATAGCTAGATTTTTTCTTACAACTATGTAAGCTTCTATGTTTGCTTTTCAAATTTTTATTGTCACTTTGGTTAAATTAATAACTTTTGTTCCATAATGACCTATGAGAGGGAAGGGAGGGAGAAAGAGAGAGAGAGAGAGAAACATCAATGTGTGGTTGTTGGGGGCCGTGGCCTGCAACCCAGGCATGTGCCCTGACTGGGAATCGAACCTGTGACACTTTGGTTCACAGCCCGTGCTCAATCCACTGAGCTACACCAGCCAGGGCTTTAAATAAATGTTTTAAAACTTTTATAATTTGATAAAATTCCAATATTCAAATAAACAAATTAAAAAGAGTAATTTGATTGATCTCTGAGAATTTTATGATCTTTGCACTTGCTAAGAAAATCACTGATTTTCCTTGAAGAAAATTCCATTCTTTGTAAAAGGGGAAAATTAACATAAGTAGGCTTATTTGGTGTGTTAAATTACATGGAAAGTATTGACAAATAATGTTTTAAAAAAACCTTATAGTCCTCTTTCTCTCAAATTTGTGACTCTTATCATGTCTTTGAAATGTAGTACATTGAGAAACTCACCAAAACATTGCCATAGAGATGGGAGGAATAAAAAAAGTCCTTTAAAATATTCAAAGTGCTATAAACTACTCTTGACAACATGATTTACAAAAGAGATAAAGTTTTTCAAAGTTATTAGTAAGCAATCAGGATAATTAAAATGACTACGGAAAACAAGATATGTGTTTTTCTAGAAGAAGGTATGGAGATGAACTTCTGTTGAAAAACATGGAATGTGATTTTGAATAAGGATGGATATAAAGAATAGGAGTTGGTTTTGTGTTATTTTCCTTTTAAAGACAGAAAAAAGAAAGTATCATTTTGTTCTAAATTGTTTCAAAACAAGAAGGAAAAGATAGGACAAAAACTGAAAAGTGCATGTAATTTGCAGAAGGTTTTTATATATTGCAGAGGTTTTTGGATATTGTAGGAAGTTTGTGGAGGAGGGATCTTGAGCAAAGAATTTTATATATGATCTAAGTAAAATTGGGATGGATAATAAAGTCAATTTTATTACTCATATGTATGCATGTAAACTCTCACCAGATAACTTATGGGCATTTTTAAGTCATCTGTCATTTATAGCAGTTATTATTTCACAAAAACATTTTCTACAGAGATGTTCTATCTTCAGAGAAATGTATGGAGAAGACTCTGACACTCTAAAATGCACATTTCTAATTAAGTTTCAGGTCATACTATTAAACTGGATAAAAATTTATAGAACTCAAATAAAATACTGGATACATAAAACTGCTAACACAAGGATTAAGATTAAGAATTAATAACGGAATTAAATGAACTGATAATTATGATGTTATAACTTTATATATAAAATTACACTGTTTTTTCTTTTGTTTTTTAGATGTAAGACTTTTTTCTCCAAAGCTACTTATGACCTATGGAAATTTGGTAGATTATACCTTTGTAAGCAAAATTAAAACATTTATCTTTTTCCTCCTACCTGCTTCTTCCAAAATTTTAGATATTCTTAATCCATAGGTTATCACTTTAAGTGCGTTCACTCTTGGGTTCATGTTTTCTAATTATTTTAAAGATTTTATTTATTTATTTTTAGAGAGTGTAAAGGTGGGAGAAAGAGAGGGAGAGAAACATGATTGTGTGGTTGCTTCTCACGCACCCCCATTGGGGACCTGGCCTATAACTCAGGCATATGCCCTGACTGGGAATTGAACTGGCAAACCTTTGGTTCACAGCCCATGCTCAATCCACTGAGCTATACCAGCCAGCCAGGGCCATGTTTCCTAATGTAAAGAGAACTTTTACAGCTAACTTGAATGCTCAATCAAGAGAAGATTTGAAATTAAAATAAGTAGGAAGTGAAGCTGCTGCTATGCATTATAAATATCTAACCCAAAGTTCTGAACCAAGCCTGCATAATGTACACTTTTATTTTACCTTCTCCTCCTTTTTTTTACACTTTATCTCCTTCTTATTCCACAAAAAATTATAAGAGGCCAAACACTCACTATAATAATTGTTTCTTATTTTCCCCCCTTAATTTCTGACTGGGAAGATAACTCCACATTGGGCATCATTTTTAAACCTACTTAATAGGTTAACATATTCAAATGCTTACACAATTATTCAACTATGTTCTATACCTGGTGATGACAACCCCAGTGATGATACCAGTTTTAGAAGAATGCTTTTCCCTTGGAAAATTATTGCAGTGACAGCCTCAGTGATAACCAAAAAATGAATTATATTGATGAATTGTATTAGACAATAAAATTGCTCTTGACCATATCCTAGCCAAGCAAGGTGAAGTTTGCTTTGGTTTTACCTCTCGTCATTCTTGGATAAAACACCTCTGGTACACTAGAGATTGAAGTAGATAAAATCTGGTCACAAGCCAAATGAGTAAATATAGTGCCCCCAACACATGAGGTTCTTAATTATCTTCAGCTGACTGCCCCAGGTATTGCCTTCTGGTTTGGATCTATTTTTTTCATTTGTTATTCAAGTACAGTTGTCTCCATTTTCCCCCACCACTCCCCCTACCCCTTCCCTCCCTGACTCCCACTCTCAATCTTATCCCCTTTGGCTTTGTCCATGTGTCTGTCCTTTATATATGTTCCTTGATGACCCTTCCTCTATTTTCCCCCATTATCCCTCTCCCACCTCCCCTCTGGTTACTGTTTGTTCTTTATTTCAATGTCTCTGGTTATATTTTGTTTGCTTGTTTGTTTTGTTGATTAGGTTCCTCTTATAGGTGAGATCATGTTGTATTTGTCTTTCAATGCCTGGCTTCTATTACTGAGCATAACACTCTCCAGTTCCACCCATGATGATGCAAAAGGTAGGAGCTCCTTTCTTTCTGCTGTGTAGTATTTCTATGCATGTATGTATCACAGTTTTTTGACCCACTCATTTACTGATGGGCACTTAAGTTGCTATTATAAAAAGTTTTACTGTTATAAAGTTCTTTTTAATTTTTATGTTAAAGTTTAACATAATTTGATATTATAAGGACATGACTCTGATAATGGCTGCTCAAAATGTTGAAATGTTTACCAGGTCCTATGAGACTTCATGTAAGAAATCTCAAGAAACTATACATGTTCCACTTAAAGATGACATTAATCCATCCTCTGGCCCCGAATGGTGTGGCTCAGTTGTTGGGAACCGCCCTGACAGGTATTAGAAGCTGAAACCCCTGCCTAGGCTAAGGCTAAGGGAAACACCCTGGGAACCGTAAGCCAGCAAGGAGACAAAAGCTTATCTCCTTGGCAGGAATGCTGCTTCTGCTGCTTTATTCATAACTGAACCCCAAAAAGCTTGGTCGGTTAGCCAAAGAAGGGTAAGATTCCCCATGGGGGGAATGACCTAAGACAGACACGATCACTTTGGGAGGCCCCCCAAAAGAAGGACTTGGGGGGCTGCAGCAAAAAGGGGTGATGGACCCTTGCTCCTTGACTTTGACATAGTCTGAGTTCTCATCAGCTGGGAGAAAATCTCCTTATCTCTTGGTTGCCTTAGTTCCCCTGCTCCACCTAAGCCTGAAACAATGACAGGGTGGTGCAGCTCTGTGCTGAAAAGGGCAGATTCCCTGGGTGATCAGGCCTAAGAAAGAATATGTAAATTACTGTGAAACCTTCTTTGTTTAGAATGCTCTCAGTTGAATGAGAGGGGTCCAAGGAGGAAGTTAGTTTGTTCCTCAAAGTCTTACAGCTCTTTGACCCCGACTCAAAATAGACTGGCAGAGTTCCTTGTTTTCTATAGTTCCTTACTTCCCCCTAATGAGTACTGTACTTTACCTGAATTATTATGCAAAATGAGCCCAATAAAAGCAGGTATGGATGGTAAATTGGCGCACTCCCTACTGGGGGGTGGCCATTTCGTCCCTACTTCCCCACAGAAACTAGTTTGTCTCTGTGCATGTGTGTCTTTCTCGCGTGTTTTTCGGCGAGCCATCCGCAGCGTTCCGTGGCCACTGCTGGCCGGTGACCCACGTGCAACACTCAGTCATTGGAGCATTGTCCTGTAACTGAAAAATTGGGAGTTTGATTAATAGTCAGGCACATACATGGGTTGTGGGATCTGTCCCTAGTGTGGGTGTGTGGAATCCCTGGTCTGGACATGTGCAGGAGGTAACCAAATAATGCTTGTTTCTCACTTCAATATTTTTCTCTCTTTCTTCTTCTCTCTTTTAGAGCAATGAAAAAAAATATCCTCAGTTGAGAAAACAAATACACTTTGTCTGGTAACCTTGTTGTTCAAATGTAGCCTAAGACTGCTAAAAGAATCACTTTCCTTCCTATAAAGGTATGACATACAAGAAATGGGTTACCTGACAATGGGGGATCAATGATGCTTTTAATAACTTATCAGCACTGCTTTTCAATAATTGAGCAATAATTCTTTTAAAAAATTGATTAAAAAGGGTAAATGTAAGCAATAATATAAAGAAATTCTAAAATGGTGCCAAAGCTGCAATGACACTAGAACTGTCTTGCATGTCTTATAATGTTAAAATATTGAAATTTTAAAAACATGGAAAAATAACCTTTTGACTAGGCATAGAAAACACTGTGTATCAAGGAACTTGCAAAGATAACAAGAAATCAGTTATTATGACTATTGTACTGAAGACTGTTGGACTAAATTTTAAAACATCATTTTAAATAAACATTACTTGCGATACCTACACTTATAGAAATGCCATCCTACTGTTGATGTAATTGTCCCTCCTTTCTTTCTTACAAATACCCATTGCCATTGTCTCCTAATTGGAATATTATTTATGTTTGTGCCTGAATCAATGATGCCTGAAAAGCTATTCTTATTTATCTCAAATATTTGTTGTCTTTTTGCCTTTGATAGGCCTTTTTATTTTTAAGTTAACCATGAGGCACAACCTGAATATAATGTCTTGGAAAAATTTTAACAACCAAAGATACTTAAAATTTGTTTCCAATGTGTTTATCTATATCTCCATATTCTTTAAATAGATCTTTCCTTTGCCATTCTAATCCTACCCATTCCAGGCATGCTATTGTAAAGCCATCTCCTGTCTCATTCCATGAAAGGAAATATTTTACTTAAGAAAACCTTGCTTCTTGTCTAAAACTCTCCCTTAATGTTAAGCTTTTGGGCTGCCTATTTAAGTAAAGTATGAAAGCACTAATGTTATCTGCAAGGTATTACACATTGACCCTTTTTTGCTGAAGGGTTGAAGCTAAGGGAATGGATATGGGAAGGAAGGAAGGAAGGAAGGAAGGAAGGAAGGAAGGAAGGAAGGAAGGAAGGGAGGGAGGGAGGAAGGGAGGAATGAAAGGAAAGGAAGGGAGGGAGGGAGGGAGGGAGGAAAGAAAGGAAGAAAAAGAAAAATTAGCACTAAGTGTGGTTGGAGGAATTCTTGCTCAGGGAACTCCTGAAGAGGAGTGGTGTAAAATGTGGCTAGAGAGTCCTGTAGAAAACCCAGCATATTTCATGTTTTAGTCTTGGTCCAAAATAGATCTAACTGTTGGCCTTCCACTGCAGCCCACAGTGTATGTTTTCTTTCTTTACACACCTTTCTCTTATCTGGTGACTGGGGGATGTGAGTGCTGCCTGTTCTTATTTCCCTTTACCAATGCTAATATCACAGCTGGATATTAAGGCTCATAGTCTATCTAACACCATAAATACTAACAGTTACTGTAGAGTTAGCATTATTGGAAAATAGAACCATTTACCTGTAAGAAATGTGTAACCTAATTTGTCCTCAGCCTATAGGCAAAAAGAGCCCATTGAAAGTAGTAGTGTCAAACTTCATTCAGAGTTGTAGTGTTTTACTACCTTATTACCAGGAAAACATTTTTACCAAAAAATCCTCCTGGTACAATTGAAGCCAATTTTCCTTTGTCTGGAGGTCAAATGGATTGAGAAAGTATAAACTTCACAGACATTTAGAGTGTTCATGGTGTTGGAAACATCCTTGGAGATTATTTATTTCATTGTCCTTATTTTGTGGCTGGGTATTAAAATGGCAAGGATTGATAGTGAATTGATCAAATTCACACAGTCAGTTAATCATTGAATGCCATGAGTTTAATCATATATCATGTAAGTAATTCTAAATCATTAATTCTTGGAATTACAAGGCTTGCCAAGAAAAACAAATAAATTCAAACAATATAAGCAAGTTTAGTCAGGAGTCAGAACCCTTGGTTCTAATCTTGGCTGTGCCACTTACTTTTGCAACTTTGGGCAGGTTAACTCATCTGCTTTTCAGTTCCTCTCTTGTAAGATTGTGTCAGTGATAGCAGCAACTTTACAGTGTTTTGATGAAGATTAAGTAAGTTCACACACAATAGTAGTTAATGTGTTTTTATGTTTCCAGCACTATTCTAAATATGTATGTATTAACATAATTTGCACAGAAAATTTTTGAGGTAAATACTATTGCCCTCCTAATTTTAGAGATGTCAAAACTAATGAATCTATAGAAGAGTCAGGCACATAGTGAGCAATTAATAAACTTCAGTCCCTGTGTCATTACCATCATCATTATCACTATTAATTGGTGATTTATATAAAGATTAGCCTTCAAATTTTTTTAAACATGTATTAGTTTGCACCTGTGGTACTTCTAACTTAGGGTGGTTGCCAAGCTCAGAAAATGAAAACATTAAAAAAGAAATCTAACCTAAAAAACTGTTCTCAGCTTTTAGGCATTAAGAGCCCAATGAAAATCATGAACAGCGTAACAAAGCAAAATGAAAATAACATTTACATCAAGTCTTTGGAATTATCTCCATATTATTCCCTTTAATTGTGTGGATAACAAAAACACAAGAAAAAAACTTTTTTCCACTTGCTAATGAAAATTATGAACATTTCAACATGCTATAATAGTGTTAAGATTTGTTATGTTTCGTATGAAACATAAGAAATTCACATATATTTCTTTTTTCTCAACATGTTCTTGTGACCTCTGATAGCTCATTAAGGATTGCTACAAGCCCAAGTTTGGCTTGCATGTGCTGGTAAGCAGCTGTTTCCACCTTTCAGAATGTAGCTGCCGCAGGCATGATCTGGTTAGTCAGAAAATAGAGTGGATCAGAAAAAGAGAATGTTTAGTATGATTTCCTAGACTCTCCCACTGGCTTTTATTTTGACATGTGGGCCCCAACCCAAAGTGCAACAGGATTAGTGGTGTCATTTTATGTCAGCTTTAAGACAGGATAAAACAAAAACTGAAAGCATGCATATCATCATTTGTGTATTGTGACATTTCCAGAAGGAGAGGTAATATGGTCCAAACAGCTGCCTTTGCAGACAGCAGTTTCCTTTGCCCACTCAACTTGTCAGCCATATTCACAGTGAAATTTGACAAACTAGAAAACTTAACTGTTTGCCAGAGAATGATTCTATTTCCCCACTTGTGTATAATAGTGGCTGTAAATAGGTGGGTGTAACTTAAATGTTAGAAATCCAGGAAAACAAAGTGTCCAACTCAAGCCCTAAACCTAATGCCATGAATTTCCAAATGGTTGTACTTACTTAGCATTTATTGTGTTAACCTAAAACAAATCAACTAATTTATTTTTAAATGACAAATTTCAAATATTTACTCATAGAAAAATTAAATAATAAAAATACATTGATTGATTACCAGAATATTCAAAAGTGCATTCTCCTAGAACATAGAAATTGCATAGTAATAGACTGCTTACACTTATTAATACCTACTCTATGCCCAGGAAATTATGCTATACTTCATATATATTCTCATGCTCATATAGTACTTTAAAATAAATAAGATCCAAGAGGCAGAAGAGTAAGTGGAAACTGTACTAACTGCCTCCCAGGATTAATCTGGAATTACAACTAAATTGTAGAGAAATCATCCTGAATGATCACTGGCTGGAGAGAAGCATATAACCAAAGACAGAAAATAAACACCATGATGAGACTGCTGGGAGTTTAGAGAAGGTACAAGGGCTGGTGGGGCTGCCACAGGCTAAAGTTCCAGAGGGATATTTCAGTGGCCAAGGGTTCCCCTGAGAAGGGTGGGGTGTAAACAACAACCAGGGCTCCCAAGCCTTTAACAACAAAGCCCGAAAGGAACCAAAATGACATTAATTTCTGAAAAACAGAAATTTGGGTTTTTTTGTCTTCCAGGAAGGTATGGTTGGAGATGCAGAGCCTTTTAAAGGGTCAACAGACAAAATTTTTATTGTAACCACTTACCCTGGGCTCTGGCAGAGGGAGGGAAGAGTGCACTAAAGATGCTTGAAGAAAGTATGGAGTACATGGCTCTGGAGAGAGAACTGAAGGAATAACCACTAGAAACCCTGTTCACAGTCATTCCCTATATTGCAAAAGCCATGTTTCTCAGGGATAGCACTCCCCTCCAAGTGGCATCAGTCTGAGGGGAAGCAATAGCATTTCCTGAAGGAATTAGTCTGGCCCACCCTGTGGTGTTTAAGCCAGGCTGCTGATTACAGCCTGAGGCTATATCACTGATTAGTTTAACAATTATGGTGGAAAATAGAAAGAAGCAGCCACAAACAGAAGACAAAGAAACAGAACACAAGTGAAAGAACAAGATTCTCCAGAAGAGCTGGATGAAATGGAGGTAAGGAATTTATCAGATAAAAAGATTAGAGTAATGATTACAAGGATACTCAACAGCATGAAAAAAAGAAATAAAAACCATAAAAATGGAAAAGTCAGAAATAAAAAAAGGCATTTTCTAAAATAAACAATGCACTGGAAAGAATAAAAAGTAGGTTAGATGAAGCAGATGACTGACTTAGTGATTTGGAAGACAGGATAGAAAAAAACACCCAGGCAGAGTAACAAAAAAAAAAAAAAAAAAAAAAAAAAAAAGAGAGAGAGAGAGAGAATTTAAAAAAGTGAAGTGAACTTAAGAAACATTATGGACAACAGGAAATGTAACAACATCTGCATCATGGGAATACCAGAAGAAGAAAGTGAGCAAAGGATTGAGAGCCTATTTGAAGAAATAATGACCAAAAAATTCCTAATCTGGTGAAGAAAAAAGACCCACAAATCTAGGAAGCTCAGATAGTCCCAAACCAGCTGGATCAAAAAAGCCTACACCAATACACATCATAATTAAAATGTCAAAACTTAAAGACAATGAGAGAATTCTAAAACCACAAGAAAGAAGCAGGTAGTTACATACAAAGGAACACCAATTAGACTGTCACATGATTTCTAAACAGAAACATAACAAGTCAGAGGGAGTGCCATGAAATGTTTAAGGTAATGAAAAGCAAAGAGCTACAACCAAGACTACTTTACCCAGAAAAGCTATTATTTAAAACTGAAGGAGAAATGATGAGCTTCCCAGACAAGACAAAGCTAAAGGAGTTTGTTAACAACAAACCAGTACTGCAGCACATGTTAAAGGGCTTACTTTGAGAAAAAGAAGAAAAAGAGAAATAAAAACAAGGAAAATAGTTTAACAATAAAATGTAACTAAATATGAATCAATAACCATTTACTTAAATGTAAATTGATTAAATGCTTCAATTGCAGACATAGGGTAGCTACGTAAGAAAGAAAACAAGACCTATATATATGCTGTCTCCAACAGATCCATTTCAGGTCAAAAGATGCAAACAGACTAAAAGTAAAGGAATGTAAAAAACATCCCATGCACATCGAAAGGGAAAAACAAGCTGGGGTAGCAGAACTTATATCTGACAAAATAGACTTTAAAACCAAGCTTATAGAGAGAGAAAATTGAGTGCACCACATAATGATAAAGGAAACAATCCAACAAGAGGATTTAACCCTAGTGAAAATGTACTCACTCAACATAGGAGCACACAAATTTGTGAGCAAATCCTGATGGACATAAAGGGAGAGATCAAGAGAAATGCAGTTATAGGTGGGTTAACACCTCATTGACCTTAATGGATAGATCTTCCAGACAGAAAATCAACAAGGAGACAGTGACCTTAAATGATGCACTAGATACAATGGATTTAATTGATATCTTCAGAGCATTTCACCCCAAAGAAGCTGATTATACATACTTTCCAAGTGCATATAAAATGTTTTCTGGGATAGGCCTCATGTTAAGACACAAAACAAGACTCAATACATTTAGGAAGATTGAAATCATATCAAGTTTCTTCTCTGACCACGATGTTGTGAAATTAGAAGGCAATCACAAGAAGAACACTGAAAAACATGCAAAGACATGGAAGCTAAATAACATGTTATTAAACAATGAATGGGTCAACAAAATCAAAGAAGAAATAAAAAAATACCTTGAAACAAATGAAAATGAGGACATAAGAATCCAAAATGTGTGGGACACTGGGAAAGCAATCCTAAGAGGAATATTCATAGCATTACAAGTCAATCTCAAAAAGAGAGAGAAAGCACAAATAATCTAATTTCACACTTAAAGGAACTTAAAGAAGAACAACAAACAAAGCCCAAAGTGAGTAAAAGAAAGGTAATAATAAAGTTCACAAAAAAATAAACTAAAAAGAATCTTTTTTTAAGAGTTTATTTATTTATTTTTAGAGAGGGAAGAGAGGGAGAAAGAGAGTGAGAGAGAAACATCAATGTGCAGTCACTGGGGGTCATGGCCTGCAACCCAGACATGTACTCTGACTGGGAATCGAACCTGCGACACTTTGGTTCACAGCCCGTGCTCAATCCACTGAGCTACGCCAGCCAGGGCTAACAAAAGAGAATCTTTAAAAAATATTCAAAACATTAATGAATCCAAGAGCTGCTTCTTGCAAAAGATAATTAGACTCATCAAGAAAAAAGAAGATAAAGGACAAAAACAAATAAAATCAGAAATTGAAAAGGAGAAATATGAACTGTCACTAAATCCCTACAATGGGTTGTAAGAAAATATTATAACCCAATATAAAATGGGTTGTAAGAAAAAAGGCCATGATAGCAACAGTGATCATCATCAGAAAGTTAGAGGAATCACGCTACCTAATTGAAACTATACTATAAGTCCATAGTAATCAAAACAGCATGGCACTGGCATAAAAATAGTCACACAGATCAATAGAAGAGAATAGAAAGCCAAGAAAAAAAGCCTACAACTTTATAGTAAATTAATATTTGACAGAGGAAGCAAGCAAATACAGTGGACTAAAGATACTTTATTCAATAAATGATGTTGGGAAAATTGGACAGATATGTACAGAAAAATGAAACTAGACTACCTTGTTATACCAAACAGAAAAATAAATTCAAGACCCAGAGATCATTATGCTAAGTGAAATAAGCCAGTCAGAAAAAGATAAACACCATTTGATTTCACACATATGTGAAATCTAATGAACAAACTGTACTAAGAAGGAAAACAGAGACAAATTCATAGAGAGCAGAATGACAGCTAGTTGGGGAGGGAGCTGAGGGAGTGGAGGGATTCAGCAAAAAGTAGAAAGGACTCACGTGCATGGACAACAATGTAGTGATTCCTGGGAGAAGGGTAGTGTAAAGGGATAAATAGTAATAAAATATAATAAAGATTAAATTAAAAAATAAATAAACATTAGGCTCAGAAAGCTAAAGTATGCTATGTACAATAACATATAACAAGAAAGTGGCATAGCAAGACATCAAAATTTCTTAATTTATTCTAGTGATCATATTCACTCCTTATGATCATTTTCTCAATATGGCATATACATTTCCACAGGTATCTATGAGATTGTGATTTTATTATATATTCTCTTCATCCCCATTGCTGGCACAAGAATTCTAAAATTTTAGAATTTCCTAAGTTAAGAGAGTAATGAAGGTGTCTTTTATGTTAATGAGGTGACTTTTGTAAGCCACCTTAGCATAGGGGCTCATTGCTAAGACACAAAACCCTGTGATTACAGAGTTGGAACCTTCAGTCCCACTCTCCACTTCCACCTGTAGGAAGAAGAGACAGCCTGTAGATAGAGATCAGTCACAAATGGACAATGTTTTAATCAGTGCCTATATAATGAAGCCTTTATAAAACCCTAAAAAACAGGGTTCAATTAGCTTCCTAGTTGGTAAACATGTATAAGTTTGAGAAGAGTGGTGTACCTGGAGAGAGAATTGAAGCTTGGTGCCCCTTTTCCATACCTTGCTCTATATATCTCTTCCATCTGATGATTCCTGAGGTATATTCTTTAATAATTAATCCATATAATCTAGTAAATAAAATGTTTCTCTGAATTCTGTGAGCCACTTGAGCAAATCAATGAGACCCAAGAAAGGAATAATGGAGACCTCTGATTCATTTGGTCAGAAGCACAGATAAAAACAACCTGAAATTAGTGTCCGAAGTGAAGGGCAGTCTTGTGAAAATGAGCCTTAAATTATGGAATCTGGTTCATTTTCCAGGTAAATAGTGACAGGATTGAGTTGAATTATAGGACAACCAGCTTGTGTCACAGAGAATCTTGTTGCTGCAAGAAACCACTCCCTTCACCCTAACACACACAACAAACACGGAATTGGGTACAGAACCATTTTACTGTTCATAGTCTAGGTAACATGCCTAACATAGGCTGAATATGGTACAACTTACCAACATTTTATTGTAACTATAGAGAAATTTTACATGTTTGAAATTTGGAAATATCCTGTCAAACATATTTCTTCATCATTTCCATTTTTTAATTACAATCAATACAAATGTTTTGTTTCCTTATACAATCTAAGAAATAAAAAAAAATATGTTGGAAGTAATTTGAAAAGTTGGTAACTGACTTACCTAGCTTATGCCAGAATGGACACATTGAAACTTCTGATTTTTTGAATGTGAGCAGAGGATCACAAATTGGAATTTAAAATGTTTTTAATTATAATTCCTCTTTTAAATTTCAGAAAACTGCACTAGATTCTATAAACCAAGTCAACTTCGTAATTAGTTGACAAAATATATCTTGACTATGTTTATCTTCACTTCTCACCATAGGGTGATACCTGGTAACACAAAACTATGAAAAATTCTAAGGTCTGTGATTTTTATGTCATTGCTCACTTGATATTTTAAAAGTAAGATAGTTTTTAAAATGCAAGCAGGATTGGAAGATAACAATCACAAGTTTTGTATAGTATTGATAATTGTAAAGATCAAATCATCTAAATCAACCCAAGTGAGATAGATGGTGTGGTTGCTTAAATGCCATGATGCACCTGCAGCAAAGGAGGTGCTACCACCATCCTGGCATGATTATGGTCAACACAGTCAGGAAGGAGGTACATTTCCAAGCTTACATAAAATACAAGTTGTATCATTTCAGGGATAAAAATGAGTAGAGAAATTAACATATCTTTTGCAAAAAAGAAAAAAATAAACTACTCTGGGCAAAAGCCGTATGAAATTATCATTCTTGAAGTATATTTAAAACAAATCATGGATATTTTGAAGGAAAATCAGCACATACAAAGCTGAACAAGTGAACAGTCTTGGCCAAATCACTTTTTAAAAGAGCAAAAAACACTTTCTTTCACAAAAATATCTGGGGAGGAGGAAGATGATGGAGAGGTAGTTGGGAGCTAAACCCACTTGCTCATGCATCCAGCTGGATACCTCACTGATCTTCCAAAGAACAGGATGAACAGTTAACAGAATTCCAGCTGATATGAAGTTTGGCTGCCAAAAGGTGCAGAGGACATTTAAGAACTGACGGTAATGAGATTTTGTGGGCCTTTGGGAGGGTCAGCGGTGAAAGGGTCAGGCCAGTTTCCCAGTCTGCCAGCCTGCTCATGA
The DNA here is from genome assembly GCF_004126475.2 of Phyllostomus discolor. Lineage (NCBI taxonomy): Eukaryota > Metazoa > Chordata > Mammalia > Chiroptera > Phyllostomidae > Phyllostomus > Phyllostomus discolor. The sequence goes on along the minus strand of NC_040903.2, from coordinate 111,276,056 downwards.
CCCAGTGAGGCTGGTTTACCAACCCACTGGACTGCCCATCACTCAGTTATCCTGACTCGCTTGATAGCCCACAGGTCCATTGAAACTCTCCCACCTCCCACAGTAGACATCTGACACCAGCCACAATGGCCAGTGGTCAGACTGACCCTACTGTACCTGGGAACAGCCCATCCCTTTACCTAACTAATTTTCTCAGCTCACATCCTGAAACCATCAGGCAACTACCCAGAAGAAGAGACTAACCTCTCCCCTCACAAACCCAGTGCTTTTACTTTGAAAAACCCCATTCCTGCTTTTCCCTGGTGCTGTAGTCAATGCCAACTCAGCCCTCCAAAAGAGCAACATCAAATAAAGGCACTTGGATTATACCATATGGTTCCTCCCACCTCTGTTTCTTGTGCATTTCTAACAACTGGGCCCTGCCCTGGAGACCACAGCTGCTGCAACATTTTTGGAGGAGAGCTGAGTCAGTGATTGTGACTTGTCAGTTTCCTCTCCTCTCAAAGCAGTGAGTTTACGAACCCACATCAAAAGAGACCTGGACACTAAAAGTCACTGGGGAGATAAAGATACAGTAAGAGACATATAGCTGGCCTCATATCCCAGCTGGGACTTTGGTGGTCACTAGCTGGGACAGTGCCAGAGAACTTGGGGAGCCAGGTGAGATCACACCTGGAGATGGGATAAGAGAAGGACCATAACTAGCCTTGACCAAGGTAGTCTGTGGACTGGTCAGAGAGTTGGTCTGTGTGAAAAGTTGGGCATTGGATAAGAGCAGCCTGTGGCAAACAGGGGGAATTCACTAAAAAAAGGGTTTCGGTCACTGCAAGGACTTCTCACTAACTGGAAGGGCCAGCAAAGAGAAAGGAATGGGGCATGATTAGCTCCCATGCAGGGCACCTCATGGATTGACCAAAGGGAGGCACCAGGGGCTCAGAGAGGTAGCAGTGCGCAAAGACACTTAATTCAGTAGGGGAACTTAACTGCCCTGAATGGACTTCACACACACACATGCCCAGGCCAACAAAGAGGGAAAAAGAGGGGTGTGATATGTTCCCACTCAGTGCAACTCACAGACAAATCAAAGGGTTGCACAAAAGGGTGGATTAGAGGTGCTGGTCTGGCACATGTATGCAGTGGACTAGATTCTGAGGGTGTGGGACTGAAACTGGGCACCACTGAATATTATAGCCCAGACCAATCCCCCATCCTTGTGGAAACACAGGAAAAAAAAAAACACCAGAGGCCAGCTGCCCCCACTACCACCCCTGCCTGTAGCATCCAGGACAACAGCAAAACCCACTTGGCAGGTTTAAAATCAGAAGGAGGCTTTTTTTTCCAGGTGTAAGACAAAAAGATGTGGAGATGAGAGAAGACCAAAGAGAGATCCAGAAAGAAGTCAGAAGGCTAACACCAATAGCTGAGACAAATTTCACTTTGCATCCTTCAGAACTTACATTTTATTTATTTTATTTTACTATTTTTATCTTTATTTTTTATTCCTCTTCTTTCCATTTAGCTTTTTATGATTTTGTTTGTTTGATTTAATTGTTTGATTGGTTTCCTTTACTGTCCCCTTCATATTGCATTTAAATTTTTTTCTTTCACTTCACTCATATTCCAAAAACACATTACTCCTGATCATTTAATTTTTATTCTTTTTATACAGATTATATATTTCTAATCATATTATAGTTATTCTAAATCACACACAACACATTACCCTGGCTTTAATCCATTTCAGTCTTCCTGAATTAATTACTGTTGTGCTTAAGTTTATTCTCTAACACACCATGTGATTTTCTATCCCTTACTCACTATATTTCACCATCTAACCTTGCATAAGAACTCTGCTTTCTTAAATCAGTTCACATTCTTTTTCCCTTCTATTAGGAGAAATACCCCCTTTTCACCTTTTATAAAAAGTGGCTACTTGGAAATGAAACATCAAGGTCACTGCTGTACTTCTCCAATGGACCTCCTATCTGTTTCCTACTTGTTAGTACTTTAAGTCCCATAGAATATTCTCCAGCCATGTTACTCCATTTCTCAAGATATGGAAATCTTGAGAAATCTCATGTTAAGATTTCTCAAGGAAGAAGTAACCTAAGATAGTCATGGTTGCTAAAGGGTCATCAGGGAAGGACCTAGGGGATTGCAGAAGAAGAACAAAGGACCCTCACCCCTCAGCTTTATCATAGCCTGAGTCCTCATTCTATCAGTCAAAAGTCTCCTAATTTCTTGGCTGCTTTGCTTCCTCCACCTGATTCAACCCTGAAACAATGCTGAAGGGGGGTGCAGCCCTGTGCTGGAATTGGCGGTTCCTGGGAGGGGGTGATCAGGCCTAAGAAAAAATACATTAAATGCTGTGAAACCTGCTTTGCTAAGAATGTCCTCAATTCAAATGTTAAGGGTCCAAGCACAAAATAAGTTTCTTTCTCTAGGTTTTACAGACAATTGGCATCATGCTGTCTATTAGACCCTGACTCAAAAGGATTCCTGTGATCCCAGAAATGTTATTTGTAAACCATACCTCCTTTCTTTGATATGCATCCCTGTATAAGCTGAATTCAGTAAAAGCCCATTGAGAGAGAGGCTTAAGAATTTTCTCTCCTGAGAGACTGGTTAGCCTTTCCTCCCCAAGAAGATCATGTCTTGACTGACTTATTCTTATCAGCAGCAGCCATGAGAGCTTTACTGGACAAAGTTCCCCGACACATTTCACCTTCACCCTATCCCTCATCACATACAAGAAAGGCAGGAGTTGTGAATGCCAGTAACTCAGCTGGAGGGGAAAATTTATCAACAAAGGAGTAACCAACATATAAAGTCCAAGTACAAGAAGAGAAGCCACACAAATGGAGCAAAGAGCAACCCTAGAATATCTAGACAAGGAGCTCAAAAACACCACACCACTGAATCCCACAGAATTCCTACCAGACAAACTCAACCTATGAAGAGAGCTGGCAAAAAAAATATGTATATGTGCAGAAATAAACAAAATGAGTCACCGAAAATAGGGGAAAAAAGAACCTGCAACAGAAATGAATAAAAGACTCCCCTGTAAAAGAGTTATATGAAATGGAGGCAAGAAAACTATAAAATATAGAATTCAAAAGGATGGTGATAAGGATACACAAGAAACTCACAGGCAATTACAAGGAACTGAGTGGGAACTACAACAGTATAAAAAATGAAATAGAAACTATAAATAAGAACCAGGAAGAAATAAAGAATATAATTTCTAAAATTAAAAAAAACACCATACACTAGAAGGAATAACAATCAGACTGGATGAAGCAGAGGACTGAATTAGTAAGCTGGAAGACAAGGTAGAAACACCCAGGTAGACCAACTACACACACATACACACAGACACACACACAAACACTCAAATTATATGAAGATAGCTTAAGAGAACTCCAAGACAACTTGAAATGAAATAACATTTGAATCATACAAATATAAGAAGGAGAAGAAAATGAGCAAGGGATAGAAACACCGTTAAAAAAAAACAATGAGCATAAATTTCCCAAACCTGGAGAGGGGAAAAGCCAATCAAGTTCAGGAAGCACAGAGGGTCTCAATGAAGAGTAAAACAAAGAGATCTACTTGAAGACACATTATAATTAAATTACCAAGAGTTAAAGACAAAGAGAGAATTTTAAAAGCAGCAAGGGAAAAATGAGAAGTAACAAAAAAGGAAACTCAGATTAGGCTAGCATCTGATTTCTCACCAGACACCTTGCAAGCCAAAAGGGAATGGCAAAAAAATATATTTCAAATAATGAAAAGAAAAGTCCTGCAACCAAGACTACTCCACTCAGCAAGGCTCTTAATTTAAAAGGAAGATGAAATAAGGAGTTTCCCAGACAGAAGAAGGCTCAAAGAATACACCTCCACAAAACCAGCACTGCAAGATATGCTAAAGGGGCTGCTCTAAAAAGAGGAAGAAAAAGAGCAAGAAAGAGGAACACAGTTAGAAAGGTAGAAAATGGATACACATCTATTAATAGTAGCATTAAATATTAATGGATTAAACACTCTAATCAAAAGATATAGGGGAGATGAATAGATAAAAAAACAAGACCTGCACAGATGCATCTGACTGACAAGAGATCTACCTGGAAAAAAAAAAAAAAAACTACACAGACTGAAAATGAGGGTTTGAAAAAAACATTCCAAGTAAATGGCAGGTAAAAAGCTGACGTAGCAATACTTATATCAGACAAAATACACTTCAAGACAAAGGTCATAAAAACAGACACAAAAGGACATTTCATAATACTGAACAGAAGAATTTATCCTGAAGACCTAAACATTATAAATTTATATGCACACAACATAGGAGTACCCAAATATATAAGAAAAATCTTCTAAGACTTAAAGAAAGATATAGATGGTAACATAAATATACTAGAGGGTATTAAAACCTCACTGTCAACAATGGATACATCTTCTAAACAAAATATCAACAAGGATATTGTGGCATTGAACAATGTTCTAGATCAATGGGCTTAATTAATATATGTGCAAACTTTCATCCCCAAGAAGCAAAACACACATTCTTTTCATATGCACATGCAACATTTTCAAAGATAGGCCACATGATAGGACACAAACCAAGCCTCAGCAGATTCAAGAAATTTGAAATCATATCAAGCATTTTCTCTGATCACAAAGGCCTGAAACTAGAAACTAACTTCAAGGAGAAAACTCAAAAACAGTCAAACCCATGCATATTGAATAGCATATTAAACAATTAATGGGTTAAGAATGAGATCAAGGAAGAAATCAAAAAGTTTCTAGAAACAAATGAAAATGAACTCACAACAGGCCAACACTTATGGGACACACCAATGGCAGCCCTGAGATGGAAGCCCATACCAATATAGGCTTACTTAAAAAAAGACAGAAACCTTTCAAATAAACAACCTAACTTTACATCAACAATAACTGGAGGAACAACAACAAACAAAGCCCAGAGCGAGTAGAGGGAAGGCAATAAGCAAGATCAGATCAGAATTAAATGACACAAGACTAAAAAAACAATTCAAAGATCAATAAATGCAGGATTACTTCTTTGATAAGGTAAACAAAATAGACAAGACTTTAAGCAGACTCATCAAGAAAAAAAGAGAAAGAACCCACATAAATAAAATCAGAAATGAAAGAAATTACAATTGATACCACACAGATTCAAAGGATTGTAAGAAATTACTACAAACAAATATATGCCAAAAAATTTGAAACCCTGGTTGAAATGGATAAATTTCTAGAAACATATAATATTCCAAAACTGAATGAAGAGGAAGCAGAAAGTCTGAACAGACATATCAGCTGGTGAAATCAAAGCTGTAATAAAAAAATTCCTGTCACACAAGGGACCTGGAACAGATGGTTTCACAGGAGAATTTTACAAAAAAATTAAGGAAGAGCTAAGTCCTATCCTTAACAGACTATCCCAAAAACCCCAGAAGAGGAAAGAGTCCCAAACGCTTAGTATGAGTCCAGGATCATCCTAATCCTCAAACCAGATAAAAACACAAAAAAGAAAGAAAATTGTTGACCAATATGGCTGATGAACATAGACACTGAAATCCCCAACAAAATATTGCAAACAGCATCCTGCAACACATTAAATTTACTATACAGCATAATCAAATGGGGTTCATCTCAGGGATGCAAGCATAGTTCAATATCCACAAATCAATAAATGTAGTACTGCACATAAACAAAAGGAAATTCAATAATCGTATGATCATGTCAATAGATGCAGAAAATGCATCTGATAAGATAAAGCACCCATTTATGATAAAACAATACAACATATTGAGAGTATAGGGAGCATACCTCAACATCATAAAGGCCATATGTGAGAAACCCAGAGCCAACACCACACTCAATATGCAAAACTATAAGCTTTCTCATTATGATCAGGAAGAAGACAAGAATGTCTGCTCTCACCTCTTCTAGTCAACATACTATTGAAAGTCTTTACCACAGCGATAAGACAAGAAAAATAAATAAAAGGCATCCAAACTGGAAAGGAGTAAGTAAAACTGTCACTGTTTGCAATGAAATTGTACATAGAAAACCCTATATACTCCAGGAAAAACTACTTGACCTAATAAGTGAATTTGGCAAAACAGTGGGACACAATGTCAAAATTTAGAAATCAAAGACCTTTTTATACACCAACAATGAATATCAGATACAGAATTCAGGAAAATAAATCCCATTTGCTGTAGCAACAAGAAAAATAAAGAACCTAGAAATAAGCCTAAACAAGGAGGTAAAAGATCTTTACTCATAAAAGTACACAAAACTGAACAACAAAATTAGTGGAGACACAAATAAATGAAAGCATATACCATGCTCATTGATTGCAAGGTTTATTATCATTAAAATGTCCACACTGCCCAAAGCAACTTATATATTGAATGCAATCCTTATTAAAAACTAATTACATATTTCACAGATGAAGAATAATTGTTTCAAAAATTTGTTTGTAACCATAAATAACCTTGAATATGCACAGCAATTTTGAGAAAGAAAAACAAAGTAGGAGGGATGAAATACCTGATATCAAATTATATTGCAAGGTCATGGCAATCATAAAAGAGGCTGGTACTGTCTCATGAATGGACACATAGATTACTGGATCAGAATAGAGAGCTCAGAAATAAATCTAAGTATCTATAGTCAATTAATATTCAACAAAGGTGGCAGAAACATAAAATGGAATAAAAATAGCCTCTTCATCAAATAGTGTTGGGAAATCTCGACAGCTACATGCAAAAATATGAAACTCAATCACCAACTTACACCATACACAAAAATAAACTCAAGATGGATAAAAGACTTAAACATAAGTTGTGATACCATAAAAATCCCAGAGAAGATCAGAAGCAGGAAAATCTCAGATGTCCCACAAAACAATATTTTTACTGTCCCCTAGTGTAAGAGACATAAAGGAAAGAATAAACAAATGGGATCTCACCAAAATAAAAAGCTTCTGCATGGCTAAAGAAAATATCTCAAGATGAAAAGGGAACCAATTGCTTGAGAAAATATATTTTGTCACGTTCTCTTCCAACCATGTTGTCTGACGAGGTCCAAAAGTGGAAAGAAGGAATTCAAGGAATCCATCTTCCTGGAAGAGAACATGGCATACAAAAGGGGGTGGTAATTTTCCTGGGGATTGCTCTTAATAATTTCCTTGCTAATATTAATCATGGTCTTACTTTGTACCCTGATTCCCATAAGAACAGGCCATGAGAAAGAAGAAAGGGGCTCGATGTGAGTCAACGATTGACTTTGAGGGAAATTCTGAAGGACAAGTGGTCCTCCCCAGACTATTGAATCCTGCCCAAATTGTTTAAACAAGGTGTTTATAAACCTGAGTAAGAAATTATCCCCAACTGTTGCCAAAAAGAATTTACTGTGGCTGGATTTCCTGTTTATCTCTCCTTACATGTTTGCTTTGGTGATCAAAAGGTGGTGGGATTGTTAGATACCTGTATTTCAGGTTTATTGATTTGTGTAATTCCAATAAAGTTGTACAAAATAATTTCTTGACCAGACAACAAAATCCCCTCTAATGAAATAGCCCCTGAATGTCTAAAAGTTGTGGGAGTAACAGCCCCTCCTTTACCTTGAATAGGAATATATATCAATTAGAATTAGACAGGCAAAGAAATAAGAAAAGCTGGTTAGCTATTACACATTAAGTATGTAGAAATAATTACCAGGGAGTTAGAGTCCATAGTATATAGAAAAACGTTTTAGACAGAAAAGATAGATAGCTAAGTTAGACATCACAAATGCCTTATAATAAATTTCCTATAACCTCTACTCAATCTAGCATATCCTTTTGCCCCATGACAAATTCTGAGAATTTTAATAAACAATAAGACATTCAAACTTTGTACATACAGCTATTTCTAATTGTCTTATTTATGGCTCTCCTGGTTAAAACAATCTTTGTTTAATATAACTGAATCTATGGAAACTTTTGTACTTTTCCTGGTTACCTTTGTATTGATTTGTTTCTACTTTACCTAACCATAAATGTTAATCACCACCAAAATTGAAAATATAAAAACCTACTTGTACTTGCAATAAACAGAACAGAGCTTCACCATCCTTTGAGTCATGTTGTTGTCTGTCTCCCATCACCAATGCCTTACCCACCTTTCAGGAACCCCTGGACCCAGCTGCGGCTGGACCGCGGCAATATTTCCCAATGATACCTCAAACAAGGGTTTGATCTTCAAATTTATAAAGAACTCATATGACTCAACACCAGGAAGATAAACAATGTAAATAATAAATGGGAAAAGGACCTGAACAGATACTTCTCCAAAGAGGACATATAGAGGCCCCAGAGGCATATAAAATGATGTACAACATTACTAGCCACCAAAGAGATGCAAACAAAAACCACAATGAAATAATACCTCCTGCCCTGGCTGGCGTGGCTCAGTGGACTGAGCGCGGGCTGGGAACCAAAGTGTCCCAGGTTCCATTCCCAGCCAGGGTACATTCCTGGGTTGCAGGCCATAACCTCCAGCAACCACACATTGATGTTTCTCTCTCCCTCTCTCTATCTCCCTCCCTTCCCTCTCTAAAAAATAAATAAATAAATTTTTTAAAAAAATAAGAAATAATACCTCCTTCTGGTTAGAATGGTTATCATTAACAAATCAACAAACAGCAAGTGCTGGTGAGGGTGTCGAGAAAAAGAAATCCTAGTACACTATTGGTGGGAATGCAGGTTGGTGAAGACACTGAAAAACAGTAGGGAATTAAAAAAAAAAAAAAAAACTAAAAATGCAACTGCCTTTCCATCCAGTGATTCCACTGCTGGGATTATACTCTGATAATCCTGAAACACCAATTCAAAAGAGCCTATGTTCATAGCAGCACAATTTATAATATCCAAGTGCTGAAAGCAACCTAAGTGCCCATTAGTAATTGAATGAATCAAAAAACTGTGGTACATTTATACAATGGAATACTATGCAGCAGAAAGAAAAGGGAACTCTTACCCTTTGTGACAGCATGAATCAAACTGGAGAGCTATATGCTAAGTGAAATAAGTGAGGAGGTGAAACACAATGCCATATGTTCCTACCTAAAGGTGGAAGGTAATCAACAAAACAAACAAGGGAGCAAATAGCAAGGGAGCAAACAAATAGAACCAGAGACATGGAAATAGCAAACACTGAGAACATAAAAGAGGAATGAGTGGGATAATGGTAAAAGAAAAGGAAGGGGCAAACAAAGGAAAATGAGTAGATGACACATAGACTATGGGAGGGATTGACTATGGGAGTGGGAGGATGGGGTGGGGACAGCAATGGGAAAAATGGTTGGACAACTGTAACTGAACAACAATGAAAAAAAGAAATAAAATAGAATCTGTGATACATTTACACTATGGAATACATGCAGCAGAAAAAAAGAAAAAACTCCAATCTTCACAATAGTATGGTTAAAACTGTAGTGTGCTAAGTGAAATAAGCCAGGCAGTGAAAGAGAAATACCATATGATCTCAAATATTAGTAGAACTTAATCAACAAAACAAACAACTGAGCAAAATAGAACCAAAGACATAGAGATAAAAACAAACAAACCTGACAGTGACCAGAGGGGTTGGGGGTGGGTAATAAGGAAAGGATCTAGCCCTAGCCCAGAAATATGTATAAAGGACCCATCAGCAAAGACAATAGGATGAGGAATAAATGTGGGATTTGGGAGGTGAGCAAGGCAGGAGAGAATAATGGGGAGGAAATAGGGGCAATTGTAAATGAACATCAATACAATAATTTAAAAAATAAATATTTAAATAAGTTTTTTTATTAAGAAAGCAAATGGCATGTGTCAGAAACTCAGATTTACATGTAAAGAAAAAAATCAAGGAATGATATGTCATAGTATAATAATTTATTTTTATTATTGGTTGATTAATCAAGGGTTTGTTCACAATAATAGCAACAATATTGTTGACAATCTATGGTTATCTGTATATACACATTTATGTATGCTTACAGATAGTGAAATAAATGAAATAGTACAAAGGATGAAGGGGAGTACAGATTAATTTAGTTTAAGGTTCTCATATTACCTGTAAAACACTATATAAATACTCCTCAACTAACGATGATGTTTCATCTTGATAAGGCTATCATAACTTGAAAATACAAGGTCCATTTTAAGGTATCCATGTAATATGAAAACTAGAGACATTTAAGAAGATACAAAATATTAGAAACATTGTATATAGGACAATGTCACTTCAGTCCCCTACAAAGTAAGCACCTGGGGACCTCACACAGTTCTCCTAAATGCCATCAGCTGCTGTCATGTCCTGAATCTCTTTGATGGCCTGAAATCTTTTCCCGTTCAAAGGTGATTTTAGTTTTGGAAAAAGCCAGACATTGCAGGGCACCAAATCTGCTTTCTAGGGGGACTGAGTCACTTGGGTGATTTGATGTTTTGCCAAAAAACTCTACATAACACGTGATACATGAGCAGGTGTGTTGTCATTATGAAATTGCCAATCACTATTTGCCCAAAGTTGCAGCCTTCTGAATTGTCCAAATAGTCTCCATAGAGGAATGCTCAAGCTTAACATAATATTTAATGTAGATTTGTTGCTCTACTTGCTCAGTCATTTTGATGATAACACAGTACACATGCTCACTCAACCACATCTAATCATTTTCCTGACTAGTACAGTGAAGTCAACATTGTTCATGCGTGCACTTTCCAGTCTATTCTCCTTGCCTTCCAGTTTACATCAATGTCATGCAAACAGTTGTCACTTAATAATAATGGCTGGAATTTTTCCTGACAGACCTCATATTATAAGTAAAAAATGCACTTGGTATACAAACTAATTAAACATCATAGCTTAGCCTTGTGTGCCTTTAATAAGACACTTAAATTTGAGTTGTCCAATTATCTTTAGTTTTATTTCAAGAGTTGTTAATTGCTTTCCTTTTTCTTCTCACCAGGAGCAGGAGATACAGATGGGCATTTAGCATATATAATAAGATGTGAAAACACAATACAAAAAATGCTGGAAACACATCACACTGTAGATTTTCAGTAATTTATTTCCAGTATCCTGTGGCTGACTAGCAGCTGAAGCACCACAAGAGAGTAATATACCACATATAACTAGCTCAGGAAAAGATAAAAATTCAAACTCTGAAGTACAGTTTATACTGAATGTGTATGACTTTCTCACTATTGTTTACGTTGAAAAACTTGTCAGTTCAACTATTAAGTTGACTCTCCTTAACTAACATACTAGGTGCAGTTTTTAAAAGTTCTTCTATTTAATGGTCATCCTGGAGATTGTAATATGTATTTCAAACTAATCTTACTTTTAAATAATAGTACATAAAAATTGTACTATTATTTAAATAATAGTACATAAAAAATGGAATACATTTTACAATTGAAATTGAAATACATATTACAATCTCCAGGATGACCATTAAATAGAAAAACTTTTAAAAACTGTACCTAGTATGTTAGTTAAGGAGAGGAATTGGATTATATGAAATGCTTAATCAAAACCACAAATGAAAGAAATAGAGAAAGTAAAATAAAAACAAAAACAAGGATAATAGATAGAAAAGAGTAACAAATATGGTAAATATTTGTAAACATTTGTATCATAAATGTGGTAAATATTAATCTCACTGTATCAATAATTACTTTAAATGTCAATAATCAAAAAACACCAATTAGAGGACAGAAATAGAATAAAAAGACAACAAAACAAGAAAAATAACCTTGTTGTATAAAGTAAATCCATTTTAAATATAAAGATACCTATAGATTAAATGTAAATGGATGGAGAAACATATACTATATTAATACTAATCAAAGAAAGTGACAGTAATTTTAATTAGAGACAGACCAGTCATCAACAGTTATCAGGAATCAAAAAAGTCATTACACAATGATAAAGGGATGCTTTGGTAGAGAGGGAAGATACATGGTGGAGGAGGTGAAAGGAAGTCACAATTCCTTTCACCTCCTCCACCTCCTCACAGGGGTCAATCTGGAATTACAATTCAATTGTGGAGGAAAAAATCTGGAAAAAAAGAACTGAGCAAAAATTGAAAGAAATCTTATAACTTCAGACAGAAAAATCAGCTTCAGTGAACCTATCAGCATCTGCATGACAGCATACTAGACATTACACTAGATAGCACACAGTAGAGGAGTGATCATCAGTCAAGTAGCTGGAAGGAAGGACCCACCATAGAAAGACCCAACAACAATACAGACAACCAGCATAAATGTCATAAAGTGCATCCAAAGGGCATCAAGTTCAGTTGATCAAAGAGACTGCACCACTGAATCTTACAAGCCTCCAACCATAGAAGTTAAGACACAATTAAGAAAATCAAAACAGATCAACTTAAGAAGGAGAAGTAAACAAGAAGAAACACACAAATGATAGGAAGACAAATCAACAATGCCCAACTGAAAGGAAATAAGGAATTCTCAGAAAGAGTGCTAAATGAAATCAAGAGTAGTCAACTATCAGATATTGAGTTCAAAACAACGATTATAAGGAATTTCAATGAGCTCAGTGCGAAATGCCAAAAACTACAGGGAAATTACTGCAAACTATATCAGCATAAAAAAGGATGTAGAAACAACAAAGGCAAACAGGAAATGAAGAACACAATTTCTGAACTGAAGAACACAGTAGAGGAAATGAAAACCAGTCTAGATGAAACAGGGTATTGAATCAGAGAGCTGGAGGAAAAAAAAAAATCCCAGAAAGACTAAGAAAAGGAAAAAACACCCAAAAATAATGAAAAGGGGTTAAGGAAACCGCAGCACACCATGAAACATAATAATACCCGTATAATAGGGATACCAGAAGGAGAAGAAGAGAGCAAGGGATAGAAAACCTATTTGAAAATGTAATAATGGAAAACTTCCCTAATTTGATGAAAGAAAAAGCCACACAAGTCCAGGAAGCACGGAGGGTCCCAATCAAGAGGAACACAAAGACATGTCATAATTAAAATGGAAAAATTCAAAGACAAAGAAAATTTTAAAGGCACCAGGGGAGAAACAGGAAGTAACATATAAGGGCAACTCAATAAGACTAACAGCTGACTTCTAAATAGAAACATAATAAACCAGAAAAGAATAGCAATGAATATTCCAAGAAATGAAAAGAAATGACCTACAACCAATACAACTCTACCTAGCTAGTCTCTCATTTAAAATAGAAGGCAAAATAGGGAGCTTCTTGAACAAAAGAAGACTAAAAGAACAATCCTCCACCAAACCAGCATTGCAAGATATGCTAAAGGGACTGCTTTAAGAACAGGAAGAAAAAGAGTAAGAGAGAGAAGTACATAGCTACAAAGGGAGTAAAATGACAATGAATAAGTACTTATCAACAATAGCCTTAAATGTAAATGGATTAAATGACCTAATCAAAAGACAGAAGGTACCTGAATGGAAAAGAAAACATGACGTGCACATGTGCTGCCAACAAGAGACCCACTTCAGAACAAAAGACATGCACAGACTAAAAGTGAAGTGTTGGGAAAAAAAAATGTTTTATGCAAAAAGAAAAAGGGAAAAAACAGGGTAGTAACACCTATCTCCAACAAAATGGACTTCAAAAAAAACAAAGACCATAAAAGACACAGAAAGACACATCATAATACTGAAGGGAAGAACAAATGAAGAAGGCATGAATATTTTAAACATACATTCACCTAACACAGGAGCACCCAAGTATATAAGGAAATTCTTGGAGGGCTTCAAGACAGACATAGGAAGCACCACAATTATTGTAGGAAATTTTAACACCCCACTATCAACAATGGAAAAATATCCAAAACATAATATCAACAAGGATATGGTGGAACTGAATGACACATTTTTAGATAAAATGGACTTAACTGATTATACATATACTTTCATCACAAATAAAATACACATTTTTTCAAGACATATGGAACATTTTTTTTAAGATAGACCACATATTAGATACAAAGCAAGTTTCAACAAATTCAAGAAAATGAATCATATCAAGCATTTCCTCTAACCACAAGGGACTGTAACTACAAACCACTGTAAAGGAAAAAAAAATTCAAAAATATCCAAACTCATGGAGATTGAATAGCAGGCTAATAAACAATTAATGGGTGAAGAATGACATCAAGGAAGAAATAAAAAAGTTTCTGGAAACAAATATAAATGAACAAATAACAGTCTAAATCCTATGTGACACAGTGAATGCAGTCCTGAGAGGGGAGTTCATAGCAATAGAGTCCTACCTAAAAAAAGATAGAAACATTTCAAATAAACAGCCTAACTTAACATCTACTAGAAATGGGGAAAAAAAAAACAAACCCAGAGTGAGTAGAAGGAAGAAAATAATCAAGATTAGATTAGAATTAAATGACATAGAGGCTAACAGAGCAACTCAAAAGATCAATAAATCCAGAAGCTGGTTCTTTGATAAAGTAGAAAACATGAAAAGCTTTTAACCACATTCATTAAGGAGAAAAGAGAGAGAACCCAAATAAATAAATCAGAAATGAAAGATGAGAAAGTACAACTGATACCACAGAAATACAAAAGTCTTTAACAAATTACTATAAACAAACATATGCCAATAAATTTAAAAATATGGGTGAAATGGACAAATATGTAGACAAATACAACCTTCTAAACCTAAAACAAGAAAAAGCAGAAAGCTTAAAGAGACTGATAACAGCTGGTGAAATTGAAGTAGCAATCAGAAAACTTCTGGCACACAAAAGACCCAAAACAGAGTTTTGTGGATTTTCAGAAATCATTTAAGAAGAGCTAACCTCTATTTTTCTCAGAATACTCCAGAAAATTCAAGAAGAGGGAAGACTAACAAACTCTTTTCATGAAGCCAGCATCATCATAAACTCAAAACCCCATAAAGACACAACAAATAAAGGAAACTTCAGGCCAATATTGTTGATGAACATAGGTGCTAAAATCCTCAACAAAATAATGTCAGACCCCATCCAGCAATACAAAATAGATCATACATCATGATCAACTGGGCTTCATTCCAGGGATACAAGCATGGTACGACACTAGCAAATAAAAAATTGTAAAACATCACCTAAAGAAAAGGAAAGACAAAAATCGCATGATCATATCAATAGATGTGGAAAAAGCATTTGAAAAGGAACAGCACCCATTTAAGATTAAAAAACAAAAACCTCAGCAAAGTAGGAATAGAGGGAGTATACCTCAACATAATACAGGCTACAAACATGAGAAACTTACAGCCAACATCATACACAGTGGGCAAAAACTAAAAGGTTTCTCATTAAGTTCAAGACAATGGTGTTTGCTTTCACCACATGTATTCAACATAGTATAGGAAGTCCTAGTCCCAGAGATAAAGAAAGAAAAAGAAAGAAAAAAGAAAAAGAAAGGAAGAAAGGAAGAAAGGAAGAAAGGAAGAAAGGAAGAAAGAAAGAAAGAAAGAAAGAAAGAAAGAAAGAAAGAAAGAAAGAAAGAATCCAAATTGGAAAGGAGAAAGTAAAACTGTAACTGTTTGCAGATCACATAACATACATAGAAAACCCTATCAATGCAAGAAAGTAAAGGAATCAAAAACTAATGAAATCATATACCATGTTCAAAGACTGGAAGAATTAACATCAACAAAATGTCCATGTTACCCAAAACAATTTATAGATTCAATAAAATCCCTATTAAAACATCAATGACATATCTCATAGATATATAACATATATGTCAAAAATATTTATAGGGAAACAAATGAACTCAAATAACTACAATGATTTTGAGAACAATGAACAAAATAGGAAGGATCACCATACCTAACATCAAACTGTATTATAAAACCATAGAAATCAAAACAGTCTGATATTGGATTAAGAACAGACACACAGATCAATGGAACAGATTAGAGAACCAGGAAATAAACCTAAGCCTCTATGGTCAATTAATATTTGACAAAGGGGGCAGAAGTGTAAAATAGAGTAAAAATTACCTCTTCAACAAATGGTGTTGGGAGAACTGAAGAGCTACATAAAAAATGAAATGACAATCAACTTACACCACACACAAAAATAAACTCAAATTGGATAAAAGACTTAAATATAAGCCCTGATAAATAAAAGTCCAGCAGAGAACACAGGAAAAAAATCTCAGATGTTCCATACAGCAATATCATCACAGATATGTCCCATAGAGAAAAGGATATAAAAGAAAGAAGAAATGGTACTTTATCAAAATAAAAAGGTTCTTCACTGGCTAAAGATAACATCAGCAAAATGAAATTGGAACCAACTGTATGGAAAAATATATTTGCCAATGATACCTCAGACACTGATTTGATCTCCAAAATATATAAAGAATTCACATGACTCCACTCCAGGAAGACAAACAATCCAATTAAAAAATCGGCAAAGGACGTGAACAGGTACATCTCCAAGGAGGACATACAGAGGGCCCAGAGATATATGAAAGAATACTCAGCATCACTAGCCATCAGAAAGATTCAAAATGAGATACCATTTCACACTGGTCAGAATGGCCATCATAAACAAATCAAAAAACAAGTGCTGGTTAGGTTGTGGAGAAAAGGGAACCCTAGTACACTGTTGGTAGAATTGTAGATTGCTGCAACCACTGTGGAAAACATTATGGAATTTCCTCAAAAAATGAAAAATGGAACTGTTACTTGACTGAGCAATTCTAATGCTGGCATTATACCCTAAGAATCCTGAAATACCAATTCAAAAGAACCTATGCACCCCAAAGTTCACAGCAGCACAATTTATAATAGACAAGTTCTGGAAGCAACCTATGTGCCCATCAGTAAATGAATGCATCAAAAAACAGTGGTACATTTACACAATGGAATACTATGCAGCTGAATGAAATAAGGAGCTCCTATCCTTTGCAACACCATGAATGGAACTAGGTAGCATTAATTTAGGTGAAGTAAGCCAGGTAGTGACAGACAAATACCATATGATCTCATTTAGAGGTGGAACCTAATCAACAAAACAAACAAGCAAACAAAATATAACCGGAGACATGAAAATAAATAACAGACTAACAGTAACCTAAGGGGAGGAGAGAGAGGGCTAATAGGTAAAAGACAGGAAAAGTTCATTGACGAACATATGTAAAGGATCCATAGACAAAGCCAAAGGTGGATAAGATTGAGGGTGGGAGATGGGTTTGGTCAGGAAATTGGTGGTGGGAAGATGGAAACAAAAACATTTGAAAAATAAAAATGATGAAAATTATAAAGGGTTGATTGTCCAAGAAGACCTAATAACCTTTATAATTATATGATAGACTGCCTAATGATAGATCATATATATAGTTTCCTTTGGATTAATACAGAATGTGACACAGTACTTGAAACAAGTTGGATACATCACAGAATTTGTTGTCTGAAAGAGTGTATTGCATTAGATATGGTCAATTCTTTCTACCATTTTTTTCCTTTTCTTTTTTCTTTCTGCCAATAAATTCAATCTAAATATGCAAGTGGATCTCAACATCACTTTTCTTTTTTTTTTTTTTTAATTTTCAAAAGATGCTATTGGTGCCCTGGCTGGTGTGGCTCAGTGGATTGATAGCCAGCCTGAAAACCAAAGGGTCACTGGTTCAGTTCCTAGTCAGAGCATATGCCTAGGTTTAAGGCCAAAGTCCCCAGTGGAGGGCACATAAGAAACAACCACACATTGATGTTTCTCTCTTTCTCTTTTTCCCTCCCTTCCTCTGCCTAAAAGTAAATAAAATCTATTTTAAAAAGTTGTTATTGGTAATTGTTATGCTTTTTCATATCAATTGATTGGAAGCACACACAAATTCTATCATCTCTAGGGTCAGTATCCCATATGTCTCAGATTTCCAACACAAATGCTTTGGGAACAACTATCCTAAATTTTGTAGTGTTTGATACATAAATTTTAATTCATAAACTGTGTGATAATAAAAAATATTAAAATTACTTTTTCTTTAAAAGAATGCAGGAGGAAAAATGGATAAAACAACAAGGTTAAATAGTAAATACACTATTTTAATTGGACTAAACAGCCTTCTATTAGGAACAGGCGTATTCATCAGATATAAAGCATTAAAATAACTGCGTTTAATTTTTATCTATATACTATTTTATTCAAGAACAGCCGGATACACATTTTTTCAAGTGAACATGGAAGGAAAATGACCAAGATACACCACATTCTGGGCCTTAAAACACATATTAACAAAAAGCAAAAGAATGCAGATTATAAAAGGTCTACACTCAAAACACAATGGTATTAAAGTAGACATGAATAACAAAACAAAAGCTGAAAATTCCTAAAATACTTGAATGTTAAACAATACAGTTCTGAATAACACATGGGTCAAGGAGGAAATATAGAGATAAATTACAGAAGTAAATCCAAGATGGTGGCAGAGTGAGTGGAAGCTGAACTCACCTCCTCTTAGGGTTAAGCTGGAAATGCAACAAATATATAATGATTCACCCTCAGTAACCAACTGAAGACTAGCTGAACAGACTTCTTATAAAGAAGAATTTACAAAAGGAGCCACAGAGAAACTGTTCCAAACAGATTAATAAGGAATAGTAACAGGTAGTCTGATATTGTCCTGCAACAAAGTCTTTCCCAAGAGAACCAGAACCACGTGGCCAACTTCACAAATCAGAATAGGATACAATTAGCATCCCAAGCAGCATATCCAAAGGGAGACATCAACAGGTCAATTCTACTTCATGTGGTTAACATTTCATACTCTGTGACCAAGGTTGATCTTTGTTGGGAGCCACCCTGCCTGGTTTCAGCAGCTGTAACCACCCCCCCCATGGCTAAGGCTGAGTGGGAGACCATGGGACCATAAGCCACTAAGGAAACAAAGCCTATCTCCCAGGCAGGGGCACCATGTCTGACCCCCTTACTTCACCCTGCTTAGTCCCAAGCCTGACTGGCTGACCAATGATGGGTAAGATTGCTCAAGGGTGGCATGACCTAAAACAGGCACAGTCATGAAGGAGTCCCCAAGGAAGGACATGGAAGGGCTATAGAAAAAGGTGGTGATGGACCCTTGGCCCTCAACTTTGACATAGCCTGAGTCCTCATTCTGTCTGTGAGAAGTCTGCCTTAGCAGACTCTCAGACAGAATCTCTCAGCTGCCTTACTTCCCCTGCCTGATGTAAGCCTGAAACAATGAGAGAGGGTAGTGCAGGTCTGTGCTGAAAAGGGCAGATTCCCTGGGTGATCAGGCCTAAGAAAGAATATATAAAACCCTGCGAAACCTGCCTTGCTAAAAATGCTCTCAATTACATGATAAGGGTCTGAACAGGAAATGAGTTTGTTTCCCAAAGTTTTGTAGCTCCTTAGCTAACAGACCCTGATTCAGAACAAACCCACATAGTTCTTTGTATATTATCTATTATTTGATCCTTACTGCCTAACAATGATTAATGAGCTTTACCTGTATTCTTGTGCAAAATGAACCCAATAAAAGTCCACTGAGGAAAAGGCTCTTGGTCCTCCTCTTTTGAGAGATCTTCCACCTTTCCTCCTCAAGCAGATCATGTCTTGGTAGACTTGTTCTCATCCATGGCAGTGGGAGGGGCCCTGTGGGCAGAGCCCCACCCCACACACACACCATATATTCTCAGCAATTTTAAGTAATAACAAATTTGAAGTGACACAATATGGAATACCAAACTATACTGCATAATAATTGTAATAAAACCAGTCTGATATTGGCACAAGAACAGATCTATAGTTCAATGGAAAAGAGTAAAGAGTTTAAAAATCAACCTATGACTTTATGGTCAATTAATATTTGATGAAGGAAGCAGGACCATACAATGTAGAAAAACACTCTATTCAAATAAAGAGTTGGGAACTTCCAGTCAAGATGGAGGCATAGGTAGATACATTTTGCCTCCTCACACAACCAAAGAAGAACAAATTAAAAAAAAAATAACTAGAACTGCGAGAAAATCAAACTCCATGGAAGTCTGGCAACCAAGGAGTTAAAGAAGAAATATTCATCCACACCAGCAGGAGGTACAGAGAAGAGAAGCTAGGGTGGAAAGGAATTGTGACAAGGCAGTGGCTGGAAGACAAGGACTAGCTAGGTGGGGGTTAGAAAACCACTCAAGGCGGTGGTTGACAGACCAGGTAGTCCCACATTTGTGAGCTGATAAACAGGGAGGAACAACTGGAGAGTGAGGGAGACCATATAACCCAGGGTTCCCGAATGGGGAAATTAAGCCTCAAAACCTCTGACTGATAAAACCTGGGGGTTTGAGGTGGTAGGAGAAACTCCCAGGCACACAGGAGAGTTCATTTAAGAGAGTCACAGGGTCCTAGAATGTATACAAAACCACTCACCCAGAAATCTGCACAAGAAGGACCTAATTTGTTTTTGGGTATCAGAGGAAGTGATTGAAAGCTTGTGGAGAGCTGAGAAAGGGGCATTATTCCCTCTCAAACTACACCCCTACATAGAACACCACAACTCAGCAAACTGGGTTGCTCTTCCCTGGTGTATACCTAACACTCCACTCCTTACTAAATGACAGGCACACCAAGACAAAAATATATATATGGCCCAAATGAAAAAAAAAATCAAAGCTACATAAAAAATATAAGTAAATGATGAAGAGATAGCCAACCTATCAGAGGCAGATTTCAAAACACTGGTAATCAGGATGCTCACAGAAATGGTTGAGTATGGTTGCAAAATAGAGGAAAAAGTGAAGGCTATACAAAGTGAAACAAAGAAAACTGAACAGGGACTAACAGTGAAGGGAAGGAAACAGGGACTCAAATCAACAGTTTGGAGCACAAGGAAGAAATAAACATTCAAGCAGGAGACAATGAAGAAACAAGGATTAAAAAAAATAGGGGAGGCTAAGGAACCTCCAGGACACCTTTAAACATTCCAATATCCAAAACATAGGGGTGTCAGAAGGAGAAGAGGTAGAGCAATAATTTGCAAACTTATTTGAACAAATTATGAAGGAGAACATCCCCAACCTGGCAAATAAAAAAGCCTTCCAGTAAGTCCAGTAAGCTCAGAGAGTCCCAAAGAAGTTGGATTGAAGGAAGAACATACAAAGGCACATCATAATTACATTACCCAAGATCAAAGATTAAAAGAGAATCTTAAAAGATGCAAGAAAATAGGAGACAGTTACCTACAAAGGAGTTCCCATAAGACTACCAGCCGATTTCTCAAAAGAAACCTTACAGGCAAAAAGGGGCTGGAAAGAAATATTCAAAGTCATGAAAAGCAAGAACTTTCATCAAAGATTATTCTATTCAGCAAGACTATCATTTTGGAATTGAAGGGTAGACAAAGTGCTTCCCAGATAAGGTCAAGATAAAGGAGTTCATCATCACCAAACCCATATTATATGAAATGTTTTTTTAAATAATTTTTAAAAATAATTTTTATTGTTGTTCAAGGATATTTTCTGCCCTTTCCCCTCCACCCCAGCCCTTCCCACTTCCCTCCCCTGTTCCCACCCCCCCTTATCATTGTCCATGTGTCCTTTATACTTGTCACTGCAAATCCTTCACCCTATAATCCCGTTCCCTCTCTCTTCTGGTCACTGTAAGCCTGTACTCAATTTCAGTGTCTTTGGTTATATTTTCCTTGTTTGTTTTGTTTATTAGGTTCCTGTTAAAGGTGAGATCATGTGGTATTTGTCTTTTGCAGCCTGGCTTTTTTCACTTAGCACAATGCTCTACAGTTCCATCCATGCTGTCACAAAGGCTAGAAGCTTCTTCTTCTCTTTGCTGTGTAGAATTACATTGTGTAAATGTACCATAGTTGTTGTTTTTCTTTTTGACCCATTCATTTATTGATGGGTGCTTAGGTTGCTTCCAGCACTTGGCTATTATACTTTGTGCTACTACAAACATTGGGGTGCATAGGTTCATTTGAACTGGTGTTTCAGGGTTCTTAGGATATAATGCCAGCAGTGGAATTTTGGGGTAAAAAGGCAGTTCCATTTTTAGTTTTCTGAGGAAGTTCCATAGTGTATTCCATAGTGGTTGCACAAGTCTGCAATGCCACCAACAGTGCACTAGGGTACCCTTTTCTCCACAACCTCTCCAACACTTGTTGCTTGTTGCTTTGTTTATGATGCCCATTCTCAACAGTGTGAGGTGATATTTCGTAGTGGTTTTAATTTGCAACTATTTGACAGCTGTTGATACTGAACATCTTTTCATATGTCTCTGGACCCTTCTCCTCCTTGGAGAAGTGTCTGCTAAAGTCCCTTGTGCATTTTTTATAGGGTTGCTAGGCTTCTTAGAGTGGAGTCTTGTGAGTTCCTTATATATTTTGGAGACCAAACACTTGTCTGAGGAATCATTGGCAAATATGATTTCCCACAGAGTTGTTTTTCTTTTCATTTTAATGCTGTCTTCCTTAACCATGCAGAATCTTTTTTATTTTTATGAGATCCCATTTGTTTGTTCTTTCCTTTATAGCTTTCTTTCCTCGCTAGCTTTAGGAGACATATCAGTGGAAATATTCAAGTGTGGGATATCTGAGATTTTCCTGCCTATTTTCTCATTTAGAACTTTAATGTTGTCATGACTTACATTTAAATATTTTATCCACCTTGAATTTATTTTTATGTATGATATAAGTTGCTGCTTGAGTTTATTTCCTTGTAGCTATCCAGAACTTTCAACAGCACTTCTTGAAGAGGCTATTTGCGCTCCATTTTATGCTGATGCCCCCTTTGTCAAATATTAATTGACCATAGGGACTTAGGTTAATTTCCAGTCTCTCTCTTCTGTTCCATTGGTCCATGTGCCTGTTTTTATGCCAGTACCAGACTGTTCTGATTACAGTGGACTTGTAATACAAATAGATATCAGGTGTTTTGATCCCTCGTACTTTACTCTTCTTTTCCAAAATTGAGGCAGCTATTTGGGGCCATTTATGATTCCATATAAATTTTTGAAGTGTTTGTTCTATGTCTGTGAAATATGCCATTGTTACTTTAACAGGTATTGCATTGAATCTGTAAATTGCTTTGCGTAGTATGGATATTTTCATGATGTTAATTCTTTCAATCCATGAGCATGATACATGCTTCCATCTGTCTGTGTCTTCCTTACTTTCTTTCTTGAGTGTTGTGTAGTTTTCTGAGTACAGGTCTTTTACCTCCTTAGTTGGTTTTATTCCTAGGTATTTTATTTTTATTCTTGCTATACAAAAAGGGATTTCTTTCCTGATTTCTGCTTTGGGTTTCATTATTGGTATAAAAAAATGCCTTTGAATTCTGAATCTTGACTTTGTATCCTGCTATTTTGTCAAATTCATTTATTAGATCAGGCAGGTTTTTGGTGGAGTTTGGAGGATTTCCTATGTACACTATCACGTTATCTGCAAACAATGACAGTTTGTCTCTTCTTTTCCAACTCATATGCCTTTTAATTCCTTTACTGTCTGATTGATGTGACTAGGACTCTCAATAATGTGTTGAATAGAAGTGGTGAAACCAATAACAGAAAAAGAAATTGAAACTGTAATAAAAAAAAAATCCCAACACACAAAAGCCCTGGACCAGAGGGTTTCACAGGAGAATTCAACACAGCATTTAAGGAAGAGCTAACCCCTATCCTTCACAGACTATGCCAAAAAATCCAAAAAGATGGAAGACTCCAAAGCTCTTTTAATGAGGCCAACGTCATCCTAATTCCAAAACCCGATAAAGACACAACAAAGAAAGAAAACTTCTGGCCAATATCACTGATGAACATTAATTCTAATATCCTCAACAAAATACTGGCAAACCACATCCAACAACACATTGAAAAGATCCTACACCAAGATCAAGTGGGATTCATTCCAGGGATGCAAGGATGGTTCAATATTTGCAAATCAGTAAATGAAATACATCACATAAACAAAAGCAAAGACAAAAACCACATGATCATTTCAATAGTTGTAGAAAAAGCATTTGATAAGGCACAGCACATGTTTATGAAAAAAAAAAAAAACACTCAGCAAAGTGGGAATAGAGGGAGCATTCCTCAACATAATAAAGGCCATATATGAGAGACCTACAGCCAACATCATACTCAATGGGAAAAAATTAAAGTCTTTTCCACTAAGATCAGGAACAAGACAAGGCTGTCCACTTTCACCACTTCTGTAGTACTGGAATTTTTAGCAACAGCGATTAGACAATAAAAAGAAATAAAAGGCATCCAAACCGGAAAGGAGGAAATAAAATTGTCACTGTTTGCAGATGACATGATAGTGTACATAGAAAGTCCTAATAGACTCCACCAAAAAACTGCTTAACCTAATAAATGAATTTGGCAAAACAGCGGGATACAAAGTCAATATCTAGAAATCAAAGGGATTTCTGTACACCAACAATGAAACAGCAAAAGCAGAAATCAAGAAAAAAATCTCATTTGAAATATCAAAAAGAAAAATAAAATATCTACGAATAAACCTAACCAAAGAGGTAAAAGACCTGTATTCAGAAAACTATATAACACTCAGGAAAGAAATCAAAGAAGACACAAATAGAAACATATACCGTGTTCATGGACTGGAAGAATTAATATAATCAAAATGTCCATACTACCCAAAGCAATTTACGGATTCAATGCAATACCTATTAAAGTACCAATGGCTTATTTCACAGACATAGAACAAACACTTCAAAAATTTATATGGAATCATAAATGACCCCGAATAGGTGCTGCAATTTTGAGAAAGAGTAAAGTAGAAGGGATCACAATACCTGACACTAAACTATACTACAAGGCCACTGTAATCAAAATAGCCTGGTACTGGCATAAAAACAGGCACATGGACCAATGGAACAGAACAGAGAGCCCAGAAATAAACCCAAGTCTCCATGGTCAATTAATATTTGCCAAAGGAGGGAGCAACATAAAACAGAGTAAAAATAGCCTCTTCAACAAATGGTGTTGGGAGAACTGGACAGCTACGAGCAAAAAAATGAAACTTGAGCACCAACTTACACTTTATACAAAAATAAATTCAAGGTGGATAAAAGACTTAAACATAAACCATGACATCATTAAAGTCCTAGAGGAGGACTTAGGTAGGAAAATCTCAGATATTTCATGCAGAAACTTTTTTACTGACATGTCCCCTAGAGTAAGGGACATAAAGGAAAGAATAAACAAATGAGACCTCATCAAAATAAAAAGCTTCTTCACAGCTAAAGAAAACAGTATCAAAATAAAAAGAGAACCAACTGTATGGGAAAACATATTTGCCAATGATACCTCAGACAAGGGTTTAATCTTTAAAATATATAAAGAACTTACACGACTCCACTCTAAGAAGACAAGCAACTCAATTAAAAAATGGGCAAAGGACTTGAACAGACACTTCTCCAAGGAAGACATAAAGAAAATCCAGGACCAAGAGAGGATCAAAGATGGAGGCATAGGTGGTTGCACAGTACCTCTTCGCGCAACCAAAACTAAGGACAATAAGAATTTACAAACAGAAAACAACCAGAACAGAGAGAAATGAACCAAACGGAAGTCTGAATACCATACATCTAGTATGGTAAGGAGGGGCAGTATCGGAGGCCTACCGAGACGGGTCAAGGGGTACCGACAGGAAAAATCTGTGGCTGGCAGACACGCGCTCGCAGGGCGCAGACCGCAGGTGGCAGACACCAGAAGTGCAGGGGACCCCAGAAGTGCAGGGGCAGCTGAGGGACTGGTGGCAGACCCTGGGCGAGGGAGGCAATGAGCAGACCCAGTGAGGCATGCAAGACAGCTGGCCATCCACAGCCGTACATTCACACACAGACAAACTAAGCAAAAATGAGCAGCGCAACACAGAAGGCACAACCCAGGGACCCAGGCCGGAAAACAAAGC
Organism: Phyllostomus discolor; assembly: GCF_004126475.2. Lineage (NCBI taxonomy): Eukaryota > Metazoa > Chordata > Mammalia > Chiroptera > Phyllostomidae > Phyllostomus > Phyllostomus discolor. The sequence goes on along the minus strand of NC_040903.2, from coordinate 111,250,087 downwards.
CTGAAGGCACAGATTGAAAACACCTGTGGAAGTTGAGGCTGGGAGATTCTCTCAGTCTCACAGGAGGCTCCTTGGAGAAACCCACAGAGTCTGACAAAGTGCACAAGCCCACCCACCTGGGAGCCAGTACCAGAGGAAACCAATTTGCTTGTGGGAAGTGGCAAAGGAGACTGGAGTCTGGGTGGGAGCAGAACAGGCGCCACTGTTTCCTCTCGGACCCCGCCCCCATGTACAACATCACAACCCAGCGATTGAGGTGCCCCACCCTGGTGAACACCTAAGGCTCCGCCCCTCATACTTAACAGGTGTGACCAGACCAAAGGAAAAAAATAAAATAAAATAAAAAAGATGGCTCAAACAGAGTTAAAAGCCCCAGAGCCAATTTTTTTTTAAGCAACCGAGAAATAGCCAGCCTATCAGATGCATAGTTCAAAGCACTGGTGATCAGGATGCTCACAGAATTGGTGGTCTTTGGTCATAAATTAGACGAACAAATGCAGGTACAATAAGTGAAGTGAAGAAAAATGCACACAGAAAAATAGTGATAGAAAGAAAACTGGGTTTCAAATCAATGGAAGGGACCAGAAGGAGGAAAGGAACAACCAGACAGAAAAGAATGAAGAAACAAGAATTCAAAAAAATGAGGAGAGGCTTAGGGACCTCCAGGACACCTTTAAATGTTCCAATATCTGAATTATAGGGGTACCAGAAAGGGAAGAGGAAACACAACAAGTCGAAAAGTTATTTGAACAAATAATAAAGAAGAACTTCCCCAGTATGGCAAGGGAAATAGACTTCCAGGAAGTCCAGGAAGCTCAGAAAGTCCCAAAGAGGTTGGGCCCAAGGAGGAACACACCAAGGCACATCATAATTACATTACCTAAGAGAGGTAATGTAATTACCTCTCAATGAAGGAGAGAATTCTAGAAGCAACAAGAGATAAGGAGACAGATATCTACAAAGGAGTTCCTATCAGAATGTCCACTGATTTCTCAAAAGAGATCTTGCAGGCAAGAAGGGGCTGGAAAGAAGTATTCCAAGTCATGAAAGGCAAGGACCTACATCCAAGAATACTCTATCCAGCAAAGCTATAATTTAGAATGGAAGGGGAGATAAAGTGCTTCTCAGATAAGGCCATGTTAAAGGAGTTCATCATCACCAAGCCCTTATTATATGAAATGTTAAAGGGACTTATCTAAGAAAAGGAAGATAAAAAATATGAACAGTAAAAAAAGACATCAAACTCACAGCTAGTAACAACAACACCTAAAACAAAAGCAAACTAAGCAAACAAAAAGAACAGGAGTGGAACCACAGAAATGGACATCACATGGAGGGTTAGCAACATGGAAGTGGGAGGAGGAGAGGGGGGAAAAGATATAGAGAATAAGTAGCATAGACAATAGGAAGAAAATAGACAGAGGGAGGACAGGAATGGTGTGGGAAATGTAGAAGAGGAAGAACTTATGACACATGGAGATGAACTAAAGGGGGGAATGTGTGTGGCAGGGGGTGGGCAGGGGGGAGGGGAGTGAAAGGGGAAAATGGGACAACTCTAATAGCATAATCAATAAAATATATTAAAAAAAGAAAATCCAAAGACACACAAAACGATGTTCAATATTGCTAGCTATCAGAGAGATGCAAATTAGAACCACAATGAGATACCACTTCACACCAGTCAGAATGGCCATCATAAACAAATCAACAAACAACAAGTGTTGGAGAGGTTGTGGAGAAAAGGGGACCCTAGTGCACTGTTAGTGGGACTGCAGACTGGTATAACTGTAACAGGGTGCAGCCAAGAGGGTAGCCTCAAATAGGGATCTGTAATAAGATCCAGAAGAGCCTGGAGATAATTGGCTCCACACCACAGGGCCACACCTGCCCAGAATCTGGCAGCTGTAGCCAATTGTGAGAGGAGCCGGAAATGGGGCTTCAGAGGAAGATTGGTGCCGGGATTTAAACTGAGATGCAGCAGCCCTGAGGGGGAGAGTCATGCGCAGCCCTGCAAGAGAGAACCCCACAGCTTTGGCAGAGTGAAGACTCCCTTGGCCCTGAGAGGAGAAGGAGAAGCACGCGGACTTGACGGAGTGTAGACTCCCGCAGCCCTGAGAAGAGAACCACGTGGCAGCCCTGAGGAGAGAACCACGCGGCCTGGCAGAGTGGGGCCCCCACAGCTTTAGAAGGGGGAACCACCACCTGGTTTTAGCAGAGATCCCGGTGACTCAGCCAAGGGTGCCGGGACCCCAGGGAGGTCTCCCAGTCGAGAGGGAGTACTAACTGAGAAGAACCAGAGGACTACCTAAGCCATGGACTTCTATTTCCTTCCCTGAGATATGGTACTCTGGACTGGGCAAAGGGGGAAGGAAGGAAGGACTGTGTGTTTGTGGGTGTTTTAAGGGACTTTGGGATTTTGGTGAAGACATTAGGTCACTACTTTAAGTTTGTATATAGCATTAAATAAACGTTTCCTTTCCTTTTCACAAATCTCTGGCATTGAGAGATGTCTTTCCTCTGGCAGCGGACATAACGGACCTGGGGCCTTCTTTCAATAATAGTATATCATCCCAGGCCCCTCCTTGTTGTGTGTTCTGTAACATAACCACTATGGAAAGCTGTATGGAACTTCTTCAGAAAACTAAAAATGGATCTACCTTTCGACACAGCAATTCCACTGTTGGGACTATATCCTAAGAACACAAAAACACCAATACAAAATAACCTTTGCACCCCAATGTTTATGGCAGAATAATTTACAATAGCTAGGTGCTGGAAGCAACCTAGATGCTCATCAGTAAATGAAAAAACTATGGTATATTTACACAATGGAATTCTATGCAGCAGAAAGTAAGAAGGAGCTCCTACCCTTTGCAACAGCTTGGATGGAGCTGGAAAGCATTATGCTAAGCAAAATAAGCCAGGCAAAGGCAAATAAGCCAGTGAAAGACAAACACCATATGATCTCACCCTTAACAGGAACCTAAATAACAAAACAAAGACACAAGCAAAACATATCCAAAGACACTGAAATAGAGGACAGGTTGACAGTGACCAGACGGGAGAGGAGAGGGAATTTCAGGGGAGAATGGAAAAGGGTTACAGGAACAAATTTAAAGGACACATGGACAAAAACTAGGGGGAGGGTGGTAATGGGAGGGAAGTGGGGAGGGTTGGGTGTGTGGGCTGGATTGGAAGTAAAAGGGAGAAAACTGTGCTTGGACAATGATTAAAAAAAAAGAGGTGAAAGTGGACAACCTTGTCTTGCTCCTGATCTTAGTGGGTAAGATTGTAGTTTTTCCCATTGAGTATGATGTTGGCTGTATGTCGCTTATAGATGGACTATTTCTGCTTTTCTGGATGTTTTTATCTAAATGGGAGCTGTACCTTATCAAATCCTTTTTCCACATATATTTATATGATCATGTTGTTTTTGTCTTTGCTTTTCTTTGTGTGATGTATTGTTTATTGATTTGTGAATATTGAACCATCCTTGCATTATAATGATATTGGCTTCATAAAAACAGTTTGGGAGTCTTCCATCTTCTTGGATTTTTTGTAATTTTCTGTGAAGGATAGGGGTTAGCTCTTGCTTAAATGCTTTGTAGAATTCTCCTGTGAAACCATCCAGTCTAGAGCTTCTGTGCATTGGGAGTTTTTGATTATTGCTTCATTTTGCCTGCTGTTATTTGTGTTTTCAGGCTTTCTGCTTCTTCTCGACTGAGTTTTGAAAGATTATATTTTTCTGGAAATTTGTCCATTTCACCTCAGTTTTCCAATTTATTGGCATGTAGTTCTGCGTATTAATTTCTTACACTCCTTTGTATTTTTGTGGTATCGGCTGTAATCTCTACTCCGTCATTTCTGATAGTGACTATTTGGTCCTCTCTCTTTTTGTGTTGAGGAGTCTGCTTAAAGGTTTGTTGATTTTGTTTATCTTTTGAAAGAACCAGCTCCTGGATTTATTGATCCTTAGAATTTTTCTTTTAGTCTCTATGTCATTTAATTCTTCTCTGATCTTGGTTATTCCCTCCTTCTTCTTACTCTGGGATGTCTTTGTTGTTGTTCTTTGAGTTCTGTAGGTGTATGGTTAGGTTGTTTATTTCAAATGTTTCTATTTTTTTAAGTAGGCCTGTGATGCTATGAACTTTCCTCTTCGGACTACCTCCGTTGTGTCCCATAAGTTTTGGATTGTTGTGAGTTCATTTTCATTTGTTTTCAGGGACCTTTACATTTCCTTCTTGATTTCCTTCTCTACCCATTATTGTTTAATAGCATGCTATCCAATCTCCATAAGTTTGAGTGTTTGTGAGTTTTTACCTTGGGGTTGGTTTCTAGTTTCACTCTCTTGCGATCCAAGAAAATGTTGATATTATTTCAAATTTCTTGAATTTCTTGAGGCTTTTTTTGTGTCCTATCATGTGATTTATCTTTGAAAATGTTGCATGTGCACTTGAAAAGAATGTGTGTTTGCTTCTTTGGGATGAAAGGCTCCATATATATCAGTTAACTTCATTTAATCTAAGACATTTTTCAATGCCACAGTATCTTTGTTGATATGTTGTTTTTAAGATCTATCTATGTTTGACAGTGTGGTGTTCCAATCCCCTATTAAAATTGTGTTGCTGTCAATATCTTTCCTGAAGTCCTCCAATATTGTCTTTATGTATTTGGGTGCTCTTATGTGGGATGCATATATATTTACAATTTTATATCTTCTTGATAGATTCTTCAATTAAGTAGTATGTTGTGACATTCTGGGTCTCTTTTTATGGCCATTTTTTTGAAGTCCATTTTTTTATATGGGTATTTCTACCCCAGTTTTTTTTTTTTCCTGTCCATTTGCTTGGAAAATTTGTTTCCAGTCCATCACTTTCAGCCTTTATAGGTGTTTTGTCCTGAGGTGGGTTTCTTGTAGGGAGCATGTGTGTGGGGCATGCTTTCTTATTCATTCAGTTATGCTATGTCTTTTGATTGGAGCACTTAATCTATGTTTAAGGTTACTATTGATAGCTACTTATTCATTCCCATTTTTTCATACCTGTCTTCCTTTCTTTCTCACTTTTTTTCTTCCTTTTCTTAAAGCAGTTACTTTAACATTTCTTGCATAGCTTGTTTGGTGGAGGTATATTCTTTTAGATTCCTTCTCTCTGGGAAACTCCTTAGTTGACCTTCTATCTTAATTGAGAGTCTTGCTTGGTTATATAGCCTTATTTGCAAACCTCTGATTGTCATTACTTGGAATATTTCTTCCCATTCTCCTCTGGTTTGGAGGGTTTCCATTGAGAATTCAGCCATTAGCCTTATTGGGGCTCCCTTGTATGTTACTTTCTGTTTCTACCTTGCTGCCTTTAAGATTCTCTCATTGTCTTCAAATTTTGCAATGTTAATTATGATATGTCTTGAGGTGGGCCTCTTTGGGTTCCTATTGATTGGGACTCTCTGTGTTTCCTGGATTTGTGTGATGTTTTCTCTCATCAAATTAGGAAAACTTTCCATCATTACTTTTTCAAATAGGTGTTCTAACCCTTGCTCTCCTTCACCTTCTGGTATCCATATTATACAGATATTATTATTTTTAATATTGTCATGCATTTCCCTTAAATCCTCTTCATTCTTTCTGAGCCTCTTTTCCTTTTCTTGCTCTTTCTGGGTGTTTTTTTTTTTTCTAGTTTGTCCTCTGTCTTGCTGCTCTGATCCTCTGCTTCATCTAGCCTGCTCTTGATTCCTTCTACTGTGTTCTTCAGTTGAGAAATTGTGTTCCCCATTTCCTCTTGGCCCTTTTTGATAGTCTCTATTTCTTTTTTCATGTTGATATAATTTTAAGTGAGTTCTTTGTAGCTTCCCTGTAAGTTTTGATCATTCTCTGTGAGCTATTGAGCTTCCTGGTGACCATTGCTTTGGACTCAATATCTGATATTTCACTTGCCTCTGTTTCATTTAGCATTATTCTGAGGCTTCCTCTTTTCATTTCATTTGGGGATTTTTTGTCTTGCCATTGTTTGTGAGACTCTTCTTATTAGCCACAGCTTCTTAAATTGATCTGTTCAGACTCCCTGGTTTTGTGGTGAGCACTTCTATGGTAGAAGACCTATGAGATTCAATGGTGTAGTTTTCTTGATCTCTTGAGCTCACTGGTCTTGGGCTGTTGTTTACATTGGCTCTCTCTGTGTATTTGGGTTTTCATTGTTGTTTGGTCTTATTTTGATGGGTCCTTCTCTCCAGCTGGTTAACTGAGTGACACTCCATCCACCACATCTTGTATTCTTTTGTGCAGGTGTGAGCAGGTTGTGTTGAAGCTGGTTCTTCCGTTTGTACAAGGTTTTGAAGCTTCTCTATCACTCTTGTTCAGTTTCTTGTTCTGGATAATTTCTCCACGGTTTAGTTGTAATTCTAGTTTGGCTCTGGATTGAGGTTAGTGTGGCATCCAGTCACTCTTTCACTTTCTTCGGTTATTATCTGTTAGTGGTTCCTTTATTGATGAGTTTCCTCTTCCAGCAGGTATGCTGATGTTCACAGCTCCCACCTACTCTTTTTTGTGATCACTTGGAGGGAGAAGATAAAATTGTTCAAGACAGCAGAATTGTATTCTATGGTATTTAATGTAGAAGGATATAAGAGATCCTTTGGAAATGTATGTTATGAACCATGATATTTCACTCAATTAGCCACTTTGTAGAAAAGGTGAATAAAAGTTAAGACTCTTGTTAGGGGCAGGGAAAATTTGTGAGTTAGATCTAGAAAGCAGTGAACCTGTGATGGGTAGGTTATGAGTTAAAGTGAGGGTAAAGGATAGAAAATAGGTGTAGTGTGTGAAAGAATAGAGTTTATCACTTTAATAATAAAGTTCAGGAAACAGTAAAGTAAGCCAGGATTCAGGAGGGGTGCTGTTTAGTATTTAAAATTGTGTGGAACAGTAATTATTTACAATAGTAATGGAGCAATAGTCATATGACAAAATCTACATGATTTGAATAGCAAGAATAGAAAGTACAGGACCTAGAGTAGTGTTCTGTTGGAAAACAAGTGAAGTGGAAGTTGGAAAACTAAAAATACCCTATGAAAGAGGAAACAAGGAAAACCAGTCAAACAATGCAATTTAATAAACCAAGTGAAGAAGACTAAACAGAAAGAAGAGAAATACAACAATACTAATAAAATAAAAATGTAAGAATAATGGGAAAATAATAATACAAATATATAATAACTTGCACATTCTCTGGAGTATCAAAGTGAAATTTGTCTCACTGTCTCAGTTGTTGGGATGACTCCTTTTTAGTTCTAACTCTGGTCTTTTCACAACTCCAAGTTTTATTGTCTCACTTGTAGGAATAAAAAAATAAGGAAGGAAAGAAGAAGGAATACAAAAGGAAAAAAGGCAGGAAAGAAGAAGAAATAAGAAAAAAGAAAGAAGGAAAGAAAAAAAGAAGGAATTTAATTTTTTTTAAAGATTTTATTTATTTATTTTTAGAGAGGGAAGGAAGGGAGAAAGAGAGAGAGAGAGAGAGAGAGAGAGACATCAATGTGCAGTTGCTGGGGGTCATGGCCTGCAACCCAAGCATGTGCCCTGGCTGGGAATCGAACCTGCGACACTTTGGTTCACAGCCCGTGCTCAATCCACTGAGCTACACAGGAATTTAATTTTTAAAAAGCCTTCTGTGGGCTTTAAACTGGCCAAGACAGTTCTGTTGGTCTTCCTGGCTGTAGCAGGCTGAGGAGGGATTGATTTCATCTTTTTCCCTTCCTGAGATGCACTCTTTGCAGTTGCCCAGCCTCCAGCCCAGTTCTTCAGTTCACTGCCAGTCCTCTAGTGCTATTCTGAACCTAGCCTATGCCTTCAGTCTACCAGTTCTACTGTCCTTTAAGTGCACCAATTAGGGGCAACTCATACTCCACTTTCTCACTCTTTGCCATCCAAGATTCTACCGACTTCAGTGCCCCTTCAGGGTAGTCCCCCTCACCCCCCGCACTGAGTTAAGTGTTTCTGGGGATTGCTGACTCCCTGAGCCCTACAGTTCTCCTTTGTGGGGGCATCCACACCTTCCTCTTAGAGAGCCCATTGGCCCTGTGGGGAACTGGGCATGGGGCCCAGGTGGGAGGTGCCTCTAGGAGGCAGGGTCAGGTATACTCTGTCCAGGGGCTATGTGCCAGACCTGAGAACTCAGCTTAGCTGCTGGGGTGGGATGGTCAGCCAGCTGCATGGTTGGGTGATGGCACTTCCTAGGGCTGTGGGTATGCACTTGTGGCCAGGTGGGTGTAAGGGTGCAAGATGCAGGGTTGTCTGCTTCAGAGAATTCCCCAAACAGCCACTGAGTGCCTCTTTTTTCTCTTTTTCTTTTTGAAAATTTCCTCCTATTCAACCTCGCTGCTCCAGACAAGTGCCTGGCATCTCACACAGCCCAACTCTACCCAGACAGGGGACTCACCAGGTCAGTGTCTGTCACTCACTGCCCAACTCTTCTCAGCTGATGTCCATAGTCTCAGTGGGTGCACAACACCCACTCTTGCCAGTCCATCCTTATTCCCCACCCCCTGCAACTTCAAACATTCAGGTCCCTCCTGGTACTGCTCAAAGCTTGTTTGGCAGGGGAGGGAGATGTTTACCTGGCTCTCTCCCAAGAACCCTGTGGCAGACCTGGCGGGTGCTGGGCCTGGGGCTATACCCACCCTGATCCCTGTGCTTCTCCCAGGGACCTTATTGTCCTGAAGCACTCTCCTTACTGTCTGATTTTTCAATGTCCTCTACAATTTTGGTCTCCAATCTTCATATATGCTGGGATATCATTGGCTGTTTGCTATGTTCCTTAGAAGATCAGCTAGGTGATTCACCTGTGTGCAAGGGGAAGTGGACTCTGGTCCCACCTATCTTGCTGCCATCTTCCAGCAAAAAGTAATTCTTAAAAGAGTGGATGATGAGGCATATGCCACTGCCTCCTGAGAGACTCATTCCCATTTAGACTCTGCAATTTGTAGTCTGGGCTCCTCATACCAGTTCCACCTCCATCCTGGCTGGAGCCAAAAGGGCCTCTTCAAATGTTAAAGGGACTTATCTAAAAATAAGAAGATGATCAAAAATACAAACAGTAAAATGACAAGAAACTTACAACTATCAACAACCAAATCTAAAAACACAAAAATGAACAAAGCAAACAATTAGAAGTGGAATAGATTCACATAATTAGAGATTACACAGAGGGTTAGCAACAGAGAGGGGGAAGGGGGGAAATGGGGAAAAAGGTACAGGGAATAAGAAGCATAAGTGGTAGGTACAAAATTGACAGGGGGAGTTTCAGAATAGTATGGGAAATGAAGAAACCAATGAATTGATATTTATGACCCATTGACATGAACTAAGGTGGGGGAATGATGGTGGGATGGGTGGTACAGGACAGAGGGGACTAAAGGGGAGAAAAAAATGGGACAACTGTAATAGCATAATCAATAAAATATATTAAAAACAATGCCAGGAAAATCTGTCAGATACAAGTAAAAGAAAATAACTAGACTATAGAATTACACCATATGCCTGAATTAAACAAAAATGAATAAAAAAAACTTAAATGTAAGTCACAAAACATAAAAATCCTAATGGAATACATAGGCAGCAAAATCTCAGAAATCTCACATAATAATTTTGGCAATATGTCTCCTAGGGCAAGGGTACCCAATGCATGGGAGGACATATTTTCCAATTACATATCTGATAAGGAGTTAATCTCCAAAATATATGAAGAGCTTATACAACTCAACATTAAGAAGACAAGCAACCAATTATAAAATGGAAAAGGACCTAAAGAGACCTTCTCCAAAGGGGACATTGAGATGACCAATAGAAATATTTTTTAAAAATGCTCAATGTCATTAACCATCAAAGAAATGCAAATTAGAAATACAATGAAGTATCACTTCACACCTGAGAGAATAGCTACCATCCATAAAAGAAACAACAAGTGCTGGAGAGGATGTAGAGAAGAGGACTCCCTAGTCCACTGCTGGTGGGAATGCAATATTTTTTTCTGCTATATTGCCTTGAGCAAGGTAAACAAAATTCAAAAAATGGGACTACATCAAACTAAAATGTTTTTTCATAGGTAAGGAAATCAGCAATAAATTATAAAGAGAGTCCACTGAATAGAAGAACATATTTGCTAGTAATGTATCTCATAATGGGTTAATATCCAAAAGTTAGAAAGAACTAACAAAACTCAACAACAAATGATATAATTAAAAAGTAGGCCAAGGACTTCTCCAAAGAGGGGGTACAACTGGCCAATAGACATATAAAAAATGTTCAACATCACAAATTATCAAAAAGATGTAAATTAAAAACCACGATGAGATGCCACACCTGTCAGAATGGCTGTCATCTATAAATTAGCAAACAATAAGTGTTGAAAAAAATCCAGGTGTGTCCAACCTGCAACCTGTGGGCCACATGCAGCTGGCTATGAATGTGGCCCAATACAAAATTGTAAATTTACTTAAAACATTCTACTTTTGTGTGTGTGTGTGTGAATACATGTAATAATGCATTTAATGGGTGGCCCAAGAAAAAAATCACCTTCTTCCAGTGTGGCTCAAAGATGCCAAAAGTTTGGGCACCCAAAGAGAACCCCCATGCACTGTTGGTAGGAACACAGATTGGTGCAGCCACAGTTGAAAGCAGTATGAAGTAACCTCAAGAAATTAAAAGTGACCCCTGGCTGGCGTAGCTCAGTGGATTGAGTGCAGGCTGCAAACCTAAGCATCGCAGGTTTGATTCCCAGCCAGGGCACATGCCTGGGTCGCAGGCCATGGCCCCCAGCAGCCACACATGGATGTTTCTCTCTCTCTCTCTCTTTCTCCTCCTTTCCATCTCTAAAAATAAATAAAATCTTTAAAAAAAAGAAATTAAAAGTGGAACTTCCTTTTGACCCAAGGATTCCACTTCTGGGAATATATCTGAAGGAGCACAAAACACTAATTTAAAAGAACAAATGCACCCCTGTGTTCTACTACAATGTTATTTATAATAGCCAAAATTTGGAAATAGCCCAAGTGTCCATCATTAGATAAATGGAATACTATTTCTCTATTAAAAAAGAAGGAAATCTTACCCTTTGATACAGCATGAATGGGCCTGGTGAGCATCATCTTAAGTGAAATAAGTCAGTTAGAGAAAGACAAGTACCATATTGATTTCACTATTATGTGGAATCTAATAAAAAGAATAAACTAACAACATTGAAAGAGATTCAGATAGAGGGAATGGGGGTTATAGGCCTGGGTGAAAAAGATGAAGAATTTATGCAAACAAATACACAAAGTCATAGATACAGACAAGAACTTGATCTCCAGAGGGAAGCAGGGTAGAGATTGGTAGATGTTATAAGGGATGATAAATGGTGATTGGAGACTTGACCTGGGGTGGCGAACACATAATACAATGTACAGATGATGTCTTATAGAACTGTATACCTGAAACCCACATAATTTTATTAATCATCACCCCAATAAAAATAATAAATAAGAAAGAAAAATGACAACATATTTTGAATTAAATGAAAATAAAAATATAACTTTTCTTTTTTTTTTAAACAGATAATTTTTTTAAAGATTTTATTTATTTATTTTTTTTAGAGAGGGAAGGGAGGGAGGGAGAGAGAGAGAGAGAAACATCAATGTGCGGTTGCTGGGGGTTATGGCCTGCAACCCAGGAATGTACCCTGGCTGGGAATCGAACCTGGGACACTTTGGTTCCCAGACCGTGCTCAATCCACTGAGCTACGCCAGCCAGGGCCAAAATACAACTTTTCAATTTTGTGGAATGCAATGAAAGTTGTGCTTAAAGGCATACTTATGGTATTGAATATTATAAAAAGAAAGCTTTAAAGTAAAGCACTTAATCTTTCACCCTAGGAACCTGTTGTTTCCTGCAATGACCAGGCATAGCATTCAGTGACTGTCATTGGAAACCATTAGTATAACTTCTTCATTTGATCCCTAATTCTCCTTTCCCACTGGCTACACTGATTTTGCCATACCATATCCAACATTTACATTCTTAGCAAGAGATGTCATGTAAATATTTCTATAGCCTTTCATTTCCTAAAAAAAAAAAATAAAATTCTTGAAACTTAAATATTTGTCTTACTTGTAGTTTGTACATAGTTTCAGTATTTTGAGCATTGTGCATATCATATGTAAAGGGTTATATTTTTTACTTTGGAATCAAAATATAATATATATTTAAGAATGAGACCAACATTTTAGCTGATTTTTGCTACTGATACTTAACTTTTTTTTTCTACATTGAGTCCGACTGTTTAGACTCAACAGTCTAATTTTGTTTAGAGCTACAAAATTCAAGATAAGCCAGTTTCTGTGTGTGATTCAGTGGTTCTACATGTAAGAACTAAATCTTTCTAAAGAAATTCATGGGTTTTATACAATCTCTGGAAACCAAAAGATTGTAAAATAACTTTAGAATTACTTTTAGTTTGACTAAGAAGCAATTTGTTAACCTGGTGTATCTTAAATTAATGTCATTTTGTTGGACAAAAAGCAATGAAGGTGGGAGGTGAGAAAGGGACATTCATTTCTCTTAAAGCTCTGACTTAGATCAAATTTTACCCAATAATATTAAGGAATGGTCAGTGACCTAATTGTTTTTTTTAATAAAAGTTTTGGAGAATACAGCCAACATCATACTCAATGAACAAAAACTTAGAGCTTTCCACCTAAGATCAGGAACAAGAGGAGGATGCCCACTTCCACCATTCCTATTCAACATAGTAGTGGAAGTCATAGCCATAGGAATCAGATAAGAAAAAGAAATTAAAGGTATCCAAATTGGAAAGGAGGAAGTAAAACTCATTATTTGCAGATGACATGATAATATATGTAGAAAATACCATAGATTCCATCAAAAAAATTCTCAACCTAATAAATGAAGTTGGCAAAATAGTGAGATACAAAGTAAATATTCAGAAATCAAAGTCATATTTATACAGCAATAAAGAAATATCAGAAACAGGAATCAGGAAAAAATATCATTTGATATAGCAACAACAACAACAAAAATAAAGTATCTAGGAATAAACCTAACCAAGGATGTAAAAGACCTGTACTCTAAAAACTATACAACACTGAAGAAAGAAATTAAGGAAGACACAGACAGATGGAAGCATGTATCATGCTCACGAATTGGAAGAATTAACATCATCAAAATGTCCATAATACCCAAAGCAATGTACAGATTCAATGCAATACCTATTAAAGTACCAGTGGCTTATTTCACAGACATAGAACAAACATTACAGAAATTTATATAGAACCATAAGTGACCCCAAATAGCTGCTGCAATTTTGAGAAAGAAGAGTAAAGTAGGGGGGATCTCAATAACTAATACTAAACTATATTACAAGTCCACTGTAATCAAAACAGCCTGGTACTGGCATTAAAACAGGCACATGGAGCAGTCAAACAGAACAAAGAGCCCAGAAATAAACCCAAGTCTCTATAGTCAATTAATATTTGATAAAGGGGGAAGAAGCATAAAATGGAGTAAAAATACCCTCTTAAGCAAATGTGTTGGGAGATCTGGACAGCTACATGCAAAAAAAAAAAAAGAAAAGAAAAGAAACTCCATCACCAACTTACAGCACACACAAAAACAAATTCAAGGAAGATAAAATACTTAAATATAAGGCATGACACTGTAAAAGTCCTAGAGGAAAACATCAGCAGGAAAATCTCAGACATTCCACACAGCAACATCTTCACTGATATGTCTCCTAAAGCAAGGGATATAAAAGAAATAATAAACAAATGGGATCTCATCAAAATAAAAAGTTTCTTCATGACTAAGGAAAACAGCATTAAAATGAAAAGAGAACCAGCTATATGGGAAATCATATGTGCCAATGATACCTCAGACAAGGGTTTGATCTCCAAAATATATAAAGAATTCACAGAACACCACTCCAGGAAGACAAAAAATCCAATTAAAAAATAGGCAGAGGACTTGAACAGACACTTCTGCAAGGAGGACATATGGACGGCCCAGAGACATATGAAAATATGCTCAGCATCACTAGCAATCAGAGAGATGCAAATTGAAACCACAAACAGATACCACCTCACACCAGTCAGAATGGCCAACATAAACAAATCAACAAACAAAATGTTGTGGGGGGGGGGATGCAGAGAAAAGGGAACTCTCATGCACTGTTGGTGAGGATGCAGACTGGAGCAGCTGCTATAGAAAACAGTATGGAATTTCCTCAGAAAACTAAAAACACAACTGCCTTTTGACCCAGCAATTCTACTGCTGGGATTATACCCTAAGAGCCCTGAAACACCAGTCCAAAAGAACCTGTACACCCCCATGTTCATTGCAGCACAATTTTTTTATAATAGCCAAGTGCTGGAATCAACCTTAATGCCATCAATAAATAAGTGGATCAAAAAACCATGGTACATTTACACAGTGGAATTCTACACAGCAGAGAGAAGGAGCTCCTGCCCTTTGAGACAGCATGGGTGGAACTGGAGAGCATTATGCTAAGCCAGGCAGAGAGGGACAAACGCCATATGATCCCACCTTTAACTGGAACATAATCAATAAAAGAAAAATGCAAACAAAATATAACCAAAGGCATTGAAATTAAGAACAATCTAACAATAGCCAGAGGGGAGGAGTGAGGGTACAGTGGGGGCAGAGTTTCAGTGACCACTATAAGGGAGACATGGTCAAAACCAAGGGGGAGGGTAGAAGCAAGTGAGGGAGCTGGGTCTGGCTTGGGTATCAGGGTGGAGAGAAAATGCAGACAACTGTGACTGAACAATTAAATAATTTTTTAAAAAATTGGAGAATGATCTAATATGGTTCTAGATATGATTTCATTGTGTCTTGGAAGCTCTTGATATCCTTCCATGTAAAAATCACTTCCAAGCTGCCAGGATATTCCTGCTGACTTATTTCACAGCAAGTAGTTTCTGTGATCTCTGGCATGAACCAATGAGAGTGCGGACTGAGTTTGGACAGACCTGAGAGGTGTCTTCTAAGACAACCCTTTAGACGATTAGAGCTATTTTAGTTTATTTTTAATGTGTGGGGGGAGTGTTGTTGGAGAAAATAATGTGAAAAAAAATTACTTAGAGATACTATGGAATCTGAGGATTGATTCTAAATACTAAGTTACCTAAATACTTGTAAGACTTTGAGGAAGATGGTGTCATGGTAGGAAGGAGGGGGTTCCCCTTTTCCCTATGCATGGGAGAGAAACTGGCCGATCTGCGGAGGAACACAGCAAGGGGCCAACAATATCACAACATTTATGAAAATAGGACATCAAAAATTAGACTGGACATTGAAAAACCATACAGTAAGGAAACTGCTTCAGGTTAATAAGGGCCCAGGGATCAGCACAGGGACGAGGGAGGTGACAGCCCCCAAGCCTGGTGCTCCTGGGTCTGCCTCCAGGCACTCAGGAGAGAGCTGGGTCAAACCCTCCCTCCCTGGCCTAACAAGGATTGAACAGCACCAGGGGAGGCCTTGTTGCTTGAAGGCACAGAGAGGGGAGTGAGGACCGAGAGACAATCACACAGAGGCTCTGAGCACCCACACATAGCCCTGGGAAGAGTGAGTGCCCAAGTCTGCATGACCAACAGTGGCCTGGCCGTACACCCGCACCCCCAATCCGGAGATAGTGTGGTTTTGTGGAAGACCCAGACCCCACAGCCCTGAACAAGGAAAGGGCATGGGCGCTCGCGGGATTTTGGAGCCTGCTGCGGTGAACTAGGGGAAGTACACCCCCCTTGGTATTCCTGGATCTCACATGGTGAACCCAGAAAAGACGTGGGTGCTTCGAGGGATCCTGGAGCCCGCAGCAGTGAAACTGGGGGAAGTGTGCGCCCCCCATGGTCCCTGGAGCTTTCACCGTGAACCAGGGAAAGATGCAGGCCCTCTGCAGGACCCTGGAGCCTGGGAGCCCACGGGGGTGAGCTCTGGAGAGCATGCTTGGGAGCGCCCAGACACACACCCAAGGGATCTGCAGAGAGGCATCAGACCAGCTCTGGGGAGAGCTTGTAGCTAGCCCTGGGGAGAGTATAAAGAGACTGACTGAGTTCTGACCAGGGAGGATGTAAAAAAGCATTCCAATCATCCCTTAGCCTGCTGAAGCCAGCAAGACAAGAAAAACTGTTTTGGCCAGTTAGAAAACAAGAGGTTTTTCTTTGTTGTTGTTGTTGATGTTGTTTGATTGATTTTATCTTTTTTTAAATAACTTCTTATTTTTTAATTCTTATTATTTTTATATCTCTCAATTCCTTATGTTTCTCTTCCTTTCATCCTAGTGTTATTCCTTCCTGTCCAAATTTATCTCTCCTTCATTCCATCTTCTGCTTTTTAACTTTTGTTTTTGAACCTGCAAGTTGCTGCAAATTTCTATTATCTTTTTCTCATTATTCTTACATTTTTTAATTTTAATACTATTTTCGTATTCCTTTTCTTTCTGTATAATCTTCTTTGCTTGGCTGGTTATACTGTATTGTTTTATAGGTTTCCTCTGTTATCTCATTCATAGTGTGTTGCTATTTTACTATCTTTCATTTGTGTTCCATTAGTAAACTACTCAAGGTTCTATACTCCCTATTCTTGTTATCTAGATTTCATAGATTCTTCTGCATGATGGTTGCTCTAATGTTACTGTAAATTAGACCTATTTCATACAATTGTAAATACTACACAACACCTCTCCCAGATCTCAGGCCACTTTGCGATTTCCCGAACTCTATTATTGTAGTGGTTAACTCTATTCTCTTACACACTAATCCTATTTACTAGTCTTTATGCCCACACTACCTCAGAATCTGACCTTCCACAGCCTCACTGCTTTCTAGATAAAACTCACAACCCTTTCCTCCCAAACAAAAGTCTTATCTTCCTTCTATCCTTTCTAAAATGTGGCTGGTGGGGTGGAAGATCATAGCTAACACCATAAATAGCCAAAGGATCTCCTATCTCTTCTCTACTGGCTGCTACTGTAAATATAGAATACTCTCTTGCTGTCTTAAATCATTTTGCCCTACTCCTCCAACTGATCACAAAAAAGAGTAGGGGGGAAGCTGTGAACACCAGGATACACAGAGGAGACTGCACCACTGACTCTCATAGGTATTCTACCACAGAAGTTCACACCATAAATTCAGGGAACCAGAACAGATCAATTTAAGAAACAGAGGCTAACAAGAAGAGTCTCAAGAACAATCAGAAGACAAAGAAACAATCC
Organism: Phyllostomus discolor; assembly: GCF_004126475.2. Lineage (NCBI taxonomy): Eukaryota > Metazoa > Chordata > Mammalia > Chiroptera > Phyllostomidae > Phyllostomus > Phyllostomus discolor. Next base: position 111,232,814 of record NC_040903.2, on the reverse strand, counting down.
CCAAATGAAGGGAAAGCAGGAAGCCTCAGAAAGAATACTAAATAAAATAAAGGCAAGTCAACTATTAGATATTGAGTTCAAAGAAATGATTATCAAGAAGCTCAAGGAACTCACAATGAGCTGCCAGAAACTACAGGGAAGCTACATTGAACTCACTGAAAACTATATAACAATGAAAAAGGAAATAGAAACTATCAACTAGGGCCAAGAGGAAATGAAGAATACAATATTTGAACTGAAGAACACAGTAGAAGGAATCAAAAGCAGGCTAGATGAAGCAGAGGATCAGAGCAGCAAGATGAAGGACAAAGTAGAAAAAAACACCCAGAAAGAGCAAGAAAAAAAAGAGGCTCAAAAAGAATGAAGACTATTTAGGGGAAATGCAAGACAATATGAAACATAACAATATCTATATAATAGAGATACCAGTAGCAGAAGAAAAGCAAGGGATAGAAAACCTGTTTGAAAAAGTAATGATGGGAAACTTCCCTAATTTGATGAGAGACAAAATCACACAAATCCAAGAAACACAGAGAGTGCCAATTAAGAGGAACCCAAAGAGGCCCACCTCAAGACATATTATAATTAACATTGCAAAATTTGAAGACAACAAGAGAATCTTAAAGGCAGCAAGGGAGAAACAGGAAGTAACATACAAGGGAGCCCCAATAAGGCTAACAGCTGACTTCTCAATGGAAACACTCAAAGCCAGAGGAGACTGGAAATAAATATTCCAAGTAATGAGAACCAGAGGCCTGCAAATAAGGCTATATAACCAAACAAGACTCTCAATTAAGATAGAAGGCCCAATAAGAAGCTTCCCAAACAAAAGAAGTCTAAAAGAATACATGTCTACCAAACCAGCTCTGCAAAAGATGCCAAAGGGACTGCATTAAGGAAAGGAAGAGAAAGAGAGAGAAAAAGAGGAACACAGGTATGTAAATGGCAATAAATAAGTACCTATCAATAATAACCTTAAATGTAAATGGATTAAATGCTCCAATCAATAGACATAGAATAGTTGAATGGATAAGAAAACATGACCCACACATATGCTGCCTACAAGGCCAACCTTAGGATAAAAGACCTGTACAAGCTGAAAGTGAAGGGCTGGAAACAAATTTTCCAAGCAAATGGACAGGAAAAAAAACATGGGGCAGCAATACTCATATCACACAAGATAGACTTCAAACAAGGATCAAAAAGACAGACATAGAAGGTCATTTCATAATACTAAAGGAAAAAATCCACCAAAAGACATAAATATTGTAAATATATATGCACCCAACATAGGAGCACCCAAGTACATAAACAATATCTTAAAGGACTTCAAGATAGATATTGACAGCAACACAATTATAGTAGGAGATTTTAACACCCCATTGTCAAAAATGGATAGATCTTCCAAACAAAATATCAACAAAGATATTGAGGCTTGAACAATGCCCTAGATAAAATGGACTTAACTGATGTATACTGAGCACTCCATCCCAGAGAAGCAAAGTACATATTCTTTTCAAATGTACATAGAACATTTTCAAAGTAGACCACCTGATAGGACACAAAACAAGCCTCAACAATTTCAAGAAAATTGAAATCATACCAAGCATTTTCTCAGATCACAAAGGACTGAAACTAGCAACCAACCCCAAGGGAAAAAAAACCCAAAACAATTAAAATCATAGATATTGAAGACCATGCTATTAAACAATGAATGGGTCAAGAATGAAATTAGGGAATAAATCAAAAGTTTTCTGGAAACAAATGAAAATGGACTCACAGCAACCCAAAACTTATGGGTTGGAAGGGAAGTTCATAGCAATAACTAAAAAAGAAACATTTCAAACAAACAACCTAACACTTCATCTATAAGAACTTGAGGAACAACAACAAAGACAGCCCAGACCAAGTAGAAGGAAGGAAACACCAAGATCAAAGGGGAATTAAATGACATAGAGGCTAAAAGCACAATTCTAAGGATCAATGAATCCAGGAGCTGATTCTTTCAAAAGATAAACAAAATTGACAAGCCTTTAAGCAGACTCATCAGAAAAAAGGAGAGAAGACCCAAATAAACACAATCAGAAATGAAAGAGGAGAGGTTACAACTGATACCACAGAAATACAAAGGACTGTAAGAAATTACTACAAAGAACTGTATGCCAAGATATATGAAAACCTAGATGAAATGGATGAATTTCTAGAAAAATATAATCTTCCAAAACTCAGTGAAGAACAGGCAGAAAGCCTGAACAGACCAATAATAGCAGATGAAATTGAAGCAGTAATTAAAAAAAAAAAAACTCCTGACACACAAAAGTCTGGGTCTGCATGGTTTCACAGGAGAATTCTACAAATCATTTAAGGAAGAGCTAACCCCTATCCTTCACAGACTATGCCAAAAAATCCAAAAAGATGGAAGACTCCCAAACCCTTTTTATGAGGCCAACATCATCCTAATCACAAAACCAGATAAAGACACAACAAAGGAAGAAAACTTCAGGCCAATATCGCTGATGAACATAGGCACAAAAATCCTCAACAAAATACTGGCAAACCACATCCAACAATACATTAAAAAGATCCTACACCAAGACCAAGTGGGATTCATTCCAGGGATGCAAGCATGGTACTTTACAAATCAGTAAATGTAATACATCACATAAACAAAAACAATGACAAAAATCACATGATCATATCAATAGATGCAGAAAAAGCATTTAATAAGGTACAGCACCTATTTATGATAAAAGCACTCAAAAAGTGGGAATAGAGGGAGCATTCCTCACCATAGTAAAGGCCATGAGAGACCTACAGCCAACAGCATACTCAATGGGCAAAACCTAAAATCTTTTCCACTAAGATCAGGAGGAAGACAAGGTTGTCCACTTTCACCACCTCTATTCAAGATGTTACAAGAAGTTTTAGCTACAGTGATGTGGCTTTTTACCCAAGAAAAAGAAATAAAAGTCATCCAAATTGGAAAGTAGGAAGCAAAACTGTCAATGTTTGCAGATGACATGATAATATACATAGAAAATCCTATAGACTCAGGCAAAAAGCTGATTGACCTAATAAATGATTTTGGCAAAACAGTGGGATACAATGTCAATATCCTGAAATCAAAGGCATTTCTGTACTCCATCAATGAACCAGCAGAAGCAGAAATCAAGAAAAAAAAATCCCATTTGAAATATCAAAAAAGAAAAATAAAATACCCAGGAATAAACCTAACCTAAAAGGTAAAAAACCTGTATTCAGAAAACTACACAACACTGAGGAAAGAAATCAAGGAAGACACAAACAAGTGGAAACATATGCCCTGTTCATGGATTGGAAGAATTAATATAATCAAAATGTCCATACTACCCAAAGCAATTTACATATTCGATGCAATGCCTATTGAAGTACCAATGGCTTATTTCACAGACATAGAACAAACATTTCAAAAATTTATGTGGAATCATAAATGACCCCGAGTAGCTTCCTCAATTTTGAGAAAGAAGAGTAAAGTAGAAGGGATCACAATACCTGATACTAAACTATATTACAAGGCCACTGTAATCAAACCAGCATGGTACTGGGCAGAAAAACAGGCACATGGACCAATGGAACAGAACAGAGAGCCCAGAAATAAACCCCAGTCTCTATGGTCAATTAATATTTGACAAAGGGGGCAGCAATATAAAATGGAGTAAAAATAGCCTCTTCAACAAATGGTGTTAAGAGAACTGGACAGGTGCGTGCAAAAACATGAAACTTCAGCACCAACTTACCCCATACACAAAAATAAATTCCAGGTGGATAAAGGATTTAAATATAAACTGTGACACCATTAAAGTCCTAGAGGAGAACTTAGGTAGGAAAATCTCAGATATTTTACACAGAAACATTTTTACTGACATGTCCCCTAGAGCAAAGGACATAAAGGAAATAATAAACAAATGGGACCTCATCAAAATAAGAAGCTTCTGCACAGCTAAAGAAAACAGTATCAAAATAAAAAGAGAACCAACCACATGGGAAAACATATTTGCCAACGATACCTCAGACAAGGGTTTAGTCTCCAAAATATATAAAGAACTTACACGACTCCACTCTAAGCAGACAAGCAACCCAATTAAAAAATGGGCAATGGATTTGAACAGGCACTTCTAGGGCAGAACAGAGGATCCAGAGACACATAAAAAGATGTTCCATACCTATAACTATCAGAGAGATGCAAATTAAAACTACAGTGAGATACCACTTCACACCAGTCAGAATAGCAACAAACAACAAGTATTGGAGAAAGTGTGCAGAAAACGGGACTCTAGTGCCCTCCTTTTGGGACTGCAGACTGGTACAACCACTATGAAAAACAGTATAGAACTTTCTCAGAAAACTAAAGATGGATCTGCCTTGTGACCCAGCAATTCCACTGCTGGGACTATATCCTAAGAACCCTGAAACACCTGTCCAAAGAGGCCCATGTACCCCAATGTTTATAGCAGCATCATTTATAATACTAAGTCCTGGAAGCAACCTAGGTGCCCATCAGTAATTGAATGAGTCAAAAAACTATGGTACACTTACACAATGGAATACTATGCAACAGAAAGAAAGGAGGAGCTACTAGCCTTTAGGACAGCATGGATGCAACTGGAAAGCATCATGCTAAGTGAAATAAGCCAGGCAGTGAATTACAAATACCATATGATCTTACATTTAACAGGAATATAAACAACAAAACAAAGAAACAAGCAAAATATAGTCAAAGACACTGAAATAGAGGACAGGCTAACATTGACCAGAGGAGAGAGAAGAGGGAATTTCAGGGGAGAATGGGAAACGTTTACAGGAACAAATATACAGGACACATGGACAATGATAAGGGGAGGGGAGGGGAGGGAAGTGGGGAAGGATGTGTGGGTGCACTGGCATGGGTGTAAAAGGCACTAAACTGTACTTGAACAATGATTTAAAAAATACATGTAAGAAAGAGCCACAGTACACCTTGCTTGATAGTCAATACTTCAGTAGTAAGTGAACCATTACTTTCATTATGTAGTATCAAAGCATATATTATCAAACAAGCACAAAATCTCAAGCTATAATATGTCAAATGCTATGCTTCAAAAAATGGACAAAAACATGAAACAAAGAATTTAAATAAGCTGAACTATCAATAATTTAAAAACTAAACATCTGAAACATTCATTACAGAAAAAGGTTTCTTTAAGAAGGAAAAACAGAACAAGAAATTTTGTGAGTGATGAAGGAAAGAGAAATAATTACACCTTTAATTTCTTCCCTCCAAAGCAAATTCTAATTTGCAAGGAGAATTCTCCTGAAGGAACTATTGAATATGAGTGTAAAGCTAAATACTACTCAGGTTTATGCATTTAAGACAAATAATTGGTGAGTTTGGCCAAGATTCAAGTTCATTCTGAAGAATTAAATCAAAGTGTTACAGGTTTGGTTCCAACATTTTAGAATGGCATTAGTAGTGAATCAGAAATCAGTCCTCTTCTGATCTAAGAAACTGAAAAAGATAAAAAACTATGAACAGTAAAATGACAACAATGTCACAACTATCAACAACTGAACTGAAAAAAAAAAAAACAATGAAAACAAATATTAAGCAAACAACCAGAACAGGAACAGAATGAGAAAAATGTACATCACAAGGAGGGTTTTCAGTGGGAAGATGGAGGAGAGGAATAGGAGGGGGTGCTAAGAAACGGAATAAGAAGCATAATCAGTAGGCATAAAATAGATGGGGAGAGGTTAAGAGTGGTGTAGAAAACAGAGAAGTCAAAGAACTTATATGTACAACCCGTGAACATGAACTAAGGCAGGGGATGCTGGAGGATGTGGGGTTCAGGGCAGAGGGAGGATAAAGGGGGGAAATTTAGAAAACTATAATAGCATAATCAATAAAATGTACTTTTAAAAATTCAGTCACCTTCCTCCTCCCCCTGTACTCGATCTGGTCTAGGTGACAGAACCACAGTAGTGCTAGGACAGGACCTGGCCACAATAGCAAAATATCCCAAAGAACTGACAGTAAATTTTATTGTTAACAGCAATTCTCAGCAAAGTGGAGAGATTGAAGAAGAGAAGTAACCCAATAAAGAAGACACTTGGGCGAGAAAGAAACCATTCTGTTCAGTGCAGAATTGGAAAGAGCAGGGGTAGATAAAGGAGAAGGAGTTAGCCTAAATTGTAATAGATGTTTCATATAGGGCTCTGAACTTGAAAAACAGAGATGAGAAAACAGACAAGAAGAAACAAATTGAGAAAAGGTGCTTTCACCCAGGATCCCAGAAGCAGCAGGTAACAGGCAGAGTCTTGTGAGAAATGTGGGAAATTCTGTCTCTGAGTTGGGGCTGTGGCCAGAACAAGATAATGATATATTAACTATTGTGTTTTTAAATATTGAGAACAATAAAGTTAATTACTTGGAGAAAAATATCATTGTCAAATAGCTTTTAATTAACCAGAGATAACATTAAAGGTATCAAGGAGAAATAAATGTAACTATACTTTCCAGGTCAAGATAATTTTGATGAACAAACTTATAATCTCTAGCACATCATTTATAGAACTAGGAGAATATTCTATTAAATCTGAAAAATTGTATTAATAAAAAGCAGATGTGAGAATGGTCTAATAAGCAAATGCATTACACTCTTTTGCAAAACGTAAATTGGAATATATTGATTGATAGTGACACTAGCCTCCACTTAGTGCCTGCAAAGGAAGATTCCTTCTTCTTGATGCTAAATTAGGTTTAGTCTACGAGACAGGGAGAAAACAAAAATTAAATTAGTTCTTTCCCCCTTTCTTCATGTAAAAGTTCATATTTTATTAATTAAGACTGGATTTTTTTTTACCTGACAGATGCTTTTATTCTCCCTACACAAAAGGACTCAAGGAACTTTACAGCCTTCTCCACAGATTCTAAATATTCCTGACTACATAGATCATCTTCCAGCAACTGGGGGGACTACAAAGTTTTTTCCTAGAATATAGGAGGGGGAATTTTGAAATAGACTAAAGGCAATTTCCCCCCAGCTCTCGTGTGATTTTTTTAAGAACCAGCCAATTTAGGAAATGTTGAATTTGTTTGTAGGAAAGGTAAACAGTGCCAAAATCAATAATTTTCTTCCTTAGGGAGCTGTAGAGAAAATTGGTGTACAGATTAATTCAGTTCAGACCACTTTAGTTGAAGTACAAGACAACCACTTTGGCATCCAGGTTTTCCCCCAGAACTGTATTAAAATGCTGATAAATCTCTGTTAGAGAAATTACAAATTGTGTTCTCTAGAGGTAAAGGAGATTAAAATAGATCTCCTATATATCTTAGACAAAGTGAAATATTTAAATGTGTGACCAGGAGGCTTAGTGTGTTGGGTTTAATGTGTCAGTCACCCTGGCTAGATTATGTATTCTTTGTTACTTAACTGGGATTGGACCTATATGAAATAGTTTCACAGGAGATTGATCATAGTCAACAAAAATACTTTGGTTAAAATGGAGAAGCTAAGCATTTTATGCACATCCTGTAATTAGGGACACCAAATACAGTTTCAGATAAACAACAGATAACATTTTAAGATAGCATGCCCTAATTATTACATGTGATATACCTATTCTTTAAAAAAAATTCAGGTTCTGGCCAGGATGCAGACATAGGTAGAAATGCATTGCTTCCTCACACAAATCAAGGAAGGATAACAACTAATTTTAAAAACAATAAACAACCATAGCTGCTAGAATAGCAATCTGCAAGGAATTCTGACAACCAAGAAGTTAAAGAAACATTCATCCAGACCAGTAGTAGGGGCAGACATTAGCAGTAAGTGGAAAGGACCTGCAGCAAAGTGGCAGACCTTGAAGGCAAGGAGGGGCTGGCTCACTGGGAAACTGAAGACTCAAAAGCTCTAGCTGTAAATATTGTGGGGGTTGCGAAGGTGGGAGAAACTCCCATTCTCACAGAAGAGTTCCTTGGAAAGTGAGCCTAGAGTGGAGGAAGCAAGTGATATTGTTGTCTCTCTGACATTTACCCCAAAGACAGCACCACAATTCAGCAAAGAGGGTTGCCCTTCCCTGATAAATACCTAATACCCCACCCCCAACAACTAAACAGGTGTGCTGTGACAAAGAAATATGGCCCAAATGAAAGAATGGATTGAAACCCCAAAATGTGTATGATCATTATAATTCTGCAATCCATCCTCATCTCTTTTTCCTCTGTATGTTCTTAATCAAGTCCTTAATAATCTCCTGTGTTTATTACCCTCAACTATGTATTCATATATCTAATTCTCTCATAAACTACAATCTCACTATTTCCAGTTGTGCACATAATACATCTCAGTTCCTTAGGCTCAAATTCTTAAGGAAGCTTTGACAGATGACCTTTATGTAATCAACATGTTTACTCACCCATTCTTCTTGTATAGGGAAACTTTCAAGTGTTCCATATATGTCCTTTTAGGTATATTCCTACTGTCAACTCCCTGAATCAGACTTTATTAGCTCATAACCAAACTACTACTATAAACTATAATTGGGTTCTGTTTATCTACCTTATTGGTAGTCCTGATAATGCCACTCCCAAGGGAAAATTATTTAAAAAAAAAATTTAGAGTATTCTCATTTTCCACAATCTGAACAGCACCATTCTAAAGATACAGAAATTAGAATCTAGGAGTATCAGTGGAGAGGGATCTTAGCAAAGACTTGTTGATTTCAGTGAGAACCATGGACACCTGTGTCCTAGGACTGTGGAAAATTTAGAGATAAACTTAGTAACACAAAACTTCGGCCCAGCCTGGGGTAAGCTCAATTCCTGAGTAGATTAATATTATATGACTCTATGGTATGGTTTGTATAATCTAAGATAAACCTGAGATAATCAGAACTGAAGCTTACAAAATAACTCCCATTGAATAAAAATTTACTAGGCACACATACCAAGAGAAAAATTAGAAATAATCTCTCTCTTAAACAAAGTTATTAAAGTTATCAAAGATAGACTTTAAAGTAGCTGTATTTAATACTTTCAAGAAAAAAAATAAAAAATAGAGCATTTTTACTACAGAATTAGAATCTATTAAAGAGGATAAAGTAAAAATTCGAGTTGAAAATGTGTCAAAATTAAATTTAGATTTTGATGATCCAAGCAGATGATTGATGCAACATAAGAAAGGATTAGTGAATCTACCAAGAGGAAAGTATTTAAAAAAAAAAACATGAGCCCTGGGTGGCATAGCTCAGTGGATTGAGTGCGGGCTGCGGACCAAAGCATCGCAGGTTCGATTCCCAGTCAGGGCACATGCCTGGGTTGCAGGCCATGGCCCCCAGCAACCACACATGGATGTTTCCCTCTCTCTCTCTCTCTCTCTCTCTCTCTCTCTCTCTTTATCCCTCCTTTCCCTCTCTAAAAATAATAAATAAACAAAATCTTTAAAAAAAGAAAGTGTGTTTAAAAAACATGAAGCATAGAGACCAAAGCAAAACAAAAAATAATAGAGAAAATATTTATATGCATACATGTGTATGTGTACATATCTTTATTAATGTTAATAGGTATAAGTAGATACATATATTTATATGATATGAAAGAAAAATATAATATGTAATGAAGGCTCAGAAACAAAGAAAGAAAAAAGCAAAACAGAAACAACATTTGAAAGGATAATGGAATTTCCAAAGTGAGAACAAATCAACACACAAATCTTAAAAAAAACTGTAGATCTCATACACAATACACATATACACAAAGACCCCACAACTAGTCACATCATAGGCAACTTCCTGAATGTCAGATACAGAAAAGAATACTAAAAATATTCAAAGAAAATATTACCTTTAAATAAACAACAATGACTTACAGGTGATACTCATTAAAATGATGTAATCAAGAAGAAAAGGAGAAAAAACAACTGTTATAATAGAATTATGCACATAGAAAAAAATAATCTTCAAGGGTGAATGTTATGAATCATTCCTGAGGATTAGATGCTAGTAATAGATCAATGTTAACCTCTTGATTTTTGGTACTTATATGGTGTTTGTGAGGGAGACAGTCTTGCTTAGTAGGAATTACAGACAGTTTTGGGGCTGATGGAGCATCAGGTTGGCAATTTCCTCTCAACTAGTTGGAGAAGGGTTTTCAGGAACCACTATGAAGGACACATAGGCAAAACCAAGAGGGAGAGTGGAAGCAATAGAGGGAGGTGGGTTTGGATGGGATGCGGGGCAGTGGTCGGAAGAAAATGCAGACAACTGCAATTGAAGAATAATAAAGTAATGTATAAAACAAAGAATAAATAAATTAAAAAATAAAAATTAATAATTTTTGTTAATTAGAAAATTAGTTGAAGAAAAAAGTTTCCTTGCATTGTAATGGAAAATTTTCTATAAACCTGAGATTGAAATAAAAACAATAAAAAGTTAGAGAATAAAGAAAACTCCTTTACAACCCTTAAAAAACACTGAAAGTTAAATAAATACATGCCATACCTACAGAAATTGTGAGATTTTGTTGCCAGCAGACTCCAACTAAAAATAAATAAATTTACTCCTTAAATAGAGGAAAAATGATCCCAGGTGGTATCACGAAAATGCAGAAAGAAATTTAAAACACACAATATTTTTAAGTGGAAAGATGGCAATGAGGTAGGTGGGAGTAGAGCCCACTTACCCCTCCCTGCACACTGTTGGAACCCCTTGTGATCTTTGGAGAAACAGAGGGAATCCCAGCATACATGAAAGTCGGAGGGCAAATTGTAGAAGACATTGAAAAACAGACAGTCAGGAAACTTCATTGCAAAAGTAAGGTCCCTGGGACCAGCATGGGAACCAGGGCTCCTAGGGTCCCAGGCCCAGCACTTGCCCACACCTGCTACAGGATCCTTGGATGAAAACCAAATCAACAACCCCTACCAAACAAGGAGGATAGAAAGGCACCAGGATGGACCTGGATGTTTCAAGTTGCTGGGGGAAATAAATACAAAGTGGGAGATGCATAGAGGCAGTGATAACCTGTTGAGACTGTGGACACCAGCTGGGTCATTATCAAAGAAATTGTGAAGATAGGTAATACCTGGAGAAGGGGAGAAGAGTTGGGCCATGATGGACCCTGACCTGGATAGTCTCCAGTTTGGTTGGAAAGTTGAAGTGTGTGAGAGGCTGGTGCTTGTTAGGAGTGGCAGGCTTGAACAGGAGATTTTAGCCCCCTCTAGCCTGGCCACACCCTCACCCCTGCTGCCATGGTGGCACCTCTGTCCCCCTTCATGGTGAAGACTCACCTTGCGAATAGGAAGGAGGAGGTGCCACCCCCCACACCCACAGAGGAGAGAAGCAGAGTTCAGGGAGTTAGCAGTCCCCAGAAACACTTAACTCATTAGGGGAGTTGAACTACCCCGAGAGACTTTGAGAGTGCCTAGCACCTAGAACAGCAAAAACAGAGAAGGTGATGTGTGAGCTGTCCCTAATTAGTGCACATAAAGGACAGCATGACTGATGGATTGAAGGCACTGTACTGGCACAGAAAGGCAGTCTGGGCCCAGCAGTGAATGAAAGGCTTGGTTTGGAGGCTGGGCAACTGTGAAGATTGTGACCCAGACCTGGCCCCCATTGTCACAAAACCATAGGAAGGGAGAAAAATGAAGCCCAACTCTCCTCAGGAAGACCAGCAGAACTTATCATTTTAATGTATTGCTAGATGTGATTTGACAATATTTTGTTGAGAATTTTAGTGTCTATGTTCATGAGCAATTTTGCCCTGCAATTCTCCTTTTTTGTTGTATGTTTATCTGGTTTTGGAATTAGGATGATGCTGGCTTCATAGAAACAGTTTGGGAGGTTTCTCTCTTCTTGGATTTTTTTTTTGGAATAGTCTGAAAAGTATAGAGGTTAACTCTTCCTTACATGTTTTGTAAAATTCATCTGTGAAACCATCCAGTCCAGGGCCTTTGTTTGCCAAGAAGTTTGTTTATTTATTTATTTATTTATTTATTTATTACATTTTCCATTCATCAGCAGTTATCTATCTGTTCAGGCTTTCTGCTTCTTCCTTATTCAGTTTTGGGAGATTATATTTATATAGAAATTTACCCATTACCCACATTTTCTAATTTCCTGGCATATAGTTGTTCATAGTAATTTACAATCCTTTGTATCTCTGTGGTATCAGTTGTAATCTCTCCTATTTCACTTCCAATTTTGTTTATTTGGGTCCTATCTCTTTTCTTCTTGATGTATCTTACTAAATGCTCATCAATTTTATTTATCTTTTCAAAGAACCAACTTCTGAATTTACTGATCCTTTGGGTTGTTCTTACCATCTTTATGTCATTTAATTTTGCTCATATCTTGGTTCTTTCCTTCCTTCTACTCACTCTGGGCTTTGTTGTTGCTCCTCAAATTCTTGTAGGTGTAGGGTTAGGTTGTTTATCTGAAATGCTTCTGTCTCTTTTAGGTAGGCCTGAGTTCTTATGAACTTCTGTCTCAGCACTGAATTTGCTGTGTACCATAAGTTTTGAACTGCTGTGTGTTTATTTTCAATTCTTTTCAGATACTTTTTGCTTTCTTCCTTTATCTCTTTATTAACCCATTCATTATTTAATAGCATGATATTCAATCTCCATGAATTTCAGTGTTTCTGAGTTTTTTTCCTTGTGGTTGGTTTCAGGCCCTTGTGGTCTGAGAAGATGCTTTCTATGATTTCAATTTTCTTGAATTCTTTGGGGTTTGTTTTGTGTCCTATAATGTGGTCTATCTTTGAAAATGTTTCCATGTGCATTTGGAAAGAATGCATATATATATTTTTCTCCTTTTGAATGAAAGGATATATATATATATATATATACACACACATATATATATATATAACCTTTCAGATATATATGTGTGTGTGTATATATATATATATATATATATATATTTATGTTAATATATAGTGTGTGTGTGTGTGTGTGTGTGTGTGTATTTCTGTTAAGTCCATTTGATCATTTGATCTAGGGCATTGTTAAATGCTGCATTATCCTTGTTGATACTGTGGAAGATCTATCCATTTTTCACACAGGCATGTTAAAATCCTCTAGTATAAGTATGTTGCTGTCTCTATCCTTCTTGAAGTCCTGCAAGATTTTCCTTATATACTTGCATGCTCCTATGTTGGGTTCCTGCCCATTTACTTGGAATATTTTTTCCAACCCTTCATTTTCTATCTGGGTAGGTGTTTTGTTCTAAGGTGAGTCTCTCATAGGCAGCATATGTGTGAAATCATGATTCTTATCCATTCTGCTACCCTATGTCTTTAGATTGGAGCATTTAATCCATTAATACTTAAGGTTATTATTGATAGGTTCTTATTTTCCCCCTTAGTATCCATGTTCTTCTCTCTCTCTCTCTCTCTCTCTCTCTCTCTCTCTCTCTCTCTCTCTCTCTCTCTCTCTCTCTCATTTTCTTCTTCTTCTTATAGTAGTCCCGCTAGCATATCTTGCAGTACTGGATTGGTGGAGTGTATTCTTTCAGCCTTCTTTTGTCTGGGAAACTCCTTATTTCACCTTCAATTTTAACTGAGAGCTTTGCTGGGAAGAGTAGTCTTGATTGCAGTCCTTTGCTTTTCATTACTTGGAATACATTTTACCATTCTCTCCTGGCCTCTAGTGTATCTCTTGAGAAATCAGCTGCTAGCCTTATTGGAGCTCCCTTGTATATTACTTCTTATTTTCCTTTGCTGCTTTTAAGATTCACTGTTTGTGTTTAAAACTTGGAATTTTAATTATTATGTGTCTTGGAGAGGGCCTCTTTGGGTTCCTCTTGATTGAGACCCTCTGTGCTTCCAGAGGTTGAGTAGTTTTTCCCCTCTCCAGGTTCAGGAAGTTTTCTATCAGTTTTTTCAAAGAGGGGTTCTATCTCATGTTCTTTTCCTTCTACTTCTGGTATTCCTATGTTTCAAATGTTGGTGTGTTTCACGTTGCCTTACAGTTCCCTTAAGATATCCTTGTATTTTGTGAGACTTTTTTTTGTGTGTGCAGCTGCTCTTCCTGGGTGTTTATTTCTACTTTGTCTTTCAGTTCATTAATTCATTCCTCTGCTTCATGTAGCCTGCTTGTAATTTCATCTAGTGGGTTTTTTTTATTTCAGAAATTGTATTTTTTAAAGATTTTATTTATTTATTTTTAGAGAGGGAAGGGAGGGATAAAGAGAGAGAGAGAAAGAAACATCAATGTGTGGTTGCTGGGGGCTGTGGCCTGCAACCCAGGCATGTGCCCTGACTGGGAATTGAACCTGCAATGCTTTGGTTCGCAGCCCGCACTCAAGCCAGGGCTCAGAAATTGTATTCTTAATTTTTTCCTGGTCCTTTATAGTTTCTATTTCCTTTTCCATACTATTGTCATTCTCACTCAGTTCTTTGTAGTTTTCTGTTAGTTCTTTGAGCATCCTTAACACCACTATTATTGAATTCTATATCTCATAGATTGTTTAGTCTCTGTTTCATTTAGCTCTTTCAATGGGGAGTCTTCCATTCTTTTTTATTGTAGCTTCTTTCTTTGTCTCCCCATTTTAGGTGCCTCTTTTTTATTGTTTCTGTGATTACCAATGCTTTGCTTTGTTGGCTGTCTTCATAGAGTAAGTTTCTGTTGTTGGATTTCTGTGGGACTCAGTGCACTCTCTTTTATGTTATCATCTGGATGCTCTAGGGTTGCTGTTTCTTCAGTTTTTATTGGCTCTCTTGTTGTACTTGATTTTTACCTGTTGGTGGTTCCTTTGTAGTGGGGTTTTTTCTCCAGAGGTTTTACTGGTATTCACAAATATTCCTTATCTTGTATGTTATCAGTGGCAGGGCAAAGGCAAAAATGAAATAAGATATATATAGCAGGAGAATATTATATGGGGTTTAAATTACCAACAAGTAGAGAAGAGATAGGAGATCTTTAGGAGAACTGCAGTGATAACCATGAAATTTCACCTAACTAACCACTTTTTTTATAAAAGGTGTAAAAGAGATAAGACTCTTTTTAGAGATGAGAAAGAATGTGAGCTGAATCCAGAAAACAGAGAGCTTCTGCAAGGTTAGGTGCTGATATATAGTGATATTAAGAGATAGAAGCTAGGCACAATGTGTGAGAGAATAAAGTTGACCACAACAGAATTAAAGCTTAGGAAGATAGTGAAATGGGCAAAGACCAGGGAGTGGCGCCATATGGGATTTGCCATAATATGTAATAACAATTATTTACAATAATACAGTAACAACAATAATATGACAAGAAATATAAGTTCTGAATAAAAAGAATAGAAAGTTAAAGACCAAGAGGAGTGTATTACTGGAATATGAGTGAAGTGAAGAAGAAAAATTCAAATGCAATGTGAAAGTTAGAACAAAGAAAACCAGTGAAAGAATGCAATTAAACAAACAAAAATGAAGAAAATTAAACAGAAAGAAGGAAAATAAAAAATAAGAAAAGAAAATAAATACAAATATCAAAAATAATAATACAAATAAACAATAAAATGCAAGTTCTGTAGTATAGCAAAGTGAAGTTTGTCTCAGTTCCCAACTGGTGTCAGTCTTCTGATCTCTCTCTGAATCTGTCTTTGGTTCTTTGATCCTTTCAAAGCTCCAGGTCTTATTATCTTAGTTGGGGAAAAAATCCTGCTGACCTTAAACCTGCTGCCAAGCAAGTACTGCTGGTCTTCCTGGATGCTTCAGGCAGAGGAGTAGCTTTCACTTTTTTCCTTTCCTGTGGTTTTGCAAGGGTCGGGGTTAGGTGTGGGCTACAATATTGACAAGTGTCCACCCTTCAAAGTTCCCTGTCCATTTGTGCCAGGCCAGTGCCATTAATCCACCACATTGTGCTACCTGTGAGGTGCACTTATTAGGAGCAACTATCACATCTCCTCCTTCTTTTCTGGCCTGGGTGTTACTCACTCATTAAGTCCATTTAAGAAAGTTTAGTTCCCCTATTAAATTAAATATCTATGGGTGCTGCTAAGTTTCTGAGCCCTTGCTGACCTTCTCTGATCAGTCTATGTGGCACCTCTCCTCCTCCCTCTTCACTGGCCCAGGCACTGTGCAGAAGAGGTTCTTACACAGTATCTGCATGGCATTTTAAAAAATGTTTCTCATGGTTGTGGGCTGATGGGCTGATGTTCTTAACAAGTGTCTGAATTTTCACACAGCCCAACTCCATGACCAGTTCCAAGACTGTGTGTGTCATGGTCAGTCATGGTCCAACTGTTCTCCCATCTCCAGGTGTGTCCCTGTTCCCCAGTTTCTTTGGTACTGTTGAGCCAATGATCACAGTCCAACCTCCAACCTAGGGAACATCCCCTGTTGTGTGTCTTCCCCTCTGTATTTAACAATCCAGTGACTTCGAGCACCCAGGTCCTTCCTAGGTGGAACTGAATTCCTTGCTCTGGGAGGGGAAGGAGCTGTGAAGTTACAATTGCTGACCAGGCTCTCCTCCTAACCTCCTACAGCAGATGTAGTCCCTGGTGAAGGGCTGTGTTTGTTTTTATTTTTTTTTTAATTCTGTGGCCTGCATCCATTCATAGGCAGAAAAACATCTTCCAGTAGCATGTAAATAAGTTGATAATGATCAGAAAAATCAGGCTGATAGATGTAAATAATAAAACCAAAATACTGTTAAAATCAAGTAAATTACTTTTAGAATTAAGGAAGCCTTTTTTTCAAAGGTTTTATTTATTTACTTTTAGAGAGGGACTGGAGGGAGAAAGAGAGAGAGAGAGAAACATAAATATGTAGTTGCTGAGGGTCATGGCCTACAACCCAGGCATGTACCCTGACTGGGAACCGAACCTGTGACACTTTGGTTCGCAGCCCACGCTCAATCCACTGAGCTACACCAGCCAGGGCAAGGAAGTCTTTTACTAGTACTAAAAGTTTAGATTTTTCCCAGGTTGAATAAGTAATTTGACACTACTCTTCCCCTGTGTTTTGAACTTTGAAGGGAAAGGAAGAGGATCAGTCATAGTAAAAGAAGTAATAGGTAAATAAAAGAGGAAAAATTAAGTTCAGAAAGAAAAGAAGGAGAAGCAATGTAAGAAACCATGGAGATGAAGGAGGTGCAGAAAGTAAATAGGCCTTGAGCAAGACGGACAAGTAAGGGATCATCTAAGATTCTTTTGGTAAGTTTCTTTTTAGATTTGCAAGCAGAAGGGTCAGAGGAAAAACTCTCCAGTGGACCCTTTTAATTTTGGTTTTGCAATTTTGGGTTAGCAATTCAAATGTATTCAGTCATTTGCCCAATTTAGAATTACTTTCTCTAAAGGAAGTGATAGTATCCTGTTGATTTCACTTAGGTTCCAGTTAAAGAATGTCTTCTATTGTTTCTGAGATATACAGTATTTTTTTGTTGTTGTTCTAATGAGCATGCAAATAAATACATAACCTTTGGAGTTTTGAAAGAACCCCATTTTTCTCAAAAAAGTTTGATAGCATCTAATTTAATTTTTATCCAGAAACCTAGTCAATTGTAATGATCTAGACAGTAATTTTTATACATGTAATCAGATAATGTCCAAGATAGTACTTTGGGGAGAAGTTGTGTGTAAGAGGCCCTGGTCAAGCAATGGCTGCTAGACTCTGTTTATAAATTTAAGCCCAATTAGCCACCAGGAGCCCTTTACAGCACAGTTTTTTTCAGAATCAACAGATGTCACTTCACATATTTGAGATTGCTTTTTATTTGCTTTGTAAGAAAGATAAATGTCAGTGAGAATACATGAAACAAGTGACTCATGTACACTGTTGATGGGAATGTTAAATGTTGCATTCGCTATGAAAATCAAAAGGTGAGAATGGGTGTAGTAGGGAGGATTAGAGGGAAGTAAATAATGATAACTGTACCTGAAAAACAATAAAAAACAATATGGAGTTTGCTAAAAAAAATGAAAAGAGGAAATCCAAGGTGGCAGAAGAGTGAGTGGAAGGTTACACTAATATCCTCCCAGGAAAAATCTGAAATTAAAACTAAATTGTGGAGAAATCATCCAGAATAAACAACTGAACAACAGTGAGAAAGAAGTCTTATAAACACAGACAGGCAGAAGAAACAGCTTCTATACAACATGACTAGTATGTGGTGGAGATGTGAGAGGGACTGGCTGGGAGCCTACAGGCAGCAGATGAAGTATCAGAGGGATATTTAAGTGGCCATTTGGGTCCCTCTGAGAAGTACAGTATAAAGTTCAAGCATCTCACCCCAGCCTACAACACCGGTGCCCAAAAAGTACACAGATAACATTCAACAGTGAAAAGCAGCAGGTTTCTTTCCACTAGAGATGGACAGCTTGAAATTCAAAGAGCCATTTAAAGGGTCAACACATAAATTTTCATATGCAGCCACTTACTTTGGGTTCCAGCAAAGTCAGGGCAGAGTTAACTAGAGATGCTTGAGGAGAGACTGGGGATGGTGGCTTTGGGGAGAGAATTTAGAGAGCAGCCTACAGAATCCCAGTGTTGTGTCATCTCCCACACAGCAGGAGCCATCTTGCTTAGGCAGGCCACTCCCCTCTGTGTGGCAGCAACCTTAAAAAGCAAGATCCCAACCACCAGGAGTTATTATGCTCTGCTCTGTGGTGCTTAAGCCTGACTGCTGATTACAGAGTGATTGGATTAATAAATGAAGGAGTTAGCCACCGAGAGCAGATCCATGGTGCTCTGGAACAGGATGCCTATGGCCAAACTGGGACAATACCTGGTATCACCAGAGGTGAAGGCACAAAGAAAAAAACAGTGCTAAATAACAGATGCTACCAAGGAAAACACTACTTTGGTCTTCTTTATGACTTTTAACATTTTATTTCCTGCATGGTTTTTCAAAATTCCTGTCTTGTCCTTCAAGTTTATGCATATTGTCAGAAGATTTATGTTATAGTTCATTTAAATTCTCATATTTTGCTCCTCCCTTCTCTATCCCCATTTTACCTTCTTCTTTTGTCTTACTTTTTTGTTTTAAATTTTGTTTTCTCTCTTGCTACAACTCATTTCAAATCTTCACTCTTACTGTTTCTTCCCCATCCAGTCTCTCAAAACCAATTTTATTGTCAATAGTTATCTCACATTCTTTTTCCCTCTTAAAATACCCATGTTCTCTCTCAATCTTAACAACCTTTGCTCATGGTTGTGGATAGGGTAGTTGTTGCATTTTTTATTATTATCTCTACATTTTCAATATATTTGCATTTCAAATCTCAAATTTCACAATTCCCCTCTGCTATTCCATTGTGCCTTCATTCTGACCATTGTATTTTTCACCTAAAATTTTAATTTTCCCCTGTATTAGTCTGGTTTCTTTCTTTCCTTTTTTTGTCTGTCATCATGTCCTTGTGTTTATTTTTGTACCAAATTTTATTTTTTTTTCTGATTTAGCCTGGCTTTCTCCCCTCACTCTGGGTATTCCTTCTCCCTCTGTGACCTCAAAATCACTTCTGTTTCTTCTAGATCTCTCTGAAGCTGTTTTTTATTTCTTTTTTCTCTCTTATTCCCATCCCACCTGTATTAATTTTAGCTCATTTGTGGTTGATAGAGGTATGGTGTGTCTTTTCCCCCAGCTTGGCTCCTATTATTTTATTATTTATTTAGTACTTATTTACTTTATTCATTTTTCTCTCTCCCAGTCACTTTATATTTTATTTTATTTTATTTTATTTTATTTCATTTAAAGATATGTTTGGGACTTCCGACCAAGATAGAGGTACAGGTTGATACACTTTGCCTCCACACACAACCAAGAAAAGAACAACAAATTTAAAAGCAAAAAATAACCAGAACGTCCAAAAAAATTGAACTCTATGTAAGTCCAACAACCAAGGAGTTAAACAGGAAACACTCATCTAGACCAGTTGAAGGAGTAGAGATAGACAGTGGTAGTAAGAAGAGCTCAAGGTACAGTAGTGGCTGGTGGACAGGGGGAGACAGTGGCTGGCAGAGTAGTTGGTCTCACATTTTTGTGTGGATATACCTGTAGGAACAACTGAAGAGGGAGACAAATCATGCAACCAAGGGTGCCATCATGGGTAAATAAAGCCTCAAAATCTCTGACTGAGAAAACCTGTGGGGGTTAAAATGGCATGAGAAACTCTTATCTCACAGGAGAGTTTGTTGGAGAGACCCACAGGGTCCTAGAATGTACAAACACCACCCATGCAGGAAACAGCACCAGAAGTGCCCAATTTGCTTGTGAGTTTTGGAAGAAGCGATTGAAAGCCAAAAAAAAAAAAAAAAGAGCTAAGCAAGTGGCACTATTCCTTCTTGGGCCCTTCTGTCACATACAGCACCACAACAAAGTGACTTTGGTTGTCCTGCCCAGGTGAATATCTAAGGCTCTGCTATCTACTACATAATAGGCATGCTGAAACAAAAATGTATGCCCCAAATGAAAGAACAGACCAAAGCTCCAGAAAAAAAATACACATAAGAGATGAGAGACAGCTAATATATCAGATGCAGAGTTCAAAAACTAGTAATCAGGACATTCACAGAAATGATTGAGTATGGTCGCAAAAAAGAGGAAAACGTGAAGGCTATGAAAAGTGAAATAAAGGATAATTTACAGGGAACCAACAGTTACAGGAAGGGAACTGGGACTCAGATCAATGTTTTGGAGAAGAAGGAAAAAAATAAAGATTCAATCAGAACAGAATGAAGAAACAAAAATTCAAAAAATGAGGAGAGGCTTGGGAAACACCAGGGTAACTTTAGAAGCTCCAACATCCAAATCATAGGGGTGATGGAAGGAGAAGAAGTAAAGCAAAAAAATGACAATTTATTGGAAAACATACTGAAAGAGAACCTCCCTAATCTCACAAAGGAAATACTCTCCAGGAGGTCTAGGTAGCTCAGAGAGTCCCAAAGACATTGGACTTAAGGAAGCACACACCAAGGCACATCATAATTATATTACCTAATATTAAAGGTAAGGAGAGAATCCTTAAAAGCACAAGAGAAAAGGAGAGCATTATTTAAAAAGGAGTTGCCATAAGAATCAGCTGATCTCTCAAAAGAAACTTTGCAGGGAAGAAGGGACTGGAAACAGTATTCAAAGTCCTGAAAATCAAGGACCTCCATCCAAGATTACTCTATCCAGCAAAGCTATCATTTAGAATGGGAGGGCAGATAAAGTGCTTCCCAGATAATGTCAAGTTAAAGGAGTTTATCATCACCAAGGCCTTATTATATGAAATGTTAAAGGGACTTATCTAAGGACATTGCAAAAACTATAAACAGTAAAATGACCACAAACTCACAACCATTAAAACCGAACCTAAAAACAAAAAACAAAAGAACAGAAAGAAAAAATGTACTAAGAAAACCAAAAGAACAGGAACAGATCACATGGAGGGTTAGCAGTAGAGAGGGAGAGGGAGGAGAATGTGGGAAAAGGTACAAGGAATAAGAAGTGTAAATGAGAGGTACAAATAGATGGGGGGAGGGGTGAAGAATGGTATGGGTAATGGAGAAGCCAAAGAACTTATATGTATAAACCATGGACATGAACCAAGGGGGGGAATGATAGTGGTAGGGATCTATAGGGCAGAGGGGAATAAAGGAGAAAAATAAATGGGACAAGTGTAATATCATAATAAATAATATATATTAAAGATAAAAAAAAGAAAAAATATGTTTAAACCTAATATGATATGATTCCTTTCTCTTACTCCATTCAGCCTATTCCACCACCCCCCTTTTTCACTTGCAATGTAAATTTTACATTCTCTCTATACATTGCCCTGATTCTCTACTCTTATTAGTGTTCCTCCCTCTACAATGTCAAAAACATTGTTCTTTTAGTAGGTCATCTCATAGTTTCTCTCCTTTCTTATAATAGTCTTAGTATCTTTATACCCTTATTAATACAGGTTCATTTGTTTTTGATATTGGGAATGGAGGTGAGAGTTATTGTTTTGGGTGTGGGTTTGTTTCCTGGGCTGTATGGTTTTGTTCTGACAGCACCTGTACAGCAGCATACAAAATGCAGTGACTCTAGGGACTGTCAGTCAGCCAGCTGGAGGAAAGGATCCACCAAAGAATGAACCAACAACAATTAAAACATAATTACATCCAGAGAGCCAACATAAATGGCATACAATGCATCCAAAGACTAACAAATTCAGGACATTGAGGAGACTGTGCCACCGAACCCCACAGGTCTACCACAAATACACGGAGTCAAAGGAGATCACTTCCAGAAGAAAACAAGAAGAGTTACCCCTAAAATGGGGACACAAAGAAAAAAAAAACAAAAAAGAAAGGAAGAATCCTAGAAAGAGTGCTAAATGAAATAGAGTTAAGTAAACTACCAAACATCAAGTTCAACACATTGGTTATTTTGATAGTGGAAAGATGTAGGAGGAGTGAGTGGAAGTCACAATAAACTCATCCCAGGACTAGTCTGGAATTACAACTAAATTGTGGAGAAATTATCCAGAACAAACTGAACAATAGTGAGAGAGAAGCCTTATAATCTTGCACAGACAGGAGAACCAGTTTTGGCACAACCTGTCTGGTAAAGAGTACAGTGGAGACTCAAGAGGGGTGGCTCGGCACCCACAGGCAGCAGCACCAAAGGGATAATTAATCAGCAGTTTAGATCCCCTGAGAAAAAGGGTGTCTAAACCCTAAGATGGGATTCCAGGACTAGAACATCAGAGGTCAAAAAGTATACAAATAACCACTGGCAGTGAAAAGCAGAAGGTTGCTCTCTGCCAAAGATACAAAGAGCCATTTAAAGTTCCAACAGGCAAATTTTCATTTGCTGTCACTTACCAGGGGTTCCAGCAAAGACATGAACAGAGTGGGTTGGAGATGCCTGAAGAGAAACTGTGGATGGAAGCTTTGGGGAGAGTGGGGAGAGAGTAGCCACAGGGAACCTGGTGCTGAGTTGTCCCACAACTGGTGGCAGCCATTGCACTCAGGCAGACCACACCCCTTCAGTGGCAGAAGCCTGAGGGGAAACCATAGCCCAGCCCCCAGGAGAGACTGTGTGTCTCTGTGTTGCTTAAACCTGATGCCTGAGTGAAGAGTGACTAGATTAATAACTAAAGGAGACGGCCACAGACATAGATCCCTGGCAAAGGGAGCCAGTGTGAACTACAGATGCTTGAAGAGAGACTGAGGACAGAAATTTGGGGAGAGAACTGAGAGAGTGGCCACCAGGATCATGGTGCTGTGTCCTCTCCCATACTGCAACAGCTATCCTACTCAAGCAGACAACGCCCCTCAAGGGAGCAGAAGCATAAGAGGAAATAATAGTCCCAAACCCAGGAGGAATTCTGCACCTCCATATGGGGTGTATGTCTGACTGTTATGTGAAAAGTGACCAATTAAAAACAGAAGGAGACAACTATAGAAAACAGATCTCTGGTAGTCTTAGAGCAGGCTGCCTAAGGTCAGACTAGATCAACATCTGACACAAGAAGAGGCAGATCCAGAAGGGAAAAAAAAGTTACAAAAACTAAAGGGTATTGAGAAGAAATCCACTGTGGACTTCTCCATGATTAGTGATATTTTATTTTTTGCATAGCCTTTTAGCATTCATTTCATATCCAGCAAGTTTGTGCATAATAAGTCACTAGAATTTATACTATAGTTTATTTCTCTCCTTTCTTATAAGAATATTAATCTCTTTATATCCTTATTAATATTTGTTCATTTGCCATTGATATGGAGATTATGGGGGTAAGATATTTTTGCAGATGTGCTTTTGTTCCCTTAGATTGAGGTTTCCTTCTGCAACTAACTGTACAACAGCATACAAGATGTGGTGGGTGGAGAAAACCTCAGATAAACTGTTAGAGGGAAGGACCACCAAAGAATGACCAAACATCAATCAGAACCCAAAGACATCCAGAGAGTCAACATAATGGGCATCCCAACAGCAGCAGCTTCAGGAGATCAAGGAGACTGCACCACTGAATCTCACTGGTCCGCTACCATAGAAGTTCACATAACAAATTCAAGGAGTGAGAACAGATCAATTTAAGGAGAGACTAACAAAAGGAGTCTTACAAACAATGGGAAGACAAAACAATCCTAAAATGAAAGGAAAGGAGGAGGCATCACAAAGAATTCTAAATCAAATAGGGGCAGCTCATTTATCAGATATTGAGTTCAAAGCAATGGTTATCACAAAGCTCAATGAGTCCACAGAGAATTACCAAAAACTACAGGGAAATGACAATGAACTCACTGCAAACTATATCAACATGAAAAAGAAAATAGAAACTATCAACAAGGGCCAAGAGAAAATGAAGAACACAATTTCTCAACTGACAAACACAGTAGAAAAATTGAAAAGCAGACTAGATGAAGCAGAGGATCAGAGCAGCGAGCTGGAGGAAAAGGTAGAAAAAACACCCAGAAAGAGCAAGAAAAGGAAAAAAGACTCAGAAAGAATGAAGAGGGGTTAAGGGAAATGCAGGGCAACATGAAGCATAATAATATCCATATAATAGGGATACCAGAAGGAGAAGAAGAAGAATAAGGGGTAGGACAACTATTTGAAAATGTAATGATGGAAAACTTCCCTAATTTGATGAGAGAAAAAGTTTCACAAATCCAGGAAACACAAATCTAGTCCCCATCAAGAGGAACCCAAAGAGGCCCACTTCAAGAAACATCATAATTAAAATGACAAAATTGCAAGACAAAGAGAGAATCTAAAAGACAACAAGGGAAAAACAAGAAGTACCATACGAGGGAGCCCTGATAAGGCTTCCAGCTGACTTCTCAATGGAAAAGCTCCAAGCCAAAAGAAAATGGCAAAAAATATTCCAAGTAATGAAAACCAAAGGCTTGCAGCCAAGGCTACTTTACCCAACAAGTCTCTCAATTAAGATGGAAAGTCAAAAAAGGAGCTTCCTAGACAAAAGGAATATGAAAGAATGCACTTCCACCAAACCAGCTATGGAAGAGATGCTAAAGTGACTCCTCTAAGAAAAGGAAGGAAAAAGTGAGAAAGGGAGGTACGAACGCAGGTACGAAAAAATGGCAATGAATAAGTGCCTATCGATAATAACCTTATACATAAACAGATTAAATGCTCCAATAAAAACACATAGAATAGCTGAATGGGTAAGAAAGTATGACCCACACATATGCTGCCTACAAGAGACCCACCTCAGACAAACGACCTACACAGACTGAAAGTGAAGGGCTGGAAACAAAATTTCCAAAAAACGGACAGGAAAAAAAAAAGCCAGAGTAGCAATACTTATATCAGACAAAATAGACTTCAAAAAAAGGACCATAAAAAGAGACTCAGAAGGTCACTTCATAATACTCAAGGGATGAATCCATCAAGAAGACATAAACATTGTAAATATACATGCACCCAACATAGGAGCACCCAAATATATAAAGAAAATCTTGGAGGACTTCAGGAAAGATATTGACAGCAACACAATTTTACTAGGGGATTGCAACACTCCACTGTCAAAAATTGACAGATCTTCTAAACAAAATATCAACAAAGATATTGTGACACTGAACAATGTCTTAGATCAAATGAACTTAATTGATATTTATGGAGCCTTTCATCCCAAAGAAGCAAAATACACATTCTTTTCAAATGTACATGCAATGTTTTCAAAGATAGATCACATGATAAGTCACAAAATGAGCCTCAAAAAATTCAAGAAAATTAAAATCATATCAAACATTTTCTCCAACCACAAAGGACTGAAACTAGAAACCAACCCCAAGGGAAAAAATCTAAAACACTCAAACTCATGGGAATTGAATAGCATGCTATTAAACAATGAATGGGTCAGTAATGAGATAAAGAAAGAAATGAAAATTTCTGGAAACAAATAAAAAAAAGTCACAACAACCCAAACCTAGTGGGACACAGCAAAGGCATTTGTGAGAGTCAAGTTCATAGCAATTCAGGCCTACCTAAAAAAGATAGAAACATTTCAAATAGACAGTTTAACAATAGACAATCTACAATAACTGGAGGAACAACAACAAAGATAGCCTAGAGCAAGTAGAAGGAAAGGGATAATCAAATAAGATTTTAGTCACTTTTCCTTCCCTCCTCTGTTACTCCAATGATGTGAATGCTGTTATATTTGATGTTATTCCAGGAGTACCTTAAGTTTGCTTTTTTCCTCTTTATTTTTGTTATTCTGATTAGGTATTCTGCTATCTTTATATCCAGATCACTCATTCAATTATTTTGTCTCTTCTAATCTGCTTTTGATTCCTTCTAGTGTATTCTTTATTTCAATTATTCATTTATTTATTTCTCGGTGGTTCTTTTATCCTTTCTCTCTTCTTTTCTCTGTTTTCTATCCCTTTGTTGAAGTTCTCACTGAGTTTGCTTATTCTTCCCCTAAGTTCAGTGGGCAGTGTTTTGAGATCTGTATCTAGTAGATTATTTGTTTCCATTTCATTTATATCCTATTCTGTTGTTTTCTCCTGTTCTTTCATTTGGGACATGTTTCTTTGTCTCCTCATTTTTGTGAACTCCCTATTTTTATTTCTATGTATTAAGTAGGTCTATTATATTTCCTGGTCTCAACACAGTGACCTTATATAGACATTGTCTTGTGACACTGTCTGGTACAGTCTCCTTGATCACCTGAGGCAGCCACATGCTTCATGGGTGTCCCTTGTATGGTTTGTGTGTGCCCCTATTGTAGTTAGGACTTGATTCTTGCTAGCACATCTGTGGGTGGTGTTGACCCTCATGTTGACCAGCTATTAGTGTTGTGACTTCTGTTGATAAGCTGTAGTGCAGGGCTAACCCCCAAAGCAGGAGTCTATTTAACAGGACAATGTTGTCAGTGAGGCTGTTTTGATTTGCTGTTTGTGAAGCATTTTGGGTAGGGCTCTGGTGTGGTATAAAGCTGGCCATCAAACATGTTGCATCTGGACCTTCTTGAGAGTCCCTCTGGTAAAGGCTAAAATTAGCCAGTGTTTGTGTCTGGTTTGTGGTCACTTAGCAAGAGCTACAAATTGATCTGCATTAGTTGCCTCTTCTGTTGGGCTTGAGTCCACATAGATGGAGCTATGGTTACAGGCCAACAGTGACTGGTTATGCCAAATTTGGGGTTACCTAAAAGGAGTTCCAATGCCACTTGAGACCAGTGATTGTTTGTGCTGGACTTGTGTCCACTTAGCAGGAGCTACAGTGCACACCAAGGCTACTACTTATGTGGGATTTGCAGACCTTTGAGAAAATCTTTAGCTTAAACCCAAGGTATCCACCACTTATGTGTATTTTGTGGTCCTTTGTTGAGTCTTCAGCATGAGCCAAGTCCAACCAATTATGTGAAGGAGCCACTGGAAGAAGTACAGGCAATCAAGTCAGGTGGAACAGGATCTCAGGGAATCAGCTGGGCATGCTAAATGGTATTAGACCAATTGAAGCAGTAATTTGCTACATGTTTTTCCAGATAAGCAAGGTAGAAGGAGAGTTCATCATAGGAACAATGATACTTGCCAGAGCTTCTATTCCTAGAGAGAGTTGCCAGGCCCCTGTCCCTTCAGCCCTCACCCTGAACTTAGTCAATTTAGTTTCTCCCCACTGTCCTTAATATTTTTTTTAGCTTCTGCCCCTGTGCTGAGGCTTAGAGAGAGTGAGTTTGTGAGTCCTGATTCTGTGTGTGGGCCTACTAAGAGAATCAGTTTTTGCCTTTCTTAGACACAATCTCTGATAATTTTCACTGCCAGATGTTACAGCTTTCCTTGTCTCATCACTAACACCCCTGGATGGGGAGCTCACTGTGGGCTCGGACCTTTTGCTCTTCAGAATACACCTTGTAGTCAAGTATCCTTCTCATTCCATACTTGCCACAACATAAAGGTAGGACCTGACAGTTCCACACATCTGCCCCTTCTACCAGTCATATGTGGCTTTTTAATATTTTAATTATAGTAATTCTGTACAGCTAGCCTTCAGGCATTCTCGGTGATGCTTGTTCTAATGTTTAGTTGTAATTTTGATGTTATCATGAAAGAAGGTGAGCACAGAGTTTGCCTATTTGCCATCTTGACCAAAAGTCCCTATATCTATTAAGGAGCTTTTTTAGCATGAGATATGTTTTAATCCATGCCCTGTACAAAGGGTCTCTATAAACATCTTGTCAATATTCAAATCAATAAATGTGTAATATATTGCATTTGTATTCATATCATGTCCATATTTCTTGATCAAATCTGGGTTTTCCTGACAGTCATCAGCATTGTTGACAAGCAAGGGTTATTGTTTAAGACAATATTTGGCTGGATTCATTTGCTAATTGTTTTCTCTCCTTGAAGATGTGAATTAACTCAGGTGTGAAGTTATTGTCATACTTTGGTACATTACCGAGGCGCTTGGATAAAGGATTTCTTTTAAGAACTAGCAAAAAAAATTAAACTGAGGGAAAGCTTGCAGTGGAGCTGGAAATAACAGTCTTTGATAAACAAGGTAAAACTACATCCAAAATTAAATAATGGTTTGACAAATGATCCTGCTGCAAGCACTCCATTACACTGTTTCTCTGATATCCCCTTGATAAGGTCAGGAGCTGGTACATACTCAAATCTTATAAATATTGTCTTTTGAGACTGATGCAGAAATAAATTTAAAATTAGATGCACATTTGGAAATAAAATTAAGAAGCAGCCTGAAACACATTACAGGAAAATATTATTTATTAGATTATTTATTACTAAAATTCCAACCATTTCAGTATCAAAGCTGTATTGAGCAAAATCAAAGGTGGTGGTATAAATGCACCAAGCAATGATTAAGTTAAGTTTCTTCTGTTAATACAAGATGAATGACTATGTTGCAAATCTCTAGAAAAGGCATGAAGAAACTGAGACTTAATAAGCTGATAACCAAAAATAGTTTGGCCTATAAGTGCTTTATATATTTTTATAATGACACTCATTCTATATTTCAAAATGAGTCCATACATCCTGCCAACCAGTGGTTGCTGGCATTTATTCAACACCAACAGGAATCCCCAATTTAAGATGAAATAAAGGGGGACAATTTATTCAGTGCAAACATCTCAAATGTGATACAGTCCAGCTGTGGAACAGCATGGCTATGAGATAGTTCAGTAGTGAGTGATAGAGCTCAATTATAATATAGCATGGCTATGGCCCTGGCCAGGTGGCTCAGTTGGTTGGAGCATTGTCCTGTACACCAAATGGTTGTCAGTCCATCCCCCAGTTGAGGCACATATGATCCCTAGTCTGGGTGTGTTCAGCAGACAGCCATTTGTCTCTTGACAGATGTTATCTCTTTCACATTTATATTTCTCCCTCTGCCTTCTTCCCTCCCTTCCTCTCTCTAAAAGCAATGAAAAATGTCGTCAGGTGTGGGTAAAAAAATAATAAAAATAGCCCTGGCTGGTATAGATCAGTGGATTGAGCACAGGCCTGCAAACCAAATGGTCCCTTGTTTGATTCCTAGTCAGGGCACATGCCTGAGTTGTGGGCCAGGTCCCTAGTAGGGGCCTCATAAGATGCAACCACACATTGATGTTTCTCTTTCTCTCCCTCTCTTTCTCCCTCCCTTCCCCTCTGTCTAAATATAAATTTAAAAAACCTTTAATAATAGTAACAACAACAACAACAACAACAGAACATGGCTGTGGAGCAGCAAGCCTGTGAGATAGTTCAATAGTGAGTAATACAGATCAATAATAATACAGCATGACTGTGAAGCAGTGTAGCTGTGAGGCAGCCCTGGGATAAGGTGGCTCTGGGATAAGGTGGCTCTAACGTTGCATCTCAGTCCTAGTATTGTCCTACTCTGAACTAACAAGACAGCTCCACTGAGATGGTTTTAGTCCAGCCCAGTAAGACAGCTTCAATGTGATGGATACAGCCAGGGAAATGTAAACCTCAGTGGAAACAGAATGTGTGTGCCCTTTGATTTATAGAGAGATGCTCCCACCCCTTGTCTGTGTTTGTTTGCATTATCATGCAAATGAGAATTGCAAATCCTCACACTTTTTGATCCAAAAAGCTCAGTCCTGATCTGTCAGAATAAAGCTGGTCTGATTGGTCAGTAAAAATGTTAATTAGTACATAGTTGCACTATTAGGGGAATTTTTAGCCCTATCCATTGAAGTACAGTTTTAAGAACTCCTTTATAAGAGTTGGTTCTAACAGCAGAAACAGCACAGGCAAAAAATTCACTGTAGGTTTCTCTATAAAGGCACTTTGCATGAGAGGCCCCTGTTCAGCAACAGCTGCTACACTGTTTTAAATATAAATCCAGTTAGCCACAAGGACTGACAATTCCATGAAGGATACATTTCCTTATTTTCTTTTTTTTTAAGATTTTATTTATTTTATTTTTTTAGAGAGGGAAGGGAGGGAGATAGAGAGAGAGAGAGAAACATCAATGTGCAGTTGCTGGGGGTTATGGCCTGCAACCCAGGCATGTACTCTGGCTGGGAATTGAACCTGCGAGACTTTGGTTCACAGCCCACACTCAATCCACTGAGCTACGCCAGCCAGGGCCTATTTTTCTTATTTTCTATGATATGCATCCTTTTCTTTAACCATGGACCCTTACGGAACTTATCAGTTCTCATATAACTTCTCAGTTTTAGATAGTTTTATTTACAAATAATCAATCAGAAGGTACAAAGAACAAGGAAGCTTCAATTTCTGCATAAAATGCAGTGAGCACAGAATATGTAATATATGTAATATTTTTAAAAGGCATATGACAAAAACAGGAATGCTTTTATACTTTTAGTTATATGTGTGAAAAGATGTGTGATTCTGAGTTTTATTGAGGTGAGGAAAGCTCTTTTGGTACTAAAATAATATGATTTGGTAAATAGTATACTTTAAGTTAAAAAACTGTGATGATAAGCAAAATATTGCTTTTCACTGAATCTTTTCTCATTTCTAATATTTAAAAATATGTTCTAAAAATAATAACATATTTTTTAAATTAAAAAATGTGTTCTGACCTAGCTGGTGTGGCTCAATGGAATGAGTGCTGGCCTGTGAATCAAAGGGTTGACAGTTCCATTCCCAGTCAGGGCATATGCTTGGGTTGTGGGCCAGGTCCCCAGTAGGGGGTGTGCAAGAAGCAACCACACATTGATGTTTTTCTCCCTCTCTCTCTCTCCTTCCCTTCTCTAAAAATAAATAAATAAATCTTTTAAAAATTGCATCCTTTATTTGCTAAAATATCAACACCATTTTAAGTGTCCTTCCTTTTAGTAAGAGAAAAGTAATTACAGTTTTCCCATTAAGTTGTGGCCTAGGCAGAGTGGGAAGATGAGACCATTTACAAGTATTTACTCATAAATTTTTGTGCTTCAGAATGTTTGTAGCATGTCTAGGATCTGGGCTGTATTGACCCCACACCAAGGTTATATTCCAATTCTTCAGAAACTAAATTCTATTACTTCAGGTATGGGAAAATTTTGAACCAAAACACCAAGTTCTGGTGTTTTGGTTCAAAATTCTGAGTGGTCCAAGTTCTGAGAACCAAGTTCTCAGAATGTCTCTGCAATCATCATAATAATGTATCAGAATTCTGAGTGGTCCAAGTTCTGAGAACCAAGTTCTCAGAATGTCTCTGCAATCATCATAATAATGTATCAGAAACATTTAAATGCACTCCCACATGAAAAAAGTAGTGTAGAAGCAAAAGTTGAGGATATTGTTAAACATTTCTTAACTCCTGAACACTTTTAAGTTATTTAACTTTAAGTCACATATCACTTTGTTAAGACTATTAAAACATTCTATACTGTTCAAACATTAGAATTATTAAAAACATGTATTGATGTTTTATTAATGAAAAAGAGAAAGTGAATCATTTATACTATCCATCCACACAAATCAACACCCATTAAACAGTAGGTAATTTTCTAACTGAATATGCCAACTGTAGAACACAGAAATCACCCATGAATATAGATTTCAAAAAATAAACACCTAGTGCAAAATCTGTATTACACCATTTTTTTGTTCAACTTTATTTTCATTGTCAACACTATTAGAGATGTCCTCATTTGCCTGCCCCTTTGTCCCCCTGCACTCAGCCTCAACCCTTGCCCCTCTGTCAATAGCCAAATTGTTTTGTGTGTTTGTGGGTTACACATGTATGTTCTTTGCCTAATCTTTTTTTTTTAAAGATTTTATTCATTCACTTTTTTCAGAGAGGGAAGGGAGGGAGAGAGAGAGAGAAACATCAATGTTCAGTTGCTGGGGGTCATGGTCTGCAACCCAGGCATGTACCCTGACTGGGAATCAAACTTGAGACACTTTGGTTCACAGCCCATGCTCAATCCACTGAGCTACACCAGCCAGGGCTTCTTTGCCTAATCTTTTCACCTTGTTTCACATCATCCTCCCTAACTCCTCCCCTCTGATGGCTTAAGTAAAATTCTAAAAATACTATAGTGAAGAAAGAAAGAACTCCTACCTTTTGCAACAGCATGGATGGGACTGGAGAATATTACACTAAGTGAAATAAGTCAGTTGATGAAAGAAAAATATTATATGATTTCACCTATAAGAGGAATCTACTGAATAAAATAAACTTATGAGCCAAATAGGATCAGAGACATGGAAACATGGAACACACTGACAGTGGCTGGAGGAGAGGGGGAAAGGGGGTAACGGTGGAAATAAGGGGAAGGCACTAGTCAAAGAACACATATGAACATATGAATGACCTATGGACATGGACAATGATGTAGGAATTGAGTGTGGGAGTGGGGGTGGGCTGGGTGGAGGAGGGAAAAGGGGGTAAGTTGGGATAACTGTAGAAGAATAAACAAGAATAAAAAAACTAAAAATTATGTAATAATTTACTTTCGATTATTTTAGAGGACATCATTTGAATTATTATAATTTTGAAACATTAAATATGAATAGCATCTCATTATGTATAACAATGTGCAGTCTTCTTCTGAACCAAAAAAAATTTCACAATAATTTTTTTGTCATAGAATTTGTTTCTGTGCTGAAGGTTAGTCCTGTCCAGCATAACTGACCAAAGTGAGCAAAGATTTTGGTGAAGTAAAAAGATGAGTAAACAAGTGTATTCCTACTGTCCAGAAACACCTGCAAGTGTCTTGAAATATGCTGGTCCTAGTTATGAGAACCTGTTTTTCCTCATCCTGATTTAAAAAAGGATGTGACCTAGTTAATCAATACTCAGGGGATATCCTATATTTTATGATGAAACACAGAGTAAAATAATACACAACTTGTCTTTCTATGACTAACATAAAAATCAAATTATTCACTCTAGTCCATGAGATACACAGCAGTTAAACAGCTAGAGCCTGTCTTCCAGGTTAAAAAGAAAAAAAAAAAAACTCATCCCTCTTGAAAAAAAATTAACTGCTAAAATAGACTGAGGTAAAAATGGAGTTCTGTTTCAGTCTTCAGTCTTTTTTCTTTTTTAATATTGTATTTAAGCAGAATAAAAACTCAGATCTTTGCCTTGAGCAAATTTCACTTTCAAGCCTCACATTCTGGAACCCTGTTTAACTACAAAGATGAGCTACCCTTGTGCCAACTCTAAAATCAGTGAAGTCCACTGTTGAAGAATAGAGTATGGGTAAGTGGTGTTCCAGTTCCTGTCAAAAATTGCTCTTGTGGACACTTGTGACTGCTTCCTTTTTTTTTTTTTCACCATAACCTCAATGGATTAGTTAATACAACAAAGTTAACACAGCCTAGACCGCTCAATGGTAGAAAAACAGAGCCATGGCTATTGTTTTTCTTCTGAGTTATCAGGACGGAGAATGATGAGGGAAAGTGTGTTCCTAATGTAGGCTTCAGTCAAATGGCAGAAATAATTTTCTTTTGCCAAGATGACTTGTTTTCCAAAATTATAATTGAGTTCTTCAAAGTAGAAATGTATGTTTACTAAACAGGAATATAAAAGGAAAAGGATAGATAGATGGATAGATGTTAAATGATAGATGACAGATTTATAGACAGATTAATATATAGATTTATATATTATATATAATATATATGATATATAACATATGTAATATATATAATAGATAGATGATAGATGTAAAGGTATTTATTATAAGGAATTGGTTCACACAATTATGGAGGCTGGCAGGTCCCAAGATCTGCAGGGTAAGTCAGTAAATTGGGTACCCAGGAGGGACGATGATATTCCATAACAAAGTGCAGAATGCTGGTGAAATCAGGAAGAGTCATTGTCCCCATATTAGATCATGAGCAGCAGGAATTCTCTCTTAATCAAGAGAGCACTAGCCTTTTTGTTCTATTGAGGCCTTCAGATGATTGAATAAGCCCATTTACATAAAGGCACTCTGCTTTACTCAACCTATCAGTGCAAATATGTCTTTAACCTATCAATGTCAGTATGTTTTTTTTTCTAAAACACAGTCACAGAAATACCAAGAACACTTGATTAAATATCTGGAAACCTCATGGATCAGTCAAGTGGACACAAAATTAATCATCACACCTTATGAGTTAGTTTATCTTATGTGCAGGGCCAACTCCAAGTTTACTCCTGACTTTAGGTCTACTCTTGGATCATTTTTGGCTGTTACTCACACTAAATGTGTAGAATGTTTAGATGCTTCTTTTATTTGATCTTCATTAACTTGATGTCAGGTTAAACCACTTTTTTATTTAGCTTAAATTTTTGTTTTTAATTAAACTTACAGGGGTAATATTGGATAATAAAATTATACAGATTTCAAGAATACCCTTCATCTGTGTATTGCATTGTGCATCCACTACCCAAGGTCAAATGATCTTCCATCACCATATATTTGACCTCTTTTACCTTTTACTATCCTTCACCACTCCCTTCCCTCTGATATCTGTTGGGGACCATGCTGTGTAGTTTCAGAGACTATAGCCCCATGAGAACACACCTTGAAAGAGGCTAATAAGTCTCCCTGGAAAACCAGGAAATGCAGGTGGCAGCACAACGTGACTATTACACCAAGGATTCCCATGAGAAATCAGGCCTGAAATATACATTGCATGCCTTTGAAGCTTGCTCTGCCTTGAGATGACCCTGGTGATATAAATCAGATGATTAAGTTCAAAGCATAGGGAGTGAACTCTTTGTCTTCATGAAATACACCTTTTCAACCATCTGGCATCAGCATGCCTCACCAAACCTGGCCAGAGATGATCTCTATGATCTCTGTGTTTCTTCAATTATTACTTGTAGATAATGCCAGTTTCTTAATGTGTATAGCCTTTTGGACATTGATTGATAAGTTAAGCATGTATGCTGTATTCCCCTACACTTTCCGATCCTAATAAAAGCTGTTTCAGAGAAGGGTTGGGGACATTCTCTACTAGAGGGAATCACCATTCCCTTTCCCACCAGAACAACAGATTGTGTCTAGCATAACTTATTTTCATTTGTGATAGTTGGAAGAAACTCCATGGGATGGAGTTCTCCCACAGATACCTACCATACATTTGTTTGTGTCTATGAGGTTTTTTGTTTGTCTTGTTTGTTCATTTGTGGCTTATATATTCTGTATGTAAGTGAAGTGACACGGTTCTTAACTTTTTCCATCTGACTGATTTTGCTTAGCATTATATTCTCAAGATCTAACCATGTTCTTGCAAATGGCAGTTTTCATTTTTTCTTATTGCTGAGTACTATTCCATTGTATATTGTACCACATCTTTTTTAACCAATCATCTATGGAAGACACTTTGGTTCTTTCATGTTTTGGGCACTGTGAATAATGTTTCAATTAACATAATTGTATATATCTTTGCAAATAAATATTTTTGGTAAATACCCAGAAGTGGACTTTCTGGGTCATACAGTAACTCTAACTTTTAATAATTTGAGAGAGTTCCATACTATTTTCCATAGTTGGCTGTACCAGTTTACATTCAAGCCAGCAGAGAATAAGAATTTTTTTTTAGATTAAACCACTTCATTTCCATACTCTTCGTTATAACTTAAAAGTGTAGAGATCAAGATATAACATTGACTTATTTCATTTCTTTATAAATATCTTTTCTGTTTTTCTTTATAATTTTGTGTTAATCAATGCTCAGACCAATTCTCTGAGTACCTAGAAATGCTGCCAGTATACATTATCAATAAAGCTACATTATACGAAAGTAATAATTGGCATTTCTAGATGAAACATCTCAATCAAAAGATTAAGTTATCTGATCATTGACAAAAAAAGCAAAGGAAAATCAATTGAAAAGGGTAGATTTTTTTTCCAATGGTGCTGCAACACTTGTGCAAAAAGCAAATGTGTAAAACCCAGACCAGCTTTTACAATATAACTTCTAGAGGAAATAATAGGAGAAACATCTACATGACCTGGGGTTTAGTAATGGATTTATTGATATAACAGTAAAAGTATGATCTCTAAAAGAAAAAGTATTGATAAACTGGATTGTATTAAAACAAAAAAAACTGGGGGAAAATATTTGAAAACATGTATCTGATAAACAGATTGTATCTAAATGTACAAAGAATCCTGACCTGGCTGCTGTAGCTCAGTGGATTGAGCGCAGACTGCAAACCAAAGCATCACAGGCTCGATTCCCAGTCAGGGTACATGCCTGGGTTGCAGGCCACGGCCCCCGGCAACCACACATTGATGTTTCTCTCTCTCTCTCATTTTCTCCCTCCCTTCCCTCTCTAAAAATAAATAAATAAAATCTTTTAAAAAATGAAAAAATAAATATACAAAGAATCCTTAAACTCAATAATAAGAAAAATCTAACTAAAGAATTGTCAGACCCCTCTCTCTCTCTCTCTCTCTCTCTCTCTCTCTCTCTCTCTCTCTCTCTCTCTCTCTCTCTCTATATATATATATATATATATATATATATATATTTTATATATTATATAATATGTGTGTGTGTGTATACACAGGGAAATATATATATTTCCCTGGCTGGTATGCTCAGTTGATTGAGGGTGGCCTTTGAACGAAAGGGGCACTGGTTTGATTCCCATTCAGGGCACATGCCTGAATTGTGGATCAGGTCCCCATTGCAGAGTGCATAAGAGGCAACCACACACTGATATTTTGTTTCCTTGTTTTCTTCTCCCCTAGCCCCTCTCTAAAAATAAATAAATACATATATTTTTAAAGAGGTATATGTATTAAGAGGGGAAGATGTCAGTAGAGTAGGTGAAAGTCACATTCACAACCTCCCAGAACCAAAGTAGAATTACAACAAAAACTTTTTAAAACTTCTTTTATTGTATTTAAGTACAGCTGTCTCTATTTCCCCTCACCACTCCCCACAACCCCAGCCTTTCCCACCTGTCACCCCTGATTCTACATCCCCTAGGTTTTGTCTGTGTGTCCCTTATAGATGTTCCTGAAATCCCTTCCCCATTTTCCTCCTTTATCCTCTCCAACCTCCCCTCTGGTTACTATCAGTTTTTTTCTTAATTTCAGTGTTTCTGGTTATATTTTGATTGCTTGTTTGTTTTGTTAATTATATTCCACTTAAGGGTGAGATCATATAGTATTTGTCTTTCACTGCCTGACTTATTTCACTTAGCAAAATGCTCTCCAGTTCTGGGCATGCTGTCATGGAACTAAAGATAAGAGCTCCTTCTTTCTTTCTCTTCCCTTGTGTAAATGGACCATAGTTTCTTTATCCATTCATTTACTGATGGGCACTTAAGTTGCTTCTAGCTTGTCTAATTTAAATTGTGCTGCTTTGAACATTGGGGTACATAGGTTCTTTTAAACTGGTCTGTCAGGGTTCTTAGGATATAATTCCAACAGTGGAATTGCCAGGTCAAAAGTCAGTTCTATTTTCAGTTTTCTGAGGAAATTCCATACTGTTTTTCACAGTGGCTGTATCAGTCTGCATTCCCATGAACAGTGCACTAGTGTTCCCTTTTCTTTATATCCTCTCCAACACTTGTTTGTTAATTTGTTTATGATGGTCATTCTGACCAGTGTGAAGTGGTATCTCATTGTGGTTTTAATTTGCATCTCTCTGATGGCTAGTGATGCTGAGAATCTTTTCATGTGTCTCTGGGCACTCTGTATGTCCTCTTTGTAGAAGTGTTTGTTCAAGTCACTTGCCCACTTTTTAATTGGTTTGTTTGCCTTCCTGGAATGGAGTTGTGTGAGTTCTTTATATATTTTGGAGATCAAACCCTTTTCTGAGGTATCATTGGCAAAGATGTTTTCCCATACAGTTGGTTTTCTATCCTTTTACTGCTCTTTTCTTTAGCCGTGCAGAAGATTGCTATTTTGACAAGATCCCATTTATTTATTCTTTACTTTATATCCACAATCAAATTTTAAAAGAATCAACCTAAGTAACCACAGAAAGATTAGCTGAAGAGGAGTCTTATAACCAAGGATTTAAAGAACCAGCCACATCAAGATTGCTAGGAAAGGTGGAGATGCAAAAACAGCTACTTCTGCACCCACATACTGCAGCTAAGAATGCAGAGAAATGTGGAGTGTCAACTCCATGCTAGGCTCCCTAGTCTGAAGTTCCAGAACCAGGACAAAACACCCACATAATGCCTAGCTGTTGAATCAATGGAGATTCTTTCTGCCAAGTAGATAGAGGAGTATGCTAGAAACTCAGACACTCTCTTAAACATTCAGTGCATAAAATCTTGTTCATGGCCACTCACCATGAACTTCAGTTGAGGAAGGGATAATCAGAGTGAACTGAAGTCATGCAAGGACAGACTCAGTTTTGTGGCTCTGAGAAAACAGCTGAAGGCACAGCTTCCAGAATATCTCTGCTTAGTCCCTCTCCCATACCACCCACAGACATTAACTTTCCTGGGTTGAGCACTCCCCTTCAAATTTTGTTGGCATTAAGGAATGAAATAGCCCAACCCTCTTGACTTCCTTTCATGTAGCCCTGCTGGGCTCATGCCCAGTGGAGAAGTCTGCTGGCTGAGCCATTGGTATAAACTCCTTCACTTTCCAGATCAGTGCAACCAATCCAGTGCACATCCCTCCCTTCACTTGGAAAATCTTGGTATTTGGGCTTGATAAACTCTGCTGCCCTTACCATGATGAATCCCTGAGACTCTGCTCATCAACAAAAGCCTGAGGGCACATAGCAGCTGGTGGCAGCTGACTTTGGAGTAACTTAAAACTGTTGCTCAGTAGCCTCTGACCTAGAATTGGTGCTAAGTTTAATCTATATCAATCTGGTGAACACCACTTATCCCTAATGGTGACTTACTATAAACCTCTCTCACACAACTCATATACTACCACAGGCTTTTTTAGTGACTGAGCTTATCAGATAGCTGGCAAGCAGAGTGAATCTCAGACCCTCAGGGCCTTTTGCTAACCTTCCCCAGGCTCAGTGATGGTGGAAGCCAGCCTTGGTGGACAGCTGATTCTCTTTATGCAAACCTATATCTAGCAGAGGATGTCATAAACTATGTACCACTATGTAGCACCAAAGAAGTAGCCAAGTGCCATTCATAGACCATGCTTGACATTGATCTGTACTAGAGTCCCTCCCAAGCAGCCATAGAACAAACACACCTAGTGGTGCAATTAAAGCACACCAAAGCATGACCCAATTAGCTTCACAAGAGGTACACTCAAAGGGAGATGTCAGTAGGCACTAGATATTGTTGGGGCAAATTCAACTTTGTGAAGTCAGCTCCCACATAGGAGTTCTTGCATAGTGGTTAGAGCCAATTCTGACAGCTAGTTGGAAGGGGCTTTCCACACGTGAATCAGCCAACAGCAAGAAAGACTCAACAACAACAAGAAGGCTCACATAAAACTAAAACTAAACATTACTGGAGCACCTAGATCAGGTGACCAAGAAGGCTGCACCACTGAGCACCAAAATACACCTACTGTTTAAGGACACTATACTAAGACTATGAAGCATAGCATATCTGTCTAATACAAAGAAACACATACAAAGAGATAGTTAATATATGGAGACAGAAAAAAAACAGACCCTAAATTTAAAAAAGGAGAAAGTCCTTAAAACAAAGAAATAAATAAAAATGGAGGCAACCAAGCTGCCAGATACAGAGTTCAAAACAGTGTTTATAAGGATAGTCCAGAAACTTCAACACAAAGACAGCAATAAGAATAAAGGACATAGAAAACAAAAAAATAACCAGTCAGAAATGAAGAATATACTAGAAAGAATTACCAGCCATCTAAATAAAGCAGATGATTCAATAAACAAGTTGGAAGACAAGGTAGCAGAAAACACCCAGTGAGAACAGCAAAAAGAAAAACTAAAAAAAAAAATGAAGATAGTCTAGGGAACCACTATGACAATATGAAACATAAAAACACACACATCACAAGGTTACCAGAAGAAATCAAAAGACATCAAGATAAATAATGGTTGAAAAATTCCCATACTTGATTAAGGAAAAAGACACACATTCTGGGAACTGCACAGAGTCCTAAATAACATGAACCCAAATACACCCATACCAAGACAATTATGATTAAAATGACAAAGTGAGAATTTTAAAAGTCATGAGAGAAAGACTTACAATGGAGCTTGTATTAGCCTATCAGACAATTTCTCAACAGAAACATTTCAGGCAAGAAGGGATTAGAACAAGATATTAAAAGTGATGAAAAACAAGGACCTACCACCAAGACTACTCTACCCAGAAAGGCTATTATTTAAAAATGAAGGACATAGGAAGATGGGGGTGATGTAAGTGGGAGTAGAGCCCACTTCACCCTGCACACAGGTGGAACACCTAGCTGATCTTCTAAGGAACAGAATGAACAGCCAATGAATTCCCAGCATATATGAAGGTCGGAAGCCAAAATTATAGAAGACATTGAAAAACATACAGCAATGAGATTGCGTTGGAATGGTAAGGTCCCTGGGACTAGCAATGTTCCTGGTAAGGGATGGTAAGGTCCCTGGAACCTGCCAGTGCCTGCTGCAGGATCCCTGGACAAGAGCCAAATCAACAGCTGAAGTCACTGGGTGCAGGGGACCAAAGATGAAGTGGGAGACACACAGAGGCAGTGTTCACATGCTAGGAATGTAGATGCCAGCTGGGTCATTACCAGACAAATTGGGGATCCAGGTGACACCTTGAAAAGTGAGAAGAGTTAGGCCATGACAAACCCTGGCCCAGATAGTCTCTGCTCTGGTTGGAAAGTTGGGCTATGTGAGAGGCCAGCACTTTTTAAGAGTAGCAGGCT
Source organism: Phyllostomus discolor (assembly GCF_004126475.2). Taxonomy (NCBI): domain Eukaryota; kingdom Metazoa; phylum Chordata; class Mammalia; order Chiroptera; family Phyllostomidae; genus Phyllostomus; species Phyllostomus discolor. The sequence goes on along the minus strand of NC_040903.2, from coordinate 111,191,645 downwards.
TGAACATGAGGATTTTGTTCAACAAAAGGTTCTTGGTCACTGTTTAGGTAGCTCTCCTGCAGTGGCTACACTCACCACCTAGGACACTCCCCAGCAGCCACCATGGCCATGCCTCAACTACTGCAGCCATAACCACTGCCAGACCCTTGACCCCACCACTGCAGCTGTGGCAGTGCCTGCACCCACTAGAAGCCTGGCTGGCTCACTAAGAGGAAGTGGGAAGCACCCCTCTGAAGAGGAGAGAAGCAGGGCTCAGGGAGTTAGAGGTCCCCATAAAGACTTAACTCAGTTAGGGAGCTGAAGTACCCTGAAGAGACTTTGAGAGTGCCTGGCATCTAGGACAGCAAAGAGGGAGAAGGTGGTGTGTGAGTAGCCCCTAATAAGTGCACTTCAAAGATGGCACAACTGGGGGATTAAAGGCACCAGCCTCGAACAGATAGAAGTCGGGGCCCAGCAGAGAATGGAGGACCTGGGCAGGAGGTTGAGTAATTCTGAAGATTATCACCTAGACTTTGCCCTATCCTCCAGAAACCATAAGAAGAGAGAAAAGTGAAGCCAAACTCTCCTCAGCCTGCAGCATCCAGGAAGACCAGCAGAACTCACTTGGCAGGTTTCAAGCCAGCAAAAGGCTTTTTTATCATTATTATTGTTTTTTTTCCCAAGTGAGACAATTAGACCTAGAGCTGTGAAACATCCAGAGATAGACCCAAAGAGGGAACACAACATCAGACAACAACATACAGCAACATCATACTCAAAGGGCAAAAACTAAAAGCTTTCCCACTAAGATCAGGACCAAAACAAGAATGTCTGCTTTCAAGACTCCAGTTAAACATAGTATTGGAAGTCCTAGCCACAACGAAATAAAGGCATCCAAATTAGAAAACAGGAAGTAAAACTGTCATTGTTTGCAGATGACATGATAGTGTACATAGAAAATCCTTGCTCTGGCTGGCGTAGCTCAGTGGATTGAGCACAGGCTGGGAACCAAAGTGTCCCAGGTTCGATTCCCAGCCAGGGTACATTCCTGGGTTGCAGGCCATAACCCCCAGCAACCGCACATTGGTGTTTCTCCCTCTCTCTCTCTCTCTCTCTCCCCCTCCCTTCCTTCCCTCTCTAAAAATAAATAAATAAAATCTTAAAAAAAAAGAAAATCCGATAGATTCCACCCAAAAAACTACTCAACCTAATAAAGCAGAAGGATACAAAGTCAATATTCAGAAATCAAAGGCATTTTTTATACACCAACAATGAAATATTAGAAATAGAAATCAGGAAAAAAAGTCCCATTTGATATTTGAACAAGGAAAATGAAGTACCTAGGGATAAGCCTAACCAAGGGGATAAAAAACATAGACTCAGAAAACTATACAACACTGAAGAAAGAAATTAAGGAAGACACAAACAAATGGAAGCATGTACCATGTTCAATGATTGGAAGAATTAACATCATCAGAATGTCCACACGACCCAAAGCAATTTATAGATTCAACTCAATCACTATTAAAGTACCAATGACATATTTCACAGATATAGAACAGACATTTCAAATTTCATTCAGAACTGTAAACAACCCTGAATAGCTGCAGCAATTTTGAGAAAGAGGAACAAAGTAGGAGGGATCACCATGCCTGATATCAAACTGTATTACAATGGCATTGTAATCAAAACAGCCTGGTACTGCCATAAGAACAGACACATAAACCAATGGAACAGAATAAATAAAGAGCCCAGGAATAAATCCAAGTCTCTATGGTCAATTAATATTCAACATAGGGTACAGAATCATAAAATAGAGTAAAAATAGCCTCTTTAACAAATGGTGTTGGGAGATCTGGAGAGCTACATGAAAAAAAAAAAATGAAACTAGACCACCAATTTACACCATACACAAAAATAAATTTAAGGTGGATAAAAGACTTAAATATAAGTCATGACACCATAAATGTCCTTCATGAGAACATAGGGAGGAAATTCTCAGATATTCAATTCAGCAATATTTTCACTGATATGTCCTCTAGAGCAAGGTACAAAAAGGAAAGAATAAACAAATGGGATCTCATCAAAATAAAAAGCTTCTGCACTGCTAAAGAAAACAGCTCTAAAATGAAAAGAGAACCAACTATAAGGAAAATATATATTTGTCAATGATACCTTGGACAATGGTTTGATCTCCAAAATATATAGAAAACTTATAGGACTCAACTCCAGATAAACAAACAACTCAATTAAAAAGTGGACAAAAGACCTGAACAGACACTTCTCCAAAGAGGACATACAAAGTGCCCAGAGACATGAAAAGATCTCAGCATCACTAGCCATCAGAGAGATACAAATTAAAAACGCAATGAAATACCACTTCACACCAGTGAGAATGACTATCATAAACAAATCAACAAACAAGTGTTGGAGAGGATGTGGAGAAAAGGGAACTCTAGTGTATTCTTTGTGGAAATGTAGACTGGTGCAGCAACTGTGGAAAACAATATGGAATTTCCTCAAAAAAGTAAAAATGGAACTTCATTTTGACCCAAAGATTCATTGTTGAGAATATACACTGAGAATCCTGAAACACCAGTTCAAAAGAATACACCCTTTGAGACAGCATGGATGGAACTAAAGAGCATTATGCTAAGTGAAATAAGCCAGGCAGTAAAAGACAAATATCACATGATCTCACCTTTAAGTAGAACCATATCAACATAAACAAGCAAGAAAAATATAACCAGAGACATTGAAATTAGGATCAAACTGACAGTAACCAAAAGGGAAGTGTGAGGGGGAAATGTGGGAAAGGGCAAGGGTTTTCAGGAACAACTATAAAGGACACACGGACAGGACCAAGGGGGTGTGGAATCAAGGAAAAGAGGTGGGGAGGCTGGTGTGCAGGGGACTAGTGGCAGGAAAATGCAGACAACTGTACTTGAACAACAATAAAATAAAATAAAATAAATAAAACAAAATAATTAAATTAAATTAAATTAAATTAAAAACTAAACAGAGGCTATAAATGGAAGAAAGAAAAATAATGTTAAATGCCAGTATAATAAATGTTCCAATAAAAAATGATAGTGTAGCTGAGTGGATAAGAAAACTAGACCCAGATATCTACTGTCTACAATGAGCACCTTAGATAAAAGATACACAAACTGAAAATAAAAAGATGGAAAACTATATTTAATGAAAAAAAGACCTGAATAGACACTCCTCCAAAGATGACATACTGATGGTAAATGGACATACAAAAAGACACTCAATGTCACAGACACTCAATCTGTCAGAGAAATGAAAATTAAACCACAATAAGATATCATCTCACACTTTTCAAAATAGCTACCATCAATAAATTAACAAACAAAAAAGTGGTGAGGATGTGGAGAAAGGGGAACTCTTGTGCATTGCTGGTGGGATAGAGGATTGATATAGCCACTGTGAAAATAGTGTGGAGTTTTCTCAAAATTAAAAATACACTTTGTTATAAACTTGCTATTCTACTTCTGGGGATTTTCTAAAGAAACCTGCTATTTGAAAGAATATATACAGCCATATGTTCATTGAAGCATTATTTACAATAGCCAAAATTTAGAAGCAAACCAAGTACTCATCAACAGACAAGTGGATAAAGAGGACGCAGTACATATGTTCAAAGGAATACTATTCAAACATAAAAAATGTAAGAAATATTACTATGTGCACAGTTCTAGCCAAAATGGAGGCATAGGAAGAAATACTTTGCTTCCTCAGACATTCAAAAGAAGGATAACAACCAATTAAAAACAACAAACAACCAGAAGTGTCAGATAATCAAACTGCATGATATTTTGACCACCATGGAGTTAAAGAAACGTTTATCCAGACCAATAGTAGGGGCAGAGATAGGAGACAGGCAGCCAAGCGGGAAGATGTGTGGCAAGGCAGCCAACCACGTGGGTGAGGTGGGGCTGACTGAATGGGAAACTAAAGACTCAAAACCTCTAGCAGTAAAACACTGTGAGGGTTGTGATGGCAGGAGAAACTCTCAATCTCACAGGAGAGTTCCTTGGAAAGCAGAGCTAGAGCCAAGCAGCATCGTTCCTTCTCTGACCCCTCCTCTAAAGACAGCACCACAACGAAGCAAAAAGGGTTGCCCAGCCCTGGGGAATACCTAAGGCTCTTCCCCCTTAAAACTTAACCAGTAGAACAAAGCAAAGAAATATGACCCAAATGAAAAAATAGATCAAAACTCCAGAAAAAGAGCTAAGTGATAAGGAAATAGACAACTTATCTGTACAGATTTCAAAATATTGGTAATCAGAATGCTCACAGAATTTACCAAGCTCAATCACAAAATGAAGGAAAAAATGAAGACTACACAAAGTGAAATAAAGCAAAATATAAAGGGAATCAACAGTGAAGGAAAGGTAACCAGGTATCAAATCAACTATTTGGAATAAAAGGAAGAAATAGACATCCAAGTGAAACGGAATGCAGAAATAAGAATTCAAAAAAAAATGAGGAGAGGCTTAGGAAACTCTGGGACAACCTTAAGCACTCCAATATCGGGATCATATGGCTGCCAGAAGCAGAGGAAAGGTAAGAAATTGAAAACTTATTTGAATGAGTAATGAAGAAAAACTTTCTCAATCTGGCAAAAGAAATAGACTTCCAGGAAGTCTAGGAAGCCCAGAGAGTCCCAAAGAAATTGGACCCAAGGAGAAACACATCAAGACACATCATAATTAAGTTACCTAAGATTAAAGTTAATGACGGAATCTTAAAAGCAGCAAGAGGAAAAGAGACAGTTGCCTACAAAGGAGTTCCCATAAGACTGTCAGCTGATTTCTCAAAGGAACATTGCAGGCAAGGAGGGCCTGGAAAGAAGTATTTGAAGTCATTAAAGGCAAGGACATACATCCAAGTTATTCTATCCAGCAAAGCTTTCATTTAGAATGGAAGGACCAATAAAATGTTTCCCAGATAGGGTCAATTTAGAGGAGTTCATCATCACCATGTCCTTATTATATGAAAAGTTATAAAGGGACTTATCTAAGAAAAAGAATATGGTCAAAAATATGAACAGTAAAATTACAACAAACTCACAACTATCAATTACCAACCCCCCAAAAAAACAAACACAAGAATTAATCAAACATCTGGATCAGGAAGAGAACTAGATAAATGGAGATCACATGGAGCATTGTCAGTGGGGAGATGGAGAGGAAGAGTAGGGGGGATGAGGTATAGGGAATAAGAAGCATAATTGGTAGACATAAAATTGATGGGGGAAGGTTAAGAATAACATAGGAAACAGAAAAGCAAAAGAAGATATATGTACAACTCATGCGTATGAACTAAGGGGGGGAATGTTGGAGGGCTGGTGGGGTGCAAAGTGGAGGGAGAATAAAGGGAAGAAACAATTGGGAAAACTGTAACATCATAATCAATAAAATATACTTTAAAAAAGGAAATCTTACATTTGTAACTGCATGAATGGATCTAGAGGACATTTTGTTCAGTGAAATTAATCAGTCTGAAAAGGAAACATTTTCTGTGGTTCATTTAAATCTGAGACACAAAGAACAAAGTGAATAAACAAACAAAATTGAAACAGATTTATAGACACAGAGAACATATTGGTGGTTGCCTGATATCATATCAGGGTTGTGAGATTTGTGCCCATTATCATAAAGAGGCTGTGAAAATTGGTGAAAAAAAGTGAAATAATTAAGAAAAATTGGTAGTTCCAAAATACTCATAGGGCTTTAAAGTACAGCATAAGGAATTCAGTCAATGTTATAATAACTGTGTATGGTACCAGGTGGATCCTAAAAATATCAGAGAAGCACTTTGTAAAGTATACAATTGAATAACCACTATGCTGTACACAGAAACTAATGCAAAATAATTTTGAAAGTAAACTGCAATCAAAAAATAAAAATTGGTTTTTGCTCATTGAGTATGACATTGGCTGTAGGCTTTTCATACATGGCCCTTATTATGTTGAGGTATGCCTCCTCTACTCACACTTTGTTGAGTGTTTTTATCATGAGTGGATGTTGGGTTTTACCAAATTCTTTTTCAGCATCTATTGATAAGTCATGTGATTTTCCTTAAGATCAGGAACAGGACAAGTGTATCTGCTCTCACCAGTCTTATTCAATGCAGTACTGGAAGTTCTAGCCACAGCAATCAGACAAGAAAAAAAAAATAAAAGATTTCCAAATTGAAAAGGAAGAATTAAAACTGTCACTATTTGCAGATGACATGATAGCGCATGTAGAAAACCCTATAGACTCCAAAAAACACTACTCAGCCTATTAATTGAATTGGGGAAAGTAGAGAGATACAAAGTCAATATTCAGAAATTAACGGCATTTTTATACACCAAAAGTGAACTCTTAGAAAGAAAAACTAAGGAGAAAATTGTATTTACTACAGCAACAAAAAATAAATAAATTATCTAGGAACAAATTTAACCAAAGAGGTAAAAGACCTGTACTCAGAAAACAACAGAATACTGAAGTGAAAAATTGAGTAAGATTCAAATAAATGGAAATATATACTGTGTTCATTGACTGGAAAAATTAGCATCAATAAAATTTTTATACTATCCAAATAAATCTATATATTTTATGCTATTCTTATTAAAATACAAATGACATATTTCACATATATAGAAAAATACTACAAAAATTTGTGGAACTAAAAAAAGACCCCAAATAACCTCAGCAATCTTGAGAAAGAACAAAGAAGGAGGGATCACAACAACACCTGATATCAAACTACACTACAAGTCCACTATAATCAAAACAGTCTGGTACTGGTATAAGAACTGACAGACAGACCAATGGAACAGAATAGAGAGCCCAGAAATAAACCCATGTCTCTGTGGTCAAGTAATAATTGACAAAGTGGCACAAGCATACAATGGAGTAACGATAGTCTCTTCAATAAATGGTGTTGGGAGAACTGGACTGGTACATTTAAAACAATGAAACTAAATCACCAACTTACACCATACACCAGAATAAACTCAAAAAGGGTAAAATAGATACATATAAGTCATGATATCATAAAATCATAAGAGGAAAACATAACAGTAAAATTTCAGATATCTCACATAGCAATTTTTTTTTTTGCTATATTTCCTAGGGCAATTGGAAATAAAGAGAAAAATGAACAAATGGGATTATATCAAATTGAAAACCTTCTGCATGGCTAAAGAGCCCATCATCAAAATGGAAAGAGAAATGACTATATGGGAGAACATATTTGCCAACGATATATCAGACAAAGTTTTAATCTCCAAAATATATAAAGAACACACATGACTCAACACCAGTAAGACACATGACTCAATTAAAAAATGGGCAAACAACCTGAATAGACACTTCCCCAAGGAGGATGTACAGTTGGACCATAGATATATGAAAAAATATTCAATTTCACTATCAGAGAGGTACACATTAAAACCACAATAAGATCTCACCTCAAACCAGCCAAAATGGTTATCATTTATAAATCAACAAACAACAAGCCTTGATGAGGATGTGGAGAAAAGGGATACTTAGTGTACTGTTGGTGAGCATGCAGACTGGTGTAGCCAATGTGGAAAATGGTATGGAATTTCCTCAAAAAATTAAAAATGGAATTTTCCTTTAACCCAGTGATTCCACTGCTGGGAATATATACTGAGAATTCTGAAGCACTAATTCAAAAGAACTTCTGCACTCTTATTTTCAAAGCAGCACTTTTACAATAGGCAAGATTTGGAAACAGCCAAAGTACCCATCAGTAGATGAGTGGATAAAAAGGCTGTGGTACATTTACACAATGGGATATTATGCAGCAGAAAGAAAGAAGGAATTCCCTACCATTTAGGACAGTGTGGATGAAAATGGAGACTATTATGCTAAGTGAAATAAGACAGGCTGTGAAAGACAAATACTGTATGGTCTCACTTGTAAGCAAAATCTTGAATTAAATAAAGTAATGAGCAAAATAGAACCAGAGATATAGGGTCATAGAATAGAGAGACAGTGGTAATAGAGGAGGATTGAGGTGGGGACTGTTTGAAAGAGAGTGAAGGGATTATTCAAAGAATATGTAAGAAGGACCCATGGACAATGGTGTGGGATATAAGTGAATGGGTCAAAAGGGGAAAAAACGGGGACAACCGTAACAGCAAAAATAATAATAAAAATAAAAAATAAAATTGAAAATGTTACATAGATAAATAATCAGGGCAAGCAAAAATACTACCTACGATTAGTTATCAGTGAATAGCAAATTAAAACAGTAATGATACACCACCAAAGAGTTATTAGAACAATTAGAATCCAAAAATCTGACTTTACTAAATGCTAACCAAAATGCAGAACAACAGGACTTCTCATTCATTGTTGATGGGAATGAAAATGGCATAATTACTTTAAAAGACAGGTTTGCAGTTTTTTACTGGCTAAACAAAGTCTTACCATGTTATCTAACAATTGTAACATTAGGGATTTACCCCACTGATTTGAAATTTTATTTCTACACAAAACCTGCACATGAATGTCAAAAAAGCTTTACTCATAATCACTTAAACTGAAAAAAAAAACAACCCAAGATATGCTTAAATAGCTGAATAGTTAAATAGCTAAATAGTTAAACAAAGTTTGTTTATTCAACTATAAACAAACTTTGGCATGTGCATACAATGAAATTTTATTGAATAATTGAAGTCATGAAAGCATAGGAGAGAATCTTAAATTCATGTTGATCAGCAAAATACACCTGAAAAGGCTACATATTATATTATTCCAATTATATTGCATTCTGGTAAAGGCAAACCTGAAACAATAGTTAAAAGATCAGTGCTTGCCAGGATTTGGGGGGAAGAAAGGGAGCACTGAATAGATGAATCACATATGATATTTTAGGGCAATAAAACTATTCTGTACGTAACATAATGCTGGATACATAATGCACTCATCAAACCCCTTAGAAATTTAGAGCTTTTTTTTTTTTTATTTCAATCATTGTTCAAGTACAGTTTTCTCCCCCCTACTCCCGTTCCAGCCCCTCCACACAACCTCCCCCCTTCCCCCCATTACCCCCCACCCCTAGTTTTTGTCCATGTTCCTCCAAATTTGTTCCTGTAATCCTTACCCATTCCCCCCTGAAATTCCCTCTTCTCTCCCCTCTGGCCACTGTCAGACTATCCCCTATTTCAGTGTCGTTGGTTATATTTTGCTGGTTTTTTGTTTTGTTTTGTTTTGTTGTTTAGATTCCTGTTAAAGGTGATATCATGTGGTATTTGTCTTTCACTGCCTGGCTTGTTTCACTTAGCATAATGCTTTCCAGCTCCATCCATGCTGTTGCAAAGGGTATGAGCTCCTTCTTTCTTTCTGCTGCATAGAATTCCATTGTGTAAATGTACCATAGTTTTTTGATCCATTCATTTACTGATGGGCATCTAGGTTGCTTCCAGCACCTAGCTATTGTAAATTGTGCTGCTATGAGCATCGGGGTGCAAAGGTTCTTTTGTATTGGTGTTTTAGTGTTCTTAGGATAGAGTCCCAGCAATGGAATTGCTGGGTCAAAAGGCAGATCCATTTTTAGTTTTCTGAGGAAGTTCCAAACTGCTTTCCATAATGGTTGTACCAGTCTGCAGCCCCACCAACAGTGCACTAGGGACCCCCTTTCTCCACATCCTCTCCAACACTTGTTGTTTGTTGCTTTGTTTATGATGGCCATTCTGACTGGTGTGAAGTGGTATCTCATTGTGGTTTTAATCTGAATCTCTCTGATGGCTAGCGATATTGAACATCGCTTCATGTGTCTTTGGATTTTCTGTATGTCCTCCTTGGAGAAGTGTCTGTTCAAGTCCTTTGCCCATTTTTTAATTGGGTTACTTGTCTTCTTAGAGTGGAGTCGTGTAAATTCTTTATATATTTTGGAGATTAAACCCTTGTCTGAGGTATCATTAGCAAATATGTTTTCCCATACAGTTGGTTCTCTTTTTATTTTGATACTGTTTTCCTTACCTGTGCAAAAGCTTTTAATTTTGATGAGGTCCCATTTGTTTATTCTTTCCTTTATGTCCCTTGCTCTAAGAGACAAGTCAGTAAAAAAGTTTCTGTGTGAAATATCTGAGATTTTCCTACCTACGTTCTCTTCTAGGACTTTAATGGTGTCACGCTTTATATTTAAGTCTTTTATCCACCTTGAATCTATTTTTGTACAAGGTGTAAGTTGGTGCTCGAGTTTCATTTTTTTGCACGTATCTGTCCAGTTCTCCCAACACCATTTGTTGAAGAGGCTATTTTTATTCCATTTTATGTTGCTGCTTCCTTTGTCAAATATTAATTGACCATAGAGGCTTGGGTTTATTTCTGGGCTCTCTGTTCTGTTCCATTGGTCCATGTGCCTGTTTTTATGCCAGTACCAGGCTGTTTTGATTACAGTGGCCTTGTAGTATAGTTTAGTGTCAGGTATTGTGATTCCTCCTACTTTACTCTTCTTTCTCAAAATTGCAGCAGCTATTCGGGGTCGTTTATGGTTCCATATAAATTGTTGAAGTGTTTGTTCTATGTCTGTGAAATATGCCATTGGTACTTTAATAGGTATTACATTGAATGTGTAGATTGCTTTTGGTAGTATGGACATTTTAATGATATTAATTCTTCCAATCCTTGAACACGGTATATGTTTCCATTTGTTTGTGTCTTCCTTGATTTCTCTCCTCAGTGTTATGTAGTTTTCTGAATACAGGTCTTTTACCTCTTTGGTTAGGTTTATTCCTAGGTATTTTATTTTGATTTTTGCTATTTCAAATGGGATTTTTTTCTTGATTTCTGCTTCTGCTGTTTCATTGTTGGTGTACAGAAATGCCTTTGATTTCTGGATATTGACTTTGTATCCCGCTGTTTTACCAAATTCATTTATTAGGTCAAGCAGTTTTTTGGTGGAGTCTATAGGATTTTCTACGTACACTATCATGTCATCTGCAAACAGTGACAGTTTTGTTTCCTCCTTTCTGATTTGGATTCCTTTTATTTCTTTTTCTTGTCTGATTACTGTGGCTAGAACTTCCAGTACTATATTGAATAGAAGTGGTGAAAGTGGACATCCTTGTCTTGTTCCAGTTCTTAGTGGAAAAGATTTTAATTTTTGCCCATTGAGTATAATGTTGGCTGTAGGTTTCTCATATATGGCTTTTATTATGTTGAGGAATGCTCCCTCTATTCCCACTTTACTGAGTGTTTTTATCATAAACGGGTGCTGTACCTTATCAAATGCTTTTTCTGCATCTATTGATATGATCATGTGGTTTTTGTCTTTGCTTTTGTTTATGTGATGTATTACATTTACTGCTTTGCGTATATTGTACCATCCTTGCATACCTGGAATGAATCCAACTTGGTCATGGTGTATGATCTTCTTAATGTACTGTTGGATGCGGTTTGCCAGTATCTTGTTGAGGATTTTAGCGTCAATGTTCATCAGCGATATTGGCCTGTAGTTTTCTTTCTTTGTTGTGTCTTTATCTGGTTTTGGGATTAAGATGATGTTGGCCTCATAAAAAGAGTTTGGTAGTCTTCCATCTTTTTGGATTTTTTGAAATAGTCTGTGAAGGATAGGTGTTAGTTCTTCCTTAAATGCTTTGTAGAATTCTCCTGTGAAACCATCTGGTCCAGGGCTTTTGTGTGTTCGGAGTTTTTGGATTACCGCTTCGATTTCTTTTGCTGTTATTGGTTTGTTGAGGCTTTCTGCTTCCATTTTATTGAGTTTTGGAAGGTTATATTTTTCTAGAAATTTGTCCATTTCATCTAGGTTTTCAAATTTCTTGGCATACAGCTCTTTGTAGTAATTTGTTACAATCCTTTGTATTTCTGTGGTATCTGTTGTAATCTCTCCTCTTTCATTTCTGATTGTGTTTATTTGGGTTTTCTCTCTTTTTTTCTTGATGAGTCTGCTTAAAGGCTTGTCGATTTTGTTTATCTTTTCAAAGAACCAACTCTTGGATTCATTGATCTTTAGAATTGTGCTTTTAGTCTCTATGTCATTTAATTCTGCTCTGATCTTGGTTATTTCCTTCCTTCTGCTTGCTCTGGGCTGTCTTTGTTGTTGTTCCTCGAGTTCTTGTAGACATAGGGTTAGGTTGTTTGTTTGAAATGTTTCTAACTTTTTTAGGTGGGCCTGTATCGCTATGATCTTCCCTCTCAGGACTGCCTTGGCTGTGTCCCATAAGTTTTGGGTTGTTGTGAGTTCGTTTTCATTTGTTTCCAAAAACCGTTTGATTTCTTCCCTAATATCATTCTTGACCCATTCATTGTTTAATAGCATGCTGTTTAATCTCCATGAATTTGAGTGTTTTGGGTTTTTTTCCTGGGGGTTGGTTTCTAGTTTCAGCCCCTTGTGATCCGAGAAATTGCTTGGTATGATTTCAATTTTTTTGAAATTGTTGAGGCTTGTTTTGTGTCCTATCATGTGGTCAATCTTTGAAAATGTTCCATGTACATTTGAAAAAAAATGTATATTTAGCTTCTTTGGGATGGAGGGTTCTGTAAATATCAGTAAAGCCCAGTTCGTCTAGGGTATTGTTCAATGCCACAATATCTTTGTTGATGTTTTGTTTGGAAGATCTGTCCATTTTTGATAGAGGGGTGTTAAAATCCCCCACAATAATTGTGTTGCTGTCCATATCTTTCTTGAAGTCCTCTAAGATTTTCTTTATGTATTTAGGTGCTCCTATCTTGGGTGCATATATATTTACTATGTTTATGTCTTCTTGGTGAATTCTTCCCTTGAGTATTATGAAATGACCTTCTGGGTCTCTCTTTATGGACCTTCTTTGGAAGTCTATTTTGTCAGATATGAGTATTGCTACCCCGGCTTTTTTCTCCTGTCCATTTGCTTGGAAAATTTGTTTCCAGCCCTTCATTTTCAACCTGTGCAGATCTTTTATCCTGAGGTGGGTCTCTTGTAGACAGCATATGTGTTGGTCATGTTTTCTTATCCAATCAGCTATTCTATGTCTTTTGATTGGAGTGTTTAGTCCATTTACGTTTAAGGTTATTATTGATAGGTACTTATTCATTGCCTTTTATGTACGTGTGATCCTCTCTCACTCTCTCTTTTCCTTTCTTTCCTTAAAGCAGTCCCTTCAGCATCTCTTGCAGAGCTGGTTTAGTGGAGGTGTATTCTTTTAGACTTCTTTTGTCTGAGAAGCTTCTTATTTGGCCTTCTATCTTAATTGAGAGCCTTGCTGGGTAAAGTAGTCGTGGTTGCAGGCCTCTGGTTCTCATTACTTGGATTATTTCTTGCCATTCTCTTCTGGCTTGGAGTGTTTCCATTGAGAAGTCAGCTGTTAGCCTTATTGGGGCCCCCTTGTATGTTACTTCCTTCTTCTCCCTTGCTGCCTTTAAGATTCTCTCTTTGTCTTGAAATTTTGCCATTTTAATTATGATGTGTCTTGAGGTGGGCCTCCTTGGGTTCCTCTTGATTGGGACTCTCTGTGTTTCCTGTATTTGTGTGACTTTTTGTCTCATCAAATTAGGGAAGTTTTCCATCATCACTTGTTCAACTAGGTTTTCTACCCCTTGTTCTTCTTCTTCTCCTTCTGGTATCCCTATTATACGGATATTATTACGTTTCATATTGTCTTGCATTTCTCTTAATCCCTCTTCATTCTTTCTGAGCCTCTTTTCCCTTTCTTGCTTTTTCTGGGTGTTTTCTTCTATTTTGTCCTCTAGCTTACTGATCCGATCTTCCGCTTCATCGATCCTGCTTTTCATTCTTTCTACTGTGTTCTTCATTTCAGAGATTGTGTTCTTCATTTCCTCTTGGCCCTTGTTGAGAGTTTCTATTTCCTTTTTTATGCTGATGTAGTTTTCATTGAGTTCATTGTAGCTTCCCTGTAGTTTCTCGTAGCTCATTGTGAGCTCATTGAGCTTCCTGACAATCACTGCTTTGAATTCAATATCTGATAGTTGAATTGCCTCTGTTTCATTTAGCATTCTTTTTGAGGCTTCCTCCTTTCCTTTCATTTGGGGAGTATTTCTTTGTCTTCCCATTGTTTGTGAGACTCTTCTTGTTCACCTCAGCTTCTTATATTGATCTATTCTGGCTCCCTCGGTTTATGATGTGAACTTCTTTAGTAGAGTAGCAGTGAGTTTCAGTGGTACTGTTTCCTTGACCCCCCAAGCTCGCTGGTCTTGGGCTGTTGTTTAAGTTGGCTTTGTGTTTGCCTTTGGGTTCTGATTGTTGTTGAGTCTTTCTTTGGTGGTTCCTTCCCGCCAGCTGGTTAAATGTGGGTCACTCTGGCCACCACCTTCTATATTTTGTTGTGCTAGTGAGGGCAGGTTGTGTTGAGGCTGGTTCTTCTGTGTGTACAAGGTTTAAAGAAATCTTGTTCAGTTGTTTGTATTGGGTACTGTCTCTACTGTTTAGTTGTATTTCCAGATAAGTCCTGGATTGAGGTTTGTGTGGTTACTACTCCCTCCTTCACCTTCTTCTGCTGTTATCTGTTAGTGGTTCCTTAGTTGTTGGGTTTCCTCTTCCAGTGGGTATCCTGGTGTTCACCTCCTCCACCTATTCTGTTTTGTCATCAGATGGAGAGGAGGGCCAAATGGTTTAAGACAGCAACCGAGAATTCTATGCTATTTACAGTAGTAGCAAGTAGGGAAGATATAGGAGATCCTTTCACTATGTATAGTGTTAACCGTGGTCTTCCACCCAGCTAGCTGATTTTTAGAAAGGATGGAAAAAAGATAAGACTCTTGTTGGGGGAGGAAGGATTGTGAGTTGGATCTATAAAGCAGAGAGGTTGTGGGCGGTCAGATTCTGGGGTAAGGTGAGAGTAAAGGATAGTAAATAGGTGTAGTGTGTGAGAGAATAGAGTTAACCACTACAGTAATAGAGTTCAGGAAACTTTGAAATGGGCTACGATCAGGCGGGGGGGGGGGTTGTGAAGCAATTACAATTGCATGGAACAGCAGTTATTTACAATAATATTATGGCAACATTCATATGGCAGAGTCTATGAAATCTAGGTAATAAGGATATGGAGTACAGAACATTGAGTAGTATGCTGATAGGACACAGGTGAGTTAATGGACAGTAGATTAGTAATACGGTATAGAAAGAGATATCAGGGGAAAGCTGTCAGGTCATACAATAAAACCAGCCTAGCAAAGCAGGCTATACAAAAATAAGAGGGATATAAAAATATTGTTAAAAAAAAAAGATGTAGGACCACTGGAAAAATAATAATAATACAAATATGCAATAACTTGCAGGTTCTCTGTAATAGCAGAGTGACATTTATCTCACTGTCCCAGCTGTTGTGATGCCCCTTCTTTGGGTTCAACTTTGGTCTTTTCACAGATCCAGGATTTTGTCTCACTTGTAGGTATTTAGGAAAAAATTTAAAAAAGAAAAAAATAGAAAAGGCAGACGAAGGCAGGAAGAAGAGATAAAATTGGAGGACAGGAAGGAGGAAGGAATAAAACAAGAAATCAGGTAAGAGAGGAAAAAGAAATCAAAAGAGAATAAAAGCAATAAAACTTAAAAAATTAAAAATTGTTAAAAAAATAGAATCAAATTAAAAAGTCTCTTGATTTCAAAGTGGCCAAACCGGTTTTTCTGCTCTTGCTGGCTGAGGCAGTCTGAAGGATGACTTGTTTGGCTTTTCTTCCTAGGCCCGTGGGGTTCGCACTGGCTCCGTGGCCCATCCACCGCCCGGTGCGACCGGCGCGACCCGCACTCCCCGCGCTCCGGAGAGTGGGAGCGGCCCGTCTGCTGCCTGCACGGCCATCTGCCGCACGCCGGTGCCCCTGCGGGCGGGCGTGGCCTGTCCGCAGCCTGCGCGCTCACAGCTGGGGAGCAAACAGGCCAGAGCCACTGATCACTTCAGGAGAATTCCCCAAACAGTGTCTGTGTCCATTCACTCCTTCCTCTTGGGAAATTCCTCCCGATCGAGCCCGCTGCTCTCCAGTGGCCCGGTTTCTCTCACCGCCAAAGCTCCAGCCAGAACGGTGACCCTGGGAGTCCGGGTCCGCAGCGTGACTCGGCTCTGGCGTTCACCGCCTCCAAAGCTGCTCGCCACCCAGTGTGCCCGCCAGCACCTGGACTCGTCCCAGAGCCGCCCAGACCTTGCTCGGCTGGGGAGGGAGCAGCCGACCTCGAAATTTAGAGCTTTAAAAGTGAATATTAAGGTATCTTATTTTAAGAAAAGTTTTCCAGATGTTTGGACAGCATTAGGACAGAATACAGACTGAAAAAAGAATCTAAATATTACAAATATATTAAACCCCCTCACGAAAAGTAGTGGAGAAAAAGAAGCTTACCTCAATAATTTTGAATTGAATGTATTCTGTAAGGACAAAGGAAGTGCACATAAGCACTGAAATCAAGTAGTTTCCTGTAGGAGTCCAGGCTAATAATTATGATACTGCCGTATATGTTATTAGAATTGAACAACTGAATAAGTACATAGTGGATGGTGGAGGCCATGTTGCTCTGGAGTTTACATGTAAGCTAGGAAAGGAAATTGCGTTGGATCCATAAGATAGTAGGCAATATTTGAAACATCAGCATGAACTTATATTTAGCTTAGGATAGATACAAATGGTTAAACATATGCATATGTATAAATATGTGTATATAAGTGTGGCATGTGCATACAATGAAATTTTGTCTCTGTCTCTGTCTCTCTCTCCATATATATTGACAGAGGGAGAGACAGAGACAGAGAGAGACAGAGACAGAGAGAATTTTTCTTTTACTATTAGCACAGTTGGCCTAGAAGCAATAACATATAATAGCAATGAATACATCAAGCACCTGAATCTTGGTCTCTATATCACTTTCCAGTCAAAGGAACCAGAGATACTTGGGGAAATTGCTAGTTCTGGGACAAAGGCAGGAATCACATAAGATAAGCCTGGAACATTTTGTAGTGCCAAAAAGTAAGGAATGTTAAACTAAAACAAGCAAACAAAAAACAGTAATAGAGGTATGTCAAAGGAGGCTGCTTGCCAAACTAAATTTCCCAGTGACAACGATGGAACAATTTGGGCAACATCAACTGTAAAAAGTCTTCTTGACAGATGTACCCTTGATATAGTGTGATAAAAATAGCACTTTACCTTTGTGATCTTCCTCTTCAACTTCCATAACCTCAGGCTAATCATGAGAAAAACAGCAGACAAACTTCACTTGAGGAACATTCTACAAAATACCTGATTGATACTCCTCCAAACTGTGAGGATCATAAAAAAAATAAATAAATAAACAACAACAAGAAAAGTCTGACAAACTGTTAGAGCTGAGAGGAACCTAAGGAAACATAACAACTAAATGTTATTTGGTGTCTTGGATATGATCCTAAAACAGAAAAAAGAATATTAGATAAAAATTGAGAAAATATGGAAAGTATGGTCTTTGGATAACAATTATGCACCAATATTAATTCATTTGTTCTAACAAATGTACCAAACTAATGTAAGATGTTACTAATAGAGGTAATTGGATATAGTGTATATAAGAACTCTCTGGCCCTGACTAATATACCTCAGTGGATTAAATGCGGGCTTGTAAACCAAAGGGTAACCAGTTTGATTCCCAGTAAGGGCACATGCCTGGGTTGTGGGCCAAGGCCCCAGTATGCGGCAAGTGAGAAGCAACCATATATTGATGTTTCTCTCCCTCTCTTTCTCATTCCCTTCCCCTCACTCTAAAAATAAATACAAATCTTTTAAAAAAGAACTCTCTGTACTATACTCACAATTATTCTGCAAATATACAGCCACTCTTTTAAAAATGTAAATGTATTATCTACTTACATGTTACCTCTAAATTTAGTCTAAGCATTCTACTACATAAGTACTATTTATCCAAAATTGTATTTTAAGATTTATTTTATGAATATTACTATCTTCTAAATAAGTACATATTATTTATTTTAAAGAGTCAGTCAGTGTTACAAAGATGGTGGTGTGGTAGGTGGAAGTGGAACCTACTTGCTCATGCACCCAACTGGGACACCTAGCCAAACTTCTGAAAAACAGAATGAACAGTCAAAGGAATTCCAGCTTATACAAAGTTTGGAAGCCAAAGACTGCAGAAGACATTTAAAAACAGATGGTAAGGAGATTGCACAGGTCAATGGGAAGGTCCCTTGAACCTGCACTGGGACTGAGACTGCTATAGTCCTGGGGCCCAGTGCCAAGGACCACAGCTGCAGCAGGAGCTTTGGAGGAGAACTGGATAAGTGATTGTAACTTTGCAGCTCCCTCTTCTCCCAGAGCAGGGAAGCTAGTCCTGAACCAGGAGAGACCTGTATGAAGTCACTGGGGGGAATAAAGATGCAGTGGGAGACACACAGCTGGGACTATGGTTGCTGGCTAAGACAGTACCGGAAAAAATGAGGATCCAGGTGACAATTGGAGCTGGGAGATGAGTTGGAAAAAATGAGGATCCAGGTGACAATTCGAGCTGGGAGATGAGTTGGGCCACAGCTGACCCCAACCCAGATAGTCTCAGAACTGGTTGGTCTCTGTGAAAAGCCAAGCAATTGTTAACAACTCCTGGCCACAACCAAGGGAGAATTCATTCAAAATAAGACTCTCAGCTCCTCAGAAAGGAACTCTCATGTGCTACAGTCAGGCCAGAGAAGAGGAGGGGAGCAATTTGCTTCAAATCAAGGCACTGGATGAACTGGGTCAAAGTGGGTGATCAAGGCCTCAGAGGGGAAGTAGTACCCAGAGAGACTTTAATAGGGGAACTAAAATGCCCTGAAAGGACTTGGGACATCCAGCAAAGAGGAAGGAGGGACACAAGGTGCACCCACTTGATGCTCATGGATTAATCAAAGGATGGCAGAATGAAGTAGATTAAAGGCCTGATGTATATGGAGAGTGGCAATGTGCAGCTCTCTGAAGGCTTGAGCTAGATGCTGGCCACCTGTGAATATTGTAGCCCAGACTGAGCCCTCAGTGCAGAACCACAGTAAAAAATATGTGGAGTCAAGCCCCACTCTGCCTACAGCAACCAATAAAGACAGCAGAACTCGTTTAGAAGGTTTTAAGTCAGCAGGAGGCTTTTCTATCTTTCTTTTTTTTTTTTTTTTTTTTCTTCTCCCAAGTGTAAGACAATACGACCTGGAGCTGTGAAAGGAACAAGACAGATCCAGAGAGATCAGAAGGCTAACACCAACAATTGACATAAAATTCACTCTGCTGTCCTACAGAACTTGCATTTTATTTTTTTTTTTACTTTTTTATTATTATTATTTATTTATTTCTCTTCTTGCTTTTACTTTTCTCTGTTTGATTTGTTTGACCAGTTTTCTTTGTTCTCTCTTTCGTATTGCACTTTAATTTCTCTTCCTTCACTAGTATTCCAATAACACACTATTCTTAGGCTTTTACTTTTTATTCCTTTTATTCAGATCATATATTTTTTTGTCATGTTATTGTTGTTCCAATCCCACAAAGCACCCTTCTCTGGTTTTGGTCCATTTCACTATGTTCCTGAGCTTTATTACTGTTGTATTAACTGTATTCTCTCATACACTATGTCAAGTTTATAGCCCTTCCTCTCACTGTATCTTACCATCTAATGTTGCATGAGTGCTATGCTTTCTGGAGTCAGCTCACATTCTTTATCTCCCCAGATAAGAGTCTTATCTTTTTTTACCTTTTATAAAAAGTGGCTAGATAGATGAAATATCACAATTATTGTTATGCTTCTCCAAAGGATCTCCTATCTCTTTCTACTTGATAGTACTTTAAATCCCATAAAACACTCTACTGTTATCATAACCTATTTCACCTTCACCCAGCCCCTGCTAACATACAAGATAAGATGGGAGTTGTGGATACAAGTAAACCCACTGGAAGAGAGAACCCACCAACAAAGGAGCCGCCAAGATGTAAAAATCAAATACAAGAAGTGAGCCCACACAAATTAAAAAAAGGGCAACCCTGTAGCATCCAGACAAGAAGATCAAAGAGACCACACCACTGAGTCTGAGAGTACTTGTACCATAGAAGTACCCCCTACAAAGATAACTAGAACAGCAGAACATAAGAAATCCCAGGAATAAACAAATTGACTAATCTAAAATGTGGAGACAAAAAAAGAAACAGTAATAAAAATTAATGGAAGAGTCACCATGAAAAAAAGCTAAATGAAATGGAGATAAGAAAACTATCAGATATAGAATTCAAAAGTATGGTTATAAAGGTACTCAAGTAACTCACAGACAACTACAAGGAATTGAGTGAGAACTACAATGTATGAAAAAGGAAATAGAAATTATAAACAAGAATAATGAAGAAATGAAGAATACAATTTTGAAAATAAAAAACACATTAGAAGGAATTACAAGCAGTATGGATGAGAGAGGTCTGAATTTTTTAGTGAGCTAAAAGACAATGTAGAAAGAAACACACAGGTTGAGTAGCTGCACAAAAAAAAAAGACTAAAAAATATGAAGATAGCTTAATTGAACTGCAAGACAACATGAAATATAACAACATTGGAATCTAGGAACACCAGAAGGAGAAGAAAAGAATCAAGGGATAGAAACCCCGTTTGAAAAAACAATGACAGAAAACTTTCCAAACCTGAAGAGGGGAAAAGCCACACAAGTTCAGGAAACCCACAGGGTCCCAATCAAGATGAACCCAAAGAGGACTAACCAAGATGCATCATAATTAAAATGCCAAGATTTAAAGACAAAGAGAGAACCTTGAAAGTAGAAAAGGAGAAAATTTAAGAAGTAAACATAAAGGGAAATCAGAAAAGGCTATCAAGTGATTTCTCAACAGAAATGCTACAAACCAGAAGATAATGGCAAGAAATATTTCAAGTAATGAAAAATAAAGGTCAGAAACCAAGAGTACTATTCCCAGGGAGAACTCAGTTAAGATGGAAGGTAAAATAAGAAATTTCACAGAAAAAAAGAAGGATGAAAGAATATACCTATATCAAACCAGCACTGTAAGATATACTGAAGGGACTGATACAACAAGAGAAAGGAAAAGAGAGAGCGATGAACACAGGTAAAGGGGGGGGGATGAATAAGTACTTATCAATAATAACTTTTAATGTTAATGGATTAAATACTCCAATCAAAATACAAAGGGTAGCTGAATGGATAAGAAAACATGACCCACACATATGCTGCCTACAAGGGATCCACCTCAGGAAAAAAAAAAAGACACATACTGAAAGTGAATAGTTGGAAAAAATATTCCAAGCATTTGGACAGGAAAAAAAAATGAAAGAAAGTTAGGGTAGCAATACTTATATCAGACAAAATAGACTTCAAAACAAAAGCCATAATAAGAAACACAGGCCCTGGCTGGCGTAGCTCAGTGAATTGAGCACAGACTGTGAACCAAAGCATCACAGGTTCGATTCCCAGTCAGGGCACATGTTTGGGTTGCAGGCCACAGCCCCCAGCAACCGAACATTGATGTTTCTCTTTCTCCCTCCCTTCCCTCTCTAAAAATAAATAAATAAAATCTTTTAAAAAAATAAGAAACACAAAGGAAACTTTATAATACTCAAGGGAAAAATCCACCCAGAAGCATAAGTAAATATATACACACCAAAACAGGAGCACTTAAATACATAAGGAAAATCTTTGAGAACTTCAAGAAAGATATAGACAGCAACAAACTTACACTAGAAGATTTTAACAACAGACTGTCAAAAATGAATAGATCTTGCAAACAAAATATCAATAAAGATATTTTGCCATTGAATAATTCTCTATATCAAATTGACTTAACTGATTTTATATGTATATAAATATAACTTTCCATTACAAAGAAACAAAATGCACATACTTTTCAAATGCACATGGGATATTTTCAAAGATAAACTGCATAAACTGCATAAACAACACCAGCCTTAACAAGTTCAAGAAAATCGAAACCATATCAAGAACCTTCTCAGACCACAAGGGCCTGAAACTAGAAACAAACATCAAGGAAAAACTCAAAAACTCTCACTCATGCAGACTGAATAGCATGCTATTAAACAATGAGTGGGTTAACAATGAGATCAAGGAAGAAATCAAAGTTTCTGGAAACAAATGAAAATGAACTCACAGCAGTCCAAAACTTATGGATCACGGCAAAAGCAACTGTGACAGTGAAAGTAGACTGTGAAGTGAGAGTAGAGGGATGATTCCTCAACATGATAAAGGTCATATATGAGAAACCTAGAGCCAACATCAAACTCAATGGGAAAAAAGTAAAAGCTTTTGCATTAAGATCAGGAAAAGACAAGGATGTCTGCTTTCACCACTTCTACTCAGCACAGTATTGGAAGTCCTAGACACAGTTATCGCACAAGAAAGACACATTAAAGTATCTCAATTGAAAAGGAGGAAGTAAAACTGGTGCTGTTTGCACATGATATGACAGTATACATAGAAAACCCTATAGACACCATCAAAAAACTACTCAACCTAATAAATGAGTTTGGTAAAACAACAGGGTTCAAAGTCAATATTCAGAAGTCTAAGGCATTTTTATACACCAACTATGAAAGATCAGAATCAGAAATCAGGAAAAAGTCCCATTTGCTGTAGCAACAAGGTAATAAAGTACCTGGGAATAAACTTTACTAAGGGGGTGGAACACTTATATTCAGAAACTATACAACACTGAAGAAAGAAATTAAGTAAGAAACAAATAAATGGAGGCATGTACCATGGTCATGGATTGGAAGAATTAACATAATTAAAATATACATACTACCCAAAGCAAGGTACAGATTCACCACAATCCCTATTAAAATACCAATGACAAATTTCACATATAGAACAAACATTTCAAAAGCCCTTATGGACACATAAGTAACCCTGAATAGCCACAGTAATTTTGACAAGAACAAAGCAGTAACCAAAATTATATGTTACAAGCATAAGTGCATACAAATAGAACAAGGGAAGAGAATACATAGCCCAGAAATAAACCCAAGAATTTATGGTCCATTAATATTAAAGATAGGAGACAGACACATAAAAGGAGGTAAAAAATAGCCTCTTCAACAAATGGTGTTGGGAAATCTGGAGAACTACAAACAAGTAAATAAAACTTGACCACTGACATACACCATACAGAAAAATAAACTAAAGATGGAAAAAGTTAAATATAAGTGGTGACACCATAAAAGTCCTACAGAAGAACATAGGCAGGAAAATCTCAGATATCCCATGGAACAGGAAAATCTCAGATATCCCATGCAGCAATATTTTCACTCATATGTCCCCTAGAGCAAGGGATGTAAATGAAAGAATAAACAAATGGGATCTCATCAATTTAAAAAGCTCCTGCATGGCATAAACAAAACAAAACAAAACAAAACAAACAAACAAAAAAAACAGCAGTAAAAGGAAAAGGGAACCAGCAATACTGGAAATACATAGTTGAAAATGATACCTTGGACAAGGGTTAGATCTCAAAAATAAATGAAGAACTCACCTGACTCCACTCCAGGAAGATAACCCAATTACAAAATGGGCAAAGGACCTGAACAGACACTTCTCTAAGGAGGACATCCACAGGGCCCAAAGACATATGAAAGGATACTCACCATAAGTAGTCATCAGAGAGATGCAAATTAAAACCATAATGAAATACCACTTCATAGTGGTGAGAATGGCCATCAAACAAATCAACACCAACTAGTGCTGGAAAGGTTGTGGAGAAAAAGGAACCCTAGTACACTCTTGGTGGGAATTAGACTGGTGCAGCCAATGTGAAAAACAGTCTGGAATTTCCTCAGAAAACTAAAAATGGAACTGTCTTTTGATCTGGCAATTCCACTGCTAAGATTACATCCTAAGAACCTTGAAACACCAATCCAAAAGAATCTATGCACTCCAATGTCCATAGAAGTACAATTTACAATAGCCAAGTGATGGAAGCACTCTAAGGGCACATCAGTGAATGAATGGATTAAAAAACTGAGGTACATTTACAAAATGGAATACTACACAGCAGAAACAAATAAGGAGCTCCTACCCTTCTTGACAGCAGGAACGGAACTGGAAAACATTATACTAAGTGAAATAAGCCAGGTGGTGAGGGACAAATACCACATGATCTCACCTATAGATGAAACCTACTAAAGAAAACTAACAAGCAAGCTAAATAAACCAGAGACATTGAAATAAAGAACAAACTGACACTAGAGGGGAGGTGGGAGAGGGCTAATAGGGGAAATGCCATCAAAGAATACTTATAAAGGACACATGGACAGAGCCATAGGGGGTAGGTTTGAGGGTGGGAGGTGGTGATGTTTGGGGCTTGGGGAATTGGCAGGTGAAAATGGAGAAAATAGTACTTGAATAACAATAACAAACAAACAAATAAATAAACAAATAAAGAAAATATATTTACTAACCAGAGGGGAGGTGGTATAAGGATAATAAGGGAAAAAATAGGACAGGCCTTTAAGGAACACGTGTAAATTACATGTGGTCAAAACAAAGGGTGTAGTCTTGAGGGTGGGAAGTGGGGATGGGTGGGGTGGGGGCCATGATGAGTTGAAAATGGAGACAACTGTATTTGAACAATAATAAAAAATGGAGTCAGTCATAATGGCTAATCATGTTTCTTCTAATTTCATAAGGAAATCAATTTTTCTCATTTATACTATTATATATGTTCTATATTCACCACTTCCTTTTCCTCCTCCACTCACCTTCACCCTTCACCACATTGTTCTTGCATCTATTGATGATGTATGGATATGTATTCTTTAGCTAATCTCTTTCCATTCCCCCCACAGCTCTCCCCTCTGAGATTTGCCAGTCTGTTCCATGTATGCGCATTTCTTATTTTACATTGTTGATCAGCATGTTTTGTTCATTAGATTCAACATATGAGTAAGATCATATTTGTTTTTTCTGATAGACTTATTTCACTTAGCATAATATTCTCCAGGTGCTTCTATGCTGTTATAAATGGTAAGAGTCCCTTACTTTTTATAGCCCTGTAATATTCCACTATGTAAATTTCCACATATTTTTTATCCACTTATCTACTGATGGGCACTTTGACTGTTTCCAGATCTTGATTATTGCAAATAATGATGCTATGAATGTAGGTGTGCATATATTTTTTCAGAATTGGGAAAATGGCAATTACATTTTTAGGTTTTTTTAGTAGTAGGGATCACAATAACTGATAGCAACTACTTTACAAGGCCACTGTAATCAAAACAGTCTGATACTTGCATAAGAACAGACACATAGATCAATGGAAGAGAATAGAAAGTCCACAAATAAACCCAAATCTCTGGTCTATTAATATTAGACAAAGGAGCAGAAGCATAAATTCAAATAAAAATAGCTCCCTCAACAAATGGTTTTGAAAGATATGGACAACTACATGCAAAAAAAAAAAAAATGGAAATCAACCAACAACTTACACCATACATAAAAATAAACTCAAGATGGGTAAAAGAGTTAACTATAAGTCGGGATACCATAAAAGTCCTAGAGGAGAACATCGGCAGGAAAATCTCAGATATTCCATGCAGCAACATTTTCACCAATATATCCCCTACAGCAAGGGATATAAGGGAAAGAATAAACAAAATGGATCTCAACAAAATAAAAAAGCTTCTGCATGGCTCAAGAAAATAACAATAAAATGAAAAGAGAACAAACTGTATTGGAAAACTTATTTGCATATAGTACCTTGGACAAGAGTTCAATTTCCAAAATATATAAAGAATTCACATGACTTCTCTATAGGACAAAAAAAAACCAATTAAAAAATGGGCAAACTTCCTGAACAGACACTTCTGCAGGAATACATACAAAGGGTCTAGAGACATATAAAAAGATGCTCAGCATCACTAGCCATCAGAGAAATGTGAAGTAAAACCAAAATGAGATGCCACTTTATACCTATTAGAATGATCATCATAAGCAATTCACCATAGTAGTGTTAGAAAGGTTGTAGAAAAAGGGGAACCCTAGTGTATTGTCTGTGGGAATGCAGACTGATGCATCCTGTGGTAAACAGGATGGAATTTCCTCAGAAAATTAAAAATGGAACTGCCTTTTGACCCAGCAATCCCATTGCTGAGATTATATTCTCAGGATCATGAATCACCAATTCTAGGGTACTTATGCACCCTAGTGTTCATAGCAGCACAATTTACAATAGCTAAATGCTGAAAGAAACTAAATGTCCATCAGTAAATGAGTGGAGTAAAAAACTAATACATCCCAGTCAGGGCACACCCCTGGGTTGCAGGCCACGGCCCCCAGCAACTGCACATTGATGTTTCTGTCTCTCTCTCTTTCTCCCTCCCTTCCCTCTCTAAAAATAAATAAATAAAAATCTTGAAAAAAAAGATGACATTATGTATTTTAATTTTTTTTAAAAAACCTCTAATACATTTACACAATGGAATACTATGCAGGAGAAAGAAAGGAGGAGCTTCTACCCTTTGTGACAGCATGGATGCAACTGGAGAGCATTATGCTAAGTGAAATAAGGCAGGTGGTGAAGGACACAAACCTAATGATCTGAGCTATAGATGGAAAATAATAAAGAAAACAAACAAGCAAGACAAATACAACCAAAGACTTTGAAATAAAGGACAAGCTGACAGTAACCAGAGAGGAGTGGGGAGAAGGACACCCTATCCATATTTATCCGTATGATCAAGACTTCAAGTGGAAGAGAATCTCTTGCAGAGCCCAGAGGACAATGTGCTTTTTCTCTTTATTCCTATTTGAAAAAAGCAATACATTTTGTTCTAAATGGTATGGCTGCAGATATTTTGAACAGCAAAAAAGCTTTTTTACAGTACAAAGAATTTTTTTTCTGAAGTGAGAGTTGTTAAAGATGGAAAAATATCAAATATTTATTTTTAATACTACTTTATAATGGAATAAATTTGCTTGCCACTCAATTGCATTAATATCCCAACAAATATCCTGCATTATATTATTCACACAGAAAAGATGTTCTTTACAGTTATATTCTATCAGACCTTCCCTTTTATTTCAAAATCACAAAAGTAAAGTTGAAATTGTAATTGGAGATGTTTTGAGTAAATTTATTTTCAATAATAAAATCATATAACTTTGTTCTTTTTATGATTTATTTTTCTTCCAAAAATCATAGAACGATTTTCAATTATATATTCATGAAGAATGTAAAGTTCATATTCTTTAATGATGGACTAAAAACAAGATGGTAGCAAATTAAGAAAGTGTTCAGATAATAACAAACCAGGAGATGACAAAAGGATTGGCTTTAAATTAAAAAGATTAATGGGGCTAAACTCATTTAACCTGGAAAATGATTATTGTATAGCAATTTTTCTATGTACAGGGTGATTGCTACTTAGAAAATGGCCAGGAACTGTTTCCTGTCTTTACTTTAAAAAATAGGGAAAAAAAGACTTCTGGCCAAGATGGAGGCGTAGGTAGACACACTGTGCCTCTTTGCACAACCAAAATAAGGACAACAACAATTTAAAAATAAAAAAACAACAAGAACAGACAGAAAATTGAACTGTATGGAAGTCTGACAATCAAGGAGTTAAAGGAGACACATCCATCCAGATAGGTAGGAGAGACGGAGCTAGGAAGCCAAGCACAGAATACTCATAACAAGGCAGCAGAGGGCAGATACAGCAAGGTGGCGGATTGAGGACTGGTTGGTCTCACATTTGCATGCAGATAAACTGGGAGAAACAACTGGGGAGTGAGACAGACCATGCAACCCAGGAGCCTAGCATGGGAAAATAAAGCCTCAAACCACTGATTGAAAACACCTGGGGGGTTGAGGCAGCAGGAGAAACTCCCAGCCTCACAGGAGAGTTCATTGGAGAGACTCACAGGGTACTAGAACATACACAAGCCCACCCACACAGGAATCAGCACCATAAGGACCCAATTTGCTTTTGGGTTGCAGGGGGATTGAATGAAATCTGGCAGAAAGTGGAGCAAGTACCATTGTTCCTCTCAAACCCTCCCCTACATACAGCACCACAACCCAGTGACATGGGTTGTCCCGCAACTGGTGAATACCTAAGGCTCCTCCCCTCACTACCTAACAGGTGTCAAAAGAAAAGAAAAGAAAAGAAACAGCTGTCAAAAGAAAACAAAAATGGCCTAAACAAAAGAACAGATCAAAGCTCCAGAAAAAAATACAACTAAGCAGCAAAGAGATAGCCAGCCTATCAGATGCACAATTCAAAGCAGTAGTAATCAGGATGGTCACAGAATTGGTTGAATTTGGTTGCAAATTAGGTGAAAAAATGAAGGATACCCTAAGTGAAATAAAGGAAAATGTACAGGAAACCAATAATGATGCAAAGGAAACTGGGACTCAAATCACCCAGAAGGAAGAAAGTGTGGACCAGAAGGAAGAAACATCCACCCAGAAAATGATGAAGAAATAAGAATTCAAAAAAAAATGAGGAGAGGCTTAGGAACCCCCAGGACATCTTTAAATGTTCTAAAACCCAAATTATAGGAGTACCAGAAGGAGAAGAGGAAGAGCAACAAGTGGAAAAGTTATTTGAACAAATAATAAAGGAGAACTTCTCCAATCTGGCAAAGGAAATAGACTTCCAGGAAGTCCAGGAAGCTCAGAGAGTCCCAAAGAACTTGGACCCAAGAAGAAACACACCAAGGCACATCATAATTACATTACCCAGGATTAAAGAGGAGAAAATCTTAAAAGCATCAAGAGAAAAGGAGACAGTTACCTACCAAAGATTTCCCATAAGATTATCAGCTGGTTTCTCAAAAGAGACCTTACAAGCAAGAAGAGGCTGGAAAGAAGTATTCCAAGTCATGAAAGGCAAGGGCCTACATCCAAGATTGCTTTAGCCAGCAAAGCTATTATTTAGAATGGAAGGGCAGATAAAGTGCTTCTCAGATAAAGTTAAGTTAAAGTAGTTCATCATCACCAAGCCCTTATTATATAAAATGTTAAAGGGACTTATCTAAGAAAAAGAAGATAAGAAATATGAACAGTAAAATGACAGCAAACTCACAATTATTAACAACCACACCTAAAACAAAGACTAAAGCAAACTAAGCAAACAACTAGAACAGGAATAATAACACAGAAATGGACATCACATGGAGGGTTATCAACAGGGGAGTGGAAGGGGGAGAGAAGGGGAAAGGGTACGGAAAATAAGTAGCATAAATGGTAGGTAGAAAATAGATGGAGGAAGGGTAAGAATAGTATAGGAAATGTAGAAGGCAAATAACTTACATGTAGGACCCGTGGACATGAACTAAAGGAGGGGAATGTAGGTGGGACAGAGTGTGCAGGGTAATGGAGAGTGAAGGGAGGGAATGGGACAACTGTAATAGTATAACCAGTAAAATTGATTTGAAAACATAAAAATTTAAAATTAAAAAAATAATCAGGAAAAAATAAAAATAAAAAATAATAGGGAAAAATCAAGTTGAGAAACAGCATAGTGGATTGAATTCAGACTTAAAAACACCTTGAAAAATGGATTAGTAAATATGTGAAGGTGAATCAAAATGTCTTCTCCAGAGTTAAACAAAAGTAACATATCCTATCATCTATCAGGAATACCCTACCCTATCAGGAATTTTTTTTCCTGAATTCTATTTATGATAACTTGTTGTTGCTGTACAAAAATGCCTTCGATTTCTGAATATTGACTCGGTATTACTTTGTTTTGCCAAACTGACTTATTAGGTTAAGTAGTTTTTAGGTGGAGCCTATAGGGTTTTCTATGTGCACTATCATGTCATCTGCAATGACAGTTTTGCTTCCAATTTGGAAAGTTTTTAATTTTTTTCTTATATGATCACTGTGACCAGGACATTCAATACTATGTTAAGTAGAAGTGGTGGAAGTGGGCATCCTTGTCTTGTTCCTGATCTCAGTAGGGAAGCTTTTAATTTTTGCCTCTTGAATATGATGTTAGCCATATGTTTTTCATCTTTGGCCTACATTATGTTGAAGTATGCACCCTGGACTCCCACTTTGCTGAGAGTTTTTATCATAAATGGGTGCTGTACCTTATCATATGGTTTTTCAACATCTATTTATATTATCATGTGATTTTTGTCTTTCCTTTTGTTCGTATGATGAATGACATTAATTTACTTGTGAATATTGTATGTTCCTTGCATCCCTGGGATAAAATTCAATTGATCTTGGAGTAAGATTTTTTTTAACACATTGCAGGAAGTGGTTTGCCAATATTTTGTTGAGATTTTAACATGTATGTTCATCAGAGATATTGGCCTGTAGCTTTATTTCTTTGTTGTGTCTTTATCTGTTTGGGACTAGGTTAATGTAGGCTTCATAAGAAGTGTTTGGCAGTCTTTCCTCTTCTTGGATTGTTTTTAATAGTCTTAGGTGGAAAGGGGTTAGCGCTTCCTTAAATGTTTTGTAAAATATCCTTTGAACCCATGTAGTCCAGGGCTTTTGTGTTCTGGGAGCTTTTTGATTACTGTTCTGACTTCACTGGCTGTTATTGGTCTGATCAAGCTTTTGATTCTACTGTATTAAGTTTTGGAAGATTATATGCTTCTAGAAATTTCTTTATTTCACCCAGGTTTTCAAATTTCTTGGCATTTAGTTTTTCGTGGTAATTTCTTACAATCCTTTGTATTTCCATGGCATCAGTTGTAGTATCTCCTCTTTCATTTCTCCTTTTATTTATTTGTGTCCTTTCTCTTTTTTTTTTTCTTGATGAATCTGCTTAAAACAGGGATGTCAAACTCATTTTTACTGGGGGCCACATCACCCTCATGGTTGCCTTCAAAGGGTCAAAATAAATTTAGGGCTGTATAAATGTAACTACTTCTGAACTGTTAAGGAATTGAAATTACATTCAACACTTTGAAGGCAACCAGGAGGCTGATGTAGCCCCATTGAAAATGAGTTTGACACCCCTGGCTTAAAGGTTTGTTGATTTTGTTATCCAGCTCCTGGGTTTATTGATTCCTGGAATTGTTTTTTAGATTCTGTTTTGTTTAATTCTGTTCTGATCTTGGTTAGTTCCTTCCTTCTATGGGTTTTGTTTTTGTACCTCCAATTCTTGTAGGTGTAAGGTTTGACTGTTTATTTGAAGTGTTTCTATCTTTTGTAGGTGGGCCTATATCACTATCAACTTCCCTTTCAAGAGTGCTTTGGCTATGTCCCATGAGTTTCAGACTCTTGTGTGTCCATTTACATTTGTTTCCAGGAACTTTTTGATTTCTTCTCTGATCTCATTCTTGACCCATTCATTGTTTAATAGCAGGCATGCTATTCAATCTCTAAGAATTTGAGTGTTTTTCAGTTATTACCTTGATGTTTTTTTCAAGTTTCAGGACCTTATGGTCTGAGAGGATTCTTGATATAATTTTCATATTTTTGAATTTGTTGAAGCTTTTTTGTGTTATATCATGTGGTTGATCTTTGAAAACGTTTCAAGTACTTTAGAAAAGAATGTGTATTGCTTTTTTAGGATGAAAACTTTATATATACATATTCAGTTAAGTCCATTTGATTGTAGGCATTATTCTTTTTGATATTTTGTTTCAAAGATCTATCCCATATTGTCATTGGGGAGTCAAAATCCCCTAGTACAACTATCTTACTGTCTATATCTTTCATGAAGTCCTCCAAGATTTTCCTTATATATTTAGGTGCTCCTACTTTGAGTGTGTGTATGTTTATAATGTTTATGTCTTCCTTTTTAAGTATGTTTTATTGATTACTTTTACTACTGTTACTTTCTCCCAAATATTTTATCCCATTTCTTTCCTTTCCAACCTGTACCACCTCACCCTCCAGCATTATCCCACTCACTTAATTCATGTCCATGGGCTGTACATATATGTTCTTTAGAATCTCTGTTTACTATACTATTCTTGACACCACCGTCATTCTATGCCTACCATTTGTGTTTATCCCCTGTACATTTCTCCCCACTTTACTCCCCTGCCACTCTCCACTGACAACCCTCCATGTGATCTCCATTTCTGTGAATCTGATCCTGTTCTAGTTATTTTATTATTTTTTGGTTATGTTTTTGTTTCTTTTAGGTTCAGTTTTTGATAATTATGTGTTTGTTGTCATCTTACTGTTCATAGTTTATGATCTATTTCTTAAATAAGTCCCTTTAATATCTCATATAATATTGGTTTGGTGATGATGAACTCTTTTAATTTGACCTTATCTGGGAAGGATTCTATGTGCCCTTACATTCTAAATGATAAATTTTCTGGATAGAGTAATCTTCGATGTAGGTCCCAGCCTGTCATGACTTTCAATACTTTTTTCCAGTCCCTTCTTGCTTGTAAGGTTTCTTTTGAGAAATCAACTGATAGTCTTATGGGGACTCCTTTGTAGGTAACTGCCTCCTTTTCTACTGCAGATTTTAAGATTCTCTCCTGCTCTGGCTGGTGTAAGTCAGTGGATTAAGCATGAACTGTGAATCAAAGGGTTGCCAGTTCAATTCCCAGTCAGGGTACCTGCCTGGGTTGGGCGCCAGGTCCCCAGTGGGGCCATGTGAGAGGCAAACAGACATTCATGTTTCTCTCCCTCTTTCTCCCTCCTTCCTCATCTCTCTAAAAATAAATAAATAAAATCTTTAAAAAAGATTATCTCTTATCTTTAATCTTGGATATCTTAATTGTGATTTGTCTTGGTTTATTCCTCCTTGGGTCCAATTTCCTTGGGATTCTCTGGGCTTCCTGGACTCCCTGGAAATCTATTTCATTCACTAGATTGGGGAAGATTTTCTTCATTACTTGTTTAAATAAGTTTTCAATTTCATGAGCTTGTTCTTCTCTTTCTAGCACCCCTATGATTCAGATTTAGAGCACTTAAAGTTTTCCCATAGGTTCCCAAGTCTCTTGTCATATTTTGAATTCTTATTTCTTCATTCTATTCTGGTATGATGTTTATGTATTCCTTCTGCTCCAAATCATTTATTTGGTTACTAGTTTCCTTCACCTCTCTGTTGGTTCCCTGTATATTTTGCTTTATTTCACTTTGGGTTTCCTACATTTCTTCTTTCATTTTACAACTGAGGTCAATCAGTCCTGTGAGCATCCTGATTACCAGTGTTTTGAACTCCGAATCCTGATTACCAGTGTTTTGAACTCTGAATCAGATACATTGTGTATCTCATTGTTGCTTAGTTCTTTTTCTGGAGTTTTGATCCATTCTTTCATTTGGCCCATATCTCTTTATCTCAGTGCCCCTGTTATATTGTAAGGCTATGGAGCTGTATTTATTTACCAAGGCGGGGCAACCCACTTTGCTGACTTGTGGTACTGTTTGTTGGGGGGGGTGGGTCAGAGATGGAACAATGCTGCTCACTTTCTCCTCTTTAGCATAACTTTCCAAAGAATTCTCCTGTGAGACTGGGGATTTTTTTCTTCCATCATAAACCCTGCCATATTTTGCAGCTTGTTTTGAGTCTTTAGTTTCCTTTTCAGCCAGCTATGCCTCAACCATGCAGTCCACTGTCTTGGTGCAATTCCTGTAGGTTAGGCTACCTTTCTCCCATCTCTGCTCCTTATACCAGTCTGTATGAATTTTTCTTTAACTCCTTGGTTGTCAGAGATCTATGTAGTTCAATATTCTGGTAGTGCTTGTTGATTATTGATTTTATATCGGTTGCTATACTGATTTTGGTTGCACAAGGAAGTGAATCATTTCTACCTATACCTCCATCATGGCCACAACTCATATTTATTTCTCTTTGATAGATTCTTCCTTGAGTATTATGAAGTGTCCTCCTGTATCTTTCTTATTGTTTCATTAATGGGTAATTGTAGTTCAAGTACAGTAGTCTCCATTTTCCCTCACCACTCCCCCCCAACATGAGCCATCCCTACCTCCCAACCTCAATCCTACCCACCTTTGGTGTTGTTCATGTGCCCTTTATACATGTTTTTGAAAGCCACTACTGGTTTTCCACCCTTTATCTCCTCCCACTTCCCCTCTGGTTACTGTGAAATTGTTCTTAATTTCACTGTCTATGATTATATTTTGCTTGTTTGTTTTTTTAAATCTGGTTCCACTTACAGGTGAAATCGTATGTCATTTATCTGTCACTGCCTGGCTTATTTCACTTAGCATAATGCTCTCCAGATCCATCAATGCTGTTCCAAGGGGGTAGTTGCTTCTTTTTTCTCTCTGCTGAGTAGTGTTCTATCATGTAAATGTACTATAGTTTTTTGATCCATTCATTTATTAATAGGCTTTCAGGTTGCTTTCAGGACTTGGCTACTGTAAATTGTGCTGCTTTGACCATTGGGGTGCATAGGTTCTTTTAAATTGGTGTTTCACGTGTTCTAGGGTATAATCCCAGGAATGGAATTACAGGGTCAAAAGGCAGTTCCACTTTTAGTTTTTTGAGGAAATTCTATACTGTTTTCCACAATGGCTACACTAGTTTGTGTTCCTACCAATAGTACACTAGGGTCCCTTTTTTCTACATTCTCTACAACACTTGTTTGTTTATTTGTTTATAATGGCCATTCTCACTGGTGTGAAGTGGTATCTCACTGTGGTTTTAATTTTTATCTTTCTCATGGCTAGTGTTGCTGAGCATCTTTTCATATGTCTCTGGGCCTTTTCTATGTCATTCTTGGAGAATGTCTGTTTAAGTCCTTTGCCCATTTTTTAACTGGGTCATTTGCCTTCATTGATTGCAGTCATATGAGTTCTTTATAATTTTTAGATTGAATCTTCATGTCTCTTTTTATGGCTTTTGTTTTGATGTCCTTTTGTCTGGTATCAGTATTGTTACCCAGACCTTTTTTTCCCTATCCATTTGCTTGGAATATTATTTTTTCAATTCTTTGCTTTCAGTCTGTGTATGTCTTTTGTTCTGAGTTGGGTCTCTTGTAGACAGCATATGTGCAGGGCATGTTTTCTTATCCATTCTGCTACCCTATGTCTTTTGATTGAAACATTTAATCCATTTACTCTTAAGAGTATTATTGATAGATACTTATTCATTACCATTTTATCCTCTTTATGCCTGTGCTATTCACACTTGAATTGTTTTTCTTCCTCTTCTTAAAGCATTCCCTTCAACATCTCTTGCTAGTTTCATGGAGAATAATACTTTCAGGCTTCTGCTCTCTGGTTTACTCCTTATTTCACATTCTGTTTTAATTGAGAGCCTTGCTGTTGGAGTTGCCTTGGTTGCAGGCCTTTGGTTGTCATTATTTGGAGTATTTCTTACTATTCCCTTCTGGCTTGTATTTTTCTCTTGAAAACTCAGCTGCTAGCCTTATATGAGCTACCTTGTATGTTACTAGCTCTTTATCTATTGTTACCTTTAAGAACCTCTCTGTTTGTAAAATTTGGCATTTTAATTATGATGTGTCTTGAGAGTGGGCCTCTTTGAGTTCATCTTGATTGAGACCCTCTGTGCTTCCTTGGTTTGTGTGTCTTTTCCCATCTCAAGATTAGGGAAGATTTCTGTCATTAATTTTTCAAAAACAGCTTCTATCCCTTGCTTCTCTTCTTCTCCTTCCAGTATTCCTATGATTCAAATATTGCTATGTTTCTTTATGTCTTGCTGTTCCCTTAAGATATCTTCATATTTTTTGAATCTCTTGTCATGCAGTTGCTGTACTTGGGTATTTCTTTCTATTTTGTCCTTAAGCTAACTTATTCTGTCCTCTGCTTCATCAAGCCTCTTTGTAATTCCTTCTAGTGTATTTTTTTCATAAACTGTATTCTTCATTTCTTTCTGGTTCTTGTTTGTAGTTAGTTTCCTTTCACTTTTCATGCTGTAGTAGTTACCACTCACTTCACTGTATGTGTCAGTTAGTTTCTTGAGCATCCTTATAAATAGTCTTTTGAATTCTGTATCTAATACTTTTCTTGCCTCCATTTCATTTACCTTGTTCACTGGGGTGTCTTACATTCCTTTTGATTGCAGGTTCTTTCTTTGTCTCCCCATTTAGGTTACTCTTTCTGTTTGTTTCTCTGATTGTCATTGTTCTGCTTTGCCAGCTGTCTTTGTCGGGTTAACTTCTGTGGTAGGAGTTCAGTGAGACTCAGTGTTCCCATTCCTCTGATGCCCCAGGGTTTCACTTTCTTCCATTTGTGTGAGCTTTCTTGTTTCACTTGGATGATACTTGTTGGTGGCTTCTTTGTTTGTGGGTTCTCCCCTCCAGTAAGTTTACTGGTATTCTAAACTCCCACCTTGTGTTGTATGGTGTTTTACCACTATTGGTTAACAAAGTAGTGTTACCAGACAATCAAACCTATGCCAACAAAAATAACCCCCCTACCACATCAGCAGTCTCAACTGAAATTGAACTAAAATTAATGAAATTGAAAAAAGATTGCAAATATTGTAAGTTGTTGAAACAAGTTTTCAATTTCTTGCTCTTCTTCTCCCTCTGGCACCCCAATGATTCAGATGTTGGAGCTCTTAAAGTTGTCTCAGAGGTTCCTAACCCTCTCCTCATTTATTTGAATTCTTGTTTCTTCATTCTGTGTCACCTGGATGTTTATTTCTTCCTTTTGTTCCAAATCATTGGTTTGAGTCTGAGTTTCCTTCACTTCTCTGTTGGTTCCCTATGTATTTTGTTTCATTTCACTTGATGTAGCCTCCATTTCTTCCTCATTTTGTGACCAAGCTCAATCTGTTTTACAAGCATTCTGATTACCAGTGTTTTGAACTCTGCATCTGATATGTTGGCTATCTCTTTTTGCTTAGCACTTTTTCTGGATTTTTGGTCTGTTCTTTCATTTGGGCTGCATTTCTTTGTCTGGATGAATGTTGTTGTTGTTGTTGTGTGTGTGTACGTGTGTGTGTGTGTGTGTGTGTGTGTGTGTTTTAATTCCTAGGTTGGAGTTCCATGTAATTTGATTTTCTGGAAATTCTGGTTGTTTATTGTTTTCGGATTGGTTGTTATCTTTCTTCTGGTTGTGTGAGGAAGTGAGACATTTATATCTATGTTTCCATCTTGGCCAGAACCTCTCAATTTGATTAATTTTAAAGCAGAAGTGTTTCATGTTGGCCTATAATTTAAATTATAACTATTTTAAAATAAAATAATGGTAAATATTGATGTAGAGTGGTGAGTAATCAATAATTAAATTAAAATAATAATGTCCTCATTAAACATATATATTTTCAGAGATTTGTGAAATATGTTATTATGAAGACTTTGATTTTTTAAATTGCATTTTTATTTACAGATGCCATTCAATATTAGTTTATATTAGTTTCATTTTGCAGCATAGTGGTTAGATATTTATATAATTTATGCTGTGTTCCCCCCAGTAAATCCTGTACCCACCTTGGCCTATACATAGACTTTATAGCATGAGGAAGGACCCCTCCAAAGCTTGATTTATCTTCTGGAGTGCAGACTCCTTGTAAGACATGCTTTCTCTACTAAGGTGAGTATTCTAGGAGCTTATCTGTATCAGTGTACCAGCTGGTGTTGTTGTGAGAGGCTGTGTTCAGCTTCAGCAATTTTTTTAAAAGATTCAGTGCATTTGCCAATTTCATGATGGGTGAATTACAAACACACCTGCCCATACTATGGCAAGTGTTCAGCAATTTTTGACTAAAATAGCATGACCCCCTCATGTTCCACCCTCCCTATTTACTCAATCTCACCCCCATTTTTTTTTTCATTTCCCTGGGTGAAGTCCTCAAAAGGAAACATTTTGTTGATGTGAAATAAGTGAAACAGAAGACAGCTGAAGCATTAAAGAGCATCAGAATCAATGAGTTCAAAAACTATGTTGAGCAGTAAAAAAGTCTAGACAGGTGTATTGAATCAAATGGACAGTACTTTGAAGGTGACTGGAATTTAAACATGTAAGAATAAATACACATTTTTTATAAGTAAATTCCGGGGTTTTTTGTCTCCCCTCATATTATTAACTATATTTCCTGTGATATAACTTACATCCTCATGGCTATTTTGCAATTACAAATTTACATTTTTTGATCCCTGAACTTCTCACTCAATTCCCTAACTCCTCTCCCTTCAGGTAATCATTAGTCTGTTCTCTATCTTTATGTGTCTATATCTGTTTTGTTTGTTCAGTTATTTTGTCTTTATACAAGAGAAATAATATGGTATTTTTTTCTTTTTCTGACTCATTTTATTTAACATACTACCCTCTATGCCCACTCATGCTGTTGTAAATGATAAGACTTCTTTTTTTAAAGCTGAGTAATATTCTACTGTGTAAAGGCACCACATCTTTATCAACTCCTATTTATGGGCACTTAGGTTGCTTCCATATCCTGGCTATTATAAATCATGCTCAGTGAACATAGGGGTGTTTTGGATTATGTAAGATAAAACCCAGAAGAGAAAGTGCTAGGTCATAAGTCAGTTCCATTTTGAAATTTTTTTAGGTAAATGCATATGATTCACCACAGTGACTTCTCCAGTCTACCATCTCACTGAAAGTACATTTGAGTTCCCCTTTCTCCACAATATAAAGACACTTTTTTTCATTGATTTGTTGATTATAGCCATTTCGACATATATGAGGCAATATCTCATTGTGTTTTTAGTTCACATTTCACTAATCGTTAGTGATGTTCAGTAACATTTTTATGTCTTTTTTCTGTGGAGAAGTGTCTTCCCATTCAAGTTTGCTGCCCATTTTTTAATTAAATTTTTATTTTTTAGTGTTGAGTAGCATGAGTTCTGTATAAATTTTGGATATTAAACCTTCATAGATGTAGCAGTGGAATATTATCATTCATTTAGTAAGTTGTTTTCTTTTTTTATTTCATTGATGGATTTCCTTTGCTCTGAAAAAACTTTTGAGCTTAGACAGTTCTATTTGTTCATTTTTATTTAGTGTACCTTTGCCCAAGAAGATATATCAAAAAAAATATTGCTAAGAGAAATGCCATAGATTTTACTGCCTACATTTCCCTAGAGGGGTTTTAGGGTTTTAAGTTTTACATTTAGATATTTGATCCACTTTTTTATTCTTGTATGTGATGTAAAAAAGTAGTCTAATTATAAATTTTTAATGCATTGCTTCAATTTTTACAAACTATTGAATAGACTGTCTCTAACCCATTGTATGTTCTTGCTCCTTTGTCAAATATAAATTGTTCATATAGGTGTGGTTTTATTTCTGGGCTCTGTATTCTGTTCCATTGATCTATGAGTCTGCTTTTATGACAGAACCATGCTGTTTTGATTACTATACACTTGCTGCATATTTTGATATTATGTAGCTTCATACTGCCAACATTGGTCTTTCTCAAGATTGCTGTGGCTATTCTGTGTCTTTTGTGGTTCCATATAAATTTTTGGATTATTTGTTCTAGTTTTGTGAAAAATAGGCATTTTGATAGTGATTGCATTGCAGCTATAGATTTCTTTTGGTTGTATGGACTATTTAATGGTGTTAATTCTTCCTAACCATGAGCACTACATATGCTTCTATTTATTTACGTTTTTATTACTTTATTTCCTTCATGTCTTAAAATTTTATGAGTACATGTTTTTAATTCCTTGGTTAAATTTTTACCAAGTATTTATCTGACTCAGTTGTAAATGGGATTATTTCCTTAGTTTCCCTTTCTGATAAATCATTATTGTTTTATAAAGTACAACTGATTTCTGAATATTTATTTTGTATCTTGTTACTTTACTGAATTTACTTATCAGTTCTAGTAGTTCTGGTGGAATCTTTAGGTTTCTTTCTATATAGTATCATGTCATTTGCAAATAATATTTTCCCTTTTTATTTTTCAATTGGATGTGTTTTTTCTTCTTGCATAATTACTGTGGCTAGGGTTTCTGGTACTATGTTGAATAACAGTGGTAAAAGCAGACATCCCTGTCTCATTCCTCAACTTAAAAAAATGCTTTTAGATTTTCCCCACTGAGTATGATGTTACCTGTAGTTTTGTCATACAGTCAAATGTTGGTCCTCAAATGTCTCCTATCTCAAACAATTTGGTTCTTGACAAAATTTTTCATAGAATAAATGTTTCAATTGCTGAACTTTTCACTCTGAAACATGTATGATCAGTCCATATCTCTCAGGTGACAAATGAGAGAAGGTGTGAGTATTTCTAATGGTAAACACATGATTAGGTTTCCAAACAAACAGCTTCTGGAACAGCCTTCTAGACAAATTAAATTCAAGAACTGAGGTTCCACTACATATGGACTTTATTATGTTGAGACATATTCTCTTCTTCTTGCATAATTCAGTTCTCTGAAAGTTTTTATCATTAATGGGTAGTGGATTTATGATTTTATCAAATGCTTTTTTGCATCTGTTCATGTGATCATATGATTTGTATCCCTTATACTTTATATGATGTCCACTGTTAATTGATTTGTGAATATTCAAGTAAACTTGTATCCATGTAATATATCCTACCTGATTCTGCTGTATGATCTTTTTAATGTATTCCTAAATTGATTTTGGTAATACTTTGGTGATTTTTGCATCTATGTATTTGCCATGTATAATGCATATCTTTTGACTGCATATTTAAGGGGAAAATGTGGATGATGCACATTATATATGGATAGTACCTGAAAAATCTTTTATCTGTTTTTATGTTTTGTAATTATTTGTTATATAAATATCTTATGCAATAATATGTTGAAAAATTAATGCTAAAATTCCTCTATGGTGGAAAAAACAATTATCTAAATATAATAAGTAAATTAGCAGATTGAAAAATTATGGTATATTTACAAAATAAAATATCACAGCAGGAAGAAAGAAGAAGCTCCTACCCTTCCAGACAGCAAGGAAGGAACAGGAGAGCATTAATCTAAGTGAAATAAGTCAAGAAGTGAAAGACAAATGCCATATGATCCCACCTATAAGTGGGACCTAATCAATAAAACAAAAAATCAAGCAAATATAACCAAAGACATTGAAATTAAGAACAAACTGACAGTAACCACAGGAGAGGGGGGAGAAAGGTAATGGGGAGGGTAAGGGGAAGGGTCATCAAGGACATGTATGAAGGACACATGTACAAAGCCAAAGGTTGGTAGGATCAATGGTTGGATGTGAGGATGGGTGGGACAGGGGGGCATGGTGTGGGTGAAAATGGAGACTACTGTATTTCAACAACAATAAAAAGTAAATAAAGACAATTAAAATGGAAGATATTTTTCCTGAAAGTTTGAACCCAAACTTGGGCATGCATCATACATGGGAATACCTAATACATGACAAAATATGTTATGTTCATTAGGGATAATGGCCTATATATATTTTTTGAAATGTGTGAGGTTTTATTTGTATTTTTCTACATTATTTGTATTCTGTTTGTTTTTCATTTATTTATAATTGAATTTATTTCATTTACTCATTTATATTCTCTGTTTTAGTCATTTATTTTTTTCTTTATGTTTGTCAAGGTACAGTTGTCAACCATTTTCCCCCATTCCCTCACCACACCACACCCCACCCACTCCCATCTACCATGGTCAATGCTACCACCTTTTTACTTTGTCCATGTGTCTTTTATGTGTTTCTTGATTCCTCTCACCTTCTTTCCCTTGTTATCCCCCTCCACACCACCCTTTGGTTACCATCGGTGTGTTCTTTATTTCAATGTCTCTGATTATATTTTTTTGCTTGTTTGTTTTGTTGATCAGGTTCCACTTATAGGTGAGATAATATGATATTTGTCTTTCACTGCCTGGCTTATTTAAGTTTAGCATAATTTCTCTCCCGATCCATTCCTGCTGTTGTGAAGGTATTAGCTTTTTCCCTTTTTCCGATGCATAGTATTCCATTGTGTAAATGTACAATAGTTTATTGATCTACTCATTTACTGATGGGCACTTGGGCTGCTTCCAGCACTGGCTATTGTAAATTGTGCTGCTATGAACATTGGGGTGCATAGGTTCTTTTGAATTAGTGTTTCAGGATTCTTAGGGTATAAACTCAACAGTGGAATTGCTGGGTCAAAAAGCATGTCCATTTTTAGTATCTTGAGGAAATTCTGTACTGTTTTCCAAAGAGGCTGAAACAGTTGGTATTCCTACCAGCAGTGCACTAGGGTTCCCTTTTCTCCACAACCCTGCCAGCACTTACTGTTTGTTGATTTGTTTATAATGGCCTTTCTGACCAGTATGAAATGGTATCTCCTTGCGGTTTTCGTTTGCATCTCTCTGATGGTTAGTAATGCTGAGCATTCTTTCTTATGTATCTGGGCCCTCTGTATGTCCTTCTTTAAGAAGTGTCTATTCAGGTCCTTTGCCCATTTTTTAATTGGATTGTTTGTCTTCATGGAGTGGAGTCATGTGAGTTCTTTATATGTTTTGGAGATTAAACCCTTATTGAAGGTATAATTTTCAAATATATTTTCACATATGGTTGGTTCCCTTTTTATTTTGCTTATATTTTCTTTAGCCATGCAGAAGCTTTTTATTTTGATGAAGTTCCATTTGTTTATTGTTTTCTTTATGCCCCTTGCTCTAGGGGACATATTGGTGAAAATATCATTGCTTGAAATAGCTGAGATTTTTTAACCTATGTTCTATTCTAGGAATGTTATTGTGTCACAACTTACATTTAAGTCTTTTATTCACCTTGGTTTTATTTTTTTTTATGGTGTAAGTTGGTGATCGACTTAATTAACCTGTGAAGCCACTTGGTGTAGGATTTATTTGTTGAAATATTTTTCAGTACTGCTTTGATTTAGTTTGGTGTAATTGGTTTGTTAACATTTATTTTTATTCAGATTTTGAAGATTTTATGGTTTTACAAATGTATATATTTCTTCCAGGTTGTTCAATTATTTGTATGTAATTATCCCTACTATTTTTTTAAAGATTTTTATTTATTTATTTATTTATTTATTTTTAGAGCGGGAAGGGAGGGAGAGAGAGAGAGAGAGAGAGAGAGAAACATCAATGTGCAGTTGCTAGGGGTTATGGCCTGCAACCCAGGCATGTACGCTGGCTGGGAATCGAACCTGGGACACTTTGGTTCCAGCCCGTGCTTCAATCCACTGAGCTATGCCAGCCAGGGCTTAATTATCCCTTACTATTTTTAAAAACCCATTGTATTTCTGTTGTGTTCAGTTGTCATACCTCACTTTCACTTCTGAATTTACTTATATGAATTCTTTTTCTTTTTTCCTTCATGATTCTCATTTAAGTTTTATCAGTCTTATTTTTTTTCAGAAAATCAACTCTTGGTTACATTGGTCTTTGGTATTTTTTAAAGACTCAATGTTATCTCTCTTATTTTTTCACCTATAATTATTTCCTTTTTCTACTCATCTGGCTTTGTTTGTTGTTTTCTCTCTTTTTTAGTGTTTTGGGGTTTTTTGTTCAATTTTTAGTGTATCTTTATTATTATAAATTATTCTCTTTGAAACTTTTTAGTTGTATCCCATAGATCCTGGTTTCATGTGTCTTTTATTTTATATATCTCAACTACCTTTTATTTTTTTCCTGATTTTGTGGTTAAACAATTCAATTCATTATTTTGTAATGCTATTTAGCTTTCATGTGTTTGCCTGATTTCAGTTCCTTTTTTATTTTATTTTATATATTGTATTTTTAAATTGTTTTTTTGAGTACACTTGTCTCTATTTCTAGGCCAAAAATTTTGCTTACCACACTGACTCCCACTTACAACCATCAATTCTTCCTACCTTGGGCTTTGTCATGGGCAGTTTGTGTATGTTCCTTGATGACCATTCCCATTTTTTTCCCATTATACCTCTCCCCCTTCCCGTCTGGTTACTGTCAGTCTCCTCTATTTCAATATCTCTGGTTATATTTTGCTTGCTTGTTTGTTGATAAGTTTCCACATATAGGTGACATCATATGGTTTTTGTTTTTCACCTCCTGGCTTGTTTAGCATATTTACCTCACTTAGCATAATTCTCTCCAAATCTC
The DNA here is from genome assembly GCF_004126475.2 of Phyllostomus discolor. NCBI lineage: Eukaryota > Metazoa > Chordata > Mammalia > Chiroptera > Phyllostomidae > Phyllostomus > Phyllostomus discolor. Next base: position 111,147,766 of record NC_040903.2, on the reverse strand, counting down.
TGACTGCTGTTGCAAAGAGCAGAAGCTCCCTCTTTCTTTCTGCATAGTATTTTACTATGTAAAGGCACCATAGTTTTGTAATCTACTCATGTGCCAATGGGGAATTCAGTTGTTTCCAGTACATGGCTATTGTAAATTGTGTCGCAATAAACGTTGGGATGCATAGGTTCTTCTGAATGGGTGTTTAAGGATTCTTATGTTGTAATCCCAACAGGTGAATTGCCAGGTATAAGGCAGCTGAAAATACTGATGCATGGAATATGTGTGACTTCCTGCTTATGTTCTCCTCTATGACTTTTATGGTCTCATATCTAATATTTAAGCATTTATCTGTTTTAAGTTTATTTTGTGTATGGTGTAAGGTGGTGGTTGAGTTTCATTTCTCTTAATGTAGCTGTCAAGATATCCCAACATCATTTGTTGAACAGTCAATTTTAATCTGTTTATTCTTCTGCCCCCTTTGTTGAATATTAATTGCTAATAAACACATGGGTTTATTTCTGAGCTCTCTATTCTGTGCCTTTGATTTATATGTCTGTTCCTATGACAGTACCAGACTGTGTTCATTACAGTGACCTTTTAATATAGTTTGATGTCTGGTATTATGATTCATTGTACTTTGTTTTTCTTAAAATTGCTCCAGCTATGCAGGGTGGGTTTTTGGTTTCATATAAATTTTTGAAATGTTTTTTCTATAGCCATGCAATATGTCATTAGTATTTTAATTGAGATTGTGCTGTATCTATAAATTGCTTTGGGTAATATGGACATTTTTATTATGTTAATTCTTCCAATCCATGAACATGGTATGATTTCATTTATTTTTGTCTTCCTTACTTTCCCCTTCAGGATTCTGTAGTTTTCTGAGTACAGGTCTGTTCCCTTCTTGGCTAGGTTTATTCCTAAGTACTTTATTTTTTTTATTACTACAGCAAATATGATGTTTTTCATGATTTCTGTTTCTGATATTTCATTGTTAATGTAGTAAAATTTTTTTGATTTCTGATCATTTTCTTTGTATCCTGCAGTTTTTGCCCAAATTCACTTATTCACTTATTAGTTATTTTTTTTTTGGTGGAAATTTATAGAGTTTTCTATGTACACTATCACATCTTTGGCAAACAATGACCAATTTTTACTTCTTTATTTTCAATTTGAATGTCTTTTATTTCTTTTTTTTTTTCATCATTTGTGGACAAGACTCCCAATACTATGTAGACTATAAGTTGTGAAAGAAGATTCTTTGTTTGTTCCTGATTTTAGTGAAAAAGCTTATAATTTTTGCCCATTGATTATGGTGTTTGTTGTAGATTTCCTGTGAATGGTTTTTATAATGTTGAGGTATGCAATCTCTATATCCTCTTTGTTGAGTTTGTTTTTTAAATCATTACAGCATGTTGTACCATATCAATACTTTTTTTGCATTTATTAATATGATTATGTGATTTTGTCTTTTCTTTGGTTTACACAATGTATTATGTTTGTAGATTTGCAATATTGTACCATCCTTGCATCGCTTAGATGAATCCCACCTGATTCATGGTGTATATTTTTTAATGTATTGCTGGATATGGTTTGCCAATTTTGTTGAGGACTTTAGCATCATTGTTCATCAGTGATATTGGCCTGCGGTTTTCTTTCTTTATGTCTTTATCTTATTTTATGTTTGGATGATGCTGGCCTCATAAAGAGTTTTGGAGTCTTTCCTTTTCTTGGACTTTTTTAGAATGGTATGAAAAAGAGTGGGATTATTTCTTCCTTAAATATTTGATAAATTTCTCCTGAGAAACCATCCTGTCCAGGTTTTTTGTGCACCCAGAGTTTTTTATTACTGCTTCAATTTCTCCAGCTGTCATTGGTCTATTCATGCTTTATGCTTCTCCTTCATTTAGTTTTGGAAGATTATCTGTTTCTAGAAATTTGTCCATTTCACCTAAGTTTTTCAAATTTCTTGCATATAGTTCTTCATAGTAATTTCTTACAATCCTTTGTATTTCTGTGGCATCAGTTGTAATCTCTCCTCTTTTATTTCAGGTTTTATTTATTTGGTTTATCTCCCATTTTTTTCTTGATAAGCCTGTTTAAAGGATTGTCAATAATGGTCATTTTTTCAAGGAAACAGCTCCTGGATTTTTGATCCTTTGAATTATTCTTTTAGTTTCTAAGTCATTTAATTCTGCTTTAATATTTGGTTATTTCCTTCTTGCACTTACTTTGAGTGGTGATTTTTTTTTCCACTTCTTGTAGATGTAGGTTTAGGGTTGTTTATTTGAAATGTTTCTATCTTTTTTAGGTAGGCATGTATCACTATAAACTTCCTCCCAGAACTGCCTTCATTGTGTCCCATCAGTTTTGGACTATTGTGTGTTTGTTCATTTTCATTTGTTTTAAGAAACTTCTTGATTTATTCTTTAATCTCATTACTAACCAATTCATTGTTTAATAGTATTCTATTCATTGTCTATGAGTTTGAATGTTTTGAGTTCTTTCCTTGTGGTTGCGTTTCTCATTTCAAACTTGTGTTTAGAGAAAATGCTTGCTACAATTTCAATTTCAGTTTTCTAGTAAGTGTTGAGGGTTGTTTTGTGTCTTCTATCTTGTCATCTATCTTTGGAAATTTTACATATAGATGTGAAAAGAATGTATATTTTGTTTCTTTTGGGATGAATGGTGATTATATATATAATATATATAAATCTTATATATATAAATACATATTATATATAATATATAATATATAAATATTACAATATTTATGTCTTCTTGATGGATTCTTCCTTTGAATGTTATGAAGTATCCTTCTGTGTCTTTTTTTAAGGCATATGTTTTGAAGTGTACTTTGACATAAGTATTGCTACTCTGGGTTTTTTTTTTTTTTCCTGCCCATTTGTTTGGAATATTTTTTCCAACCCTTCTCTTTTAGTCTGTGTAGGTATTTATTTTGAGGTGAGTCTCCTGTATGCAGCATATGTGTGGGTCTTGTTTCCTTATCCATTCAGGATATACAATGTCTTTTGATTGTAGAACTTCATTCATTTATATTGGTGTTTATTGCTGATAGGTACCTATTTGTTACCTTTTTACTCACTTTGTACCTGTGTTCCACTGTCTCTCACTATTTTTATTCATTTCCTTCAAACAGTTTTCTAGCATATCTTGCATTGCTGGTTTTGTGGCAGTTTATTAACTTAGTCTTCTTTTGTTTGCTAAACCCCTTATTTCCCCTCCCATTTTAATTGAGATCTTTTCTGGGCAGAGTAAACCTGGTTTCAGACCTTTGCTTCCCATTACTTGGAATATTTCTTGCCATCCCCTTCAGGTTTGAGGTGTTTCTATTGGGAAATCAGTGGCAAGCCTATCATGGCTTTCTTGTATGCTACTTCCTACTTCTCCCTTGCTGACTTTAAGATTTTTCTCTTTTGCTTGGAATTTTGCCATTTTAATTATGATGTTTCTTGAAGTGGGCCTCTCTGCATTCCTCTTGCTGGGAAACTTCTGTGCTTCCTGGACATGTGTGAATTTTCTCTCATCAAATTAGGGAAGTTTTCCAAGATTACTTTTTCAAACAGATTTTTTATCCCTTTCTCCTGTTCTCCTTCTGTTATTCCTATTATATGGATATTATTACATTTCATGTTATTATGCAGTTATTTTAACCTCTTCATACTTTTAGAGCCTTTTTTTCCTTTTTTTTTCTTTTCCTGGGAGTTTTTTTCTACCTTACCCTCCAGCTCATTGATTCAATTCTCTTCTTCAATTAGCCTGGTTTTGATTCCTTCTGCTGTGTTCTTTGATACAGAAATTGTCTTCTTAGTTTGCTCTTGGCTCTTTTGATAATTTCTGTGTCCTTTGTATGCTAACATAGTTTGCAGTAAGTTTCATGTAGTTTCACTGTGGTGTTTGGTAATTCTCTGTGAGCTCTTTGACCTTCCTTATAACCATTGATTTGTTTTTGATGGCTGACACTTTACTTGCCACTATTTTATTTAGCACTCTTTCTAAGGTGTCCTCCTTTTCTTTCAATTAGGGATTGTTTCTTTGTGTTCCCATTATTTGTGAGAGTCTTCTTATATCCTTCTGCTTCATAATTTAAACTGTTTTGACTCCCTGAATTTGTGATATGAACTTTTATGGTAGGAGTCCTGTGAGATTCAGTGGTGCAGTCTCCCTGATCTCCTGAACTTGATGCTTTTGGGATACACTTTATGCCATTTATATTGACTCTCTGGATGTAATTGAGTTTTGATTGTTGTTGGGTCTTTCTTTGGTGGGTCCTTTCCTCCAGTTGGCTTTCTGAGGGTCACTCTGACCACCATTTTATGTATGTTCTTATGCAGGTTTTTTCAGGACAAAACCACATAGCCTAGGAAACAAACCCACACCCAAAAAGAACTCCCCTCCAAAATACCACTATCAACAGCACATGAACCAGTGTTAATAAGGGTGTGAAGAGATTAAGACTGTTATATGAAAGAAAAATGAATATGAGATGACCTACTAAAAGAATAATGATTTTGAAAGGATGGATGGAGGAGCACTAATAAGAGGTGGTTGTCAGAACATTGCAAAGAGAAAAAGTAAAATTTATATCATGAATAAAAATGGGATGGAGAAGGCAGAATAGGGTATGAGAAAGGAAGCATAGAGTATTAATTTTAAACAGAAATTAAAATAAAATTATAGAAAATAAAGGGAGAGAGAGAAAGAAAAATGAAGAGAGAAATAAATAAATAATAAAAATACAGGATCCAAATTGGAGAGAAAGATCCACCACACAGCACTATTTTTTATTTATTTATTTAGTTTTAAAGAGAGGGGAAGGGAGGGGGAAAGAAAGGGAGAGAAACTTCATTGTGGCATTGCCTCTTATGCGGCCCCCACTGGGGACTTGGCCTGCAACCCAGGCATGTGCCCTGACTGGGAATTGAACTGGCAACCCTTTGGTTCACAGCCCACACTCAGTCCACTGAGCTACACCAGCCAGGGTCACCACAGCACTATTAACAAAAAAAAAAATGAGGTGAAATTTATATAAGCAGTATGGGAAAAAAGGTAGAAAGAAAAGCTTAAGATATGTCTAGAGGAGTCAGAAGTGATTTTGAAATGATTGAGGGTTAGATAATACTATGAGTGAGGAATCAAAACCAGTCTAAGTCTGGGAAAAACTAAAATTTCAGACAAAAAGGAAAAGAAAAAATAAATAAAGGAGAATAAAGAAAAATAAAAAGACAAGATGAAAGAACAAAGGGAAAAACCCTAAGACAGAGCAAAATTTAAAAATATGACACACACACACACAAAAGAGTAGGAGAGTGGACTGGTAAAAAACTGAGATTTGAAATGCAAAGCTAATGGAGATCTGGAGATAAAATTGATAAAATTCAACAACAACTACCATATCCACAACCAAGTAGCAAAAGTCGCTAAAAGTGGAGAGAGAACACAGGTATTTTAAGAGTGAAGAAAAAGGATGTGAAATGACTGTTGATAAGAAAATTGGTTTTGTGAAACTGGACAGAGGTGAAATAGTAAGAGTGTGGAATAGAAACAAGTTGTAGCAAGAAAGAACAAAATTTAAATTGAAAATAATGACAGGGAAGAGTAAGGTGTAATGGGGTAAGAGATGGGGGGCGCAAAACATTGAATTAAAATAAACTATAGTAAAATCTAGTCAGTTAATATACACAAACTTTATGGATAAGAAATAAACGTTAAAAAGCTATGCGGGAAAGAAAATATTATAAATCATGGAGAAGGCCACAGTGGATTTCATCTCAGTAGCCTCCAGTATTTATGAGTTTTTGTTTGTTTGTTTGTTTGTTTCTGGATCCACCTCTAGTGATGTCACATGTTGACCCAGTCTGACCTTAGGCAGACTTTCAAGACTTCCAGGTATAAACTGTCTGTGGCTGACTCCTTCAGCTGTTAATTTTGTCATTCTTCACTCAGCAGTCATTTTTAAGCACCATGCGGCAGGGCAGAATGCCCCCCTCCTGGGTTCAGGGCTATTGTTTCCCCTCAGGCTGTTCCTGATGAGAGGGATGTGGTCTGCCTGAGCATAATGGAGGCTGCCATATGGGGGACAATTCATCAGCAGGATCCTGGCATCTACCCTCAGTTCTCTTCCCAAAGCTTCTGTTCCCAGTCTTTCCTCAGGCATTTCTAGCCCACTCTTCCCCCACCTTTGACAGAGCCCAAGGTAAGTGGCTGTAAATTAAAATTTGTGTATTTGCCCTTTAAATAGCTCTTTGCATCTCCAGCGGAGATGTCTAGCGGAGAACAACCCTGCCACTTTTTGCCACTGGTTGTATGTGTACTTTTTGGGCTGTGGTACTCTAGGATGGGAATCCCAATTTAGGGTTTAGGCCCCACTCTTCCATGGGGGATCCAACTGGCTGCTTAATTATTCCCCCAGCACTGCTGCCTGTGGGAGCCCAGCCAGCCTTCTTAAGGGTTAGCCACACTTCTTACTGGTCGGGTTGTGCTGAAGTTGATTCTTCTGTCTGTCCAAGGTTTTAAGGCTTCTGTCTTGCTATCGTTCAATTGTTTGTTTTTTTCAGGGTGATTTTGCCACAATTTATAATTCCAGATTGGTCCTGAAAGGAAGTTAATGTATCTGTCATTCACTCCTCTGCCATCTTGTCAGTCTCACTTCTTTTTCTTGTAATTGATTTCTGATTGCATAGCTTTATGGTCAGGGATGAAACTTGACATGATTTCAATCTTCTTAAATGTATTGAGACTTGTTTAATGGACTAACATGCGTTCTATTCTAGAAAATGTTCCATGTGAACTTGAAAAAAATGTATGTCTGTTGCTTTTGAGTGAAATGCTCTGAAAATATGAATTAAATTCATTTGGTCTAATTTTTTATTACCTTAGGACATTATTTTTTAAATTAAATTATTTATTTATTTTTCAAGAGGGAAGGGAGGGAGAAAGAGAGAGAGAGAAACATCAATGTGCGGTTGCTGGGGGCCGTGGCCTGCAACCCAGGTATGTGCCCTGACTGGGAATCGAACCTGCAACACTTTGGTTTTCAGCTTGTGCTCAATCCACTGAGCTATGCCAGCCAGGGCCAGACATGATTTTTTAAAATTATTTTTAGAGAAAGGGAAAGGGAGGGAGAAACAAAGTGGGGCAATCTTGATGTGACAGAGAAACACTGATTGATTGCCTTTCATAAGCACCCCACCCAGGGACTGATCTCATAAGCAATCCCTGTGTCCTGATGAGGGATTGAGCTAATGATTTTTTGCTTTATGGGATGACACCCAAAAACTGAGCCATGCCAGTGAGGTCCTAATATGTATTTTAAAGCCACTGATTCCTTGTTGATTTTCTGCCTGGAAGAACTGTCCATTGAGGTCAATGTGGTGTTAAAATCCCCTAATATGACTATTACTGTTGGTCTTGCCCTTCATGTCCATCAGTATTTGCTTTATATATTTAGGTGATTCTATTTGAGTAAATAATTGTTTATGAATGTTATATCATCTTTTTGGATTGATCCCTTTCATCATTGTGCAAAGTCCTTTTTACCTTATCTTTTACTTTAAAATCTGTCTTCATTGATATAAGTATTGCTACCCTAGTTTTGTTGTTGTGGTTGTAATCTCCACTTGCATGAATTATTTTTCCCATCTATTTTCTTTCAGACTATGTGTGCCTTTTGATTTAAAGTGGGTTTCTTGTAGACACCAGATATATGGGGCTTGTTTTCTAGTTCATTCTGCTACCCAGTGTATTCTATTGGAGCATTTCTTTCACCTATACTTAAATTCATTATTGTACATATGTAGTTATTGCTATTTTCATATTTATATTTTGTTCTCTTTTTAAAGAAGTACTTTTAACATTCTTTGTAATGCTGGTTTACTGGTAATGAACACCTGTATTGTATTGTCTAGGAAGCTCTTTATTTCACATTCAAGTTTAATGACAGCCTTGTTGGGTACAGTAGTCTCAGTTGTAGGTCTTTATTTTTTATCACTTATAATATTTCATGCTACCCTGGAGAAGATGGCAGCAAGATAGGTGGGAGTGGAGTCCACTTCCCCCTGCACACAGGTGAAACACCTAGCTGATCTGCTGAGGAACAGAGTGAACAGCCAACAGTATTCCAGCATATATGAAGATTGGAGACTAAAATTGTAGAGGACATTGAAAAATCAGACAGTAAAGAGAGTGCTTCATAACAATAAGGTTTCTGGGACCAGCATAGGAACCAGAGCAGCTGCAACCCCAGGCCTGGTGTCCACTGTGTTTGCCGCAGGGTTCTTGGGGGAGAGCCAGGTCAAAGGCTCCCTCCTTTGTCAAACAAGGTTTGAGCAGCACTGGGAGGTACCTGGGTGATTGAAATCACAGGAGGTGAATAAGGATGAAGTGGAAAACACACAAGGGCTGTATGCACCCACTGAGACTGTGAACACCAACTAAGGAGGGTTGGGCTGTGATGGACCCTGACCCAGATAGTCCCCAGTCTGGGTGGAGTGCTGGGCTGTGTGAGAGGTCAGGCCATTGCATGGAGTGGCAGGCTTGAGAAGAAGAAATTTTTCAAGAAGAAAAGTGAAAAAACAGGCACTCTACCCCCACTCAGTCTCGCGGTGCTCCCACAGTAGTGCAGAAGGACCTGCACTCACACCCAAAGCACCTGGGAGAGTGTACACCCACACCTGAACCTGTGGGACTGGCAGCTGCCCCAGTAGTGGAGGCTCAGTGTTCACACCCTTAGGCACTGGACAGAGCATACCTGACCCCACCACCCAGAGGCACCATTCACCCAACCCCTGCATCTTGGGAAGCATCAGGGGAGGTTGTACCTTTATCCTGCAAGGAGGACTGGGTCTCTAAGAGGACAGTGGAAACAGCCTGGCAGAGGAGAACTGCAGGGCTCAGGGAGTCAGCAATCCTCAGGAACACTTAACTCAGTGGGAGGACTGAACTAGCCCCAAGGGACACTGAGTCCCTAGCATCTAGGACAGCAAAGAGTGAGAAGGTGGTGTGTGAATTGCCCATAAATAGTGCACCTCAAAGACAGTGTAACTGGTGGACTGAAGGTCTAGGATGGGCACACAAGGGAACTGAGGACCCAGCACCAAACTGAGGAACTGGTCTGGATGTTGGGCAGGTGTGGCTCAGGAAGGGAGAAAAGCTAAACCAAGTTCCCCTCAGCCTTCTGCAGCCAAGAAGACCAGGAAAACTGGCTTGGCCAATTTGAAGCCAGCAGGAGGCTTTTTATTTTTTAGTTTTTTTTTCCTTTTAACTCCTTCTATGTTTCTATCCTTCTTTCTTGTTTTTTATTCCTCTTCCTTCCTTTCTTTTTTTATCCCTTCTTCCTTCCTACTTTTTTTTTAAATTCCCACAAGTGAGACAATAAAACCTGTAGCTGTGAAAAGACCAGAGTTGGACCCAAAGAATAGTCATGCCAAGAGCTGAGACAGTGAACCAAATTTCACTTTTCTACTACAGAGAACTTGCAAATTATTGCATATTTGTATTATTATTTTTCATTATTTTTATATCTTTTATTTTATTAGTATTTTTTATTTCTCTTCTTTCTGTTTAGTCTTCCTCACTTGGCTTGTTAAATTGCATTGTTTAACTGGTTTCCCTCATTCTCCCTTTCTTAATGTATTTTTAATTTACCACCTTTCACTTTACTTGTATTACATTAGCACACTACTCTAGGTCCTATACTTCCTATTCTGGTTATCCAGATCACATATTCTGTCATATGATTGTTGATCCACTATTATTGTAAATAATAGCTGTTCCATACAATTGTAAATACTATACAGCACCCCTCCCAGGCCTTAGCCCACTTCACTGTTTCCTGAATTTTATTACTGTTTGGTTAACTCTATTCTCTTATACACTACACACATTTTTTATCCTTTACTCTCACTTTACCTCATAATCTGACCTCCCCAAAGCTCATTGCTTTCTAGATCCAACTCCCAATCCTTCTCCCCATTAACAAGAGTTGTATCTTCTTTCCACCCTTTCTAAAAAAAAAAAAAAAGTGGCCAGGTGGGTGAATACCACAGTTAGTACTATACATATCCAAAGTATCTCCTATATCTTCTCTACAGGTTGATACTTTAAATATCATGGAATATACTGCTGCTGTCTTAAACCATTTGGCCTTCCCACTCCAACTGATAAAAAAAAAAAGTGTAGGTAGGAGCTGTGAACACCAGTATACCTTCTGGAAGATGAAATCCACCAACAAAGGAACCACCAACAGATAATAACAGAAGAGGGTGAAAGAGGGAATGGAAACCACACAAACCTAAATCCAGGACTGATCTGGAAATACAAACAAATGATGGGAAAATTACCCAGAACAAGTAAGAGAGAGAGAGAGAGAGAGAGAGAGAGAGAGAGAGAAAGAGAGAGACCTAAAAAACTTGTGCAGACAGAAGAATCAGCTTCAACACAACTTGTCCAAACCTGGGCAACAGAATACAAGAGGTGGTGGATGGAGTGACCCTCAGTTAAACAGATGGAGGGAAGGACCCACCAAAAAAAGACCCAACAAAAATCAAAATGCAAAGACACATAGAAAGCCAACATAAATGAAATCCAACACCAGTGAACTCAGGAGATCAAGGAGACTGCACCACTGAATCTCACAGGTCTTCCACCATAGACATTCACAACATAAACCAAGGAGTCAGAACAGATCAATTTAAAAAGCAGAGGCTAACAAGAAAAATATCACAAACAATGAAAGAACAAAGTAACAATTGCAAAAGAAAAGGAGGAAGCCTCAGAAAGAATGCTAAATTAAATAGAGGCAAGTCAACTATCAGGTATTGAGTTCAAAGCAGTGGTTACCAGGTAGCTCAATGAGCTCACAGAGAATTACCAAAAATTACAGGGAAACTATAATGAACTAAATGAAAATAATATCAACATAAAAAAGGAAATAGAAACTGTCAACAAGGGCCAGGAAGAAATGAAGAATACAGTTTCTGAACTGAAGAACACAGTAGAAGGAAACAAAAGAAGGCTGGATGAAGCAGAGGATTAGATCAGCAAGCTAAAGGACAAGGTAGAAAAAAAACACCCAGAAAGAGCAAGAGAAGGAAAACAACCTCTGAATGAATGAAGAGGGGTTAAGGGAAATGCAGGACAACATGAAACATCACAATTTCTGTATAATAAAGATATCAGAAAGAGAAGAAGAAAAGCAAGGGATAGAAAACCTGCTTGAAAAAGTAATGATGGAAAAATTCATTAATTTGATGACAGAAAAAATCACACAAATCCAGGAAACACAGCGTCCCAATCAAGAGGAACCCAAAGAGGCCCACTTCAAGACACATAATTAAAATTACAAAATTCCAAGACAAAGAGAGAATCTTAAAAGCAGCAAGTGAAAAACAGGAAGTAATGTACAAGGGAGCCCCAATAAGACTAGCACCTGACTACTCAATAGAAACACTCCAAGCCAGATGGGAATGGCAAGAAATATTCCAAGTAATGAAAACCAGAGGCCTGCAACCAAGCCTACTTTAACCAGACAGGCTCTCAATTGAAATTTAAGGCCAAATAAAGAGCTCCCACAGCAAAAGAAACCTCAGGAACATACCTCATCCAAACCAGCTCTGCAATAAATGCTAAAGGGTTTCCTTTAGAAGAAGAAGAAAAACAGTGAAAAAGACAGTAACACAGGGAAGAAAGAAATGGTAATGAACAAAAACTTATCCATAATAACCTCAAAAGTAAATGGATTAAATGCCCCAATCAAAGGACACAGAATAGTGGAATGATTTAAAAAAAATGGCCCACACATATGCTGCCTACAGGAGACCCAACTCAGAATAAATGACCTACACAGGCTTAAAGTGAAGGAGTGGAAATAAATATTCCAAGCAAATGAACAGGAAAATAAAAAAAAACAGGGTAGCAGTACTCATATCATACAAATAGTCTTAAAAAAAAAAGAAGAAGAAGAAGAAGAACCACAAAAAGAGACCCAGGAGGTCACTTCATAATACTTAAGGAAAGGATCCATCAAGAAGACTTAAACATTGTATAAATATATGCACCCAACATTGGAGCACCTGAATACGTAAATAAAATCTTGAAAAACCTCAAGAAAGATATTGATAGCAACACGATTACAGTAGGGGATTTTAACACTCCACTGTCAAAATTGGATAGATCTTCCAAACAACATATCAACAAAGATATTGTGATATTGAACAGTGCCCAAGATTAAATGGTCTTAACTGACCTATATAGAGCATTTCATCCCAAAGAAGCAAAATGCACATTCTTTTCAAATGCATGGAACATTTTCAAAGATAGACCACATGATAGGACACAAATAAAACCGCAACAAATTCAAGAAAATTGAAATCATATCAAGCATTTTCTCTGACCACAAGTGAATGAAACTAAAAACCAACATCAAAGTAAACCCCCCCAAGAATGCAAATTTGTGGAAATTGAATAGCATGCTATTAAACAATGAATGGGTCAAAAATGGAATCAAGGAAGAAATCAAAAGCTCCTGGAAAAAAATGAATATGAACTCATAATGACTCAAAACTTATGAGACAGAGTAAATGCAGTCCTGAGAAGGAAATTCATAGCAATGCAGGCCTACCTAAAAAAAATTGAAACATTTCAAATAAAGAAACTAACGTACAACTACAAGAACTTGAAGAACAACAACAAAGACAGCCCAGACTAAATAGAAGGAAGAAAATAACCAAGATCAGGGCAGAATTAAATGACATGAAAACTAAACACAATTCTGAGGGTCAATAAATCCAGAAGCTGGTACTTTGAAAAGATAAACAAAATCAACAAGCCTTTAAGCAGGCTCCTCAAGAAAAAGGGAGAAGACCCAAATAAACACAATCAGAAATGAAAAAGGAGAGATTACAACTGATACCACAGAAATACAAAGAATTGTACTATATTACTATGCATAACTATATGAAAAGAAATTTGAAAACCTAGGTGAAATGGATAAATTTTTAGAAAAAAATATAATCTTCCAAAACTCAATGAAGAAGTAGGAAGCCTGAATACAACAATAACAGTTGATGAAACTGAAACACTAATAAAAAAGCTTCCTTTTTAAATTTTTTTGTTTTAATCATTGTTCAAGTACAGTTTTCCCCCTTTTACTCCCATTCCAACCCACCCAACCAACCCTCCCCACTTGCCTCCCATTACCACCATCCCCCTAGTTTTTGTTCATGTGTCCTTTAAGTTTATTCCTGTAAACCCTTTCCATTCTCCCCCTGAAATTCCCTCTTCTCTCCCCTCTGGTCACTATCAGCCTGCCTCTTTGGTCACATTTTTCTTGTTTCTTTCTTTTGTTGTGTAGGTTCCTGTTAAGGGTGAATTCATATGGTATTTGTCTTTCACTGCCAGGCTTATTTCGCTTAGCATAATGCTTTCCAGCTCCATCCAAGTTGTTAAAAATGTTAGGAGCTCTGTCTTTCTTTCTGCTGCATAGAATTCTATTGTGTAAATGTACCACAGTTTTTTAATCCATGCATTTACTGATGGGCATCTAGGTTGCTTCCAGCACTTAGCTATTGTAAATGGTGGTGCTATGAACATCAGGGTGCAAAGGTTCTTTTGTACTGGTGTTTTAGTGTTAGGATATAATCTCAGCATTGGAATTGCTTGGTCACAAGGCAGATCCATTTTTAGTTTTCTGAGGAAGTTCCATACTGGTTTCCATACTGGCTGTACCAGTCTGCAGTCCCACTAACAGTGCACTAGGGCCCCCTTTTCTCCACAACCTCTCAAACAATTGTTGCTTGTTGCTTTGTTTATGATGGCCATTCTGACTGGTGTGAACTGGTATCTCATTGTGGTTTTAGTTTGCATCTCTCTGATAATCAGCGTTATTGAACATCGTTTCATGTGTCTTTGGATCCTCTGTATGTCCTCCTTGGAGAAGTGTCTGTTCAAGTCCTTTGCCCATTTTTTAATAGGGTTGCTTGTCTTCTTAGAGTGGAGTTGTGTAAGTTCTTTGTATATTTTGGAGATTAAACCCTTGTCTGAGGTATCATTGGCAATTATGTTTTCCCATACAGTTGGTTCTTTCTTTATGTTGATACTGTTTTCTTCAGCTGTGAAGAAGCTTCTTATTTTGATGAGGTCTCATTTGTTTATTCTTTCCTTTATGTCACTTGTTCTAGGGGACATGTCAGTAAAAAAGTTTCTGCATGAAATATCTGAGATTTTCCTACCTACATTCTCCTCTAGGACTTTAATGGTGCCACAGTTTATACTTAAGTCTTTTGTCCACTTTGAACTTATTTTTGTATAGGGTATAAGTTCATGCTCCTATTTCATCTTTTTTTGCACGTAGCTGTCCAGTTCTCCCAACACCATTTGTTGAAGAGGCTATTTTTACTCCATTTTATGTTGCTGCCTCCTTTGTCAAATACTAATTGACCACAGAGACTTGGGTTTATTTCTGGGCTCTCTGTTCTGTTCCTTTGGTCTATGTGCCTGTTTTTCTGCCAGTACCAGATTGTTTTGATTACAGTGGCCTTGTAGTATAATTTAGTGTCAGGTATTAAGAGCCCTCCTACTTTACTCTTCTTTCTCAAAATTGCAGCAGCTATTTGGAGTCATTTATGATTCCATGTAAATTTTTGAAGTGTTTGTTCCATGTTTGTGAAATAAGCTGTTGGTACTTTAATAGGTATTGTATTGAATGTGTAAATTGCTTTGGGTAGTATGCACATTTTGATGATATTAATTCTTCCCATCCATGAACACGGTATATGTTTCCATTTGTTTGTGTCTTCCTTGATTTCTTTCCTCAGTGTTATGTAGTTTTCTGAATACAGGCCTAACCTTTTTGGTTAGGTTTATTCCTAGGTATTTTAGTTTTCTTTTTGCTATTTCAAATGGGATTATTTTTATTGATTTCTGCTTCTGCTGTTTCATTGTTGGTGTACAGAAATGCCTTTGATTTCTGGATATTGACTTTGTATCCTGCTGTTTTGCCAAATTTATTTAATAGGTCAAGCACTTTTTTGGTGGAGTCTATAGGATTTTCTATGTACACTATCATGTCATCTGCAAGCAGTTTCAGTTTTGTTTCCTCCTTTCTGATTTTGATGCCTTTTATTTTTTTTCTTGTCTAATCGCTGTGGCTAAAAATTCCAGTACTATATTGAATAGAAGTGGTGAAAATGGACAGTCGTGCCTTATTCCTGATCTTAGTGGAAAAGATTTTAACTTTTGCCCATTGAGTATGATGTTGGCTATAGGTCTCTCATATGTGGCCTTTATTATGTTGAGGAATGCTCCCTCTATTCCCACTTTGCTGAGTGTTTTATCATAAATGTGTGCTATACCTTATCAAATGATTTTTCTGCATCTATTGATATGATCATGTGTTTTTTTTTGTCTTTGCTTTAGTTTATATGAAGCATTACATTTACTGATTTGTGAATATGGTACCACCCTTGCATCCCTGGAATGAATCCCACTTGGTCATGCTGTATGATCTTTTCAATGTATTGTTGGATGCAGTTTGCCAGTATTTTTTTTTTTTTTGAGGAATTTAACGTCTATGTTCATCAGCGATATTGGCCTGAAGTTTTCTTTCTTTGTTGTGTCTTTATCTGGTTTTGGAATTAGGATAATGTTGGCCTCATAAAAAGAGTTTGGGAGTCTTTCATCTTTTTGGAGTTTTTGGAATAGTCTGTGAAGGATAGGGGTTAGTTCTTCCTTAAATGCTTTGTAGAATTCTCCTGTGACACCATCTGGTCCAGGGGTTTTGTGTGTTGGGAGTTTGTTTTATTACTGCTTCAATTTATTTTGTTATTGGTTTGTTCAAGCTTTCTGCTTCTTTTTCTTTGAGTTTTGGAAGATTATATTTTTCTAGAAATTTGTCCATTTTACCTAGGTTTTCAATTTCTTGGCATACAGTTCTTCATAGTAATTTCTTGCAATCCTTTGTATTTCTGTGGTGTGTGTTGTAATCTCTCCTCTTTCATTTCTGATTGTATTTATTTAGGTCCTCCCTCTTCTTTTTTCTTGATGAGCCTGCTTAAAGGTTTGTCCATTTTGTTTATCTTTTCAAAGAACCAGCTCTTGGATTCATTGATCCTTAGAATTGTGCTTTTAGTCTCTATGTCATTTAATTCTGCTCTGATCTTGGTTAATTTCTTCCTTCAGCTTGTTCTGTGCTGTCTTTGTTGTTGTTCCTTGAGTTCTTGTAGATGTAGGGTTAGGTTATTTGTTTTAAAAATTTCTATCTTTTCTAGGTAGGCCTGTATTGCTTTGAACTTCCCTCTTTGGACTGCCTTGGTTGTGTCCCATAAGTTTTGGGTTGTTGTGAGTTCATTTTCATTTGTTTCCATAAAACCTTTGATTTCTTCCCTAATTTCATTCTTGATCCATTCATCGTTTAATACCATACTATTTAATCTCCATGATTTTGAGTGGTTTGGGTTTTTTTTTTTCCCTTGGGGTTTGTTTCTAGCGTCAGTTCATTGTGATCCGAGAAAATGCTTGGTATTATTTCAATTTTCTTGAAATTGTTGAGGCTTGTTTTGTGTCCTATCATGTGGTCTATCTTTGAAAATGTTTGGGTACATTTGAAAAGAATGTGCATTTAGCTTCTTTGGGATGGAGGGCTCTGTATATATCAGTTAAGTTCATTTCATGTAGGGTACTATTCAATACAATATCTTTGTTGATATTTTGTTTAGAAGATCTGTCCATTATAGATAGTGGGGTGTTAAAATCCCCCACTATAATTGTGTTGCTGTCAATATCATTCTTGAAGTCCTCTAAGATTTTCTTTATGTATTTGGGTGCTGCTATGTTGGGTGCATATATATTTACAATATTTATGTCTTCTTGGTGGATTCTTCCCTTGAGTATTAAGAAGTGACCTTCTGGGTCTCTCTTTATGGACCTTTTTTTAGAAGTCTATTTTGTCTGATATGAGTATTGCTACCCCAGCTTTTTCTTTTTTCCTGAGCATTTCCTTGGAAAATTTGTTTCCAGCTCTTCACTTTCAGCCTGTGCAGGTCTTTTATTTTGAGGTGGTTCTCTTGTAGGCAGCATATGTGTGGGTTATGTTTTCTTATCCATTCAGCTATTCTATGTCTTTTGAATGGAGCATTTAATCTATTTACATTTAAGGTTATTATTGATAGTTACTTGTTCATTGCCTTTTATGTACATCTTTTTGTCTCTCTCTCTCTCTTTTCCTTCCCTTCCTTAAAGCAGTACCTTTAGAATCTCTTGCAGAGCTGCTTTGGTGGAGGTGTATTCTTTTAGACTTCTTTTGTCTGGGAAGCTTCTTATTTGCCCTTCTATCTTGATTGAGATCCTTGCTGGATAAAGTAGCCTTGGTTGCAGACCTCTGGTTCTCATTACCTGGAGTATTTCTTGCCATTCTCTTCTGGCTTGGTGTGCTTCCATTTAGAAGTCAGCTGTTAGCCTTATGGGGGCTCCGTTATATGTTACTTCCTGTTTTTCCCTTGCTGCCTTTAAGATTCTCTCTTTGTCTTGAAATTTTGCCATTTTAATTATGATGCGTCTTGAGGTGTGCCTTTTTGGATTCCTCTTGATTGGGACTCTCTGTGTTTCCTGCATTTGTGTGACTTTTTCTCTCATCAAATTAGGGAAGTTTTCCATCATTACTTTTTCAAATAGGTTTTCTATCCCTTGTTCTTCTTCTCCTTCTGGTATCCTTATAATACAGATATTATTACATTTCATATTTTCTTGCATTTCTCTTAATCCCTCTTCAGTCTTTCTAAAACTGTTTTCCTTTTCTTTCTCTTTCTGGGTGTTCTTTTCTACTTTGTCTTCCAATTCACTAATCTCTGTCTTCTGCTTCATCAGTCCTGCTCTTCATTCCTTCTACTGTGTTCTTCAGTTCAGAAATTGTATTCTTCATTTCCTCTTGGCCCTTGTTGAGAGTTTCTATTTCCTTTTTCATGCTGATGTAATTTTCAGGGAGTTCATTGTAGCTTCCCTGTAGTTTCTGGTAGCTCATTGTGAGCTCATTGAGCTTCCTGACAATCATGTTTTGAACTCAATATCTGATTGTCGAGTTGCCTTTATTTCATTTAGCATTCTTTGTAAGGCTTCCTCCTTTCCCTTCATTTGGGGATTGTTTCTTTGTCTTCTGATTGTTTGTGAGACTCTTCTTGTTAGCCTCTGTTTCTTAAATTCATTTGTTCTGGTTCCCTGTGATTATGGTGTGAACTTCTTTGGTAGAATACCTGTGAGATTCAGTGGTGCAGTATCCTTCATATATCCTGGTGTTCACTGCTTCCCCCTACTTTTTTTTGTGATCAGTTGGAGGAGTAAGGCAAAATGGTTTAAGACAGCAAGACAATATTCTATGATATTTACATTAGCAGCCAGTGGAGAAGAGATGGGATATTCTTCGACTACGTACAGTGTTAGCCATGATCTTCCAACCCACTAGCCACTTTTTGGAAAGGATGGAAAGAAGATAACACTCTTATTGGGGAGGAAAGGATCTAGTTAGTTGGATCTAGAAATCTGTGAGACTGTGGGAGTTCAGATTTTGAGGTAGGGTGGGAATAAATATTATTAAATGGGAGTAGTGTGTAAAAGAATAGGGACAACCCCCACAATAAAGTTCAGGAAAGTGTAAAGTGGGCTGAGATCAGGGAGGGGTGTTGAGTAGTATTTACAATTGTATGAACTAGGTGCTATTTACAGTAATATTAAAGCAACAATCATGTGGCAGGATCTATGAGATCTAGATAACAAGAATAAGGAGTATAGAACCTTGAGAGGTGTACTAATGGAACACAAATGAAGGGCAGTAAATTATCAAAACACTGTGACTGAGGTAACAGGGGTAACCTATCAATGACAGTATAACCAGCCAAGCAAAGAAGGTTATACAGAAAGAAAAAGAATACCAAAATACTATTAAAATAAACATGTCAGAAAAGTCAGAAATGATAATACAAATTTGCAGTAACTTGGAGGCTAAAAAAAAAAGGCAGAGGGAAGCAGAAGATGGAGTGCAGGAGAGATAAATTTGGAGTGGAAGGAATAATACTAGGATGAAACAAAGAGAAACATAAGGAATTTAGAGATAAAAATAATAAGAATTAAAAAATAAAAAGTAACCTAAAAAACAAGATAAAATTAAACAATCAAACAGCAACAACAGCCAAAAAAAAAAAAAGATCCCCCCCCCAAAAAAAAAAACAAAAAACCTCTTGTTGGTTTCTAACTCGCCAAACCAGTTTTTGTGGTCTTACTGGCTTCAGCAGTCTGAGGGGCATTTGGAATGCTTTTCACTCTTCCCAGTCAAAACTCAGTCAGACCATCAGGTACTGTCCCCAGGGCCAGCAGGGTGCTCTTTCCAGAGCCAATCCAACGTCCCCTGCAGGACCCTGGATGTGGGTATGGGAGCTCCCAAGCACAGTCTCCAGAGCTCACTGCTGCGGTCTCCCAGGCTCTGGGCTCCTGGGCCCCACAGAGCTCCTGAGTCTTTTCCAGGTTCTCGGTGCAAGCTCCAGGGATAGCAAGGAGACACACCCTTCCCCCAAATTTCACACCGTGGCAGGTTCTATGTTCTCGGGAAAGCACCCGTGTCTTTTCTGGATTCACGGTGCAAGCTCCGGGGATGGTGCAGGGCTGCACACTTCCACCACTTTCCCCACTGTAGGCTCCAGGAACCTCTGAAGCCGAGTCCCTTCTCAGTTCACAGCTGGAGAGTCGAAAATCCCAGAGGGGCATGTGCTCCCCTGTGCTCACCACCAAAGGCTCCAGAAACCCACGAACACCCACACCTTTCTTGTTCAGGGCTGCAAGGTCTGGGTCTTTCACAGATCCATATTCCCACCGGGCTGGGGGCGCAGGCGCACATCCAGGCCACCCCTGGTCGCGCAGGCTGGGGGCACTCACACCTCCTAGGGCTATGCGTGGGAGCCTGCAGCCCTGCGCAGCTGTCTCCCAACCCAACTTTCCTCTCTGTTCCTTCAAGCAACAAGGCTTTCCCTGGCGTTGCTCAACCCCCATTGTCCAGGGAGGGAGCAGTGACCTCTGCTCTCCCAGGTGCCCTGAAGCAGACCTGGGAGCACCAGATCTGCAGATGCAGGCCCCCCCCACCCCCCCCCACCCCGTCCCCGTGCTGATCCCTGGGTCCCTCTTGTCCTGAAGCATCTCCTTACCATCCGGTTTTTTCAATGTCCACTATAATTTTTGATGCCCTGTTTTTATAAATGTTGTAATAACTTAGGCACCTTGCTCTGTTCCTCCGCCGATCTGTGAGTTTCTCTCCCCTCCACAGAGGGAGGGGATCATGCTCCCTCCAAATGTTGCCATCTTAGGACACTAAAAAAGCTGGACCCAAAAAACCCCTGGAACCAATGGTTTCGCAAGAGAATTTTACAAAGCATTTAAGGGAGAGCTAATCACAATCCTCCACAAATTATTACAAAAAATCCAAGAAGATGGAAGACTCCCCAACTATTTTATGAAGCCAGCATCATCCTAATAAAAAAAAAAAAAAACAGAAGAAGAACAGATAAAGACATAACAAAGAAAGAAAACTTCAGGCCAAAAATACCACTGATGAACATAGATGCCAAAGTCCTCAACAAAATATTGGCAAACTGCATCAAGCAATACATTAAAATGATCATACACCACGATCAAGTAGTATTCATCTCAAGGATGCAAGGATTGTACAATATTTCCAAATCAATAAACTAATACAGCACAGATATGAAATGAAGACAAATGTCATATGATCATATCAATAGGTGTGGAGAAAGCATTTGATAATGTATAACACCTATTGAGATAAAAACAATAAGCAAAGTGGGACCAGAGGGAGCATTGCTCAACATAATAATGTCATATATGAGAGAAATACAACCAACATCATATTCAATGGGAAAGAACTTAGAATGTTCCCACTAAGATCAAGAACAAGACAAGAATGCTGACTTTCAGCACTCCTATTAACACAGCCCTGGAAGTCTTAACTTCAGAAACCAGACAAGAAAAAGAAATAAAAGGTATCCAAACTGGAAAAGAGGAAGTAAAAACTATTATTGTTTGCAGATGACATGATAGTGTTCATAGAAAATCCTATAGACTACACCAAAAAACTACTCAACCTAATAATAATTTGGCAAAAGCAGTAGAATACAAACTTAATACTCAGAAATCTAAAAAGGCATTTTTGATCACCAACAATGAAATATCAGAAAGAGAAATCAGGGGAAAAATCCCATTTGATATAGCACTAAGAAACATTAAGTACCTAGGAATAAACCTAACCAAGGAGGTAAAAGACCTGTAATCAGAAAACTATACAATGCTGAAGAAAGAAATTAAGGAAGGCACACTCAAATGGAAGCATGTACCATGTGTATGGATTGGAAGAAATAACATCACCAAAATGGCCATACTACCCAAAGTGATTTATATATTCAACACAATCCCTATTAAGTGCCAATGGAATATTTCAAAGATATAGAACAAACACTTCAAAAATTTATATGGAGCCATAAATGACCCCAAAATAGCTGCAGCAAATTTGAGAAAGAAGAACAAAGCAGGAAGGATCACAATACCAAATCTCAAACTGTATTAAAATGCCACTGTAATTAAAACAGCCTGGTACTGGCATGAATCAGACACATAGACCAATGGAATAGAACAGTGAGTCCAGAAGTAAATTCAAGTTCTATGGTCAATTAACATTCAACAAGTGGGCAGCAGTCTTAAAATGGAGTAAAAATAGCCTCTTCAACAAATGGTGTTGGGAGATCTGGACTGCTACATGCCAATAAATGAAACTCGTTCACCAACTTACAGCACACACAAAAGTAAATTCAAGGTGGATAAAAGACTTAAATATAAGCCATGATACCACAAAAGTCCTAGAGGGCAACATGGGCAGGAAAAACTCAGACATTCCATGCACCAACATTTTCATTGATATGTCCTCTAAAGCAAGGAGCATAAAAGAAAGGGTAAACAAATGGAACCTCATCACATTAAAGAGCTTTCTACATGACTAAAGAACAAAGCATTAAAATAAGAAGAGAACCAATCAGATGGTAAAACATATTTGCCAATGATACCTCAGACAAGAGTTTGATGTCCAAATATATAAAGAACGCACATGACTCCACTCCAGGAAGACAAAAAACCCAATTAAAAAATAGGCAAAAAACCTAAGCAGACACTTCTCCAAGGAGGACATACAGAGGGCCCAGAGACATATTAAAGGATGTTCAGAATCACTAGCCATCAGAGAGAAGCAAATTAAAACCACAATGAGATACCACTTCACACCAGCCAATGGCCATCATAAAGAAATCACCAAACAATAAGTGCTGGGAGAGGGTGGAAAAAAGGGATGCTAGTGCACTCTTGGTGCGAATGCACACTGGTGCAGCCACTGTGAAAAAACAGTACAGAATTTCCTCAGAAAACTAAAAATGGAACTGCCTTTTGACTCTGCAAATTCCACTGCTGCAATTATACCCTAAAAGCCCTGAAACACCAATCCAAAAGTACCTATGCACCCTAATGTTCATAGCAGCACAATTTACAATAGCCAAGTGCTGGAAGCAACTTAAATGACCATCAGTAAATGAGTGGATCAAAATAATGTGATACATTTACACAATGGAATTCTACACAGCAGAGAGAAAGAAGTAGTTCCTACGCTTTGTGACAGAGTGGATAGAACTGGAGAGCATTATGCTAAGTGAAATAAGCCAGGAAGTGAGGTATAAATACCATATAATCTCACTTTTAACTGGAACATAATCAGCAAAAGAAAAAAGCAAACAAAATATAACCAGAGACATTGAAATGAAGAATAATTTAACAATAGCCAGAGTGGAGGCAGGAAGGGACAGTGGGGAGAAAGGTTTTCAGGAACCTGTAAAGGACACATGGACAAAAACCAAAACCGAGGGTGGAAGCAAGGGAAGGAAGGAGCTGGGTTTGGTTGGACTGGGGGTGGGGAGTGATGAGGGGAAAATGCAGACAACTGTAATTGAACATAAAATATTTTTTTTTAAAAGAATATTTCATGCTAATCCCTTCTGGCCTGAACAGTTTCTGTCAGCAAATCTTCTAACAGTCTTATTGGGAGTTCTCTTGTAGGTAACTAAATGTATTTCTTTTCTGTATTTAAGATTTTATTCTTTTTTGCTTTTGTTTGTCATTTTAAATTTTTATTGTTCAAATACAGTTGTCTCCATTTTTGTCCTATCACTTTCCCATGACCCACCTATCCCCACCCTCCACCCTTAATCCTACCTCCTCTTTGGGTTTGTCCAAGTGTTCTTTAAATATGTTCCTTGATGACCCTTCCCATTTTCTTTTTCAATTATCCCATGCACCTTCCCATTGGTTACTGTCAGTTTGTTTTTCATTTGAATGTTTCTGCTTATATTTTGTATGTTTGTTTGTTTTGGTGATTAGTTCCCCCTTATTGGTGAGATTGTATGGTATCTGTATTTCACCACCTGGCTTATATCTGTGCTCTCCAGTTCCATCCATGCTGTTGGGAAGGGTAGGAAGTCATTCTTTCTTTCTGCTGTGTAGTATTCCATTGTTTAAATGTACCATAGTTTTTTTATCCACTCATAGCCAATTCCACTGCTGGGATTATACCCTAAGAACCCTGAAACACCAATTAAAAACAACCCTTGCACCTCAGTGTTCCCAGCAGCACATTAACAATAACCAACTGTCATTTTAATTTTTATTTATTGTGGTGACATTGGTTAGTAAGATTTTATAGGTTTCAACTGTAAATTTCTATGATACATGATGTGTATATTGCTTTGTGTGTTCACCACTAAAAGTCAAATTATTTTCCATCACCATATATTTGACTTCATTTACCCTTTGGCTACATCAACATCCACTCCTCTCTGGTAACCACCCTACTGTTGTCTGTGTCATTTGTTTCAGTTTTATATCACAAATATTAGTAAAACCATATGGTTCCTTAGCCTTTTCTGACACATACCTATGTAGCATGTTTTCAGGGTCCATCCTTGGGTTTAAATTGCCATGATATATATCTCATGGCTAAGTAGTTTATTCTGCCTACCTTCTTTATCCAATCTTTATGAAGGACAATTTGGTCTTGGTCACTGTGAATATTGCTGCAATGAACATAGGGGAGGAGAGGGAATTTCAGGGGGGGAATTCAGGGGAAAGGGGAAGGATTTACAGGAACAAGTATAAAGGACACATGGCTAAAAACTAGGGGAAGGTGGAAATGGGAGGGAGGAGGAGGGAGCTTGGTGGTGGGTTGGGATGGGAGTAAAGAAATTGTACTGCAACAACAATTTAAATAAAATTAAAAAAAAAAACAGAAAGGAAGTTACTTTGTGAACAAATGTTTTTAGTTTTCAGGTAGATCCCCAGAGGAGAAATTTCTTGTTCTATAATACCTCTATTCTTAAGTGTTGAGGAACTCCATTATAGTGTTTTCCACAGTGGCTGTACTACTTTACATTCCCAACAGCAGTAGATGAGTTCCTTTTTCTCCACAATATTTCCAATATTTGTTATTACTTTTTTTTTGATAATAACCATTCTAACAGTATGAAGTGGTATCTCAATTTTGTTTTGGTTTGTATTTCCATAGCAGCTAGTGATATTGAACATCTTTTTCATATATCCATGGCCAATTTGTATGTTTTCTTGGGAGAGGTCCCCGTTCAGGTCCTCTGCCCATTTTCTGTTGGTTTTGAGTTGTATGAGTGATCTTATACATTTTTATTATATTAACCCCTTGTCAGCACTGTTGGTTTGCAAATACTCTCATTCAATCGTTTGCCTTTTAAAATGATTTTATTTATTACTTTGGGAGAGGGAGAAGTGAGGGAGAAAGAGGAGGGGATAAACAGAAATGCATGAGATACAACCAATCAGTTGCCTCTTGCACTCCCCTAACCCGTAACCTGGCCTAGAGCCCAGGCATACAACCTGACTGGCAATTGAACCAGCAAGGCTCAGTTGCCTTTCAGTTTGCAGGACAACACTCAATCCACTGATCCTACTGATCCACACCAGCCAGGGTGGGCTGCCTTATGTTTTGCTGGTATTTTCTTGCTGTGTAGAAGCTTTTAGTTTGATATAATTCCATTTGCTTATTTTTGCTTTACATCCCTTGCCTTTGGGGGCAAATTTATAAAATCTTCTCTGAAACCAAAAGTCCATGAGGTTAGTCCCTATGATTTCTTCTATTACTTTATTGTTTCACAGCTTATATTAGGAGTTTGATTTATTTTCTATATACTGTATTTTTTTATGCTACTCATGTACAGTTGCCCACTTTCCACTCACACTCCCACCCATCCTTCAGTCTCCCACCCTTGATCCTACCCTTTTGTCTTTGCCATGTGTCTGTACAAATGTTCCTTGTTGACATTTCCCTATACCCCCATTATTCCTCCGATCCCCTCTGATTACTGTCAGTTTGTTCTTATTTCATTGTCCCTGGTTAAAAACTATACAGCAGAAAGAAAGAAGGAGCTCCTACATTCACAACAGCATGGATAGATCTGGAGAGCTTATGGTAAGTGGAATAAGCCAGGTTTTATTATTTTCAATTAATTTCTGTACATGAGAAGAACTGTAATTTACATTATTCTTTTGTATGTGGCTTTTCATTTTTCAAGAACCATATTGATAAGACTTCCTTTTTTCCATTGAGAGTTTTTGGTTCATTTATCAAAATTATTTTCCCATGGGGATCTGGGTTTATTTCTGGGTTCTCAATTTGTTTCATTGGTTGTGAGTCTGTTCTTGTGCTTAGTACCTTGCTGCTTTGATTATTAGTACTCTGTATTATAAATTTAACTCAGATAATGTGGTACCTCCAGCTTTATTTATTTTTCTCAGGATTGCTTTAACATTTTGGAGTCTTTCGTGGTTTTATACAAATAAATTTGTACATTATTCTAGTAATATGGGCAGTTTAACTGTTGAATGTTCCAAACCATGAACACAGAGAACTTTTCATTTCATTTTGTCTTTTCCAGGTTTTTAATAATGTTTTATAGTATTTCTTTTTTAAATTTTATTATATCATTGTTCAAGTACAGTTTTCTCCCTTTACTACCAATCCAGACCCTCCTCCCACCCCTCCCCACTTCCCTACCATTACCACTCTCCCCTAGTTTTTGTCCATGTGTCCTTTAAGTTTGTTCTCGTGAACCCTTCCCAATGTCCCCTGAAATTCCCTCTTCTCTCCCTTGTGGTCACTGTCAGCCTGTCCTCATTTCAGTGTCTTTGGTTATATTTGCTTGTTTCTTTGTTTTGTTGTGTAGTTCCTGTCAAAGGTGAGATTATATGGTATATGTTTTCATGCCTGGCTTGTTTCACTTAGCATAATGCTTTCCAGTTCCATCCAAGCTGCACCAAAAGGTAGGAGCTCCTCTTTCTTTCTGCTGTATAGAATTCCATTGTGTAAAGGTACCATAGTTTTTGATCCATTCATTTACTGATGGGCATCTTGGTTGTTTCCAGCACCTAGCTATTGTGAATTGTGCTGCTATGAACATTGGGATGCATAGGTTCTTTTGAATTGGTGTTTTAGTATTCTTAGGATAGAGTCTCAGCAGTGGAATTGCTGGGTCTAAAGGCAGATCCATTTTTTTTTTTCTGAGGAAGTTCCATACTGGTTTCCATACTGGCTGTACCAGTCTGCAGTCCCACTAACAGTGCACTAGGGTCCCCTTTTCCCACAACCTCTCCAACACTTGTTGTTTGTTGCTTTGTTTATGATGGCCATCTGACTGGTGGAAGTTGTATCTCATTGTGGTTTTAATTTGCATCGCTCTGATAGCTAGCGCTATTGAACATTGTTTCATGTGTTTGGATCCTCTGTATGTCCTCCTTGGAGAAGTGTCTGTTCAAGTCCTTGCCCATTTTTAATTGGATTCCTTGTCTTCTTAGAGTGCAGTCTTGTAAGTTCTTTATATTTTGGAGATTAACCCTTGTCTGATGTATCATTGACAAATATGTTTTCCTATACAGTTGGTTCTTTCTTTATGTTGATACTATTTTCTTTAGCTGTGGAGAAGCTTTTAATTTTGATGAGGTCTCATTGTTTATTCTTTCCTTTATGTCAGTTGCTCTAGGGGACAAGTCAGTAAAAAACTTTCTGCATGAAATATCTGAGATTTTCTTACCTACGTCCTCTAGGACTTTAATGGTGTCATGTTTTATATTTAAGTCTTTTATTCACCTTGAATTTATTTTTGTATAAGGTGTAAGTTGGTGCTCAAGTTTCATTATTTTCAACGTGGCTGTCCATTTCTCCCAACATCATTTGTTGAAGAGGCTATTTTTACTCCATTTTATGTTGCTGCCTCCTTTGTCAAATATTAATTGACCACAGCAACTTGGGTTTTTTCTGGTCTCTCTATTCTGTTCCCTTGGTCTGTGTGCCTGTTTTTCTTCCAGTACCAGGCTGTTTTGATTACAGTGGCCTTGTAGTATAGTTGAGGGTCAGGTATGTGATCCCTCCTACTTTACTCTTCTTTCTCAAAATTGCAGCAGCTATTTGGAGTCATTTATGATTCCATGTAAATTTTTGCAGTGTTTGTTCTATGTCTGTGAAATGTGCTAGTGGTACCTTAATAGGTATTGCATTGAATGTGCATATTGCTTTGAGTAGTATGGACATTTTGATGATATTAAGTCTTCCAATACAGGAACACAGCATATGTTTCCACTTGTTTGTGTCTTCCTTGATTTATTTCCTCAGTGTTATGTAGTTTTCTGAATACAGGTCTTTACCTCTTTGGTTAGGTTTATGCCTAGATATTTATTTTTCTTTTTGCTATTTCAAATGGGATTTTTTCCTTGATCTCTGCTTCTACTGTTCATTGTTGGTGTACAGAAATACCTTTGATTTCTGGATATTGACTTTGTATCCCGCTGTTTTGCCAAATTCATTTATTAGGTCAAGCAATTTTTTGGTGGAGTCTATAGGATTTTCTATGTACATTATCATGTCATCTGCAACAGTGACAGTTTTGTTTCCTCCTTTCGAATTTGGATGCCTTTTATTTCTTTTTCTTGTCTGATTGCTGTGGCTAAAAATTTGAATACTATATTGAATAGAAATGGTGAAAGTGGACAGCCTTGTCTTGTTCCTCATCTTAGTGGAAAAGATTTTAATTTTTGCCCATTGAGTATGATGTTGGCTGTAGGTCTCTCATATATGGCCTTTATTATGTTGAGGAATGCTCCCTCTATTCCCACTTTGCTGAGTGTTTTATCATGAATGGGTGCTGTACCTTATCAAATGCTTTTTCTGCATCTATTGATATGATCATGTGGTTTTTGTCTTTGCTTTTGTTTATGTGATGTATTACATTTACTGATTTGTGAATATTGTACCATCCTTGCATCCCTGGAATGAATCCCACTTGGTCATGGTGTATGATCTTTTAATGTATTGTTGGATGCGGTTTGCCAGTATTTTGTTGAGGATTTTACGTCAGTGGTCATCAGCTATGTTGACCTGAAGTTTTCTTTCTTTGTTATGTCTTTATCGGGTTTTGGAATTAGGATGTTGTTGGCCTCGTAAAAAGAGTTTGGGAGTTTACCATCTTTTTGGAATTTTTGGAACAGTCTGAAGGATAGGGGTTAGCTCTTCCTTAAATGCTTTGTAGAATTCTCCTGTGAAACCATCTGGCCGAGGACTTTTGTGTGTTGGGAGTTTTTTTATTACTGCTTCAATTTGTTTTGTTGTTATTGGTCTGTTCATGCTTTCTGCTTCTTTTTCTTTGAGTTTTGGAAGATTATATTTTTCTAGAAATTCATCCATGTCACCTAAGTTTTCAAATTTCTTGGCATACTTCTCATAGTAATTTCTCACAATACTTTGTATTTCTGTGGTATTGTGTTGTAATCTCCCCTTTCATTTCTGATTGTGCTTATTTGGTCCTCTCTCTTTTTTCTTGATGAGTCTGCTGAAAGGCTTGTCCATTTTCTTTTTCTTTTCAAAGAACCAACTCTTGAATTCATTGATGCTTGGAATTGTGCTTTTAGTCTCTATGTCATTTAATTCTGCTCTGACCTTGGTTATTTCCTTCCTTCTGCTTGTTCTGGGCTGTTTTGTTGTTGTTCCTTGAGTTTTTGTAGGCAGGGTTAGGTTGTTTGTTTGGAGTGTTTCTAATTTTTTTAGGTGGGCCTGTATCACTATGAACTTCCCTCTAGTACTGCCTTGGTTGTGTTCCATAAGTTTTGGGTTGTTGTGAGTTCATTTTATTTGATTCCAGAAACTTTGATATCATCCTAATCATTCCTAACCCATTCATTGTTTAATACCATGCTATTTAATCTTCATGATTTTGAGGTTTGGGTTTTTTTCCTTGGGGTTGGTTTCTAGCTTCAGTCCCTTGTCATCTGAGAAAATACTTGGTATGATTTCAATTTTCTTCAAATTGTTGAGGCTTGTTTTGTGTCCTATCATGTGGTCTATCTTTGAAAATGTTCCATGTAATTTGAGAAGATTCTATATTTAGCTTCTTTTGGATGGAGGGCTCTGTATATATCATAAAGTCCATTTTCAAGGGTTGTTCAATACCACAATATCTTTGTTGATATTTTGTTTAGAAGATTCGTCCATTTTTGATAGTGGGGTGTTAAAGTCCCCACTATAATTGTGTTGCTGTCATACCTTTCTTGAAGTCCTCTAAGATTTTCTTTATGTATTTGGGTGCTCCTATGTTGAGTGCATATATATTTACAATATTTATGTCTTCTTGGTGGATTCTTCCCTTGAGTATTAAGAAGTGACCTTCTGGGTCTCTCTTTATGGACCTTTTTTTAGAAGTCTATTTTGTCTGATATGAGTATTGCTACCCCAGCTTTTTCTTTTTTCCTGAGCATTTCCTTGGAAAATTTGTTTCCAGCTCTTCACTTTCAGCCTGTGCAGGTCTTTTATTTTGAGGTGGTTCTCTTGTAGGCAGCATATGTGTGGGTTATGTTTTCTTATCCATTCAGCTATTCTATGTCTTTTGAATGGAGCATTTAATCTATTTACATTAAGGTTATTATTGATAGTTACTTGTTCATTGCCTTTTATGTACATCTTTTTGTCTCTCTCTCTCTCTTTATCCAGCAAGGATCTCTTGCAGAGCTGCTTTGGTGGAGGTGTATTCTTTTAGACTTCTTTTGTCTGGGAAGCTTCTTATTTGCCCTTCTATCTTGATTGAGATCCTTGCTGGATAAAGTAGCCTTGGTTGCAGACCTCTGGTTCTCATTACCTGGAGTATTTCTTGCCATTCTCTTCTGGCTTGGGTGTGCTTCCATTTAGAAGTCAGCTGTTAGCCTTATGGGGGCTCCGTTATATGTTACTTTCCTGTTTTTCCCTTGCTGCCTTTAAGATTCTCTCTTTGTCTTGAAATTTTGCCATTTTAATTATGATGCGTCTTGAGGTGTGCCTTTTTGGATTCCTCTTGATTGGGACTCTCTGTGTTTCCTGCATTTGTGTGACTTTTTCTCTCATCAAATTAGGGAAGTTTTCCATCATTACTTTTTCAAATAGGTTTTCTATCCCTTGTTCTTCTTCTCCTTCTGGTATCCTTATAATACAGATATTATTACATTTCATATTTTCTTGCATTTCTCTTAATAATCCCTTCAGTCTTTCTAAAACTGTTTTCCTTTTCTTTCTCTTTCTGGGTGTGCTTTTCTACTTGTCCTTCCAATTCACTAATCTCTGTCTTCTGCTTCATCAGTCCTGCTCTTCATTCCTTCTACTGTGTTCTTCAGTTCAGAAATTGTATTCTTCATTTCCTCTTGGCCCTTGTTGAGAGTTTCTATTTCCTTTTTCATGCTGATGTAATTTCAGGGAGTTCATTGTAGCTTCCCTGTAGTTTCTGGTAGCTCCATTGTGAGCTCATTGAGCTTCCTGACAATCATGTTTTGAACTCAATATCTGATTGTCGAGTTGCCTTTATTTCATTTAGCATTCTTTGTAAGGCTTCCTCCTTTCCCTTCATTTGGGGATTGTTTCTTTGTCTTCTGGATTGTTTGTGAGACTCTTCTTGTTAGCCTTGTTTCTTAAATTCATTTGTTCTGGTTCCCTGTGATTATGGTGTGAACTTCTTTGGTAGAATACCTGTGAGATTCAGTGGTGCAGTATCCTTCATATATCCTGGTGTTCACTGCTTCCCCCTACTTTTTTTTTGTGATCAGTTGGAGGAGTAAGGCAAAATGGTTTAAGGACAGCAAGACAATATTCTATGATATTACATTAGCAGCCAGTGGAGAAGAGATGGGATTATTCTTCGACTACGTACAGTGTTAGCCATGATCTTCCAACCCACTAGCCACCTTTTTGGAAAGGATGGAAAGAAGATAACACTCTTATTGGGGAGGAAAGGATCTAGTTAGTTGGATCTAGAAATCTGTGAGACTGTGGGAGTTCAGATTTGAGGTAGGGTGGGAATAAATATTATTAAATGGGATTAGTGTGTAAAAGAATAGGGACAACCCCCACAATAAAGTTCAGGAAAGTGTAAAGTGGGCTGAGATCAGGGAGGGGTGTTGAGTAGTATTTACAATTGTATGAACTAGGTGCTATTTACAGTAATATTAAAGCAACAATCATGTGGCAGATCTATGAGATCTAGATAACAAGAATAAGGAGTATAGAACCTTGAGAGGTGTACTAATGGAACACAAATGAAGGGCAGTAAATTATCAAAACACTGTGACTGAGGTAACAGGGGGTAACCTATCAAATGACAGTATAACCAGCCAAGCAAAGAAGGTTATACAGAAAGAAAAAGAATACCAAAATACTATTAAAATAAAACATGTCAGAAAAGTCAGAAAATGATAATACAAATTTGCAGTAACTTGGAGGCTAAAAAAAAAAGGCAGAGGGAAGCAGAAGATGGAGTGCAGGAGAGATAAATTTGGAGTGGAAGGAATAATACTAGGATGAAACAAAAGAGAAACATAAGGAATTTAGAGATAAAAAAAATAAGAATTAAAAAAAAAAAAGTAACCTAAAAAAACAAGATAAAATTAAACAATCAAACAGCAACAACAGCCAAAAAAAAAAAAGATCCCCCCCCCCAAAAAAAAAAAACAAAAAAACCTCTTGTTGGTTTCTAACTCGCCAAACCAGTTTTTGTGGTCTTACTGGCTTCAGCAGTCTGAGGGGCATTTTGGAATGCTTTTCACTCTTCCCAGTCAAAACTCAGTCAGACCATCAGGTACTGTCCCCCAGGGCCAGCAGGGTGCTCTTTCCAGAGCCAATCCAACGTCCCCCTGCAGGACCCTGGATGTGGGTAGGGAGCTCCCAAGCACAGTCTCCAGAGCTCACTGCTGCGGTCTCCCAGGCTCTGGGCTCCTGGGCCCCACAGAGCTCCTGAGTCTTTTCCAGGTTCTCGGTGCAAGCTCCAGGGATAGCAAGGAGACACACCCTTCCCCCAAATTTCACCGTGGCAGGTTCTATGTTCTCGGGAAGCACCCGTGTCTTTTCTGGATTCACGGTGCAAGCTCCGGGGATGGTGCAGGGCTGCACACTTCCACCCAACTTTCCCCACTGTAGGCTCCAGGAACCTCTGAAGCCGAGTCCCTTCTCAGTTCACAGCTGGAGAGTCGAAAATCCCAGAGGGGCATGTGCTCCCCTGTGCTCACCACCAAAGGCTCCAGAAACCCACGAACACCCACACCCTTTCCTTGTTCAGGGCTGCAAGGTCTGGGTCTTTCACAGATCCATATTCCCACCGGGCTGGGGGCGCAGGCGCACATCCAGGCCACCCCTGGTCCGCGCAGGCTGGGGGCACTCACACCTCCTAGGGCTATGCGTGGGGGAGCCTGCAGCCCCTGCGCAGCTGTCCTCCCAACCCAACTTTCCTCTCTGTTCCTTCAAGCAACAAGGCTTTCCCTGGCGTTGCTCAACCCCCATTGTCCAGGGAGGGAGCAGTGACTCTGCTCTCCCAGGTGCCCTGAAGCAGACCTGGGAGCACCAGAATCTGCAGATGCAGGCCCCCCCCCACCCCCCCCCCACCCCCGTCCCCCGTGCTGATCCCTGGTCCCTCTTGTCCTGAAGCATCTCCTTACCATCCGGTTTTTTCAATGTCCACTATAATTTTTGATGCCCTGTTTTTATAAATGTTGTAATAACTTAGGCACCTTGCTCTGTTCCTCCGCCGATCTGTGAGTTTCTCTCCCCTACCACAGAGGGAGGGGATCATGCTCCCTCCAAAATGTTTGCCATCTTAGGAACACTAAAAAAGCTGGACCCAAAAAACCCCTGGAACCAATGGTTTCGCAAGAGAATTTTAACAAAGCATTTAGGAGAGCTAATCACAATCCTCCACAAATTATTACAAAAATCCAAGAAGATGGAAGACTCCCAAACTCTTTTTATGAAGCCAGCATCATCCTAATCCCAAGACCCAGATAAAGACATAACAAGAAAGAAAACTTCAGGCCAATATCATTGATGAACATAGATGCTAAAATTCCCGAACAAAAATATTGGCAAACTGCATCCAGCAATACATTAAAATGATCATACACCACGATCAAGTAGTATTCATCTCAAGGATGCAAGGATTGTACAATATTTCCAAATCAATAAACATAATACAGCACAGATATGAAATGAAGACAAATGTCATATGATCATATCAATAGGTGTGGAGAAAGCATTTGATAATGTATACACCTATTGAGACAAAACAATAAGCAAAGTGGTACCAGAGGGAGCATTGCTCAACATAATAAATGTCATATATGAGAGAATACAACCACATCATATTCAATGGGAAAGAACTTAGAATGTTCCCACTAAGATCAAGAACAAGACAAGAATGCTGACTTTCAGCACTCCTATTAACACAGCCCTGGAAGTCTTAACTTCAGAAACCAGACAAGAAAAGAAATAAAAGGTATCCAAACTGGAAAAGAGGAAGTAAACTATTATTGTTTGCAGATGACATGATAGTGTTCATAGAAAATCCTATAGACTACACCAAAAACTACTCAACCTAATAAATAATTTGGCAAAGCAGTAGAATACAAACTTAATACTCAGAAATCTAAAAAGGCATTTTTGATCACCAACAATGAAATATCAGAAAAGAGAAATCAGGGGAAAAATCCCATTTGATATAGCACTAAGAAACATTAAGTACCTAGGAATAAACCTAACCAAGGAGGTAAAAGACCTGTAATCAGAAAACTATACAATGCTGAAGAAAGAAATTAAGGAAGGCACACTCAAATGGAAGCATGTACCATTGTGTATGGATTGGAAGAAATACATCACCAAAATGGCCATACTACCCAAAGTGATTTATATTATCAACACAATCCCTATTAAGTGCCAATGGAATATTTCAAAGATATAGAACAAACACTTCAAAAATTTATATTGAGCCATAAATGACCCCAAATAGCTGCAGCAAATTTGAGAAAGAAGAACAAAGCAGGAAGGATCACAATACCAATCTCAAACTGTATTAAAATGCCACTGTAATTAAAACAGCCTGGTACTGGCATGAAATCAGACACATAGACCAATGGAATAGAACAGTGAGTCCAGAAGTAAATTCAAGTTTCTATGGTCAATTAACATTCAACAAAGTGGGCAGCAGTCTTAAAATGGAGTAAAAATAGCCTCTTCAACAAATGGTGTTGGGAGATCTGGACTGCTACATGCCAATAAATGAAACTCGTTCACCAACTTACAGCACACACAAAAGTAAATTCAAGGTGGATAAAAGACTTAAATATAAGCCATGATACCACAAAAGTCCTAGAGGGCAACATGGGCAGGAAAAACTCAGACATTCCATGCACCAACATTTTCATTGATATGTCCTCTAAAGCAAGGAGCATAAAAGAAAGGGTAAACAAATGGAACCTCATCACATTAAAGAGCTTCTACATGACTAAAGAACACAGCATTAAAATAAGAAGAGAACCAATCAGATGGTAAAACATATTTGCCAATGATACCTCAGACAAGAGTTTGATGTCCAAAATATATAAAGAACGCACATGACTCCACTCCAGGAAGACAAAAAAACCCAATTAAAAAATAGGCAAAAAACCTAAGCAGACACTTCTCCAAGGAGGACATACAGAGGGCCCAGAGACATATTAAGGATGTTCAGAATCACTAGCCATCAGAGAGAAGCAAATTAAAAACCACAATGAGATACCACTTCA
Source organism: Phyllostomus discolor (assembly GCF_004126475.2). Lineage (NCBI taxonomy): Eukaryota > Metazoa > Chordata > Mammalia > Chiroptera > Phyllostomidae > Phyllostomus > Phyllostomus discolor. The sequence continues at coordinate 111,112,546 of NC_040903.2, read as the reverse complement.
CACCAGCCAATGGCCATCATAAAGAAATCACCAAACAATAAGTGCTGGGAGAGGGGTGGAAAAAAGGGATGCTAGTGCACTCTTGGTGCGAATGCACACTGGTGCAGCCACTGTGAAAAACAGTACAGAATTTCCTCAGAAAACTAAAAATGGAACTGCCTTTTGACTCTGCAATTCCACTGCTGCAATTATACCCTAAAAGCCCTGAAACACCAATCCAAAAGTACCTATGCACCCTAATGTTCATAGCAGCACAATTTACAATAGCCAAGTGCTGGAAGCAACTTAAATGACCATCAGTAAATGAGTGGATCAAAATAATGTGATACATTTACACAATGGAATTCTACACAGCAGAGAGAAAGAAGTAGTTCCTACGCTTTGTGACAGAGTGGATAGAACTGGAGAGCATTATGCTAAGTGAAATAAGCCAGGAAGTGAGGTATTAAATACCATATAATCTCACTTTTAACTGGAACATAATCAGCAAAAGAAAAAGCAAACAAAATATAACCAGAGACATTGAAATGAAGAATAATTTAACAATAGCCAGAGTGGAGGCAGGAAGGGACAGTGGGGAGAAAGGTTTTCAGGGAACCTGTAAAGGACACATGGACAAAAACCAAACCGAGGGTGGAAGCAAGGGAAGGAAGGAGCTGGGTTTGGTTGGACTGGGGGTGGGGAGTGATGAGGGGAAAATGGCAGACAACTGTAATTGAACATAAAATATTTTTTTTTAAAAGAATATTTCATGCTAATCCCTTCTGGCCTGAACAGTTTCTGTCAGCAAATCTTCTAACAGTCTTATTGGGAGTTCTCTTGTAGGTAACTAAATGTATTTCTTTTCTGTATTTAAGATTTTATTCTTTTTTGCTTTGTTTGTCATTTTAAATTTTTATTGTTCAAATACAGTTGTCTCCATTTTTGTCCTATCACTTTCCCATGACCCACCTATCCCCACCCTCCACCCTTAATCCTACCCTCGCTTTGGTTTTGTCCAAGTGTTCTTTAAAATATGTTTCCTTGATGACCCTTCCCATTTTCTTTTTCAATTATCCCATGCACCTTCCCATTGGTTTACTGTCAGTTTGTTTTTCATTTTGAATGTTTCTGCTTATATTTTGTATGTTTGTTTGTTTTGGTGATTAGTTCCCCCTTATTGGTGAGATTGTATGGTATCTGTATTTCACCACCTGGCTTATATCTGTGCTCTCCAGTTCCATCCATGCTGTTGGGAAGGGTAGGAAGTCATTCTTTCTTTCTGCTGTGTAGTATTCCATTGTTTAAATGTACCATAGTTTTTTTATCCACTCATAGCCAATTCCACTGCTGGGATTATACCCTAAGAACCCTGAAACACCAATTAAAAACAACCCTTGCACCTCAGTGTTCCCAGCAGCACATTAACAATAACCAACTGTCATTTTAATTTTATTTATGTGGTGACATTGGTTAGTAAGATTTTATAGGTTTCAACTGTAAATTTCTATGATACATGATGTGTATATTGCTTTGTGTGTTCACCACTAAAAGTCAAATTATTTTCCATCACCATATATTTGACTTCATTTACCCTTTGGCTACATCAACATCCACTCCTCTCTGGTAACCACCCTACTGTTGTCTGTGTCATTGTTTCAGTTTTATATCACAAATATTAGTAAAACCATATGGTTCTTAGCCTTTTCTGACACATACCTTATGTAGCATGTTTTCAGGGTCCATCCTTGTGGTTTCAAATTGCAATATATCATATCTCATGGCTAAGTAGTATTCTGCCTTACCTTCTTTATCCAATCTTCTATTGAAGGACAATTTGGTCTTGGTCACTGTGAATATTGCTGCAATGAACATAGGGGAGAGGAGAGGGAATTTCAGGGGAATTTCAGGGGAAAGGGGGAAGGATTTACAGGAACAAGTATAAAGGACACATGGCTAAAACTAGGGGGAAGGTGGAAATGGGAGGGAGGAGGAGGGAGCTTGGTGGATGGGTTGGGATGGGAGTAAAAGAAAATTGTACTGCAACAACAATTTAATATAAAATTAAAAAAAAAAACAGAAAGGAAGTTATCTTTGTGAACAAATGTTTTTTTAGTTTTTCAGGTAGATCCCCAGAGGAGAAATTTCTTGTTCATATAATACCTCTATTCTTAAGTGTTTGAGGAACTACCATTATAGTGTTTTCCACAGTGGCTGTACTACTTTACATTCCCAACAGCAGTAGATGAGTTCCTTTTTCTCCACAATATTTCCAATATTTGTTATTACTTTTTTTCTTGATAATAACCATTCTAACAGTATGAAGTGGTATCTCAATTTTGTTTTGGTTTGTATTTCCATAGCAGCTAGTGATATGAACATCTTTTCATATATCCATTGGCCATTTGTATGTTTTCTGGGAGAGGTCCCCGTTCAGGTCCTCTGCCCATTTTCTGTTTGGTTTTGAGTTGTATGAGATGCTTATACATTTTGGATATTAACCCCTTGTCAGCACTGTTGTTTGCAAATATCTCTCATTCAATCGTTTGCCTTTTTAAAATGATTTTATTTATTTACTTTTGGAGAGAGGAGAAGTGAGGAGGAGAAAGAGGAGGGGATAAACAGAAATGCATGAGAGATACACCAATCAGTTGCCTTCTTGCACTCCCCTAACCAGTAACCTGGCCTAGAGCCCAGGCATACAACCTGACTGGCAATTGAACCAGCAAGGCTCAGTTTGCCCTTTCAGTTTGCAGGACAACACTCAATCCACTGATCCTACTGATCCACACCAGCCCAGGGTGGGCTGCCTTTATGTTTTGCTGGTATTTTCTATTGCTGTGTAGAAGCTTTTTAGTTTTGATATAATTCCATTTGCTTATTTTTGCTTTACATCCCTTGCCTTTGGGGGCAAATTTATAAAATCTTCTCTGAAACCAAAGTCCATGAGGTTAGTCCCTATGATTTCTTCTATGTACTTATTGTTTCACAGCTTATATTTAGGAGTTTGATTTATTTTCTATTATACTGTATTTTTTTATTGTACTCATGTACAGTTGTCTCCACTTTCCCACTCACCACTCCCCCACCTCATCCTTTCATGTCTCCCACCCTTGATCCTACCCTTTTTGTCTTTGCCCATGTGTTCTGTACACATGTTCCTTGTTGACCTTTCCCCTATATCCCCCATTATTCCTCCGATCCTCCCCTCTGATTACTGTCAGTTTGTTCTTTATTTCATTGTCCCTGGTTAAAATACTATACAGCAGAAAGAAAGAAGGAGCTCCTACACTTCACAACAGCATGGATAGATCTGGAGAGCATTATGGTAAGTGGAATAAGCCAGGTATTTTATTATTTTCAATTAATTTCTGTACATGAGAAAGAACTGTAATTTACATTTATTCTTTTGTATGTGCTTTTCAATTTTTCAAGAACCATTATTGATAAGACTTCCTTTTTTTTCCATTGAGAGTTTTTGGTTCATTTATCAAAATTATTTTCCCATGGGGATCTGGGTTTTATTTCTGGGTTCTCAATTTTGTTTCATTGGTCTGTGAGTCTGTTCTTGTGCTTAGTACCTTGCTGCTTTGATATTAGTACTCTGTATTATAAATTTAACTCAGATAATGTGGTACCTCCAGCTGTATTATTTTTCAGGATTGCTTTAACATTTTGGAGTCTTTCGTGGTTTTTATACAAATAAATTTGTACATTATTCTCAGTAATATGGGCAGTTTAACTGTTGACTGTCCAAACCATGAACACAGAGAACTTTTCATTTCATTTTGTCTTTTCCAGGTTTTAAATAATGTTTATAGTATTTTCTTTTTTAAATTTTATTATAATCATTGTTCAAGTAAGTTTTCTCCCTTTTACTACCAATCCAGACCCTCCTCCCACCCCTCCCCACTTCCCCTACCATACCAACTCTCCCCCTAGTTTTTGTCCATGTGTCCTTTAAGTTTGTTCTCGTGAACCCCTTCCCAATGTCCCCTGAAATTCCCTCTTCTCTCCCTTGTGGTCACTGTCAGCCTGTCCTCTATTTCAGTGTCTTTGGTTATATTTTGCTTGTTTTCTTTGTTTTGTTGTGTAGTTCCTGTCAAAGGTGAGATTATATGGTATATGTCTTTCACTGCCTGGCTTGTTTCACTTAGCATAATGCTTTCCAGTTCCATCCAAGCTGCACCAAAAGGTAGGAGCTCCTTCTTTCTTTCTGCTGTATAGAATTCCATTGTGTAAAGGTACCATAGTTTTTTGATCCATTCATTTACTGATGGGCATCTTGGTTGTTTCCAGCACCTAGCTATTGTGAATTGTGCTGCCTATGAACATTGGGATGCATAGGTTCTTTTGAATTGGTGTTTTAGTATTCTTAGGATAGAGTCTCAGCAGTGGAATTGCCTGGGTCTAAGGCAGAGATCTCCATTTTTTTTTTTTCTGAGGAAGTTCCATACTGGTTTCCATTACTGGCTCTGTACCAGTCTGCAGTCCCACTAACAGTGCACTAGGGTCCCTTTTCTCCACAACCTCTCCAAACACTTGTTGTTTGTTGCTTTGTTTATGATGGCCATCTGACTGGTGGGAGTTGTATCTCATTGTGGTTTTAATTTGCATCGCTCTGATAGCTAGCGCTAATGAACACTTGTTCATGTGTCTTTGGATCCTCTGTATGTCCTCCTTGGAGAAGTGTCTGTTCAAGTCCCTTGCCCATTTTTTAATTGGATTCCTTGTCTTCTTAGAGTGCAGTCTTGTAAGTTCTTTATATATTTTGGAGATTAACCTTGTCTGATGTATCATTGACAATATGTTTTCCTATACAGTTGGTTCTTTCTTTATGTTGATACTATTTTCTTTAGCTGGGAGAAGAGCTTTTAATTTTGATGAGGTCTATTTGTTTATTCTTTCCTTTATGTCAGTTTGCTCTAGGGGACCAAGTCAGTAAAAAACTTTCTGCATGAAATATCTGAGATTTTCTTACCTACGTTCTCCTCTAGGACTTTAATGGTGTCATGTTTTATATTTAAGTCTTTTATTCACCTTGAATTTATTTTTGTTATAAGGTGTAAGTTGGTGCTCAAGTTTCATTATTTTCAACGTGGCTGTCCCATTTCTCACCAACATCATTTGTTTGAAGAGGCTATTTTTACTCCATTTTATGTTGCTGCCTCCCTTTGTCAAATATTAATTGACCACAGCAACTTGGGTTATTTCTGGTCTCTCTATTCTGTTCCCTTGGTCTGTGTGCCTGTTTTCTTTCCAGTACCAGGCTGTTTTGATTACAGTGGCCTTGTAGTATAGTTGAGGGTCAGGTATTGTGATCCCTCCTACTTTACTCTTTCTTTCTCAAAATTGCAGCAGCTATTTGGAGTCATTTATGATTCCATGTAAATTTTTGCAGTGTTTGTTCTATGTCTGTAGAAATGTGCTAGTGGTACCTTAATAGGTATTGCATTGAATGTGCATATTGCTTTGAGTAGTATGGACATTTTGATGATATTAAGTCTTCCAATACAGGAACACAGCATATGTTTCCACTTGTTTGTGTCTTCCTTGATTTATTTCCTCAGTGTTATGTAGTTTTCTGAATACAGGTCTTTTACCTCTTTGGTTAGGTTTATGCCTAGATATTTTATTTTTCTTTTTGCTATTTCAAATGGGATTTTTTCCTTGATCTCTGCTTCTACTGTTTCATTGTTGGTGTACAGAAATACCTTTGATTTCTGGATATTGACTTTGTATCCCGCTGTTTTGCCAAATTCATTTATTAGGTCAAGCAATTTTTGGTGGAGTCTATAGGATTTTCTATGTACATTATCATGTCATCTGCAAACAGTGACAGTTTTGTTTCCTCCTTTCGAATTTGGATGCCTTTTATTTCTTTTTCTTGTCTGATTGCTGTGGCTTAAAAATTTGAATACTATATTGAATAGAAATGGTGAAAGTGGACAGCCTTGTCTTGTTCCTCATCTTAGTGGAAAAGATTTTAATTTTTGCCCATTGAGTATGATGTTGGCTGTAGGCCTCTCATATATGGCCTTTATTATGTGAGGAATGCTCCCTCTATTCCCACTTGCTGAGTGTTTTTATCATGAATGGGTGCTGTACCTTATCAAATGCTTTTTCTGCATCTATTGATATGATCATGTGGTTTTTGTCTTTGCTTTTGTTTTATGTGATGTATTACATTTACTGATTTGTGAATATTGTACCATCCTTGCATCCCTGAATGAATCCCACTTGGTCATGGTGTATGATCTTTTTAATGTATTGTGGATGCGGTTGCCAGTATTTTGTTGAGGATTTTAGCGTCAGTGGTCATCAGCTATGTTGACCTGAAGTTTTCTTTCTTTGTTATGTCTTTATCGGGTTTTGGAATTAGGATGTTGTTGGCCTCGTAAAAAGAGTTTGGGAGTTTACCATCTTTTTGGAATTTTTGAACAGTCTGAAGGATAGGGGTTAGCTCTTCCTTAAATGCTTGTAGAATTCTCCTGTGAAACCATCTGGCCGAGGACTTTTTGTGTGTTGGGAGTTTTTTTATTACTGCTTCAATTTGTTTTGTTGTTATTGGTCTGTTTCATGCTTTCTGCTTCTTTTTCTTTGAGTTTTGGAAAGATTATATTTTTCTAGAAATTCATCCATGTCACCTAAGTTTTCAAATTTCTTGGCATATCAATTCCTCATAGTAATTTCTCACAATACTTTGTATTTATGTGGTATTTGTTGTAATCTCTCCCCCTTTCATTTCTGATTGTGCTTATTTTGGTCCTCTCTCTTTTTTTCTTGATGAGTCTGCTGAAAGGCTTGTCCATTTTCTTTTTCTTTTCAAAGAACCAAACTCTTGAATTCATTGATGCTTGGAATTGTGCTTTTAGTCTCTATGTCATTTAATTCTGCTCTGACCTTGGTTATTTCCTTCCTTCTGCTTGTTCTGGGCTGTTTTTGTTGTTGTTCCTTGAGTTTTTGTAGGCAGAGTGTTAGGTTGTTTGTTTGGAGTGTTTCTAATTTTTTTAGGTGGGCCTGTATCACCTATGAACTTCCCTCTCAGTACTGCCTTGGTTGTGTTCCACTAAGTTTTGGGTTTGTTGTGAGTTCATTTTTATTTGATCCAGAAACTTTTGATATCATCCTAATATCTTCCTAACCCATTCATTGTTTATACCATGCTATTTAATCTTCATGATTTTGAGTGTTTGGTTTTTTTTCCTTGGGTTGGTTTCTAGCTTCAGTCCCTTTCATCTGAGAAAATACTGGTATGATTTCAATTTTCTTCAAATTGTTGAGGCTTGTTTTGTGTCCTATCATGTGGTCTCTCTTTGAAAATGTTCCATGTAAATTTGAGAAGATTCTATATTTAGCTTCTTTTGGATGGAGGGGCTCTGTATATATCAATAAGTCCATTTCATTCAAGGTGTATTGTTCAATACCCACAATATCTTTGTTGATATTTTGTTAGAAGATTTGTCCATTTTTGACAGTGGGTGTTGAAGTCTCCCACTATAATTGTGTTGCTGTCAATATCTTTCTTGAAGTCCTCTTAGCTTTTCTTTATGTATTTGGGTGCTCCTATGTTGAGTGCATATATATTTACAATGTTTATGTCTTCTTGGTGGATTCTTCCCTTGAGTATTATGAAATGACCTTCTGGGTCTCTCTTATGGACCTTTTTTTAGAAGTCTATTTTGTCTGATATGAGTATTGCTACCCAGCTTTTTCTTTTTTCCTGAGCATTTCCTTGGAAAATTTGTTTCCAGCTCTTCACTTTCAGCCTGTGCAGGTCTTTATTTTGAGGTGGTTCTCTTGTAGGCAGCATATGTGTGGGTTATGTTTTCTTATCCATTCAGCTATTCTATGTCTTTTGAATGGAGCATTTAATCTATTTACATTTAAGGTTATTATTGATAGTTACTTGTTCATTGCATTTTATGTACATCTTTTTGTCTCTCTCTCTCTCTTTCCTTCCCTTCCTTAAAGCAGTACCTTTAGAATCTCTTGCAGAGCTGCTTTGGTGGAGGTGTATTCTTTAGACTTCTTTGTCTGGGAATGCTTCTTATTTGCCCTTCTATCTTGATTGAGATCCTTGCTGGATAAAGTAGCCTTGGTTGCAGACCTCTGGTTCTCATTACCTGGAGTATTTCTTGCCATTCTCTTCTGGCTTGGTGTGCTTCCATTAGAAGTCAGCTGTTAGCCTTATGGGGGCTCCGTTATATGTTACTTCCTGTTTTTCCCTTGCTGCCTTTAAGATTCTCTCTTTGTCTTGAAATTTTGCCATTTTAATTATGATGCGTCTTGAGGTGTGCCTTTTTGGATTCCTCTTGATTGGGACTCTCTTGTGTTTCCTGCATTTGTGTGACTTTTCTCTCATCAAATTAGGGAAGTTTTCCATCATTACTTTTTCAAATAGGTTTTCTATCCCTTGTTCTTCTTCTCCTTCTGGTATCCTTATAATACAGATATTATTACATTTCATATTTTCTTGCATTTCTCTTAATCCCTCTTCAGTCTTTCTAAAACTGTTTTCCTTTCTTTCCTCTTTCTGGGTGTTCTTTTTCTACTTTGTCTTCCAATTCACTAATCTCTGTCTTCTGCTTCATCAGTCCTGCTCTTCATCTCCTTCTACTGTGTTCTTCAGTTCAGAATTGTATTCTTCATTTCCTCTTGGCCCTTGTTGAGAGTTTCTATTTCCTTTTTCAATGCTGATGTAATTTTCAGGGAGTCTCATTGTAGCTTCCCTGTAGTTTCTGGTAGCTCATGTAAGCTCATTGAGCTTCCTGACAATCATGTTTTGAACTCATATCTGATTGTCGAGTTGCCTTATTTCATTTAGCATTCTTTGTAAGGCTTCCCTCCTTTCCCTTCATTGGGGATTGTCTCTATTTGTCTTTGATTGTTTGTGAGACCTCTTCTTGTTAGACTCTGTTTCTTAAATTCATTTGTTCTGGTTCCCTGTGATTATGGTGTGAACTTCTTTGGTAGAATACCTGTGAGATTCAGTGGTGCAGTATCCTTCATATATCCTGGTGTTCACTGCTTCCCCTACTTTTTTTTTGTGATCAGGTTGGAGGAGTAAGGCCAAAATGGTTTTAAGACAGCAAGACAATATTCTATGATATTTACATTAGCAGCCAGTGGAGAAGAGATGGGATATTCTTCGACTACGTACGTGTTGTCGCATGATCTTCCAACCCACTAGCACTTTTGGAAAGGATGGAAAGAAGATAACACTTTATATGGGGAGGAACAGGGATCTAGTAGTTGGATCTAGAAATCTGGGAGACTGTGGGAGTTCAGATTTTGAGGTAGGGTGGAATAAATCTTATTAAATGGGAGTAGTGTGTAAAAGAATAGGGACAACCCCCACAATAAAGTTCAGGAAAGTGTAAAGTGGCTGAGATCAGGGAGGGGTGTTGAGTAGTATTTACAATTGTATGAACTAGGTGCTATTTACAGTAATATTAAAGCAACAATCATGTGGCAGGATCTATGAGATCTAGATAACAAGAATAAGGAGTATAGAACCTTGAGAGGTGTACTAATGGAACACAAATGAAGGGCAGTAAATTATCAAAACACTGTGACTGAGGTAACAGGGTAACCTATCAAATGACAGTATAACCAGCCAAGCAAAGAAGGTTATACAGAAAGAAAAAGAATACCAAAATACTATTAAAATAAAACATGTCAGAAAAGTCAGAAAATGATAATACAAATTTGCAGTAACTTGGAGGCTAAAAAAAAAAGGCAGAGGGAAGCAGAAGATGGAGTGCAGGAGAGATAAATTTGGAGTGGAAGGAATAATACTAGGATGAAACAAAGAGAAACAAAGGAATTTAGAGATAAAAATAATAAGAATTAAAAAATAAAAAGTAACCTAAAAAACAAGATAAAATTAAACAATCAAACAACAACAGCCAAAAAAAAAAAAGATCCCCCCCCAAAAAAAAAAACAAAAAAACCTCTTGTTGGTTTCTAACTCGCCAAACCAGTTTTTGTGGTCTTACTGGCTTCAGCAGTCTGAGGGGCATTTGGAATGCTTTTCACTCTTCCCAGTCAAAACTCAGTCAGACCATCAGGTACTGTCCCCAGGGCCAGCAGGGTGCTCTTTCCAGAGCCAATCCACGTCCCCCTGCAGGACCCTGGATGTGGGTATGGGAGCTCCCAAGCACAGTCTCCAGAGCTCACTGCTGCGGTCTCCCAGGCTCTGGGCTCCTGGGCCCCACAGAGCTCCTGAGTCTTTTCCAGGTTCTCGGTGCAAGCTCCAGGGATAGCAAGGAGACACACCCTTCCCCCAAATTTCACCGTGGCAGGTTCTATGTTCTCGGGAAGCACCCGTGTCTTTTCTGGATTCACGGTGCAAGCTCCGGGGATGGTGCAGGGCTGCACACTTCCACCACTTTCCCCACTGTAGGCTCCAGGAACCTCTGAAGCCGAGTCCCTTCTCAGTTCACAGCTGGAGAGTCGAAAATCCCAGAGGGGCATGTGCTCCCCTGTGCTCACCACCAAAGGCTCCAGAAACCCACGAACACCCACACCCTTTCCTTGTTCAGGGCTGCAAGGTCTGGGTCTTTCACAGATCCATATTCCCACCGGGCTGGGGGCGCAGGCGCACATCCAGGCCACCCCTGGTCGCGCAGGCTGGGGGCACTCACACCTCCTAGGGCTATGCGTGGGAGCCTGCAGCCCCTGCAGCTGTCTCCCAACCCAACTTTCCTCTCTGTTCCTTCAAGCAACAAGGCTTTCCCTGCTCAACCCCCATTGTCCAGGGAGGGAGCAGTGACTCTGCTCTCCCAGGTGCCCTGAAGCAGACCTGGGAGCACCAGATCTGGCAGATGCAGGCCCCCCCCCACCCCCCCCCCACCCCCGTCCCCGTGCTGATCCCTGGGTCCCTCTTGTCCTGAAGCATCTCCTTACCATCCGGTTTTTCAATGTCCACTATAATTTTTGATGCCCTGTTTTTATAAATGTTGTAATAACTTAGGCACCTTGCTCTGTTCCTCCGCCGATCTGTGAGTTTCTCTCCCCTCCACAGAGGGAGGGGATCATGCTCCCTCCAAAATGTTGCCATCTTAGGACACTAAAAAAGCTGGACCCAAAAAACCCCTGGAACCAATGGTTTCGCAAGAGAATTTTACAAAGCATTTAAGGGAGAGCTAATCACAATCCTCCACAAATTATTACAAAAAATCCAAGAAGATGGAAGACTCCCAAACTCTTTTTATGAAGCCAGCATCATCCTAATCCCAAGACCAGATAAAGACATAACAAAGAAAGAAAACTTCAGGCCAATATCATTGATGAACATAGATGCTAAAATCCCGAACAAAATATTGGCAAACTGCATCCAGCAATACATTAAAATGATCATACACCACGATCAAGTAGTATTCATCTCAAGGATGCAAGGATTGTACAATATTTCCAAATCAATAAACATAATACAGCACAGATATGAAATGAAGACAAATGTCATATGATCATATCAATAGGTGTGGAGAAAGCATTTGATAATGTATAACACCTATTGAGATAAAAAAAAGCAAAGTGGGACCAGAGGGAGCATTGCTCAACATAATAAATGTCATATATGAGAGAAATACAACCAACATCATATTCAATGGGAAAGAACTTAGAATGTTCCCACTAAGATCAAGAACAAGACAAGAATGCTGACTTTCAGCACTCCTATTAAACACAGCCCTGGAAGTCTTAACTTCAGAAACCAGACAAGAAAAAGAAATAAAAGGTATCCAAACTGGAAAAGAGGAAGTAAAACTATTATGTTTGCAGATGACATGATAGTGTTCATAGAAAATCCTATAGACTACACCAAAAAACTACTCAACCTAATAAATAATTTGGCAAAGCAGTAGAATACAAACTTAATACTCAGAAATCTAAAAAGGCATTTTTGATCACCAACAATGAAATATCAGAAAGAGAAATCAGGGGAAAAATCCCATTTGATATAGCACTAAGAAACATTAAGTACCTAGGAATAAACCTAACCAAGGAGGTAAAAGACCTGTAATCAGAAAACTATACAATGCTGAAGAAAGAATTAAGGAAGGCACACTCAAATGGAAGCATGTACCATGTGTATGGATTGGAAGAAATAACATCACCAAATGGCCATACTACCCAAAGTGATTTATATATTCAACACAATCCCTATTAAGTGCCAATGGAATATTTCAAAGATATAGAACAAACACTTCAAAAATTTATATGGAGCCATAAATGACCCCAAATAGCTGCAGCAAATTTGAGAAAGAAGAACAAAGCAGGAAGGATCACAATACCAATCTCAAACTGTATTAAAATGCCACTGTAATTAAAACAGCCTGGTACTGGCATGAAATCAGACACATAGACCAATGGAATAGAACAGTGAGTCCAGAAGTAAATTCAAGTTTCTATGGTCAATTAACATTCAACAAAGTGGGCAGCAGTCTTAAAATGGAGTAAAAATAGCCTCTTCAACAAATGGTGTTGGGAGATCTGGACTGCTACATGCCAATAAATGAAACTCGTTCACCAACTTACAGCACACACAAAAGTAAATTCAAGGTGGATAAAAGACTTAAATATAAGCCATGATACCACAAAAGTCCTAGAGGGCAACATGGGCAGGAAAAACTCAGACATTCCATGCACCAACATTTTCATTGATATGTCCTCTAAAGCAAGGAGCATAAAAGAAAGGGTAAACAAATGGAACCTCATCACATTAAAGAGCTTCTACATGACTAAAGAACAAGCATTAAAATAAGAAGAGAACCAATCAGATGGTAAAACATATTTGCCAATGATACCTCAGACAAGAGTTTGATGTCCAAAATATATAAAGAACGCACATGACTCCACTCCAGGAAGACAAAAAACCCAATTAAAAAATAGGCAAAAACCTAAGCAGACACTTCTCCAAGGAGGACATACAGAGGGCCCAGAGACATATTAAAGGATGTTCAGAATCACTAGCCATCAGAGAGAAGCAAATTAAAACCACAATGAGATACCACTTCACACCAGCCAATGGCCATCATAAAGAAATCACCAAACAATAAGTGCTGGGAGAGGGGTGGAAAAAAGGGATGCTAGTGCACTCTTGGTGCGAATGCACACTGGTGCAGCCACTGTGAAAAACAGTACAGAATTTCCTCAGAAAACTAAAAATGGAACTGCCTTTTGACTCTGCAATTCCACTGCTGCAATTATACCCTAAAAGCCCTGAAACACCAATCCAAAAGTACCTATGCACCCTAATGTTCATAGCAGCACAATTTACAATAGCCAAGTGCTGGAAGCAACTTAAATGACCATCAGTAAATGAGTGGATCAAAATAATGTGATACATTTACACAATGGAATTCTACACAGCAGAGAGAAAGAAGTAGTTCCTACGCTTTGTGACAGAGTGGATAGAACTGGAGAGCATTATGCTAAGTGAAATAAGCCAGGAAGTGAGGTATAAATACCATATAATCTCACTTTTAACTGGAACATAATCAGCAAAAGAAAAAGCAAACAAATATAACCAGAGACATTGAAATGAAGAATAATTTAACAATAGCCAGAGTGGAGGCAGGAAGGGACAGTGGGGAGAAAGGTTTTCAGGAACCTGTAAAGGACACATGGACAAAAACCAAAACCGAGGGTGGAAGCAAGGGAAGGAAGGAGCTGGGTTTGGTTGGACTGGGGGTGGGGAGTGATGAGGGGAAAATGCAGACAACTGTAATTGAACATAAAATATTTTTTTTTAAAAGAATATTTCATGCTAATCCCTTCTGGCCTGAACAGTTTCTGTCAGCAAATCTTCTAACAGTCTTATTGGGAGTTCTCTTGTAGGTAACTAAATGTATTTTTTTCTGTATTTAAGATTTTATTCTTTTTGCTTTTGTTTGTCATTTTAAATTTTTATTGTCAAATACAGTTGTCTCCATTTTTGTCCTATCACTTTCCCATGACCCACCTATCCCCACCCTCCACCCTTAATCCTACCTCCCTTTGGGTTTGTCCAAGTGTTCTTTAAATATGTTCCTTGATGACCCTTCCCATTTTCTTTTTCAATTATCCCATGCACCTTCCCATTGGTTACTGTCAGTTTGTTTTTCATTTGAATGTTTCTGCTTATATTTTGTATGTTTGTTTGTTTTGGTGATTAGTTCCCCCTTATTGGTGAGATTGTATGGTATCTGTATTTCACCACCTGGCTTATATCTGTGCTCTCCAGTTCCATCCATGCTGTTGGGAAGGGTAGGAAGTCATTCTTTCTTTCTGCTGTGTAGTATTCCATTGTTTAAATGTACCATAGTTTTTTTATCCACTCATAGCCAATTCCCTGCTGGGATTATACCCTAAGAACCCTGAAACACCAATTAAAAACAACCCTTGCACCTCAGTGTTCCCAGCAGCACATTAACAATAACCAACTGTCATTTTAATTTTTATTTATTGTGGTGACATTGGTTAGTAAGATTTTATAGGTTTCAACTGTAAATTTCTATGATACATGATTGTATATTGCTTTGTGTGTTCACCACTAAAAGTCAAATTATTTTCCATCACCATATATTTGACTTCATTTACCCTTTGGCTACATCAACATCCACTCCTCTCGGTAACCACCCTACTGTTGTCTGTGTCATTTGTTTCAGTTTTATATCACAAATATTAGTAAAACCATATGGTTCTTAGCCTTTTCTGACACATACCTTATGTAGCATGTTTTCAGGGTCCATCCTTGTGGTTTCAAATTGCAATATATCATATCTCATGGCTAAGTAGTATTCTGCCTTACCTTCTTTATCCAATCTTCTATTGAAGGACAATTTGGTCTTGGTCACTGTGAATATTGCTGCAATGAACATAGGGGAGGGAGAGGGAATTTCAGGGGAATTTCAGGGGAAAGGGGGAAGGATTTACAGGAACAAGTATAAAGGACACATGGCTAAAAACTAGGGGAAGGTGGAAATGGGAGGGAGGAGGAGGGAGCTTGGTGGATGGGTTGGGATGGGAGTAAAAGAAATTGTACTGCAACAACAATTTAAATAAAATTAAAAAAAAAAACAGAAAGGAAGTTATCTTTGTGAACAAATGTTTTTTAGTTTTTCAGGTAGATCCCCAGAGGAGAAATTTCTTGTTCATATAATACCTCTATTCTTAAGTGTTTGAGGAACTACCATTATAGTGTTTTCCACAGTGGCTGTACTACTTTACATTCCCAACAGCAGTAGATGAGTTCCTTTTTCTCCACAATATTTCCAATATTTGTTATTACTTTTTTTCTTGATAATAACCATTCTAACAGTATGAAGTGGTATCTCAATTTTGTTTTGGTTTGTATTTCCATAGCAGCTAGTGATATTGAACATCTTTTCATATATCCATTGGCCATTTGTATGTTTTCTTGGGAGAGGTCCCCGTTCAGGTCCTCTGCCCATTTTCTGTTTGGTTTTGAGTTGTATGAGATGCTTATACATTTTGGATATTAACCCCTTGTCAGCACTGTTGTTTGCAAATATCTCTCATTCAATCGTTTGCCTTTTTAAAATGATTTTATTTATTTACTTTTGGAGAGAGGAGAAGTGAGGGAGAAAGAGGAGGGGATAAACAGAAATGCATGAGAGATACACCAATCAGTTGCCTCTTGCACTCCCCTAACCAGTAACCTGGCCTAGAGCCCAGGCATACAACCTGACTGGCAATTGAACCAGCAAGGCTCAGTTTGCCCTTTCAGTTTGCAGGACAACACTCAATCCACTGATCCTACTGATCCACACCAGCCAGGGTGGGCTGCCTTTATGTTTTGCTGGTATTTTCTATTGCTGTGTAGAAGCTTTTTAGTTTGATATAATTCCATTTGCTTATTTTTGCTTTACATCCCTTGCCTTTGGGGGCAAATTTATAAAATCTTCTCTGAAACCAAAGTCCATGAGGTTAGTCCCTATGATTTCTTCTATGTACTTTATTGTTTCACAGCTTATATTTAGGAGTTTGATTTATTTTCTATTATACTGTATTTTTTTATTGCTACTCATGTACAGTTGTCTCCACTTTCCACTCACCACTCCCCCACCTCATCCTTTCATGTCTCCCCCCTTGATCCTACCCTTTTTGTCTTTGCCCATGTGTTCTGTACAAATGTTCCTTGTTGACCTTTCCCCTATATCCCCCATTATTCCTCCGATCCTCCCCTCTGATTACTGTCAGTTTGTTCTTTATTTCATTGTCCCTGGTTAAAATACTATACAGCAGAAAGAAAGAAGGAGCTCCTACACTTCACAACAGCATGGATAGATCTGGAGAGCATTATGGTAAGTGGAATAAGCCAGGTATTTTATTATTTTCAATTAATTTCTGTACATGAGAAAGAACTGTAATTTACATTTATTCTTTTGTATGTGGCTTTTCAATTTTTCAAGAACCATTATTGATAAGACTTCCTTTTTTCCATTGAGAGTTTTTGGTTCATTTATCAAAATTATTTTCCCATGGGGATCTGGGTTTATTTCTGGGTTCTCAATTTTGTTTCATTGGTCTGTGAGTCTGTTCTTGTGCTTAGTACCTTGCTGCTTTGATTATTAGTACTCTGTATTATAAATTTAACTCAGATAATGTGGTACCACCTACCGTCCAGCTTATTTATTTTTCTCAGGATTGCTTTAACATTTTGGAGTCTTTCGTGGTTTTATACAAATAAATTTGTACATTATTCTCAGTAAATGGGCAGTGTAATGTTAATGTTCCAAACCATGAACACAGAGACTTTTCATTTTCATTTGTGTCTTTTCCAGGTTTTTAAATAATGTTTTATAGTATTTCTTTTTTTTATATAATCATTGTTCAAGTACAGTTTTCTCCCTTTTACTACCACCATCCAGACCCTCCTCCCACCCCTCCCCACTTCCCTACCATTACCACTCTCCCCCTAGTTTTTTGTCCATGTGTCCGTTTAAGTTTGTTCTCGTGAACCCTTCCCAAGTCCCTGAAATTCCCTCTTCTCTCCCTTGTGGTCACTGTCAGCCTGTCCTCTATTTCAGTGTCTTTGGTTATATTTTGCTTGTTCTTTGTTTTGGTTGTGTAGTTCCTGTCAAAGGTGAGATTATATGGTATATGTCTTTCACTGCCTGGCTTGTTTCACTTAGCATAATGCTTTCCAGTTCCATCCAAGCTGCACCAAAAGGTAGGAGCTCCTTCTTTCTTTCTGCTGTATAGAATTCCATTGTGTAAAGGTACCATAGTTTTTTGATCCATTCATTTACTGATGGGCATCTTGGTTGTTTCCAGCACCTAGCTATTGTGAATTGTGCTGGCTATGAACATTGGGATGCATAGGTTCTTTTGAATTGGTGTTTTTAGTATTCTTAGGATAGAGTCTCAGCAGTGGAATTGCTGGGTCTAAAGGCAGATCCTTTTTTTTTTTCTGAGGAAGTTCCATACTGGTTTCCATACTGGGCTGTACCAGTCTGCATCCCACTAACAGTGCACTAGGGTCCCCTTTTCCCACAACCTCTCCAACACTTGTTGTTTGTTGCTTTGTTATGATGGCCATCTGACTGGTGGGAAGTTGTATCTCATTGTGGTTTTAATTTGCATCGCTCTGATAGCTAGCGCTATTGAACATTGTTTCATGTGTCTTTGGATCCTCTGTATGTCCTCCTTGGAGAAGTGTCTGTTCAAGTCCTTGCCCATTTTTTAATTGGATTCCTTGTCTTCTTAGAGTGCAGTCTTGTAAGTTCTTTATATATTTTGGAGATTAACCCTTGTCTGAGTATCATTGACAATATGTTTTCCTATACAGTTGGTTCTTTCTTTATGTTGATACTATTTTCTTTAGCTGTGGAGAAGCTTTTAATTTTGATGAGGTCTCATTTGTTTATTCTTTCCTTTATGTCGTTGCTCTAGGGGACAAGTCAGTAAAAAACTTTCTGCATGAAATATCTGAGATTTCTTACCTACGTTCCTCTAGGACTTTAATGGTGTCATGTTTTATATTTAAGTCTTTTATTCACCTTGAATTTTTTTTTGTATAGGGTAAGTTGGTGCTCAAGTTTCATTATTTTCAACGTGGCTGTCCATTTCTCCCAACATCATTTGTTGAAGAGGCTATTTTTACTCCCATTTTATGTTGCTGCCTCCTTGTCAAATATTAATTGACCACATTCACGTGGGTTTAGTTCTGGTCTCTCTATTCTGTTACCTTGGTCTGTGTGCCTGTTTTTCTTTCCAGTACCAGGCTGTTTTGATTACAGTGGCCTTGTAGTATAGTTGAGGGTCAGGTATGTGATCCCTCCTACTTTACTCTTCTTTCTCAAAATTGCAGCAGCTATTTGGAGTCATTTATGATTCCATGTAAATTTTGCAGTGTTTGTTCTATGTCTGTGAAATGTGCTAGTGGTACCTTAATAGGTATTGCATTGAATGTGCATATTGCTTTGAGTAGTATGGGACATTTTGATGATAATTAAGTCTTCCAATACAGGAACACAGCATATGTTTCCACTTGTTTGTGTCTTCCTTGATTTATTCCTCATTGTTAGTGTAGTTTTCTGAATACAGGTCTTTTACCTCTTTGGTTAGGTTTATGCCTAATATTTTATTTTTCTTTTTGCTATTTCAAATGGGATTTTTTCCTTGATCTCTGCTTCTACTGTTTCAATTGTTGGTGTACAGAAATACCTTTGATTTCTGGATAATTGACTTTGTATCCCCGCTGTTTTGTGCCAAATTCATTTATTAGGTCAAGCAATTTTTGTGGTGGAGTCTATAGGATTTTCTATGTACATTATCATGTCATCTGCAAACAGTGACAGTTTTGTTTCCTCCTTTCGAATTTGGATGCTTTTATTTCTTTTCTTGTCTGATTGCTGTGGCTAAAAATTTGAATACTATATTGAATAGAAATGGTGAAAGTGACAAGCCTTGTCTTGTTCCTCATCTTAGTGGAAAAGATTTTAATTTTTGCCCATTGAGTATGATGTTGGCTGTAGGCCTCTCATATATGGCCTTTATTATGTTGAGAATGCTCCCTCTAGTCCCACTTTGCTGAGTGTTTTTTATCATGAATGGGTGCTGTACCTTATCAAATGCTTTTTCTGCATCGATTGATATGATCATGTGGTTTTTGTCTTGCTTTTGTTTATGTGATGTATTACATTTACTTGATTTGTGAATATTGTACCATCCTTGCATCCCTGGAATGAATCCCACTTGGTCATGGTGTATGATCTTTTTAATGTATTGTTGGATGCGGTTTTGCCATATTTTGTTGAGGATTTTAGCGTCAGTGGTCATCAGCTATGTTGACCTTAAGTTTTCTTTCTTGTTTATGTCTTTATCGGGTTTTTGGAATTAGGATGTTGTTTGGCCTCGTAAAAGAGTTTGGGAGTTTACCATCTTTTTGGAATTTTTGGAACAGTCTGAAGGATAGGGGTTAGCTCTTCCTTAGAATGCTTGTAGAATTCTCCTGTGAAAACCATCTGGCCGAGGACTTTTGTGTGTTGGGAGTTTTTTTATTACTGCTTCATTTTGTTTTGTTGTTATTGGGTCTGTTCATGCTTCGCTGCTTCTTTTTCTTGAGTTTTGGAAGATTATATTTTTCTAGAAATTCATCCATGTCACCTAAGTTTTTCAAATTTCTTGGCATACAATTCCTCATAGTAATTTCTCACAATACTTTGTATTTCTGTGGTATTTGTTGTAATCTCTCCCCTTTCATTTCTGATTGGCTTATTTGGTCCTCTCTCTTTTTTCTTGATGAGTCTGCTGAAAGGCTTGTCCATTTTCTTTTTCTTTCAAAGAACCAACTCTTGAATTCATTGATGCTTGGAATTGTGCTTTTAGTCTCTATGTCATTTAATTCTGCTCTGACCTTGGTTATTTCCTTCCTTCTGCTTGTTTCTGGGCTGTTTTTGTTGTTGTTCCTTGAGTTTTTGTAGGCAGAGTGTTAGGTTGTTTGTTTGGAGTGTTTCTAATTTTTTTTAGGTGGGCCTGTATCACTATGGAACTTCCCTCTCAGTACTGCCTTGGTTGTGTTCCATAAGTTTTGGGTTGTTGTGAGTTTCATTTTATTTGATTCCAGAAACTTTTGATATCATCCTAATATGCATTCCTAACCCATTCATTGTTTAAGTACCATGCTATTTAATCTTCATGATTTTGAGTGTTTGGGTTTTTTTTTCCTTGGGGGTTGGTTCTCTAGCTTCAGTCCCTTGTCATCTGAGAAAAATACTTGTATGATTTCAATTTCTTTTCTTCAATTGTTGAGGCTGTTTTTGTGTCCTATCATGTGGTCTATCTTTGAAAATGTTCCATGTAAATTTGAGAAGATTCTATATTTAGCTTCTTTTGGATGGAGGGCTCTGTATATATCAATAAAGTCCATTTCATCAAGGGTATTGTTCAATACCACAATATCTTTGTTGATATTTTGTTTAGAAGATTCGTCCATTTTGATAGTGGTGGGTGTTAAAGTCTCCCACTATAATTGTGTTGCTGTCCATACCTTTCTTGAAGTCCTCTAAGATTTTCTTTATGTATTTGGGTGCTCCTATGTTGAGTGCATATATATTACAATATTTATGTCTTCTTGGTGGATTCCTTCCCTTGAGTATTAAGAAGTGACCTTCTGGGTCTCTCTTTATGGACCTTTTTTTAGAAGTCTATTTTGTCTGATATGAGTATTGCTACCCCAGCTTTTTCTTTTTTCCTGAGCATTTCCTTGGAAAATTTGTTTCCAGCTCTTCACTTTCAGCCTGTGCAGGTCTTTTATTTTGAGGGGTTCTCTTGTAGGCAGCATATGTGTGGGTTATGTTTTCTTATCCATTCAGCTATTCTATGTCTTTTGAATGGAGCATTTAATCTATTACATTTAAGGTTATTATTGATAGTTACTTGTTTCATTGCCTTTTATGTACATCTTTTGTCTCTCTCTCTCTCTTTTCCTTCCCTTCCTTAAAGCAGTACCTTAGAATCTCTTGCAGAGCTGCTTTGGTGGAGGTGTATTCTTTTAGACTTCTTTTTGTCTGGAAGCTTCTTATTTGCCCTTCTATCTTGATTGAGATCCTTGCTGGATAAAGTAGCCTTGGTTGCAGACCTCTGGTTCTCATTACCTGGAGTATTCTTGCCATTCTCTTCTGGCTTGGTGTGCTTCCATTTAGAAGTCAGCTGTTAGCCTTATGGGGGCTCCGTTATATGTTTACTCGTCCTGTTTTTTCCCTGCTGCCTTAAGATTCTCTCTTTGTCTTGAAATTTTGCCATTTTAATTATGATGCGTCTTGAGGTGTGCCTTTTTGGATTCCTCTTGATTGGGACTCTCTGTGTTTCCTGCATTTGTGTGACTTTTTCTCTCATCAAATTAGGGAAGTTTTCCATCATTACTTTTTCAAATAGGTTTTCTAATCCCTTGTTCTTCTTCTCCTTCTGGTATCCTTATAATACAGATATTATTACATTTCATATTTTCTTGCATTTCCTCTTAATCCCTCTTCAGTCTTTCTAAAACTGTTTTCCTTTTCTTTCTCTTTCGGGTGTTCTTTCTACTTTGTCTTCCAATTCACTAATCTCTGTCTTCTGCTTCATCAGTCCTGCTCTTCATTCCTTCTACTGTGTTCTTCAGTTCAGAAATTGTATTCTTCATTTCTCTTGGCCCTTGTTGAGAGTTTCTATTTCCTTTTTCATGCTGATGTAATTTTCAGGGAGTTCATTGTAGCTTCCCTGTAGTTTCTGGTAGCTCATTGTGAGCTCATTGAGCTTCCTGACAATCATGTTTTGAACTCAATATCTGATTGTCGAGTTGCCTTTATTTCATTTAGCATTCTTTGTAAGGCTTCCTCCTTTCCCTTCATTTGGGGATTGTTTTCTTTGTCTTCTGATTGTTTGTGAGACTCTTCTTGTTAGCCTCTGTTTTCTTAAATTCATTTGTTCTGGTTCCCTGTGATTATGGTGTGAACTTCTTTGGTAGAATACCTGTGAGATTCAGTGGTGGCAGTATCCTTCATATATCCTGGTGTTCACTGCTTCCCCCTACTTTTTTTTTGTGATCAGTTGGAGGAGTAAGGCAAAATGGTTTAAGACAGCAAGACAATATTCTATGATATTTACATTAGCAGCCAGTGGAGAAGAGATGGGATATTCTTCGACTACGTACAGTGTTAGCCATGATCTTCCAACCCACTAGCCACTTTTTGGAAAGGATGGAAAGAAGATAACACTCTTATTGGGGAGGAAAGGATCTAGTTAGTTGGATCTAGAAATCTGTGAGACTGTGGGAGTTCAGATTTTGAGGTAGGGTGGGAATAAATATTATTAAATGGGAGTAGTGTGTAAAAGAATAGGGGACAACCCCCACAATAAAGTTCAGGAAAGTGTAAAGTGGGCTGAGATCAGGGAGGGGTGTTGAGTAGTATTTACAATTGTATGAACTAGGTGCTATTTACAGTAATATTAAAGCAACAATCATGTGGCAGGATCTATGAGATCTAGATAACAAGAATAAGGAGTATAGAACCTTGAGAGGTGTACTAATGGAACACAAATGAAGGGCAGTAAATTATCAAAACACTGTGACTGAGGTAACAGGGGTAACCTATCAAATGACAGTATAACCAGCCAAGCAAAGAAGGTTATACAGAAAGAAAAAGAATACCAAAATACTATTAAAATAAAACATGTCAGAAAAGTCAGAAAATGATAATACAAATTTGCAGTAACTTGGAGGCTAAAAAAAAAAGGCAGAGGGAAGCAGAAGATGGAGTGCAGGAGAGATAAATTTGGAGTGGAAGGAATAATACTAGGATGAAACAAAGAGAAACATAAGGAATTTAGAGATAAAAATAATAAGAATTAAAAAATAAAAAGTAACCTAAAAAACAAGATAAAATTAAACAATCAAACAGCAACAACAGCCAAAAAAAAAAAAGATCCCCCCCCCAAAAAAAAAAACAAAAAAACCTCTTGTTGGTTTCTAACTCGCCAAACCAGTTTTTGTGGTCTTACTGGCTTCAGCAGTCTGAGGGGCATTTGGAATGCTTTTCACTCTTCCCAGTCAAAACTCAGTCAGACCATCAGGTACTGTCCCCAGGGCCAGCAGGGTGCTCTTTCCAGAGCCAATCCAACGTCCCCCTGCAGGACCCTGGATGTGGGTATGGGAGCTCCCAAGCACAGTCTCCAGAGCTCACTGCTGCGGTCTCCCAGGCTCTGGGCTCCTGGGCCCCACAGAGCTCCTGAGTCTTTTCCAGGTTCTCGGTGCAAGCTCCAGGGATAGCAAGGAGACACACCCTTCCCCCAAATTTCACCGTGGCAGGTTCTATGTTCTCGGGAAGCACCCGTGTCTTTTCTGGATTCACGGTGCAAGCTCCGGGGATGGTGCAGGGCTGCACACTTCCACCACTTTCCCCACTGTAGGCTCCAGGAACCTCTGAAGCCGAGTCCCTTCTCAGTTCACAGCTGGAGAGTCGAAAATCCCAGAGGGGCATGTGCTCCCCTGTGCTCACCACCAAAGGCTCCAGAAACCCACGAACACCCACACCCTTTCCTTGTTCAGGGCTGCAAGGTCTGGGTCTTTCACAGATCCATATTCCCACCGGGCTGGGGGCGCAGGCGCACATCCAGGCCACCCCTGGTCGCGCAGGCTGGGGGCACTCACACCTCCTAGGGCTATGCGTGGGAGCCTGCAGCCCCTGCGCAGCTGTCTCCCAACCCAACTTTCCTCTCTGTTCCTTCAAGCAACAAGGCTTTCCCTGGCGTTGCTCAACCCCCATTGTCCAGGGAGGGAGCAGTGACTCTGCTCTCCCAGGTGCCCTGAAGCAGACCTGGGAGCACCAGATCTGGCAGATGCAGGCCCCCCCCCCCCCCCCCCCACCCCCGTCCCCGTGCTGATCCCTGGGTCCCTCTTGTCCTGAAGCATCTCCTTACCATCCGGTTTTTCAATGTCCACTATAATTTTTGATGCCCTGTTTTTATAAATGTTGTAATAACTTAGGCACCTTGCTCTGTTCCTCCGCCGATCTGTGAGTTTCTCTCCCCTCCACAGAGGGAGGGGATCATGCTCCCTCCAAAATGTTGCCATCTTAGGACACTAAAAAAGCTGGACCCAAAAAACCCCTGGAACCAATGGTTTCGCAAGAGAATTTTACAAAGCATTTAAGGGAGAGCTAATCACAATCCTCCACAAATTATTACAAAAAATCCAAGAAGATGGAAGACTCCCAAACTCTTTTTATGAAGCCAGCATCATCCTAATCCCAAGACCAGATAAAGACATAACAAAGAAAGAAAACTTCAGGCCAATATCATTGATGAACATAGATGCTAAAATCCCGAACAAAATATTGGCAAACTGCATCCAGCAATACATTAAAATGATCATACACCACGATCAAGTAGTATTCATCTCAAGGATGCAAGGATTGTACAATATTTCCAAATCAATAAACATAATACAGCACAGATATGAAATGAAGACAAATGTCATATGATCATATCAATAGGTGTGGAGAAAGCATTTGATAATGTATAACACCTATTGAGACAAAAACAATAAGCAAAGTGGGACCAGAGGGAGCATTGCTCAACATAATAAATGTCATATATGAGAGAAATACAACCAACATCATATTCAATGGGAAAGAACTTAGAATGTTCCCACTAAGATCAAGAACAAGACAAGAATGCTGACTTTCAGCACTCCTATTAAACACAGCCCTGGAAGTCTTAACTTCAGAAACCAGACAAGAAAAAGAAATAAAAGGTATCCAAACTGGAAAAGAGGAAGTAAAACTATTATTGTTTGCAGATGACATGATAGTGTTCATAGAAAATCCTATAGACTACACCAAAAAACTACTCAACCTAATAAATAATTTGGCAAAGCAGTAGAATACAAACTTAATACTCAGAAATCTAAAAAGGCATTTTTGATCACCAACAATGAAATATCAGAAAGAGAAATCAGGGGAAAAATCCCATTTGATATAGCACTAAGAAACATTAAGTACCTAGGAATAAACCTAACCAAGGAGGTAAAAGACCTGTAATCAGAAAACTATACAATGCTGAAGAAAGAAATTAAGGAAGGCACACTCAAATGGAAGCATGTACCATGTGTATGGATTGGAAGAAATAACATCACCAAAATGGCCATACTACCCAAAGTGATTTATATATTCAACACAATCCC
This sequence comes from Phyllostomus discolor, assembly GCF_004126475.2. Classification (NCBI taxonomy): domain Eukaryota; kingdom Metazoa; phylum Chordata; class Mammalia; order Chiroptera; family Phyllostomidae; genus Phyllostomus; species Phyllostomus discolor. The sequence continues at coordinate 111,087,390 of NC_040903.2, read as the reverse complement.
TATTAAGTGCCAATGGAATATTTCAAAGATATAGAACAAACACTTCAAAAATTTATATGGAGCCATAAATGACCCCAAATAGCTGCAGCAAATTTGAGAAAGAAGAACAAAGCAGGAAGGATCACAATACCAATCTCAAACTGTATTAAAATGCCACTGTAATTAAAACAGCCTGGTACTGGCATGAAATCAGACACATAGACCAATGGAATAGAACAGTGAGTCCAGAAGTAAATTCAAGTTTCTATGGTCAATTAACATTCAACAAAGTGGGCAGCAGTCTTAAAATGGAGTAAAAATAGCCTCTTCAACAAATGGTGTTGGGAGATCTGGACTGCTACATGCCAATAAATGAAACTCGTTCACCAACTTACAGCACACACAAAAGTAAATTCAAGGTGGATAAAAGACTTAAATATAAGCCATGATACCACAAAAGTCCTAGAGGGCAACATGGGCAGGAAAAACTCAGACATTCCATGCACCAACATTTTCATTGATATGTCCTCTAAAGCAAGGAGCATAAAAGAAAGGGTAAACAAATGGAACCTCATCACATTAAAGAGCTTCTACATGACTAAAGAACACAGCATTAAAATAAGAAGAGAACCAATCAGATGGTAAAACATATTTGCCAATGATACCTCAGACAAGAGTTTGATGTCCAAAATATATAAAGAACGCACATGACTCCACTCCAGGAAGACAAAAAACCCAATTAAAAAATAGGCAAAAAACCTAAGCAGACACTTCTCCAAGGAGGACATACAGAGGGCCCAGAGACATATTAAAGGATGTTCAGAATCACTAGCCATCAGAGAGAAGCAAATTAAAACCACAATGAGATACCACTTCACACCAGCCAATGGCCATCATAAAGAAATCACCAAACAATAAGTGCTGGGAGAGGGGTGGAAAAAAGGGATGCTAGTGCACTCTTGGTGCGAATGCACACTGGTGCAGCCACTGTGAAAAACAGTACAGAATTTCCTCAGAAAACTAAAAATGGAACTGCCTTTTGACTCTGCAATTCCACTGCTGCAATTATACCCTAAAAGCCCTGAAACACCAATCCAAAAGTACCTATGCACCCTAATGTTCATAGCAGCACAATTTACAATAGCCAAGTGCTGGAAGCAACTTAAATGACCATCAGTAAATGAGTGGATCAAAATAATGTGATACATTTACACAATGGAATTCTACACAGCAGAGAGAAAGAAGTAGTTCCTACGCTTTGTGACAGAGTGGATAGAACTGGAGAGCATTATGCTAAGTGAAATAAGCCAGGAAGTGAGGTATAAATACCATATAATCTCACTTTTAACTGGAACATAATCAGCAAAAGAAAAAAGCAAACAAAATATAACCAGAGACATTGAAATGAAGAATAATTTAACAATAGCCAGAGTGGAGGCAGGAAGGGACAGTGGGGAGAAAGGTTTTCAGGAACCTGTAAAGGACACATGGACAAAAACCAAAACCGAGGGTGGAAGCAAGGGAAGGAAGGAGCTGGGTTTGGTTGGACTGGGGGTGGGGAGTGATGAGGGGAAAATGCAGACAACTGTAATTGAACATAAAATATTTTTTTTTAAAAGAATATTTCATGCTAATCCCTTCTGGCCTGAACAGTTTCTGTCAGCAAATCTTCTAACAGTCTTATTGGGAGTTCTCTTGTAGGTAACTAAATGTATTTCTTTTCTGTATTTAAGATTTTATTCTTTTTTGCTTTTGTTTGTCATTTTAAATTTTTATTGTTCAAATACAGTTGTCTCCATTTTTGTCCTATCACTTTCCCATGACCCACCTATCCCCACCCTCCACCCTTAATCCTACCTCCCTTTGGGTTTGTCCAAGTGTTCTTTAAATATGTTCCTTGATGACCCTTCCCATTTTCTTTTTCAATTATCCCATGCACCTTCCCATTGGTTACTGTCAGTTTGTTTTTCATTTGAATGTTTCTGCTTATATTTTGTATGTTTGTTTGTTTTGGTGATTAGTTCCCCCTTATTGGTGAGATTGTATGGTATCTGTATTTCACCACCTGGCTTATATCTGTGCTCTCCAGTTCCATCCATGCTGTTGGGAAGGGTAGGAAGTCATTCTTTCTTTCTGCTGTGTAGTATTCCATTGTTTAAATGTACCATAGTTTTTTTATCCACTCATAGCCAATTCCACTGCTGGGATTATACCCTAAGAACCCTGAAACACCAATTAAAAACAACCCTTGCACCTCAGTGTTCCCAGCAGCACATTAACAATAACCAACTGTCATTTTAATTTTTATTTATTGTGGTGACATTGGTTAGTAAGATTTTATAGGTTTCAACTGTAAATTTCTATGATACATGATGTGTATATTGCTTTGTGTGTTCACCACTAAAAGTCAAATTATTTTCCATCACCATATATTTGACTTCATTTACCCTTTGGCTACATCAACATCCACTCCTCTCTGGTAACCACCCTACTGTTGTCTGTGTCATTTGTTTCAGTTTTATATCACAAATATTAGTAAAACCATATGGTTCTTAGCCTTTTCTGACACATACCTTATGTAGCATGTTTTCAGGGTCCATCCTTGTGGTTTCAAATTGCAATATATCATATCTCATGGCTAAGTAGTATTCTGCCTTACCTTCTTTATCCAATCTTCTATTGAAGGACAATTTGGTCTTGGTCACTGTGAATATTGCTGCAATGAACATAGGGGAGAGGAGAGGGAATTTCAGGGGAATTTCAGGGGAAAGGGGGAAGGATTTACAGGAACAAGTATAAAGGACACATGGCTAAAAACTAGGGGAAGGTGGAAATGGGAGGGAGGAGGAGGGAGCTTGGTGGATGGGTTGGGATGGGAGTAAAAGAAAATTGTACTGCAACAACAATTTAAATAAAATTAAAAAAAAAAACAGAAAGGAAGTTATCTTTGTGAACAAATGTTTTTTAGTTTTTCAGGTAGATCCCCAGAGGAGAAATTTCTTGTTCATATAATACCTCTATTCTTAAGTGTTTGAGGAACTACCATTATAGTGTTTTCCACAGTGGCTGTACTACTTTACATTCCCAACAGCAGTAGATGAGTTCCTTTTTCTCCACAATATTTCCAATATTTGTTATTACTTTTTTTCTTGATAATAACCATTCTAACAGTATGAAGTGGTATCTCAATTTGTTTGGTTTGTATTTCCATAGCAGCTAGTGATATTGAACATCTTTTCATATATCCATTGGCCATTTGTATGTTTTCTTGGGAGAGGTCCCCGTTCAGGTCCTCTGCCCATTTTCTGTTTGGTTTTGAGTTGTATGAGATGCTTATACATTTTGGATATTAACCCCTTGTCAGCACTGTTGTTTGCAAATATCTCTCATTCAATCGTTTGCCTTTTTAAAATGATTTTATTTATTTACTTTTGGAGAGAGGAGAAGTGAGGGAGAAAGAGGAGGGGATAAACAGAAATGCATGAGAGATACACCAATCAGTTGCCTCTTGCACTCCCCTAACCAGTAACCTGGCCTAGAGCCCAGGCATACAACCTGACTGGCAATTGAACCAGCAAGGCTCAGTTTGCCCTTTCAGTTTGCAGGACAACACTCAATCCACTGATCCTACTGATCCACACCAGCCAGGGTGGGCTGCCTTTATGTTTTGCTGGTATTTTCTATTGCTGTGTAGAAGCTTTTTAGTTTGATATAATTCCATTTGCTTATTTTTGCTTTACATCCCTTGCCTTTGGGGGCAAATTTATAAAATCTTCTCTGAAACCAAAGTCCATGAGGTTAGTCCCTATGATTTCTTCTATGTACTTTATTGTTTCACAGCTTATATTTAGGAGTTTGATTTATTTTCTATTATACTGTATTTTTTTATTGCTACTCATGTACAGTTGTCTCCACTTTCCACTCACCACTCCCCCACCTCATCCTTTCATGTCTCCCACCCTTGATCCTACCCTTTTTGTCTTTGCCCATGTGTTCTGTACAAATGTTCCTTGTTGACCTTTCCCCTATATCCCCCATTATTCCTCCGATCCTCCCCTCTGATTACTGTCAGTTTGTTCTTTATTTCATTGTCCCTGGTTAAAATACTATACAGCAGAAAGAAAGAAGGAGCTCCTACACTTCACAACAGCATGGATAGATCTGGAGAGCATTATGGTAAGTGGAATAAGCCAGGTATTTTATTATTTTCAATTAATTTCTGTACATGAGAAAGAACTGTAATTTACATTTATTCTTTTGTATGTGGCTTTTCAATTTTTCAAGAACCATTATTGATAAGACTTCCTTTTTTTCCATTGAGAGTTTTTGGTTCATTTATCAAAAATTATTTTCCCATGGGGATCTGGGTTTATTTCTGGGTTCTCAATTTTGTTTCATTGGTCTGTGAGTCTGTTCTTGTGCTTAGTACCTTGCTGCTTTGATTATTAGTACTCTGTATTATAAATTTAACTCAGATAATGTGGTACCTCCAGCTTTATTTATTTTTCTCAGGATTGCTTTAACATTTTGGAGTCTTTCGTGGTTTTATACAAATAAATTTGTACATTATTCTCAGTAATATGGGCAGTTTAACTGTTGAATGTTCCAAACCATGAACACAGAGAACTTTTCATTTCATTTTGTCTTTTCCAGGTTTTTAAATAATGTTTTATAGTATTTCTTTTTTAAATTTTATTATAATCATTGTTCAAGTACAGTTTTCTCCCTTTTACTACCAATCCAGACCCTCCTCCCACCCCTCCCCACTTCCCTACCATTACCACTCTCCCCCTAGTTTTTGTCCATGTGTCCTTTAAGTTTGTTCTCGTGAACCCTTCCCAATGTCCCCTGAAATTCCCTCTTCTCTCCCTTGTGGTCACTGTCAGCCTGTCCTCTATTTCAGTGTCTTTGGTTATATTTTGCTTGTTTCTTTGTTTTGTTGTGTAGTTCCTGTCAAAGGTGAGATTATATGGTATATGTCTTTCACTGCCTGGCTTGTTTCACTTAGCATAATGCTTTCCAGTTCCATCCAAGCTGCACCAAAAGGTAGGAGCTCCTTCTTTCTTTCTGCTGTATAGAATTCCATTGTGTAAAGGTACCATAGTTTTTTGATCCATTCATTTACTGATGGGCATCTTGGTTGTTTCCAGCACCTAGCTATTGTGAATTGTGCTGCTATGAACATTGGGATGCATAGGTTCTTTTGAATTGGTGTTTTAGTATTCTTAGGATAGAGTCTCAGCAGTGGAATTGCTGGGTCTAAAGGCAGATCCATTTTTTTTTTTCTGAGGAAGTTCCATACTGGTTTCCATACTGGCTGTACCAGTCTGCAGTCCCACTAACAGTGCACTAGGGTCCCCTTTTCTCCACAACCTCTCCAACACTTGTTGTTTGTTGCTTTGTTTATGATGGCCATCTGACTGGTGGGAAGTTGTATCTCATTGTGGTTTTAATTTGCATCGCTCTGATAGCTAGCGCTATTGAACATTGTTTCATGTGTCTTTGGATCCTCTGTATGTCCTCCTTGGAGAAGTGTCTGTTCAAGTCCCTTGCCCATTTTTTAATTGGATTCCTTGTCTTCTTAGAGTGCAGTCTTGTAAGTTCTTTATATATTTTGGAGATTAACCCTTGTCTGATGTATCATTGACAAATATGTTTTCCTATACAGTTGGTTCTTTCTTTATGTTGATACTATTTTCTTTAGCTGTGGAGAAGCTTTTAATTTTGATGAGGTCTCATTTGTTTATTCTTTCCTTTATGTCAGTTGCTCTAGGGGACAAGTCAGTAAAAAACTTTCTGCATGAAATATCTGAGATTTTCTTACCTACGTTCTCCTCTAGGACTTTAATGGTGTCATGTTTTATATTTAAGTCTTTTATTCACCTTGAATTTATTTTTGTATAAGGTGTAAGTTGGTGCTCAAGTTTCATTATTTTCAACGTGGCTGTCCATTTCTCCCAACATCATTTGTTGAAGAGGCTATTTTTACTCCATTTTATGTTGCTGCCTCCTTTGTCAAATATTAATTGACCACAGCAACTTGGGTTTATTTCTGGTCTCTCTATTCTGTTCCCTTGGTCTGTGTGCCTGTTTTTCTTCCAGTACCAGGCTGTTTTGATTACAGTGGCCTTGTAGTATAGTTGAGGGTCAGGTATTGTGATCCCTCCTACTTTACTCTTCTTTCTCAAAATTGCAGCAGCTATTTGGAGTCATTTATGATTCCATGTAAATTTTTGCAGTGTTTGTTCTATGTCTGTGAAATGTGCTAGTGGTACCTTAATAGGTATTGCATTGAATGTGCATATTGCTTTGAGTAGTATGGACATTTTGATGATATTAAGTCTTCCAATACAGGAACACAGCATATGTTTCCACTTGTTTGTGTCTTCCTTGATTTATTTCCTCAGTGTTATGTAGTTTTCTGAATACAGGTCTTTTACCTCTTTGGTTAGGTTTATGCCTAGATATTTTATTTTTCTTTTTGCTATTTCAAATGGGATTTTTTCCTTGATCTCTGCTTCTACTGTTTCATTGTTGGTGTACAGAAATACCTTTGATTTCTGGATATTGACTTTGTATCCCGCTGTTTTGCCAAATTCATTTATTAGGTCAAGCAATTTTTTGGTGGAGTCTATAGGATTTTCTATGTACATTATCATGTCATCTGCAAACAGTGACAGTTTTGTTTCCTCCTTTCGAATTTGGATGCCTTTTATTTCTTTTTCTTGTCTGATTGCTGTGGCTAAAAATTTGAATACTATATTGAATAGAAATGGTGAAAGTGGACAGCCTTGTCTTGTTCCTCATCTTAGTGGAAAAGATTTTAATTTTTGCCCATTGAGTATGATGTTGGCTGTAGGCCTCTCATATATGGCCTTTATTATGTTGAGGAATGCTCCCTCTATTCCCACTTTGCTGAGTGTTTTTATCATGAATGGGTGCTGTACCTTATCAAATGCTTTTTCTGCATCTATTGATATGATCATGTGGTTTTTGTCTTTGCTTTTGTTTATGTGATGTATTACATTTACTGATTTGTGAATATTGTACCATCCTTGCATCCCTGGAATGAATCCCACTTGGTCATGGTGTATGATCTTTTTAATGTATTGTTGGATGCGGTTTGCCAGTATTTTGTTGAGGATTTTAGCGTCAGTGGTCATCAGCTATGTTGACCTGAAGTTTTCTTTCTTTGTTATGTCTTTATCGGGTTTTGGAATTAGGATGTTGTTGGCCTCATAAAAAGAGTTTGGGAGTTTACCATCTTTTTGGAATTTTTGGAACAGTCTGAAGGATAGGGGTTAGCTCTTCCTTAAATGCTTTGTAGAATTCTCCTGTGAAACCATCTGGCCGAGGACTTTTGTGTGTTGGGAGTTTTTTTATTACTGCTTCAATTTGTTTTGTTGTTATTGGTCTGTTCATGCTTTCTGCTTCTTTTTCTTTGAGTTTTGGAAGATTATATTTTTCTAGAAATTCATCCATGTCACCTAAGTTTTCAAATTTCTTGGCATACAATTCCTCATAGTAATTTCTCACAATACTTTGTATTTCTGTGGTATTTGTTGTAATCTCTCCCCTTTCATTTCTGATTGTGCTTATTTGGTCCTCTCTCTTTTTTTCTTGATGAGTCTGCTGAAAGGCTTGTCCATTTTCTTTTTCTTTTCAAAGAACCAACTCTTGAATTCATTAATGCTTGGAATTGTGCTTTTAGTCTCTATGTCATTTAATTCTGCTCTGACCTTGGTTATTTCCTTCCTTCTGCTTGTTCTGGGCTGTTTTTGTTGTTGTTCCTTGAGTTTTTGTAGGCAGAGTGTTAGGTTGTTTGTTTGGAGTGTTTCTAATTTTTTTAGGTGGGCCTGTATCACTATGAACTTCCCTCTCAGTACTGCCTTGGTTGTGTTCCATAAGTTTTGGGTTGTTGTGAGTTCATTTTATTTGATTCCAGAAACTTTTGATATCATCCTAATATCATTCCTAACCCATTCATTGTTTAATACCATGCTATTTAATCTTCATGATTTTGAGTGTTTGGGTTTTTTTCCTTGGGGTTGGTTTCTAGCTTCAGTCCCTTGTCATCTGAGAAAATACTTGGTATGATTTCAATTTTCTTCAAATTGTTGAGGCTTGTTTTGTGTCCTATCATGTGGTCTATCTTTGAAAATGTTCCATGTAAATTTGAGAAGATTCTATATTTAGCTTCTTTTGGATGGAGGGCTCTGTATATATCAATAAAGTCCATTTCATCAAGGGTATTGTTCAATACCACAATATCTTTGTTGATATTTTGTTTAGAAGATTCGTCCATTTTTGATAGTGGGGTGTTAAAGTCTCCCACTATAATTGTGTTGCTGTCCATACCTTTCTTGAAGTCCTCTAAGATTTTCTTTATGTATTTGGGTGCTCCTATGTTGAGTGCATATATATTTACAATATTTATGTCTTCTTGGTGGATTCTTCCCTTGAGTATTAAGAAGTGACCTTCTGGGTCTCTCTTTATGGACCTTTTTTTAGAAGTCTATTTTGTCTGATATGAGTATTGCTACCCCAGCTTTTTTTTTCCTGTCCATTTACTTCGAAGATTTGTTTCCAGCCCTTCACTTTCAGCCTGTGCAGGTCTTTTATTTTGAGGTGGTTCTCTTGTAGGCAGCATATATGTGGGTCATTTTTTCTTATCCATTCAGCTATTCTATGTCTTTTGATTGGAGCATTTGATCCATTTACATTTAAGGTTATTATTGATAGGTACTTGTTCATTGCCTTTTATGTATGACTTTTTGTCTCTCTCTCTCTCTTTCCCTTCCCTTCCTTAAAGCAGTACCTTTAGAATCCCTTTCAGAGCTGGTTTGATGGAGGTGTATTCTTTTAGACTTCTTTTGTCTGGGAAGCTTCTTATTTGCCCTTCTATCTTGATTGAGATACTTGCTGGATAAAGTAGCCTTGGTTGCAGACCTCTGGTTCTCATTACCTGGAGTATTTCTTGCCATTCTCTTCTGGCTTGAAGTGTTTCCATTGAGAAGTCAGCTGTTAACCTTATTGGGGCTCCCTTGTATGTTACTTCCTGTTTCTCCTTTGCTGCCTTTAAGATTCTCTCTTTGTCTTGAAATTTTGCCATTGTAATTAAGATGTGTCTTGAGGTGGGCCTCTTTGGGTTCCTCTTGTTTGGGACTCTCTGTGTTTCCTGGATTTGTGTGCCTTTTTTCTTTCATCAAATTAGGGAAGTTTTCCATCATTACTTTTTCAAATAAGTTTTCAATCCCTTGCTCTTCTTCTTCTCCTTTTGGTATCCCTATCATACAGATATTATTATGTTTCATATTGTCTTGCATTTCTCTTAATCCGTCTTCATTCTTTATGAACTTCTTTTCCTTTTCTTTCTCTTTCTGGGTGTTCTTTTCTACTTTGTCCTCTAGCTCACTAATCCGATCTTCTGCTTCATCAATCCTGCTTTTCATTCCTTCTTCTGTGTTCTTCTGTTCAGAAATTGTATTCTTCATTTCCTCTTGGCCCTTGTTGAGAGTTTCTATTTCCTTTTCCATGTCTGTATAGTTTGCAGTGAGATTGTTGTAGCTTCCCTCTAGTTTCTGATAGCTCATTCTTAGTTCATTGAACTATTTGATAATCATTGTTTTGAACTCACTATCTGATAGTTGAGTTGCCTCTATTTCATTTAGCATTTTTCCTGAGTCTTCCTCATTTCCCTTCAATTGCGGGTTGTTTTTTTTTTTGTTTTCTCATTGTTCGTGGTTTTCTTCTTGTTAGCCTCTGTTTCTTAAATTGATCTGTTCTAGTTCCCTGTAATTATGGCGTGAACTTCTGTGGTAGAATACTTGTGAGATTCAGTGGTGCAGTCTCCTTGATGTATCCTGGTGTTCACAACTTCCCCCTACTCTTTTTTGTGATCAGTTGGAGGAGTAAGGCAAAAGGGTTTAAGACAGCAAGACAGTACTCTATTATATTTACATTAGCTGCCAGTAGAGAAGAGATGGGTTCTCCTTTGGCTGCTTATAATGTTAACCATGATCTTCCACCCCACTATCCATGTTTTAGAAAGGATGGAAAGAAGATAAGACTCTTATTGGGGACGAAAGGATTGTTAGTTGGATCTAGAAAGCTGTGAGGCTGTGGGAGGTCAGATTCTATGGTAGGGTAGGAATAAAGATTAGTAAATAGTAGTAGTGTGTAAAAGAATAGAGACAACCCCCACAATAGTATAGTTCAGGAAATTGCAAAGTGGGCTGAGATCAGGTAGGGGTATTGAGTAGTATTTACAATTGTATGGACTAGGTCTTGTTAACAGTAATAGTAAAGCAACAGTCTTGTGGCAGAATCGATGATATCCAAATAACAAGAATAAAGAGAATACAACCTTGAGATATGTATTAATGCAACACAGATGAAGGATAGTAACTTATCAACACCTTGTGACTGAGATACCATGGGGAACCTATCAAATGACAGTATAACCAGCCAAGCAAAGAAGATTATACAGAAAGAAAAAGAATACCGAAATACTATTAAAATAAAAAAAACGTTGCAAAAGGAGAAAAAGATAATACAAATTTACAGTAACTTGCAAGATCAAAAAAAAAAAGAAAAGCAGAAGATGGAGTGCAGGAGAGATAAATTTGGAGTGGAAGGAATAATACTAGGATGAAAGAAAGAGAAACATAAGGAATTGTGAGATATAAAAATAATAAGAATTGAAAAATAAAATGTCACTTAAAACACAAGATAAAATCAATCAACCAACAACAGCCACAAAAAGAAAACAAAACAAAATAAAACAAAATACCCTCTTGTTGTTTTCTAGCTGGCCAGACCAGTTTTTCTGATCTTGCTGGCTTCAGATGGCTGAGGGACCTTTGAAATGCTTATCACTCTTCCCAGCCAAATCTCTGGTATGTCTCTCTGGTACTATCCCCCGGGCCAATCTGACTTTCCCCTACAGGACCCTAGGCGCTCCCAAGCACACTTGCTCTCCGGAGCTTACTGCCCCATTCATCCAGGCTCCAGGGTCCCTGCAGGGTTCCAGCTGAATGATCTCAGGAGGCACCTGCGACATTTTGGGATTCACTCTCTGGGTGCCCTTGCATTTTGGGGTGCCCTCTCTGGGAATCATAAAAGGGTGCGCCCACCCACTGAATTTTTGAGTTTCAGGCTCTAGGAATTCCCTAAGCACCTCGTCCCTTCCAGGTTCACAGCGTGAGAATAAGGATTCCTGATGCGGCGTGCGCCTTCCACAGTTCAGCACCGCAGGCTCCAGAAGCATGAGAATGCCCACACCCTTTCCAGGATTGGGGCTGTGAAGTCTGGGTTTTCCACTGATCCACACTCCCACCTGGCTAGGGCTAGTGGTATGGGTGCACTTCCAGGCCGCCCCTGGTTGTGCCATCTGGAGGCACTCACTTCTCCCAGGGCTCTGGGTGGGTGTTCACAATCCCTGGGTGATTTTTTCCCCCAGTCCAACTGGCCTCTCTGTGCCTTCAAGCAACAAGGTCCCCCCTGGTGTTGCTCAACCCCCATATTCAAGGGAGGGAGCAGCGATTCCCCTCTCCTGGGAGCCCTGAGGCAGACCCGGGAGCACCGGGCCTGGGGATGCAACCCCCCTGGTCCCTGAGCTGATGCCTGGGTCCCTTTTGTCCTGAAGCAGTCTCCTTACCATCTGGTTTTTCAATGATCACAATAATTTTTGATGTCCTGTTTTCAAAAATGATTTGGTAACCTAGGCCACTTGTTCTGTTTCTCCACCGATCTGCAAGTTTCCCTCCTCTTCACAGAAGTCGAGAAACACGCTGCCTATATTAAAGCCACCATCTTTCCCTCCAGTAGTTCTAATATGGGTCCTTCACATCCATTGTTAAGATTACTCTCAAGTATTTTATTCTTTTTGTTGCAATTGCAAAAGAAATTTTAAATTTTTCTGAAATTTTATTGTCATTTTATCAGAATGCAGTGGACTTTTGTACATTAATTTTGTATTCTCTAACTTTACCATATTTCTGTAATGTTTATAATAGTTTTCTATTGAAGTTTTAAGGTTTTCTCTATATAGAATCATGTCATTTTCAAAATGTAAAATTTTTACTTCTTTATTTCCAATTCCAATACTTTTTTATTTCTTTCTATTGCCTAATTGCTTTGGCTAGTACTTTCAGAATTATGTTTTATAAGCGTTGAGAGAGTGGATATCCTTGTCTTTCTCATATATCGCCTTTATTATGTGGAGGTATTTTTCTTCTATACCTATTTTATTGAGTGTTTTAATCATAAACAGGTGTTTTATCTTATCAAATACTACCTCTGCATCTGCACCTATGATAATATAATGTTTATTATTTTAAATGTGATTCATTAAATTGATAGATTTTCATGTGCTGAACTATCCTTTGCACCTGAAATGAATCTCAATTGATCATAAACTATTATGTTTTTAATGTATTGTATTTGATTTGCTAGTTTGTTGTTGTTGTTCAGGATTGTTCCATTTGTATTCATCAAAGATGTTGGTCTGCATTTTTTGGTATGTGTACATGTGGGGGGGTGTTATCATTGGCATGTTTTTTGATATCAGGGTTATGTTGGCCTCATAAAATATGTTAGGAAGTATTACCTCTTCAATTATTTGGAAGAGTTTTAGAAGGATATCAGCTCTTCTTTGAATATTTGATAGAATTCACTAGTGAAGTCATCTGACCCAGGAGGTTTTGGTCATTGTTTCAATTTCCTTACTGTTGATTTGTGTATTTAGATTTTTAAATTCTTCATGATTCTGACTAAGAAAGTTATCTATTTCTAGGAACTGGCTCATTCCTTTTATATTATTGAATTTGGTGTCATACAGTCTTTCATAGTACAAGGTCCAGCACAGATAACACCCCTTTTTAATGCAAAAGCTTTTATTACAAAATCATAAGCATGTAATTCTGTAATGTAACAATATCACACTCAAGCATTCCATATGACTGTAGGGGACTAGTTTGTTTTGGTCTGGCAAATGTGACTCAGCTTTGTATGGAAAACCTACAAAAGTGAGGTGGTGGGCAGAAGCCAGACCTTCAAACCAAGTTTTCCCAGGGGAAAAGGCCTAGAAAATGTATGCAGACTGTTATGGCTTGCTCTTGATAAAACTCGATCACCCTGGTCTAAAACAACAAATGTGTATTGTCTATCATCAAGGTAATTTCTAAAGCCTGTGTGAATTTTCTCAAGGACAGAGCTAATCAGCCCTCTACCTTTCCCTTTTTCATGTTATTTTCCTTTCCTTGATTGTACCTAAAATGTAGACAACTATATTCTATGTAATAGATAATAAACCCTTCTTTGATGTAAAATCCAAGAAAAACAATAAAAGCTTGTCTAAGTAAGGGTCAAGTCACTCTCCTCTTGAGAGAGTGGCTGTGCCATCCCCTTTTTCTCCACAGGTTTCCTGTAGCCTGTGCATTTATCCTCGTCTTCAGTCACAACAGGTGGACTCTGCTGGCTGGAGTCCACCACATATGACATTTTAAGTGAAATATTCAAATTAAAATTATAAATTATTACACCCATATTATTAATGTGACAAAGGCCATTTTTTGGACCTGTTTCCCAGAGCTTGCTGGACCCCACAAAACATGACTGACCTTAGATTTATGCACGGATTACTCTCAGGAATAGAAAATTACTGGAAGCACTCTGAAGGTGCAGAGGTTCCAGGAACTTGTAAAACAGGACATACCAAGCAACAATGATCATTGCACTCTGCACCAAAAGATAACATTGAAACAATTTGCAGCCTAACTGAAACATCATACTCTACAACCCCATAACCCAATAAAAAAATCAAAGCTGTAACCCCTCAGTACTGGTGCTGGTGCATATTTTCACAACTAGCTTGTTACCACCCTTGGGAAAGTAAAAATAAAACCTTTAATCTCTTCACTCTCTTCTGTTTGTGAATTATTTCACTGACCACATCACCAAACACCCTAACAATTATTACCCTAGCAACCACACTCACACAGGCATTACTTCAGCCAGACCCTGTATTCTACTATGAACTTTGTATATTTATAATGTCATTGTTACTGTTCTTTAATTTTTTATTTTGTTTATATGAGTTTTTTTTCTCTTTTTTCCTTAGTGGGTCTAGTCAAGGGTTGGTCAATTATGTTAATATTTTCAAAGAATGAATCCTATGTTTTATTATCTTTGTATAGTTTTTCTTCTCTATTTCATTCAATTCAGCTCTAATTATTTATTTTTTTACTGATTTTAGGTTTCTTTTGTTCTTTTATAGTTCTTTAAGATGTAATACTAATATGTTTACTTGGGATAGGCCTATAATAATATGAACTTCCCTGTTATTACTACTTTAATTGCATCCCAGAATTTTTTTACATTTTTCTTACTGTTTTCAAGTACAGTTTTCTCCATTCACCCCCAACACCTCTAACATACCCCTCAACCCACTTACCACCCTTGATCCTACCTCCATTTGGTTTTGTCCACATGTCCCTTATAGTTGTTCCTGAAAACCTTTCCCCCTTTCCCCCACATATCCAATGCTACATCCCCTCTGGTTATTGTTAATTTGACCTGACAATTCCATTGCTGGGATTATACCCTAAAAACCTGAAACACCAGTTCAAAAGAACCTCTGCACCCCAATTTTCATAGCAACACAATTTACAATAGCAAGTGCTGGAAGAAACCCAAGTGCCCATCAGTAAATGAATGGATCAAAAAACTATGGTACATTTACACAATGGAATACTATGCAGCAGAAACAAAGAAGGAACTTCTACCCTTTGTGATAGCATGGATGGAACTGGAGAACATTATGATAAGTGAAATAAGCCAGATGGTCAAAGACAAATACCATATAATCTCACCTATAATTGGAACCTAATAAACAAAACAAGCAAGCAAACTATAACCAGAGACATTGAATCTCAGAAGTCTTAATATGTGTACTGTCATTCTTATTTGTGTCTACATATCTTTTGACCCAGTCAATTTTTATTTGTTCTTTGACCCAGTCATTTATCAGTAGTATGATTTTTAATCTCCAAATATTTGTGATTTTTTTCTTTTTTACTTCTTGTTTTCAGTTCATTTCTTTCTTTTTAAAAATATATTTTATTGATTATGCTATTACAGTTGTCCAGGATATATGACATCCTTGGTCAATGCAGTAAAGGGATTTAACACAGGGATGTTGGCTATTGTCCCTCCAGCCTTCTCCTTGAATCTACAACTCAGTCTCTCCCTGTATTACTTTGGTACTACCTGAACCACCATTTCTCTGCTGAGCCTGTGAGAGTTTGTGCATGACTCCTTTAAGAGTAGGGCTGTATTTTTAGCAGACTTTTATATCATCTGGACAGACAGAATCTTCTCTAATTTTTCCATCCATGTTATGTGGGTCCTTCTTCTCAGCACTGGTACTCTAGGCTTGAGAACCCAGTGTGAAACTGTGACCCATTGTTCTTTTGGGGAGGGGGTTGCTTTGTAGCTGAGCTATCCCTCCAGATTTCTCAACTGCTGCATGTATATGAAAGGCCAGCCTGTTTCATGTCTTAGCCCTTCCTACCAGTCTCAATATGGCATATATATATATATATATATATATATATATATATATATCCTCACTTATAAGATTTCTGTTCAGCTAGTTTTTAAATGGTTATCCAGGTTGATTGTTCTATAATTTATTTGTAATTTTTATATGCTCATGGGAGGAGATAGATTCAGCTTCCACCTACTTTTCTATCCTGGTCTGAATCCTGTATATTTTTCAACACATTGTACAAAGGAGAATCCTTCTTTTGTTTTACAAAAAGCATCATTTTAGGCACTGTGCTGGATGAATTTAAAGATGCTTTCAACATAGAACATTACAATGTCTTGAGGTGATTATGATATTCACACTATGGACTGAAATCAAGTATTGTGATTAGTCTGTTGTATAACAGAGGCTCAGAGAAAATATTTTGGGCATTTCTATTAATAGCTAATATGTATTTATCTGTACACTGAGCACTCAGCATAGAACTTTACACTTTATTTAGGTGACCCTTATAAAGTCCCAAGATCTTTATTATTATATGCTTATAAATAATGATACTGAGGGAAATGAAAGTTAAGTGACTTGCTAAATGTCATAGTCGCCTGGTGATATTCAATACTCAAGCCCAGGCAATTCACCTCTAGACATGGTAGTACCATGTTTTTGACCCATGGAGGCAGCTGTAGTGGTATAGGGAGAGGGAGGTGTTTGCAGCTGAAATAGCACATACAGGGAGGCTTTCTTCCAGGTAATTTTAAGTCTTTCTTTTACACAGAGTAGGGAAATTTATCTTGCTTATTCCCTGGAAATACGGACCCTGAGTATGAAGACATCTTCAATAATCCAAATTTAGTGACAGCCTCAAGCTGTTCTTAACTTTAAAATACCACATGACTGACTCAGACTGATAATAATGAATATATTTTGGCTGGCACTTTACCAAAATTTAGGTTCATTTGGCTCATTAATATTCCTTTTTAGACAAAATGTATTATAATGCTTTTTCTATTTATAAAATAAAAATGTTTTCCTTCTTATATCAGATAACCCTCTCTGAGATGCAACTGAAAAGTAAAAGACAGGTGGTTAAGATGCCCTCTTAGCACAACTAAAAAATGCAGTCTACTTGTAAAAGAATATAAATTTGATTCAGGAGAGTGTCCTCTGTGTACCATTGTGTATTTTTTTATGTGTTCTTTTGAGCACAAGTTGCTTGCATTGCTAAAGTAGAATTTCTGTTATGAACATGACAGTTTTGAACACAGCTCATGATAGATATGACCAAGATGTCACACTGGGGTTCTTTGCACTGGTGAGACTTCTCAAAGTGTGAGATAATTCTACAAACTGGCCCTAAAATGCAGATGTGAGCTCCTTTTGCTCTAGCTGTTTTGTTCTTTTTTAATAACTTTCCTAATGGGCTGCCTTACTGAAAATCTTGTAAATAAGTGATATCCCTTACATCAAGAAGATTAAAATATGGTGAACATCCAAAACTAAACCCTTGATATATTTTTAAAAAAACTATAAATATATTTTTAAAAAATGTTCTCAATGCAGAATTATTACTTAGCAACAGGTGTGGGCTTGAGCATGCCCAAGTATAAGAAAAGGGTTCAGAAGGGTTAGGTTTCAAAATATAAATATAACCATTCTTAAGAAGGAAAAACCTTGAAAGACAAATTCTTTAGTGAGTCCTTATGAAAAGTTTAGTGGTTCATATGTCTCTTGAGACAAATTTCATATTTATCTGGATAAGTTATGCAGAAGTGTTTTGTGGTTGTGAAATCACTATCTCAACTTCATATAGTTCACAGAAAAATATTAATAAACAAAGACCTGCACAAGTTATCCAGAAGTGTTTTATAGATGTGAAGTCATTACCTGAACTTCATCTTGTTCACAGATAAATATTAATAAACAGAGACCTAAGGCCCTGCTTTTTCAGGGTCAAGTCAAGGAATGTGTATACAGGATCCATGGACTAAGACAATTGTAGGGGGAAGGATTGAATGTGGGAGGTGGAGGTTGGGTAGGGCAGGGGAGAGTAATGGGGGGAAATGGGACAACTGTAATTGAACAATTAAAAAATTTAAAATTTTTAAAAAGAAGTTAATTTTCCCAGTCCCCAGAACTGTTAGGTGTCATCTCCCTTACAGTAGGCCTGAAAAGTGCAGCCCAGTCATTATCATCATTGAAGATAACATTAGGCCTTATTATATAAATATTCACAAAGGCATAAGAGTCATTTCTTGATTGGTATTTTCACCAACACCAGCAAAATGTTATAAACATTCTCAATTTGTGTACTTGGGGAAGCACTCTTATTGGCACATTGAATTATGGCCATATGTCCAATACTTACTTGCCTATGAGTATAAACATTACACACAGAACCACAGCACTGGCTGCTCTGGCATTGGTGGTATGTCAATGTCTCAGGGCATTATTAACCAGGTGGGAATGGATTAAGTTTGCAAGGTGAGGTTGCTAAGTTTTTGTGTGAGAGGTAATTATATAAGAGATGTATTTCATGGCTTGTGAAAAATGGATGAGGGGAAGTGGAAGCAGGAACAGAAAGGCAAAGCCATGGTCTTTAGCAAAGAGTCAACAGGTAGAAGTTTCAAGGATCTGGGACTTGGGAGAGATATGGAAGTGGATAGTTAAAGGTCAAAACACTTAACAATTGTGTTAAAATTTGATTTTACAAAAATGGTTAAAGGTATAGCACAATTTTGAGCTGAGCTCGAGGATGTCAACTTCACTTCTCATAAATCTTTGATGATATGAATCTTACAGGCAGTTAATACATTTTAAATAATGAAACAGTAATTGTCATAAACATTCTCATTTACAAAATGAAAAAAATTCTACTATGGTTTCAAAGTCTCAAATTTGTAATTTGAAAAGTCCTTTTAAAAAAGATTTTAAGGGTTGGGAATATGGCAGCAAGGAAGGTAGGAGCTGAACCCACTTGCTCCTGCACCCAACTGGGACACCTAGCCGATCTTCCAAAGAACAAAGTGAACAACCGACAGGATCCAAACTGATATGAAGTTCAGAAGCCAAAGGATGCAGAGAAAACTTAAAAATGGATGGTAAGGAGATTTTGCAGGCCCATGCAAAAGTTCCTGGGATCTTCACTGGAGACTAGGGCTTCAGCAGGAGCACTGGAGAAGAGCTGGGTCAATGATTGCACCTTAGCTGCTCCCTCTCCTCCCAGAGTGGAGAAATCACAGACCTGTGCCTGGAGAGACCTGGATTTTTAAAGTTGCTGGGGGCAGATAAAGAGGCAGTAATAGACACACTGCTGGTGGCACTGGCTGGGATGGTGGTCAAAGTCTGGGATAGCAGTCGCCAGCTGGGGCAGCAATCACCACCTGGGACCTACCAGAGATATGAGGGATCCAGGTGACATCTGGTGATGGGGAATGAGATGTTCTGAGACTCAAGGGGACTCAGACTGTGGACTGGTGAGAGAGTTGTGCTCTGTAGAAAGCCAGGTTCCTGTTAGAAATGGCAGTCTACACCAAAGGGAAATTCTCTCACAAGATCTCAGCCACTATGCAAGGACCTTGAAAGCACAGAGATAGCACCCACAGAGAGACCTTTCACACACAGGGTGCTCAGGTACACAGCAAGTGGGCCAGCAAAGAGGGAGGAGTAGGGTGTGATTTATTCCCACTTAGGGGACCTCATGGACTGATCAAAGGGAGGCAGCAAGGGCTCAGAGAGGTAGCAGTGCCCAGATAGACTTATTTCAATGGGGGAACTGAGCTGCCCTGAAGGCACTTCATGTGTGCAGCACCCAGGCCAACAAAGAGAGAAGATGGGGTGCAATTTGCTCTCACTCAGTGCACCTCACAGAGGGATCAAAGGGTTGCAAAATGTGGATTATCTGCACTGGCCTGATTCATATGCACTGAGTGGACTGAGCAGGTTATAAAGTGTTCTGAGGGCATGGACTGGAAACTTGGTACCTGTGATTATTGTAGCCCAGACAGAGTCCCATGTTGCTGAGCCATGGTAAAGGAATAAAAACAGCTCAGCCACCCTTCGCCTGCAAGATCTGGGAAGACCTGCAAAAGCCACTTGGCAGGTTTATAGTCACTAGGAGGCTATTTTTTTTCAAGAGTAAGACCATAAAATTGGAGCTGTGTGAAATCCAGAGACAGATCCAGAAAAAAATCAGAAGGCAAACACCAACAGCTGAGACAAATTTCACTTTAATAACCTTCAGAACTTGCATAGTTTGTTTGTTACTTCTCTTCTTTCTGGTTAGTTTTTTTACTTCTTTTGGTTGTTTTTATTGTTTGATTTTTTATGTTCCCTTTCATATTGCATTTTGATTTTCTTCTTTCATTTCATTCATATTCCAAAAACACACTACTTTTGGTATTTTATTTTCGTTTTTTATTATAAAGATTACATATTTATTTTTATTTTTATTCTTTTTATTCATTTTTACTAATGTTCAAATGCAACTGTCTCCATACTGCCACTGTCACTTTCCCCCACCAGACCACCCCCGCCTCCCACACTCACTCCTCCCTGCCTTTGACTTTGTCCATGGGTCCTTTATAAGTGTTTATTTCCCATAATTTTCCTTCTTTTCCCCTTTATTTTCCTCCCCACACACCTCTGGTTACTGTCCATATGTTGAACAGGTTATTTCTACTCCATTTTATGCTTCTGCACCCTTTGTCAAGTATTAATTGACCATAGAAACTTGAGTTTATTTCTGGGCTCTCTATTCTTTTCCATTGATCTATGTGTCTGTTCTTTGCCAGTACCAGACTGTTTTGATTACTGTGGCCTTGTAATATATTTTGAAGTCTGGTATTGCGATCCCTCTGACTTTGTTCTTTCTCAGAATTGTGGTGGTTATTTGGGGTCATTTGTGGTTCCATATATATTTTTGAAATGTTTGTTCTATATCTGTGAAATATGTTATTGGTATTTTAATAGGGATTGCATTGAATATATAAATTGTTTTTAGTAGTATGGACATTTTGATGATGTTAATTCTTCCAATCCATGAACATGATATATACTTCCACATATTTGTGCTTTTCTTAATTTCTTTCATCAGTGTTGTGTAGTGTTCTGAGTACACTTCTTTTATCTCCTTGGTTAGGTTTATTCCTAGGTATTTTATTTTTGTTTTTGCTACAGCCAATGGTATGTTTTCCTGATTTCTGTTTCTGATATTTTCTTGTTGGTGTAAAAAATGCTTTTGAATTCTGAATATTGACTTTGTGTTCCATTGTTTTGCCAAATTCACTTATTAGGTTGAGTAGTTCTTTGGTGGAGTCCATAGGGTGTTCTGTATTCACTATCCTGTCATCAGCAAACAATGAGAGTTTGCTTCCTTCTTTCAAAGTAGAAAACTTCTTATTTCTTTTCTTGTCTGATCACTGTGGCCAGAACATCCAATACTATGTTGAAGAGAAATGGTGAAAGTGTACATCCTTGTCTTGTTCCTGATGTTTGTGGGAAAGCTTTTAGCTTTTGCCCATTGAGTATAAAGTTGGAATAGGTTTCTCATACATGGCCTTTATTATGCTGAGGAATGCTCCCTCTATTCCCACTTTCCTGAGTGTTTTTTATCATAAATGGGTGCTGCACTCTATCAAATATTTTTTTTTACTATTAATGTGATCATGTTATTTTGTCTTTCCTTTTTTTATGTGATGTATTATTTTTAATGATTTGCAAATATTGTACCATCCTTGCATCCTGTGGATGAATCCCTCTTGATCATGGTATATGATCTTTTTAATATATTTCTGGATGTGTTTTGCCAGTACTCTGTTCGGGATTTTAGCAGCCATGTTCAGCCATGCTGATCAATGTTGTCCTGTAGTTTTGTTTCTTTCTTGTGTCTTTGTCTAATTTGGGGATTAGGATGATGCTGGCCTCATAAAAAGAGTTTGGGAGTCTTCCCTTTTCTTGATTTTTTTTTTGGGGGGAATAGTCTGAGAAGTATAGGGTTTAGCTCTTACTTTAGTGTTTTGTAAAATTATCTTATGAATTCTCCAGTCCAGGATTTTTCTGTGATGGGAGTTTTTGATGACTGCTTCAATTTCATCAGATATTTTCAGTCTGTTCAGGCTTTCTGCTTCTTCATTCGGTTTTAGAAGACTGCATTTTTCTAGAAATTTATCCATTTCACCTAGGTTTTCAAATTTCTTGGCATGTAGTTCTTCATAATAATTTCTTATGTTCCTTTATATTTCTGTGGTATCAGTTGTAATTTCTGTTCTTTCATTGCTGATTTTGGTTATTTGGGTCCTCTTTCTTTTTTTCTTGATGAGTCTTCTTAAAGTCTTGTTGATTTTGTTTATCTTTGCAAAGAATCAGATTCTGGATTTATTGATCCTTAGAAATGTTCTTTTAGTCTTAATATCATTTAATTCTGATTGGATATGGTTTATCTATTTCTTTACATTTGCTCTGGGCTTTGTTTGTTGTTGTTCCTCCAGTTCTTGCACATGTAGGGTTAGATTGTTTAGGTTTTCTATCTTTCCTCCATCAGAACTGATGAAGCTTTTTCTTTAGTGCCATAATTCTAATGATGTGAATACCTTACCAGAGGTTCCCTTTTTTTTATGGCTGCAACTTAATTGATCTGCCAGGGGGTGTTTAGCAGGTCAGATTTAAAACTTAATAAATTTCCCATCTTCACTGACCCCCTATATAATTTAGATTATGCATGCTCTATCACCTAAGATACTTCAAAATACTTGGGTGATTTGCTAAATTTTATTCAATTTTTTTTTACCTGTTGTATACAGTGCAGTTTTGACAATAATGATTTTTTTCTCTAAAATTAGAGAGCATTAATTTCAAATATCTTCCTCTATAATTGTGGCATTTACATTGAAAAATAACCAGACACTTTTGTTTATGCATTTCTTGAGTTTTACTAATTGTTTTGTTTATGGAAGTAAAATACTTTATGGCTCTTAAAGAATTTTCAAAGGTATTAACTTATTACAACCCCAAAGGCCCTGTTATGTGGGCAATAAGAAGCAATAACAGCCCTAGCTGGCGTAGCTCAGTGGATTGAGTGTGGGCTGTGAACCAAAGCATCGCAGGTTTGATTCCCAGTCAGGGCACATGCCTGGGTTGCAGGCCATGGCCCCCAGCAACCACACATTGATGTTTCTCTCTCTCTCTCTTTCTCCTTCCCTTCCCGCTCTAAAAATAAATAAATAAAATCTTAAAAAAAGAAGCAATAACAAAGACAACAAACAAATAAGTGAATGTATTCACAACACCATTTATGTGATGTTCTGTTAAAAACGCATAACCTAGACCTAAACAGAAAGTAATAGCTGAGAAATCAGATGTGAGAAATGTACCTCAAAATGGAAGATATATACTTTTAAAATATGTCAAAGTCATTAAAAGATAAAAATTAATCGAGTGCTTTTCATATTAAAAAACACTATTGGAGCAATTGGCAAATCCTTGTAAACTGCATATTAGATGAATGATAAAACTCCTGAATGTTAAATTGTGTTTAGTTACATGATAATACATCTTTGTGTTTAAGAAATACACATCTAGACATTAAGTCTGCAAATAACTCTTTTTTCCACAACCTTATTGAGATATAATTGACATATAACATAGCGTAACATTAAGGTGCATAATGTGTTGATTTTATATGTTTATATATTACAAATGATTATTGCTACAATATAGAATCAGTTAATACATTCATTATGCCACACACAATTTCCCTTTTTTGTGGTGACAACCCTAATATCTACTCTCTCAGTAGTTTTTAAGTATACTGTTATCCGTAATCATCAGCTGTACAGTAAACCTCCAGAACTTATTATTTAATAACTGGAAGTTGGTACCCCTTGAACAAGTTTATACCTCCACCCTCTGCCCCTGGTAACCATAATTCTGTTGTTTCTGAGTTCAGCTTCTTTAGATTCCATATATAAATATGATCATATAGTATTTGTCTCTGCCTAACTGATTTCACTTAGCATAATGCTCTCAAAGTTCATCCACATTGTCACAAGTGGCAGGAGTTCCTTCTTTCTCATGGGTAAAAAACATTCCATTGTATGAATGCTACATCTTTATCATTCATACACTGATGGACACTTAAGTATCCACATCTTAGCTATTGTGAATAATACCGCAGTGAACATGAGAGTGAAGATATGTTTTTGATATTTTTTTCATTTCCTTTGGTTAGTACCCAGAAATGGAATTGCTGGATCATATTATAGTTCTATTTTTAAGTTTTTGAGGACCTTCTATACTGTTTTCCTCATTGGGTCTATAAATTTACATTTCTAACAACAGTTCAGAAGGGTTTCCTTTCTCCACATCTTAGCCAACACTTACAATCACTTGTTTTTTAAATGATGATCACTCTAACAGGTGTGAAGTGAAATATTGTGGTTTTGATTTGAATTTTCCTCATGAAAGCTGATGTTGAGCACTTTTTCCTGGATATGTAAGATGTTTGCATATCTTCTTTGGAAAAATGTCCATTCATTTTATTAGTACATTTTCAAATTAGGTATCTTTTGCTAATAAGTTGCATGTATTCTTTATGTATTTTGTATATTGACCCCTTGTTAGATATAGGATTTGCATACCATCTCATTGATGGACTTTTAATTTTTTATTCTTTCTTTGGCTGTGCAAAAGCTTTTTAGTTTATTGTAGTCCCACTTATTAATTTCTGTCTTTGTTATTTTCCTTTTAATTTCTTCTTTGAATCATTGATTGTTTAGGAGTGTGTTATTTAATATCAAAATATTTGTGAATTTTGTAGTCCTTCTTTAGTTTCATACTTTTGTGGTCAGAAAAGATACTTGGTATAATTTCAATCTTCTTAAATTACCTGAGGATAGTTTTGTTAGCCATCATATGTCTGTTCTGGAGAATGCCCCATGGTTGCTTGAAAAGAATGTGTATTTTGCTGCTGTTGGATATAATATTCTATAAATATCTTCAGGTCCATTAGATCTAAAGTATAATTCAAGTGCACTGTTTCCTTGCTTGTTTTAGATCACTTTTATCTGGATAATCTAGCCATTGATGAAAATGGGTTGTTGAAGTCCTCTATTATTGCATATTTTTCTTTATTTTTATTCCATTTTAAAAATCAAATTTATTAAGGTAACATTTTTTAACAAAATTAAACAGGTAGCAAATGTACAATTCAACAAATCATCATCTGCAGACTATGTCATGTGCCACTCACATGCCCTAAGTGAAGTCCCTTTCCATTCCCATCTCCACCCCTCTTGCTTACCTCCACTCACCCTCACCACTTTCTTCCCCTCTATCACAACACTGTTATCTACATTTATGTTATATATATGAAGTTTGGCCAGAAGATATCTGATAATGTAGTATGAAAAATAGAGATGTTTATTCAATAAGATACAAGATTCAAGAAATATTATATATAGAACAATGATGCCTCAGTCCCCTTCAAAATAGGCACCTTAGGAATTCACAGTTATCCCAATTGCCATCAGTTGTCCTGTCACATGATTCTGAATCTCATCAATAGTTTGATAGCCCTGGCTGGCGTAGCTCAGTGGATTGAGCGCGGGCTGGGAACCAAAGTGTCCCAGGTTCGATTCCCAGCCAGGGTACATTCCTGGGTTGCAGGCCATAACCCCCAGCAACCGCACATTGATGTTTCTCTCCCTCTCTCTCTCTCTCTCTCTCTCTCTCTCTCTCTCTCCCTCCCTTCCCTCCCTAAAAAAAATAAATAAAATCTTTAAAAAAAATAGTTTGAAATGCTTCCCCCTCAAAGATTATTTTAGTTTTGGGAAAAGCCAGAAGTCACAGGATGCCAAATCTGGTCTGGAGAAGGGTTGAGTCACCTGAGTGTATTGATGTTTTGCCAAAACTCTCTGCACAAGATGTGATGTGTGAGAAGTCACATTGTTGTGATGAAGCTGGCACTCACCAGTTGCCCATAGCTGTGGTCTCCTGAATCATTCAAATAGTTTCTGTGGAGGAATGTTCAAGCTTAATGCAAAATTTTTTTGCAGATTCCTTGCTCTACTCTCAGTTTTTTTTTAATATGATGGCTACACAGCACACAAGTTTAATCAACAGCACCTACTGCTCCCACTGGCTAGTGGAGTGGTCATTGCTCATGCATACAAATTCCAGTCCACTCTCCTTGGCTGTCAGATAACATCAATGTCTGCAAACTGTTCTTGTTATATTAGTGATGACTGGACTTTTTTCTGAACAGACTATACACATGTTTACTTATATATTATTTGCTTAATCCTTTCACTTTCTCTCACCAGACTTACAGCCACCATTTCTGCTAATAGTTATTACTCTAGTTTACATACTCATGTCTCTGTTACTCTTGTTTGTCAGTTTGTTTTTTACATTAGATTCAAAATATACGTGAGATCACATGGTATTTGTCTTTCTCTGACTGGTTTATTTCACTTAGCATAATGCACTTCATGTCCATCCATGTTCTCTCAAAGGTAATATTTCCCTCATTTTTATGACTCAGTAGCATTCTATTGTGCAAATGCATCACTGTTGTTTTTTTTTTTTTTTTCCAATTCATCTACACTTGGGGACTTAGGATGTTTCCATATCTAGGCTATTATAAATAACACTGCAATGAACATAAGGGTGCATATGTTCTTTGAATCACTGTTTTGGGTTTCTTCAGATATATTCCCAGAAATGGAGTTACAGTATCAAATAGTAGCTTCACTTTTAATTTTGTGAAGAAACTCCATACTGTTTTCCACAGTGGATGTACTACTTTGGGATCTCATCAAAAATTCGTGAGGGTAATCTTTTCTCAACATTTTTGCCATCTATGCTTGGTGTATTTGTTGATGTATTTTCTGACAGGCGTGAGATGATATTACTTTGTGGTTTTAATTTGTATTACTTTGATGATTAGGGATGTTAAGCATTTTCTGTTGGCCCTCTGTATGTTCTATCAAGAAAAATATCTATTCAGGTCTTTTGCCCACTTTTATATTTTATTTATCTTTTTGTAGTTTATTATTATTTTTTCAAATTTTTATTGTTGTTCAACTACAGTTGTGCCCATTTTACCCCATTGTTCTCCACTGGCCTGCTCATGCCACCTCTCCAACATTCAATCCTCCCTCAAGTTGTCCTTTTCCATGGGTCCTTTATAGATGTTATTTGACTTAACCTCTCCCCTTATTTCCCCATTATCCCCTAACCCTTCTCCTTTGGTCACTGTTAGTTCTTTATTTCCAAGTTTCTGGTTCTACTTCGCTAGCTTGTTTCATTGATTAGGTTGAACTTCTGGTGAGATCATATGGTATTTATCTTTCACTCTCTGGCTTTTGTCACTTAGCATATTACTCCCTAGTCTGGCCATGCTGTCTCAAAGGGTAGGAGTCACTTCTTTTATTTTTTTTTCTACTGCATAGTATTCCATTGTGTAAACATACCACAGTATTTTGATCCACTCATTTACTGATGGGCACTTAAGCTGTTACCAGCACTTGGCTATTGTAAATAATGTAGCTATGAACATTGAGGTTCACAGGTTCTTTTTAATTGATGTTGCAGGATCCTTAGAGTACAATCACAGTACTGGAATTGTTGGGTCAAAAGGCAGTTCCATGTTTAGTTTCTCAGGAAATTTTGTTCTGTTTTCCACAGAGGCTGCCCCACACTGCATTCCCACCAAGAGTATACTAGGGTTCCTTTTGTACACAAACTCTCCAGTACTTACTGTTTAAACTGCTTATGATGGCTTATCTGACTGGTGTGAAGGGGTATCTCATTGTGTGTTTAATTTACATTGCTTTGATTGCTAGGGATGTTGAGCATTCATTCATATGTCTATGCACTCACTATATGTTATTCTTGGAGAGGTGTCTGTGCAAGTCCTTTGCTCATTTTTAATGGATTGTTTCTTTTCTGGTGTGGGATTTTTTTGGAGATAAAACCCTTGTCCAAGGTATCATTGGCAAATATATTTTCGCATACAGTTGATTCCCTCCTCATTTTGCTGAAGTTTTCTTTGCCTTGACCAAGATTTTTCAATTTGATGTAGTCCCATTTTTTATTCTTCCCTTTGCATCTCTTGCTATAGTGTACATGTTGGTGAAAATATTGCTGCATGGGGTGTCTGAAATTTTACTACCTATGTTCTCCTCTGGGACTTTCATATTGTCATGGCTTATATTTAAGTCTTTAGTCAATTTGAATTTATTGTTTATATGGTGTAATATGGTGGTCTAGTACCATTCTTTTTTGCATGTACCTGTCCAGATCTCCCAACACCATTAATTGGAGAAGCTATTTTTACTCTACTTTATGCTCCTACCTCTTTTACCAAATGTTAATTCTCCATAGAGACCTTGGCTGATTTCTGGGCTATTTTGTTTCATTGGTCTATGAGTCTGTTCTAATGCCAGTACCAGATGATTTTGATTACAGTGGCCTTGTAATGTAGTTTGATATCAGGTATTGTGATCCCTCCTACTTTGTTTTTCTTTCTCAAAATTGCTGAGGCTCTTAGGGGTTGTTTATGGTTCCATAAGAATTTTTGAAATATTTGTTCTATATTTGTGAAATATGTCATTGGTACTTTGATAAGGATTGCATTGAATCTATAGATAGCTTTTGGTAGTATGGGTATTTTAAAAAAGTATTTTGTTGATGTTCAAGTACGGTTGTCTGCATTTAACCCCCACCACTGTAACTCACCCCAACCATCCCCAACTCCCTCCCTTGCTTCCACCCCTCCTTGTTTTTTTCCATGTGTCCTTTATAATTGTTCCTGAAAACCCATACCCCCTCCCCCCCATTATCCCCTCCCACCACATTTTAATGATGTTAATTCTTCAAGTCCATGAATACAGTATATGCTTCCACTTATTTGTGCCTTTTTAAATTTCTTTCTTCAGAGTTGTGTAGTTTTCTGAATAGAGGTCTTTCACCTCCTTGCTTAGGTTTATTCCTAGGTAATTATTTTTTCTTGTTGCTACAGTAAATAGGAATTTTTCATTATTTTTGCTCATGATATTTTATTGTTGGTGTATAAAAATGCTTTAAATTACTGAATATTGATCTTGTAAACTGATGTTTTGCCAAGTTCACTTATTAGGTCAAGTAGTATTTTTTGTAGAGCCTATAGACATTTTTGTATATATCATCATGCCAATTGTGAACAATGAGTTTTACTTCTTCCTTTCTAGTTGGGATGCCTTTGATTTCTTTTTCTTTTCTTATTGTTGTGGCTGGGACTTCCAATACTATGTTTATTTGAAGTGGTAAAAGAGACACCCTTGTCTTCATGATCATAAGGGGATAGTCTTGATTAGAAGTTGTAAAACTGACTTTCTTGTCTTGTTCCTGGTCTAAGGGGGAAAGTTTTCAATATCTGCCCTTTTAGTATGATGTAGTCTTTAAGTTTATTATATACTTACTTTATTATGGTGTGGTATGCTCCCTCTACTACCACTGTGTTGAGTTTGTTTATCATAAATGGATGCTGCACCTTATCAAATGCTTTTTTATCATCTATTGATATGATCATGTGATTTTTGTCTTTCCTTTTATGTATATGATGTATTATGTTTATTCCTTTGCCAATATTGTACCATTCTTGCATCCCCAGGATGAATCTCACTTAATTATGGTGTACAGACTTTTTAATGTGTTTCTGGATTTGGTTTGTCAATGTTTCATCAAGGATTTTAACAACTATGTTAATCAGTGTTATTGACCTGCAGTTATCTTTTTGTTTTGTGTTTTTATCTGGCTTTGGAATTAGGGTGATGCTGCCCTTATGGAAAGAATTTGAGAGCCTTCCTTCTTCTTAAGTGTTTTTGAAGAGCTTGAGAAGAATAGAGGTTAGCTCTTCCTTAAATGGTGAAATTCTCCTGTGAAACAACAGCCTGGCCCAGGGCTTTGGTGTGCTGGGATTGTTTTTTTATTACTACTTCAATTTCACTAGCTGTTATCCATCTGTTCAAGCTTTTGGCTTATTCTCAAATCACTTTTAGAAGATTATATGTTTACAGGAATTTGTCCATTTCACCCAGGTTTTCAAATTTCTTGGTATGTTTGTTCATAGTAATTCCTTACAATCTTTTTTTTTTTTTATGTCTGTGTAATTGGTTGTAATTTCACCTCTTTTATTTCTGACTATTTATTTGGGTCTTCCTTTTTTTTTCTCATTGAGTCTGGTTAAAATTTGTCTATTTTGTTTATCTTTTTTAAAAATTTCACTCTTGAATTTACTTATCCTTGGAATTGTTCTTTCAGTTCCTATTCATTTAAGTCTTCTCTGAGCTTGATTATTTCCTACATTCTATTCACTCTGGGCTTTGTTCATCGGTGTTGCTCCAGTTCCTATAGATGTAAATTATTCATTTGAAATGTTTCTATCTTTTCTTATTTAGGCCCATATTGTTATTAATTTCCCTTTCAGGATTCCCTTTGCTGTTTCCATAGGTACTGGAGCATTTTGTGTTCATTTCCATTTGTTTCCAGAAACTTTTGATTTATCCTTGATCTCATTCTTAACTGATTCATTGTTTATAACATGTTATTCAGTCTCCATTAAGTTTATGTTTTTTGAGTTTTTTCCTTGATATTGGTTTCTAGTTTTAGTCCCTTGTGGTTAGAGAAAATGTTTGATATGATTTCAATTTTCTTGAATTTGTTGAGGCTTGTTTTGTGTCCTATCATGTGATTTATCTTTGAAAATGTTCCATGTGTATTTTAAAAGGATGTGTATTTTGCTTCTTTGGGATGAAAAGTTCTCTCTCTCTCTCCCTCTCTCTCTCTCTCTCTCTCTCTCTCTCTCTATATATATATATATATATATATATATATATATATATATACATATATATATATATATCAGTTAATGACAGCATGGATGGAACTGAAAAGCATTATGCTAAGTGAAATAAGCCAGGTGGTGAAAGACAAATACCATATGATCTCACCTTTAACAGGAACCTAAACAACAAAACAAAGAAACAAGCAAAATATAACCAAAGACACTGAAAGAGAGAACAGGCTGATAGTGACCAGAGGGGAGAGGAGAGGGAATTTCGGGGGAAAAGGGAAAGAGTCTACATGAACAAGTATAAAAGACACATGGACAAAAACTAGAGCGGGGGTAGAAATGAAAGGGAGGCAAGGAGGCCTGGGGGTGGGCTGGAATGGGAGTAAAAGACATAAAACTGTACTTCAATAACAATTAAAATAAAATCTTTTTAAAGTATAATCGGAAAAAAAAACAAGCCTCAAAAAATTCAAGGATATTGAAATGATATCAAGCATTTTCTCCAACCACAAGGGACTGAAACTAGAAACCAACCTCAAGGAAAAAAAACCTCAAACACTTAATCTCATGAAGATTGAATAGTATGTTATTAAACAATTAATGGGTCAAGAATGAGATTAGGGAAGAAATAAAAAAAATTCTGGAAACAAATCAAAATAAACTCACAACAATCCAAAAGTTATCAGACACAGTGAAGGCAGTCCTAAGTGTGAAGTTCATAGCGATAAAGGCCTACCTAAAAAAGATAGAAACATTTCAAATAAACAACCTAACCCTACACCTACAAGAACTCGAGGAACAAAAACAAAGACATCCTAGAGCAAGTAGAAGGAAGGAAATATCCAAGATCAGAGCAGAATTAAATGATGTAGAAACTAAAAGCATAATTCTAAGGATCAATAAATCTAGGAACTGGTTCTTTGAAAAGGTAAAGAAAACCAACAAGCCTTTAAGCAGGCTTATCAAGAAAAAAAGAGAGAGGACCAAATAAGCACAATCAGAAATGAAAAAGGAGAGATTACAACTGATACCACAGAAATATAAAACATTGTAAGAAATTACTATGAAGAACTATATGTCAAGAAATTTGAAAACCTAGGTGAAATGGACAAATTTCTAGAAAAATATAATCTTCCAAGACTGAATAAAGAAGAAACAGAAAGCCTGAACAGACCAATAATAGCTCATGAAATTGAAGCAGTAATCAAAAAGCTTCTGACAAACAAAAACCCTAGACCAGGTGGTTTCACAGGAGAATTTTACAGATCACTTAAGGGAGAACTAACCCCCATCCCCCACAGATCATTCCAAAAATTCCAAGAAGATAGAGGACTCCCAAACTCTTTTTATAAAGCCAAAATCATCCTAATTCCAAAACCAAATAAAGACATAACAAAGAAAGAAAACATCATGTCAACATCGTTGATGAACACAGATGCTAAAATCCTCAACAAAATATTAGCAAACCACATTCATCAATACACTAAAAAGGTCATACACCATGGTCAAATGGGATTCATCCCAGGGATGGAAGGATGGTACAATATTCACAAATCAATAAAAACAATACACCACATAAACAAAACAAAAGACTAAAATCACATGATAATATCAATATATGCAGAAAAAAACATTTGATATGGTACAGCACCCATTTATGATAAAAAAAAAACACCCAGGGAAGTGGGAATAGAAAGACCATTCCTCAAACCAATAAAGGCCATATATGAGATACATACAGCCAACATCAAACTCAATGGACAAAAACTTAAAACTTTCCCACTAACATCAGGAACAAAACAAGGATGCAGACTTTCACCACTCTTATTCAACATAGTAATGGAAGTCCCACTCATAGCAATCAGAAAAGAAAAAAAAAATAACAGGCATCCAAATTGAAAAGGAGGTAATAAAACTGTCATTGTTTGCAGATGACATGATAGTGTACATAGAAAATCCTATAGACTCCACCAAAAAAAATACTCAACCTAATAAATGAATTTGTCAAAACAGCAGGATAAAAAGTCAATACTCAGAAAACAAAGGCATTTTTGTACACCAACAATGAAATATCAGAAACAGAAATCAGTAAAATATCTCATTTGAAATAGCTAGAAGAAAAATAAAGTACTTAGGGATAAACCTGACCAAGGTGGTAAAAGACCTGTACTCAGAAAACTGTACAACACGGAAGAGAGAAATAAAGGAAGACACACACACAAAAATGTGATATTATCACCGGCAAGCTGTGTCCATGGTGTTGATGAGATGAGACAAGTTCACATGGACTATTGAGTCTTGAGGAGGAAAAGGGATGGCATGGCCACTCTCTCAAAAGGAGAGCATGCCAACCTTTGGTTTGACAGGCCTTTATTCTTTTTCTGGGCACATTACATTGAGGATGGTCCTCATTTACTATGCACAGGTTCATTTTAGGTGGTTGCCTTTTACAGAAAGCAAAGGAGAGAATGTTTCTAATTACATCACAGAAGAAGGATATTTGCAAATGCAAAAGAAAGTGTGGTTGAACTGGTTACACTCATCCTTGGAAGGTTTAGCATTAATTTTAGGAAGTTACTTTAAAGATATGCAGTAAACATCTGCTACCTCAATTCAGGGTGAGGGAGTTTTAGCAAAAAAAAAAAAAAAAGTCTCAAATGGCCTAGGTACAATGCGGGCCTGATTCCCCATGGGAGAATTATCCATGGATTCAGGTCCCGTGTATTAGACCTCACTTTCCATTGGCCTTTCCCAGTGGGAGCTGGGCCCACACCATACCGAACAGTCTCTAATACAAATAGAAGCATGTACCATGCTCATGGATTAGAAGAATTAACATCATTAAATTGGCCATACTACCCAAAGTGATTTATATATTCAATGCAATCCCTATTAAAGTACCCATAACATATTTCACAGATATAAAACAAACATTTCTGAAATTTATATGGAACTATAAATGACCCTGAATGGCTGCAGCAAGTTTGAGAAAGGACAAAGCAGGAGGGATCATAACACCTGATATCAAAATTACAAAGCCACTGTAATTGAAACAGCCTGGTACTGGCATAAAAACTGGCAGAGACCAATGGAACAGAACAGAGAGACCAGAAGTAAACACAAGTCTCTACAGTCAATTAATATTTGACAAAGGGGGCAGAATCATAAAATGGAGTAAAAATAGCCTCTTCAACAAATGGGGTTGGGAGATCTGGACAGCTACATGCAAAAAAATGAAACTTGATGACCAACTTACACCATACACAAAAATGAATTCAAGGTAGATACTAGACTTAAATGTAAGTTGTAACACCATAAAAGTCCTAGAGGAAAACATTGGCAGGAAAACCTCAGAGATTCCATACAGCAACGTCTTCACTGAATTGTCCCCTAAAGCAAGGGACATAAAAGAAAGAATA
Source organism: Phyllostomus discolor (assembly GCF_004126475.2). NCBI lineage: Eukaryota > Metazoa > Chordata > Mammalia > Chiroptera > Phyllostomidae > Phyllostomus > Phyllostomus discolor. Next base: position 111,053,612 of record NC_040903.2, on the reverse strand, counting down.
AACAAATGGGACCTCATCAAATTAAAAAGCTTCTGCATAGCTAAAGAAAACAGCATTAAAATGAGAAGAGAACCAATTATATGGGAAAATATCTTTGCCAATGATCCCTCAGACAAGGGTTTGATCTCCAAAATATATAAAGAATTCACAGTACTCCACTCCAGGAAGACAAAAACCCAATTAAAAAATAGGCAAATGACTTCAGCAGACACTCCTCCAAGGAGGACATACAGAGGGCCCAGAGACATATGAAAACATGATCAGCATCACTAGTCATCAAAGAGATGCAAATTAAAACCACAATGAGATAGAATGGCTATCGTAAACAAATCAACAAACAAGTGTTCAAGAGGATGTGGAGAAAAGGGAACCTTAGTGTAGTGTTGGTGGGAATGCAATCTGGTTCAGCCTCTTTGGAAAACTTTGTGGAATTTCCTCAAGAAACTAAAAATTAAATTGCTTTTGACCCAGCAATTCCACTGCTGGGTTTATACCCTAAGAATCCTGAAACACTAATTCAAAGGAAGCTATGCACCCCAATGTTCATAGCAGCACAATTTACAATAGCAAAGTGCTGGAAGCAAGCTAAATGCCCACCAGGAAATGAGTGGATCAGAAAACCGTGGTATATTTACACAATGGAATTTTATGCAGCAGAGAAAAAGAAGGAGCTCCTACCCTTTGTGACAGAATGGATATAACTGGAGAGCATTATGGTAAGTGAAATAAAGCCAGGCAGTGAGGGACAAATACCATATCATCTTGCCTTTAACTGAAACATAGTAAACAAAAGAAATGCACACAAAATATAACCAGAGACATTGAAATTAAGAACAATCTAACAATAGCCAGAGCGGAGGCTAGAGGGGATAGAGGGAGGAAGGGTTTTCAGGAACTACTATAAAGTACACATGGACAAAACGGATGGGGTGGGTAGAAACAAGGGAGGGAGGTGCATTTGGTTGGGGGTGGGTTAAAGCGTGAGTGGGAAATCCAGACAACTGTAATTGAGCAACAGTAAAGTAATTAAAAAAAAAAGAAAATAGGCATAATGTGTGGGACAATAGAGTTAACTACAACAGTAATAAAGCTCCAGAAGATAGTGAAATGGGCTAAGCTCTAGGAGGTGTGCTGTGTAGTATTTACAATTATATGAAACAACAGTTATTTACAATAATACTGGAAGAACAGTAATATGAGAAGAACTATATGGTCTGAATAAGAACAGGAAGTACATGACCTAGAGTAGTGTGCTATTGGAACACAGGTGGAGTGAAAGAAGAAAAATTAAAATACACTGTGAAATAAAGAGCAAGGAAAACCAGTCAGACAATGCAATGAAATAAACAAAGAAAACTAAGAAAACTGAGCAGAAAGAAGAGAAATGAAAAAAATACTAATAAAATAAAAGAAGTAAAAATAATAATACAAATAAATAATAACATGCAAGTTCTCTGGAAAAGCAAAGTAATTTGTCTGTTTCTCAGTTTTGGAGATTAGCCTTGTGGCCCTTCTCTGTCTCTGGACTTTTCACAGCTGTAGGTCTTAATGTCTCACTGGTGGAAAAAAATGCCTCTTGCTGACTTTAAACCCACCAAGCAAGTTGTGCTGGTTTTCCTGGCACCATAGGCTGAGTGGGGTTGAGCTTAGCTTTTTTCTCCCTTCCTATAATTTTGTGAGGATGGGACCCATGCCTGGGCTGCAATATTCACAGTTGCCCAACCTCCAGTTTGGGTCTTCCATGCACTACTGGGCCCCGATTGTTCATCAGCTCCAGGCCAAGTACCTTTAATCTACCAGTTGTACACCCTTGATGTGCACTAATTAGAAGCAAGTTAGACCACCTTCTACTTCTTTGCTATCTTAGGTGCTGGACACTCTCAAAGTCTCTTGGGGTAGTTCAGTTTCCCCACTGAGTTAAGTCTTTCTTGGGACTGCTAAGCCCCTGAACCTTGCTTTTCTCCTCTAGTTCACTTCCTCCTTCATGTTAGGGAGCCAACAGTGCCCTGGAATGGTTGGCAGAGGCAGGGGTGTGATGGTGGTGGCACGGCCAAGGCTTTGGTGTGCGTTGGGGCACAGCCACAGTGGCAGGAAAGTGGCACAAGTGTGGTGTGGGTGCAGCTGCTGTGGGGGGATATGGCCGCTGTGGGGTGGGGTGGCAGCTGCTGTGCCAGAGTTCCTTAGAGACTAAAACTCTTTTTTTTTTTTTTTTAAATAAAATCCTCCTGTTCAAACCCACAGCTCTTAACATCTAACCAGCTTCTCACACAGCCAAACTTTTTAACCAGACCAGAGACTATCTGGGTGTGGGTCTGTCACAGCCCAACTCTTCTCCCTTCTCCAGGCATTACCTGGCTCCCCAATTTCTCTGGTAATGACTCAGCCAGTGTCCACAGTCCCATCAGGTGAATACTGCTCCTGTGCATCTCTCACTTTATCTTTATTCCCCCTAGCAACTTCAAGCATCAGGTCCATCCTGGTGCAGCTCTGTCCTCCCTGATTCATAGGAGAGTGAGCTGATAATCTGACTTTCCTCCAAGGAACCTGCAGCAGGCACCAGGCTGGGGGCAGCAGCAGCCCTGGCCCCCATGCTGGTCCCAGGGTCCTTACTGACCTAACACAATCTCCTTGCTTTGTCCATGTTTTTCAATGTCCTCTACAATTTTGGTCTTCAACCTTCATATATGCTGGGATTCCATTGGCTGTTCACTCTGTTCCTCAGATGATCATCTAGGTGTTCCACCTCTGCATAGGGAGAAGTGACCTCTGCTCCCATTTACCTTGCCACCATCTTCCCGAATGTGTTCCACATTTTTATGCACTTATTTGTTGAGCACTTGATTCAATTCCTTATCTTGGCTACTGTAAATAATGCTGTGATGAACATAGGGGTGCGTATATTCTTTCCAATTAATGTTTTCAGTTTTGTCAGATACACAGTCATAAGTCAAATGGCAGGGTCATAAAGGAGTTCTATTTTTAATATTTTGAGGAACCTTAACAATGTTTTCAATAGTGGCTGCACCAATCTGTATTCCTATCAACCATCACTAGAGTTTCCTTTTCTCCACACCCTCACCAACATTTGTTGTTGGTCAATTCATTGGTGACAGCCATTGTTACAAGTGTGAAGCCATATCTCATTGTGATATTAATTTGCATTTCTTAAATAATTAATGATGTTAAATAACTTTTGATATGTATATTGGCCATCTATATGTCCTTTTTATAGGAGTGTCTATTCAGGTCTCCCACCTACTTGTTAATAGAAATATTTGTTTTTTGGTGTTCATTTGTCTATGATCTTTATAAATTTTAGATATTAACCCCTTATCGAATACATCATTGGTGACTAAATTCACCCATTCAATAGGTTGTTATTTTCTTTTGTTGATGGCTTCCTTTGAGGTGCAAAGACATTTTAGTGTCATAGCCTCATTTTTTTTTAATATTTTCTTTTTTTTTCCCTTGTCTGAGATGCATCAGAAAAATAATACTAAGAGAAATGTCATAGATTGCACTACCTATGTATTCTATTAGGAGTTTTGTGGTTTCAAGTCTCACATTGAAGAATTTAAAACATTTAGAGTTTGTTCTTGTATTTGGTATAAAAAGATGGTCTAGTTTTATTTTTTGCATATATATGTCCAACTTTTCCAACACCATTCATTGAACAGACTGTCTTAACCAATTGTATATAGTCTTGCTTTTTTGTCAGGCATTAATCAGCCATATAGATGTGGGTTTATTTCTGGGCTTTCCCTCTTGTTATGTGTCTGATTTTATGCCATTTTATGTTGTTTTTATTAGTATATCCTTGTAATATACTTTGATATCAGATAGCGTGCTACCTCCTACTTTGTTCTTTTTTCAAGATTGCTGTCTCTAAGGAGTTTTCTGTTTTCATAATTCTTTGGGATTATTTGTTCTTACTTGTTAGGTCTACCATTAGTATTTTGATAGGAATTGCACTGAACTGATAGATTGTGTGTGATGAAATGGACATTTTAATGATGTATATTCTAACTAGGAGCATGATATATGCTTCTGCTTATTCATATCTTATTTGATTTATTCTTTCAATATCTTGTAATTTTCTGAGTACAGATTCTTTACCTTGATTATTTATTTCTATGTACATTATTGTCAATTTAATTTATATGGAATTGATTTCTTAGTTTTCCATTCTAGTAGTTCATTATTGAAGTAAAAAATGCAATTAATTTCTTAATATTTATTTTTTATCCTCTAGTTTGATTTCATTTATCAGTTATTGTAAGGTTTTTGTTATTGTTGTTGTTGAAATCACCATGGCTCTTTATATACAGTATTAGGTGATCCACAAATAATATACTTTTACCAATTTAGATATCATTTATTTCTTGTCTGATTGCCACGACTAGCTAAGACTTCCAGTGCTATTGAATAAGAGTGATGAAAGTAGGTATTCCTCTCCTGCTCCTGATCTTAGGGAAAATGCTTTTAGTTTTATTAACTGAGTATGATGTTGGTTGTTGTTTTGTCATATATGGACTTTATTATGTTGAGGTATGCTTCCTCTATTCCTACTTTTCTGAAAATTTTTATCACAGATAGGTGTTGGATTTTGTCAAATGCTTTTCTGCATCTATAGATATGTGATTTGTATTATTCAGTTTGTTTATGCAGTGTATCATATTAGTTGATTTGCAGATATTGTGCCAAACTTGCATCCCATAAATAAATTCCACTTGATCATGGTGTATAATCTTTTTTAATGTATTTCCATATTCAATTTGCTAATATTTTGAGGACATTTGTATTTATGTTAATGAGGGACATTGACTTATAATTTTCTTTCTTTATAGTGTCTACATTTGGTATTGAAATCAGGATGATACTGATCTTGTAAAGTAAGCTTGGCAGTCTTTCCTTCTCTTGAATTTTTTGAAAAGTTTAATAATACGTGTTAGATCTTCTTTGAGTGTTCGGTAAAATTCATCTAGTTCAAGACTTGTTTGTTGGAACATTTTGTTTACTGCTTTGATTTTGTTGAATGTAATTTATCTGCTCAAATTTTCTGATTCTTCTTTATTCACTCTTGTGAACTTATGTTTTCAGGAATTTATCTTTTTATTTCAGATTGCTCAATTTGTTGGTATATAATTTTTGTAGTATTTTCTTATAATCATTCTTTTTTTCATGGTATCAGTTGTTACTTCTCTTCTTTCCTTTCTATTTTTACTTATTTGGGTCCTCTTTCTTTTTAATAAGTGGTTAAAGGTAGAGGTTTGTCAATCTTGCTTATCTTTTCAAATAACCAGCTCTTGGTTTTATTGATCTGTTGCACTATTTTTTACTTGCTATTTTATTTAGTTCTACTCTTCTCTAGTTACTTCCTTCCTTCTACTCATGGCGGTGTTTTTTTTTTTCTTGTTTTACCTCTAGTTCCTTTAGATGAAAGGCTAAAATGTTAATTTGAGATTTCTGTTGTGTTTTGCTTTCTGAGGTTGGCTTGTATTGCTATGAATTTCCCTCTTTGAACTGTTTTCCCTGGATCCCATAAATTTTGAGCTGTCTTTTATCTTTTTTGTATGTCTCAAAGTATCTTTTGATTTTGCCTTGATCTTATTGTTTACCCATTCACTGTTTAGTAATGTTATTTCTCCTCCATGTGTTCATGTGTTTTTCAGTTAATTTCATGTCATTGATTTTCAGTTTCATAGCATTGTGGTAGAAGAAGATGCTTGATATGGTGTCAGATCTTAAATTTATTAAAGCTTGTTTTACTGCTTTACAGTATATGCTCTCTCCTGGAAAATATCTCATGTGCACTTGAAAAAACTGTATGTCCTGAAGTTTTAGGTGTAATGCACTGAAAATATCAATTGCATCTATTTTGTCTAATGTGTCACTTAAAGTCACTGTTTTCTTGTTGATTTTTTTTTGTCTGTAAGATCTACCCATTGATGTCAATGAAGTATTAAAATTCCTTATGGTGATTGTATTACTGTTTATCTTTTCCTTGCATTAATTAATATTTCCTTTATATATTTAGGTGCTCTATGTTTGGTACATTGTTATTTATAAGGGTTATTTCTTATTGTTGTTTTGATCCTTTTATTATTATTTATTGTTGTAGAATATGTTTTTAACTGCACTTTGTATCATATAAATACTGTTACTCTGACTTTTTTTTTTTAGATTATTTTATTTTGGCCCTGGATGATGTAGCTCAGTGGATTGACTGCAGGCTGCGAACCAAAGCATTGCAGGTTTGATTCCCAGTCAGGGGACATGCCTGGGTTGCAGGTCACGGCCCCCAGCAACTGCACATTGATGTTTCTCTCTCTCTTTCTCCCTCCCTTCCCTTCTCTCTAAAAATAAATAAATAAACAATAGAGAGAAGGGAAGGGAGAGAGAAAGAGAAGGAGAGAAACATCAATGTGTGGTTGCCTCTCACATACCCCACACTGGGGACTTGGCCTGCAACCCAGGCATGTGCCCTGACTGGGAATTGATCCAGTAACCCTTCAGTTTGCAGGCTCAAGCTCAACCCACTGAGCTATACCAGCCAGGGCTACTCTGACTTGTTTTTGTTTCCATTTGCATGAAGTGTTTTTTTCATCTGTTTACTAGCAGTATGTATGTGTGTTTTTTGTTCTGAGGTGGTTTCTTGAAGGTAGCATATACATATGGATTTTTTTATTCATAAGCTACCATATGAGTTTTAATGGAAACATTTAATCCAATTACATTTAAAGTGATTATTGATAGGCACATATTCTTGTCATTTTATTCCTTACATTTATGTAACTCAATTTTCTTTTTCTTCTCATAAAGTCATTTTAACATTTTTGTAATACTGGTTTGCTGTTGATAAACTCCATTAGCTTTTCATTATTCAGAGATCTCTCTATGTCTCCATTAATTTTATGTATGTATGTATGTATGTATGTATGCATTTTCTCACCCAAGGCATGCTTAATGATTTTAGAGAGAAGGGAGGGATAGAAACATCAGTGTGAGAAAGAAACATTAATTGGTTTACTCCTGTATATGCCTCAACCAGGGACTGAAACCACAACTTAGCCATTGGCCCTGACCCAGAATCTAACCCATAACCATTTAATTTACAAGACATTGCAAACAACTGAATCACACTGCTCAGTGATCTCCTTTAATTCTAAATTAAAGCCTTGCTTAATAGTGTAGCCTTAATTGTAGTTTTCCATTTTTTGTCACTTCAATCCCTTATAGCCTGAAATATTTCTGTTGAGAAATCAGCTGACAATCTTATGCAATCTCCCTTGTAGGTAACTGTATTTCTTATGCTACATTTAAGATTCTTTGTCTTAAACACTTGTCATTTCAATTGTGGTGTATCTTTGTGTGGGCCTCTGGGTTTATCTTGCTTGGGACTCTCTTCACCTCCTACACTTGTGTGTCTTTTCCCTAAGGTTTGGGAAGTTCTCAGTCATTATTTCTTCAAATGGTTTTTCAATCCCTTGTTCTTGCTTATCTCTTTCTAGTATCTGTAAGATGCAGATATTGTTACATAGGTCCCTTAGACTTTCCTTGTTATTTAAAAGAATTATTATTGTTTTATATTATTGTTGTTGTTGTTATTGTTGTTTTGCTGCTTTGATTGGGTGTCTTCTGTTATCTTGTCCTCCACATTGCTTATTCACTCCTTTGCTTCATTTAACCTGCTGCTGATTCCTTCTGGTGTCTTCATTTTAGATACTGTGTTCTTTTCTTTTGACTAGTTTTATGTGATGATTTCTATATCCTATTTTATGCTTGCCAAATTTATGTTTCATTTCTCACTGACTTCATCCATTCTCTTCCTAAGTTTCTAGGGCACTTTATAGCCATTATTTGAACTCTGCATCTGGTATCATGGTTGCCCTTATTTCATTTATTTCTTTATATAGAGATTTACTCTTTTCTCATTTGTGTTATTATTGTATCCCCATTTTAGCTGCCTCTCTGCATTTGTTTTCATCTATTATGTAGATCTGTTTTCTCCAAGTCTTGGTATGTTAGCTTTCTGTAGTAGGTGCCTTGTAGGTTTCAGTGGTACAATAGCTTCAATCACCTGAGCTAGGTCCTCCAGGACTCTGTGTCCTCCATGACTCTTCTGTGTGTTATGTGATCTCTTTTTTTGTAGTTGAAAATTGATTGCTGTTGTCCTGTCTGTGTGTGGGATTGACCCTCACAGTAGCTATGAGAATGGATCTTGGCCACACTGTATGAGTTGATGTGTGGATACTGACCCCATGAAGTGGAACTGGCTTCAGCAGGTTGTGGTTCCTGCCATGATCTTTCTTTTGTTGTGATACTTGTGAATCTACTCTGATATGGTCTGAAGTTCTCCACTGGGGTCCTGTTTTGAGGAACTCTAGTGAAGGTCACTCTCAGATGCTGTTCCATTCCCATGGAAGAGAACAGGACTGGGTAGAGTAGGCAAAGTTTCAGGGCAACAAAAGCAAGAGCAGCTGAAGACCAGGGTGGTAAGCCCCTGAGCAGCCTGAGGCCAGGTGGCCAGAAGCCCTGTGGCCTGAGAGCCAAGAGCCCCCTGAGCTCCTGAGAGAGAGAGAGAGAGAGAGAGAGAGAGAGAGAGAGTCCTTTTTTCTCAGGACTTATATAGTTGGTGGGATAGGAGGGGAAAAAAGTCACATATTGATTAATGGGTAAATGTGGTACCAGCTTTCCTGGGGGCATGTGACTACCCAAACTTAGATATGTGTGGGGGTCTGTTAGCCCAAATCCTTATCTTGCTCCAAACTCCATTTGTTCATCTTGTTGTAAAACAAAAACGTGACAGGAGACAGTTAATTAATATTGGGACACTTTCCAAAGTTATTTATGAGCTCTTTCTGTAAGCATCAGGGACTCCTTCATAAAACAGATAGTGACCAGAGGTAAGAAATTAACCAAAGTTGTTTTATGGGCTCTTTCTTTGGTCAGTGGGGACCCTTTTCTACATTCAGGCCCTGGGATGAAAGCACAGTTTCAAGGCTTTCTTTCCCAGATAGTGGAAATGCTACATAGAATTTCAAGGACTTCCCTTCTTTTGTGCTAACATAATGTTTCTTGTGATGTTGGAACACCTGGCAATATTATCGAATGAAGCTCAGGACTGCTGAGTTAGCTTGTGAGACTTGTCTTCCTCCTCCCTGCCTTGGTTTACTATTTATTCTACCTAATTGGTAAAAGGCGTTTCTTGGCAACCAGGGTGCTAAATGCCAGCCAGTAACAGTATTGCAGTCTCAGAGTTCTTTGTCTGCTGTCTCCTGCCTCATCTCCTTGTCAGATGTGTCTAACATGATGTAGGTAGTTACCCTCTTGAATCAAAGGGTTATGGCTGACTGACAGCCATTTTAGTTGGCATGAGTGACTCCATTTTGTTTTATATGCTTATGTTATCTTGACTGGAAAAAATTCTATTTTATTTCTCCTGCTCTCCACATCACTCAGAAAAAGTTTCAAGGCACACCAAACTAGCCACCACCTGCATGGTATCTGCAGGTCTTTGTGGTAGGGTGGGCCTAAGAGGATCGTCAGAATGAGGCCAAGAAATTTTAAAGATGATGTCCAAGTAGGTAGAAGCTGAGTCCACTTGCTCTTGCACCCAACTCCTGCGTGTTTTTGCAACCAACACTTGGCTGATATTCTGAAAATTAAACTTAACATTCAACAGAATCTTAGCTGATATGAAGTTTGGAATCCAAGGCATGTAGAAGATACTTCACAATGGCAGTAAGATCTTATAACTGAAAGGAGAAATACCCTAAGTGAGACACCTAGGTCAGAGATCACAGCTTTGCCACTGCCTTCCCTCCAAGGGCAAGAAATCCCCAGACCCAGAGTTACTTGGATATATAAAGTCAGGGAGATACAGGATACACACACACACACACACACACACACACACACACAGCAAGCAGCACACCCATAGCTTCAGCAACAAACAACTAGGAGAGTGCCAGAGAGAGAGAGGGATTCTGCCTGTACCTGGGTAGGGTAGGAGAGTGACTATGAGAGACTAGTGGCTTTTTGGAGAGGTTGTATGTACAGAAAGCTGGATAGTGACTCAGTGCTGCAATGGGAGTGCCCAGAGAGACTTTTTAAAAAGGTCACCAAGGCATGCTTGGAAGGGACCCTGAATACATCTGCCTTGCCAGCAAGGGAAAAGGATTGAGGCCACAATTTGTTCTTCCCCACTCAGTACAGCTGGGCAGAAAGATCAGAAACATGCACAGTGAGAGGAATTCTAGGCTTCAGCTCCATACAACTGTCCCAGTGATGCTGACCCAGCTCTTGGGGTCTGCACGACATTGTGGATAGGGGAGAGACATTCACACAGACTACTGAGTCCTGTGGAGGAAAAGGGACAGCATGGCTTTTTCCTCAAGGGGAGCAAAAGCCATGGCCCTCACCATGACAGGCCTTTATTGGGTTTCTCTGCACATTACATGACAGTCCTCATTTACTATGCACAGGTACATTTTAGGTAGTTACCTTTTACAGAAAACAAAGTAGTCAATGCTGCTAATCACATCACAGAAGAAGGCTATTTGCAAATGAAAAGGGAAAAGTAGTTGAACCATTTACACTCCATACTGAGGAGTTTTAGCATAAGTAAGTCTCAAAGTAGGCTAGGTACATTGCAGGCCTGATTCCTCATGGGAGAACCTATCTGTGGGAATGGGTCCTGTGCATCTCTGAGTGGGAGCTGGGCTCATGCCACTCAGAATGGCCTCCTACATTTCTCCCCTTGTTTGTAGTTAGGACTATAGATCCCACAAAGCTTGCTCCTTGCTGGTCTCTCACAGGACCCTGGCAAAGTAATTCGCAAATATATCAAAGTACCAAGAGCATTATTATAATCAGTAAGTAACCAGTGGTTCCCAAGACCCACATTCTCATATTAAGCCCATCAATCATTGTCAGGCAGTAATGATCAAACAGATAACATTCAAAGAACTCCAAGGGCCTATTTTCAGTCAGAGTCAAAAAGCTAAAGGTCATAAAATTCTGGGGAAACAAACTCATTTCAGGCTTGGACCCTTATCATTTAAATTGAGGGTATTAGCAAAGCAGGTTTCATAGGATTTCATGCTTTCTCTCTTAGGCCTGATTGTCCCGGGGAACCTACCCTTTCCAGCACAGGGCTGCACCCACCTCCTTGGGTGCAGCCCTGGAGGCTTAGGTTGAGCAGGGAAGGTAAGGCAGCCAAGAGATTAGGAGACTTCTTGAAGACAGAATGAGGACTCAGGCTATGTCAAAGCTGAGGGGTGAGGATCCATCACCCTCTTTTCTTATAGCCCCCCAAGTCCTTCTCTGAGGGCCTTCCTATGATTGTGCCTGTCTTAGGTTGATCCTCCCTTGAGGAATTTTACCCATCATTGGCTAACCAACCAAACACTGGGGGCCAGGCAGAAGTGAAGTGGGCAGAGGCAGTGCTCCTGCCAGAGGATAAGCCTCATCTCCTCAGTGGCTTATGGTCCCAAAGTCTCTCACTCAGCCTTAGTCATGGGGGGTTACAGCTTCTGGAGCCAGGCAGAGCAGTTCCCAAAATCTAATCTCCCCCTTTTTTGTTTGTAAATGCAATTGTAGTTGTTAAGCCTGTGAAACCTACTATTTGCTGTCCCCCAATGCAATCTTAAGAAAACAGCCTCTCTATATTTCCTAAAGCACAAATACAGATTAAGACAAGGGGGCACCCAAAGCCTGTTAGGACCCAAACCCATAAATTCAGTCCATTGAACCAGTTTTTAGGGTTCAATGATTATATATTATGGGGCACTGAGGGGTTGTTGCAATCTGCAGGAGGTTCTTGAGCCTCAGCCTCTGTCATTGGTGCAGGCCCCATCCTTCTCCATTGGTGGACACAGGCCTGTGAGTGATGGTGTGAGTGTCTGTTTTCCTTCTGGTTGTTCAGGGTCAGCTGGGCCATCTGGTCTGTCAGTCAATTGGTTCTCAGCTCCAGGTAGCAGAGCTTGGTGTCTGTCCCACTCATGATAAGGCTTTACTCTTTTGGCTGGTAGCCAGACAGGACCTGTAAGGATGGAAACACAAGCATACCCTCTTCCCCAAGTTAAAAGATCTACAGGGCCTCACCAAGAGCCATCTCCCAGTGAATCTCTATATAAAACCTGAAGATAAGACGACTTTGATCTTTCTTCTGAAAATGTTTCTTAATTGGAGTACAGAGTGATTCATCACAATTTAGAAAATTATATGTAAACATGGCTAACATAATCAAATTTGGGGGGATTCACGGCTCCCCCTTTTTTGTTTTTTAAGAAGATTTTTAAAAGTATGATGAGTGCATTCTACAATTGCCTGACCTGTTGGATTGTAAGATATTCCTGTTTTATGTTGGATATTCCAGCGCTGAAGGAAGACCTGAGTAGAATGGGCAAGGTATCCATGGCCATTATCAACTTTAATTTGCTGAGGCTGTCCTAAATAACTAATGGCCTCAAGCCAATGAGCTTGTATATTTTTAGCAGATTTTCCTGTTAAGGCAGATGCATGTAGGGCATCAGAGTAAGTACCAGTAGAAATATGAACATATTTGAATTTTCCAAAGGGAGCATAATGAGTGATATCTGTTTGCCAAATTATTTGGGAACCTAGTCCTTGAGGATTAACTCCTGTAAATGGGGGTGCCTTGCTAAGGGCTTGGCAGTTAGGACATTCTTTAATGATTTGCTTACCTTATGAAAACAGGTCCTCTGCTGTTTCTGCAAGCTGCAATGAGTTTAAGCAGCAAGTTAATTGCCCTGTTGTTCTCAGGACCCGGTAGCTCCTAGGTTCAGAGTTTTCAAGGAAAGTGGGAAAGATGGGTGGGCGGTGGGTGCTCTACTTAATGTGTTAGACAAAAATGGTTACTTGATAAGGGCCTTCTGTGACTTGATTGACTAACCATTCCCTCTGGGAGAATAGCCAGATCTTCCCCAAGGAAACGATCAGTGTTTAAGGTACTGAATTAAAAAAATGGTACTTTGTCTTCCATGGAGAAGGGCTAGTTCTCCTCGGGAGACATTATACCTGTATTTCATTTTTACAATAAAGAGTCATAACTTCGGCATAAGCAAGGAGGATTCTTAATATTTCTTTAACACATCACACCCCCTATCCCACTTATAGTATGCCTTAGATTGACAAATTTATGAACATATTCACAACTTTCAGAAACAGTTTTTTCTCTACTGGCAAATACATTTACTTTTGTTGTTGTTGTTAATTCTTATTGATTACTACATTCCTTGAGTGTGCTCAAAAGTGACCTGTCTCATTATCTAGTGTCTTTGACAACTTTAGAGAGGCTGGAGAAGAGGGAGGGAGGATGCTAAGCTCCACATGCTTTGTTCTTAGGACTAAAGCAGTCTCTGGGCCTCCATAAGAAAGATTCAGAGTGGATAAAAGACACATTTTCTCATTGTTTTTCTTCCTACAATTTTTACTGTCTGAGATCCTTTTCCTTCTTTAAACGATCGATTAAAATTATTTCTGAGTAGAATCCTTATGATGTAACAGCATTAGAGATTTTGTTCTATTTACCAGATGTTTAGCAAAATATTTCGAGAATGAGCAGTTCCTTTCAAAATAAAAACAAAATTCAAGCAAACAAGCATTTTCAAAGTAAATCCTCTAAAGGAGGGAGTGAGACACTAACCTAGAATTTTATCTCACACCACCTCATGTTATTTCAACTTTTTCCCAACTTTTTCCTAAATAAGTCAAAAGATCCCTTATCAGGGAAACATTCAGCAGCCCCTAAAAAAATGCTGAACTAGTTTCAAACATTGTTTTTGTTCCACAGAGAGTCTGTTCCCCATGGTTGAGGAGTCACAGAAATATTTAAAGAAATGTTTTAGCAAATAAAAGCACCTTTTCCTGAAATTCCTCCTGCCACAAGCACAGCAATTACAAAACCAGTCTCAATTTTGCCTTTTCTCCACTTGCACTTTTAAATCCTTATGCCGGTGGACAGAGGGAAAAGGCAAAACTGAAGGGACCTCAAGAGGCGGCTTAAAATAAAGAATTTGTTGAGATGCTTGTAAATTGTCCTGTAACTAGTTGATGTTTTTAAAGCTGATTAAAGGGAAAATCTTTGCTCTTTCTCCCAAGCCTAGACCTAGTTGGGGTTTGTGCTGCGGAGATCGGCTTGTGGGTGTTTTTACAGGGATGCAGAGAGCACCCTTGTGGCTCTTAACTACTCAGCCTATGCCCAAGAGTTTGTGGTAAATGCTTAGGAAAGAGAGCAAGGCCCCTGCTTACTAAAAAAGGTATAGTTGCAAAGCAGTCACAAGAGAGGGCAACCTAGAAAGAAAGCCCTTTTCCTTTGAAATCCAACACACCCTATGACATTACCAAATAGCACATGGGGTCGTTGGCCATTACCTGGGTTAATGCGCTCATACTCCAACCAAGTTGCTGTGTCATCCATAATGACGGCTCATAGCCCTGGGTTTGTGGGCGCCAGCTAATGCAGGCCCAAGCTTGTGGGGTCCGCGAGACATTGTGGATGGAGGAGAGACATTCACACAGACTACTGAGTCCTGTGGAGGAAAAGGGACAGCATGGCTTTTTCTCTCAAGGGGAGCAAAAGCCATGGCCCTCACCATGACAGGCCTTTATTGGGTTTCTCTGCACATTACATGACAGTCCTCATTTACTATGCACAGGTACATTTTAGGTGGTTACCTTTTACAGAAAACAAAGTAGTCAATGCTGCTAATCACATCACAGAAGAAAGATATTTGCAAATGAAAAGGGAAAAGTGGTTGAACCGGTTACACTCCATACTGGGGAGTTTTAGCATACTCGGGAGTTTGAGACTTAAGTAAGTCTCAAAGTGGCCTAGGTACATTGCAGGCCTGATTCCTCACCAGAGAATCTATCTGTGGGTGTGGGTCCTATGCATCTCCAAGTAGGAGCTGGGCCCACACCCTGCAGAATGGTCTCCTACAGCTGGGTAGAGGCTATATAACATGGATGATTCAGGACTCTGCTACAAGGGCAGTGGGCTGGGAACTGTAAGGGTGAGAGGTGAGCACCTGAGATTATTTAAAACCAGTCAAAGTCTTCTTCCCTGGAAGAGACTGAATTACACCCAGCCTCCACCTCATACAGGATTGAAAGCACCATCAATGGGAATGGTCTGCAAAACAGGCATGCCACGTCAAGAGTCCCCTACAGACAGCATTTCTAAAAGTGACAGACAGAAAGATGAACTCCTAGAGGGTCCATTTTAAATTTCTCTCTGGGAGAAAAAAATACACTTGTTCCTAGGGCCCTATTTCACTCAGGCCAGCAAATCATGGGGGTCAGAAATCAGTGCAGCAAGATGGAATCAAAGTTTCACCCAGCCTTGGCTCACACACAGAGCTACTGTCAACATAAAGCAGAAAAGAGCTGACCCTCATATACATGTTGGCCTATCACTTGAAATGGACATCTAATTCATCAGAAACTATATATTCTTGGCAATATACTAGGACAAATCAAGAAGGGTAGTGCATGGGTGGGCAGGAGAAACATACCCACAATTTTCTCAGAGAACTGAACCGAGGTCTCACCCATTTGCAATAGAAGGTTCCTCTACAGCCATGTGAAGGTGACATAGGCAGTGCTATCCAGGACTTTGAGCTGATAAAAAACCAGAGGTATATCCAGAAAGAGAAGTGAGAAGGCAAACACCAAACTGCTGAAGTGAATTACACATCATTCTTCTTCAGAATTTGTGCTTTTTTCTTCTTTTCACATAGGCTTTTAATATTTCTTCTTTTGTTTCGATTGTATTCCAACTAATGCATTATTATTTATCTTTCATTTTTTTCTTCTTCTAATCTAGATTTTATGTTATTTTTTAATTTTTTGTTATTTCAAATTTCACATTACACCCTTCCAATGTTTTTCTCTATTTGGATTTCTTCCTGCCCTTTCTTATTTACATTTAAAATTTTATTTCCTCCCACACTACATACTGCTTCTATTCCCGACTCTTTTTAAAAATATTTTATTTATTTATTTTTAGAGAGGGAAGGGAGGGAGAAAGAGAGAGAGAGAGAGAGAGAGAAACGTCAATGTGCGGTTGCTGGGGGTCATGGCCTGCAACCCAGGCATGTACCCTGACTGGGAATCGAACCTGCGACACTTTGGTTCACAGCCCACGCTCAATCCACTGAGCTACACCAGCCAGGGCCTATTCCTGACTCTTATAATTTCTCCTTCCTCTATCCTCTCAAAAGTATTCTTCCTTCCTTAATCACCTCATGTATATTTTTCCCTTCTTATAATCTTATTTCCTTTCCTCCTTTATAATATTGTGGCTTATTTGGCTTGGGAAATACTGTTTTTTATGTTGTTCTACAATAGTATTCTTATTTGTTCACTATTTTTTGTTTCTTTTCAAATCCCATAGGTTACTATTCCCTTTTTTTAATCCATTTTGTCTTCCTCCTGCCCTTGCTTATTTGAGTTAGGAATTTAATTTTCCCCTTTACTAACCTGGATTCTGTTTCTCTTTCTTATTATTTTTCCACTGTCAATCTTCTCAAAATCATATTTCTTTACTGTAGAAATCTCATATTCTTTTTTGTATAGTATTGTCTTTCTACTTTCACTAATATTTCCTCAGCTGTCATTATTATTGACCCTGTTATAGTTTTTCTGCAACATTTGGTTCACTCCTTTTTAATTTCATTTGAACCCTCATATTATACTCTTTCCTTTGCTCACTCTATTTTGCCACTGCCCATCCCTATTTTCCTTACTTTATATATATTTTTCTCCAGGAGAGGGTCTCCTATTCATTTATTTATTTATTTATTTTTAATTATTTAATTTTTGTTAAAGTACAATTGTCTGCACTTATCCCACACCACTTCCCCCCACCCTAGCCATTCTCACCTCTCTCCCTTAATTCCACGACCATTGGTTTTGTTCATATCCTCAATAGTTGTTCCTGAAAATTCTCCCCTTCTTTCTCCCCATTATTCCCTCCCACCTACCCTCTGGTTACTGTCAGATTGTTCTTAATTTTAATGACTCTGTTTATATTTAGCTTGCTTATTTGTCCTGTTGATTAGGTTCCACTTAAAGGTAAAATCATATGGTATTTTTCTTTCACTGCCTGGCTCATTTCACTTAGCATAATGCTCTGCAGTTATATCCATGCTGTTGCAAAGGATAGGAGCTCCTTTTTTCTTTTTGCTGCATAGTAGTCCACTGTGTAAATGTAGCATAGTTTTTTGATCCATTCATTTGCCAATGGGCACTTAGGTTGCTTCCAGCTCTTGGCTAGTGTAAATTGTGTTGCTATGAACATTGGGGTGCATAGGGTCTTTTGGATTTGTGTTTCAGGGTTCTTAGGATATAATCACTGCAGTGAAATTGCTGGGTCAAAAGGCAGTGTTATTTTTAGTTTTCTGAGAAAATGCCATAATGTTTTCCACAGTGATGCACTGGTCTGAATTCCCACCAAAAACTTCCTAGGGTTCCCTTTTCTCCACATCCTCTCTAGCACTTGTTGTTTGTTGATTTGTTCAGGATGGCCATTTTGACCTGTGTGAAGTGGCATATCATTGTGGCTTTAATTTGCTTCTTTCTGATGGCTAGTGATGCTGAGCATCTTTTCATATGTCTCTGGGCCCTCTGTATGTCCTCCTTAGAGAAATGTCTGTTCAGGTATTTTGTTCATTTTTTAATTGGGTTGTTTGTCTTCTTGGAGTGGAGTTGTATGAGTTCTTTATGTATTTTGGAAATCAAACCCTTGTCCGAGGTATCGTGGGCAAAGATGTTTTCCCATGCAATTGGTTCTGTTTTCATTTTAATGCTGTTTTCTTTAACAGTGCAGAAGCTTTTTATTTTGATGAGATCCCATGTGTTTATTCTTTTCTTTATGCCCCTTCCTCCAGGAGACATATTGATGAAAATATTGCTGCAAGGAATATCTGAGATTTTACTGCTTCTCTTTTCCTCTATGACTTTTATGGTGTTACAACTTATATTTAAGTCTTTTATCCATCTTGAATTTATTTTTGTGTATGATATAAATTGATGATCGAGTTCATTTTTTTTTGTATGTAGCTGTCCAAATCTCCCAACACTCTTTGTTGAAAAGGCTATTTTTGCTCCATTTTATGCTTCTTCCCCCTTTGTCAAATATAATTGACCATAAGGACTTGGGTTTATTTTTGGTTGCTTTGTTCTATTCCATTGGTCTATATGTCTGTTCTTATGCCATTACCAGGCTGTTTTGATTACAATGACCTTATAATACAATTTAATATCAGATATTGTGAACTCTCCTACTTTGTTCTTCATTCTCAAAATTGCTGCAGCTTTTGGGGGATCATTTATGGTTCCATATAAATTTTTGAAATGTTTGTTCTATTTCTGTGAAATATGTCAGTGTTACATGAATAGGGATGGTGTTGAATCTATAAATTGCTTTGGGTAATATGGACATCTTGATGTTAATTCTTCCAATACATGAACATGGTACATGTTTCATTTGTTTGTGTCTTCCTTAATTACTTTCTTTAGTGTTATGTAGTTTTCTGAGTACAGGTCTGGTGGCTGTGGCTCAGTTGGTTAGCTGATATCCTGAAAGGCAAAACGTCATTGGTTCAATTCCAAGTCAGGGTGCATTCCTGGGGGCAGTGCTGTCCTTTATTGGGGCACATGCAAGAGGCAGGCAATCACTCCTTATGTGAAAATTATATTTTCTCCTGTTCTTAACCATTTTTACATCCCTTACTCTTATTTTTCCTTTCTCTTCCCACTCAAAATCACTTTTCTCTCCTTTAGTCATCTCATATTTCCTTTTACCTATCTTGTAATAGACAATTTCATTCCAGTTTTATTAATTTTTAATCAATTACTGTTGATGTTGCTGATACGGTAGGTGCATATTTTTGTTGGTCTGGGTTTGGTTTTCTGGGCAGTATTGTTTTGTTAACCAACAACTGTACAGAAGCATACAAAATGTGGTGGTAGTTATGACTCCCAATCAGTCAACTGGAGGGGAGAACTTACCAATGAATGAGTCACCAAGAAGCAAAGAACAAATACAACAAAAAAATCCCACACAAACTGAATAAATGGTAAACCCTAGAGCACCCAGATAGGAGATCAAAGAGAAAGCCCATTGAGTCCCACAGAGCTCCTATCACAGAAATTCAACCCACATAGGCAGGCAAAGTAGAGCATCCTGAAATGTAGAAACAAACAAAAAGAGTCACTTAAAATGAGGATAAAAGAAGGAATCCCCAGTTGAAAGGAATGGAGGAATCTCAAGTAAAACAGCTAAATTAAATTGAGGGAAGCAACTTGTCTGACATAGAATTCAAAGTAATGGTTACAAGGGTTCTCAAAGAACTCAGGACTGAAAGGAACTTAGTGTGAACTACAGCAGCATGAAAAAGGACATGGAAACTGTGAATAAGAACCAGTAAGAAATGAAGAATAGAATATTAGAAATGAAAAATACACTAGAAGGAATTAGAAGCACCTGAATGAAACAGAAGACTGAATCAGTGAGCTGGAAGACAAGGTAGAAAGAATATCCAGGCAAAGTAATGAAACAAACAAACAAAAAAAAGTATGAGGATAGTTTCAGGGAACTTCAAGACAATATGAAATATAACATTTGCAATATAGGAATATCAGAAATAGAAGAAAAGGAGAAATAATAGAAAAACTGTTTGACAAAATAATAACAGAAAAATTTCATAACTTGGAGAGGGAAAATTCTTGCAAGTTCAGGAAGCAGAATGTCCCATTCAAGATGAATCCAAAGAGATCTACTCTACTACATTATAATTAAAATGCAAAATCTTAAAGATGAAGATAAATCTTAAAGGCAGCAAAGGAGAAACAGCTAGTAATGCACAGGGCAGCTTCAATAAGCCTATCAGTTGATTTCTCAACAGAAACACTATAGGGAAGAAGGGTTTGACACAAAATATTCCAGTTATAGAAAGGAAAGAACCGACAACCAAAACTACTTTATCTAGTAAGGCTCTCATTTAAAATGGAAGGTGAAGTAAATAATTCCCCAACAAAAGAAGGATAAAAGAGTACATCTCCACGAAGTCAGTGCTACAACAAATGTTAAAAGGGCTGCTATAAAAAAGGAGAAGAGGAGAGGAGAGGAGAAAGAGAAAAAGAAGATAGAGAGAAACTCATGTATAGAAAAAGTGGCAATGGATAGGAAACCTATTAATAATAACCTTTAACATAAATTCATTAATGCTTCTATCGATAGACATGCCATAGCTGAATGGGTTAGAAAATATGACTTGCATATGAGCCATCTATAAGAGACCTACCTCAGAACAAAAGATCTGTACAAGTTGAAAGTGAAGGGTTAGGAAAAATATTCCTACCATATAGACATGAACAGAAAACTGGGGTTGTAGGCTTCAAAACAAAAGCCATAAAGGAACAAAGAATGTCACTACCTAACACTTAAAGGAATAGTCCAACAGGAGGATATAAGTCTTGTAAACATACATGCATCCAACATAGTAATACCAAAATTTATAAAGGAAATCTTGGAGGACTTCAAGAAAGATATTGACAACAACTCAGTCAGAGTTGGGGATTTTAACAACTCAGTGTCAACAATGGATAAATTTTCCAAACAAGCAATCAGCAAGGTATATATTGTGGCACTGAACAACATTCTAGATGAAATAGACTTAAGTGATATATGCAGAGCCTTTCCAAAGAAGCAAAATATACATTCTTTTCAAATGCACATAGAACATTTTCAAAAATAGGCCACATGGTAGGACACAAAACAAGCCTCAACAAATTCAAAAAATTGAAATCATATCAAGCATGTACTCAGTTCACAATGGATTAAACAAGAAACAAATCTTAAGGAAAAAATCATAGACTTTCAAATACATTGGTACAAAAATACGTTATGAAAAAAATAATGAATCGACAATAAGATAAAGGACGAAATAAAAAATATCTGGAAATGAATGAAAATGAACACACAACATCACAAAAAATATGGGATTCAGTGATGTCAGAATTGAGAGGGAAGTTTATAGCAATATAAGTCTACCTAAAGCAGACAGAAAAAGTCAAATAAACACTTAATATCTAAAGGAATTAGAAGAACAAAAACAAACACAGCCCAGAATGAGTAGAAAGATGGAATAATTTATATCAGGATGGCATTAAATGACATAGGGACTAAAATAACAA
Source organism: Phyllostomus discolor (assembly GCF_004126475.2). Lineage (NCBI taxonomy): Eukaryota > Metazoa > Chordata > Mammalia > Chiroptera > Phyllostomidae > Phyllostomus > Phyllostomus discolor. The sequence continues at coordinate 111,032,384 of NC_040903.2, read as the reverse complement.
TTCAAAGGATCAATGAATCCAGAAGGAGTTTCTCTGAAAAGAAAAAAAAAATTGACAAATATTTAACCAAACACTTCAAGAAAAAAAGACAGAAGACCCAAATAAATACAATTAGAAATGAAAGAAGAAAAGTTACAAATGATACCACAGAAATATAAAGAATGTGAAATACCATAAACAACTACATGCCATGAAATTGGACAACCTTTGTTAAATGGACAGATTTCTAGAAACATACAATCTACAAAACTAAATCAAGAAGCAAAAAGCCTAAGTAGACTGATAAAATGAGTGAAATTGAAGCAGTAAAAAAAAAATCTACCAACACAAAAAAGCCTTGGACTTGATGGCTCCACAGGTGAATTTTACCAAATATATAAGAAAGAACTAACACCTATTCTTTTCAAACTATTCCAATAAATTCAAGAAGAGGGAAGACTCCCAAACCCTTTTAACAAGACCAAATATAGGTAAAGACACAACAAAGAAAGAAAGTTACAGGCCAATTTCAATGATGAACACAGATGCTAAAGTCATAAAAAGAAATACTGGCATTCCAGGTTCAAAAATACATTAAAAAGATCATACACCATGCTCAAGTGGGATTCATCCCAGGGATGCAAGGATGGTATGATATTTGCAAATCAATAAGAGTAATACATCACATAAACAAAACAAAAGACAAAAATCACATGATCATATCAATAGATGCAGAAAAATCATTTGATAAAATCCAGCACTCATTTATGATAAAAAAAACCCACTCAGCAAAGTGAGAATAGAGGGAGTGTATTTCAACATAATAAATGTCATGTAGGAGAGGCATACAGCCAATATTATGCTCAACAGGGAAAAATGAAAAACTTTCCCCTTAAGATCAGGAACATGACAAGGGTGTCCACTTTCACCACTCTCATTTAACATAGTTCTAGTCACAGTGATCAGATAAGAAAAGAAATAAAACACATCCAAATTGGAAAGAGGGAAATAAATCTGTCATTATTTGTAGATGACATGATAATGAACATAGAAAACCCTGTAGTCTCCAACAAAAATCTATTTGACCTAATGAGTTAATATGGGAAAAAAAGCAGGATACAAAGTCAATTTTCAGAAATCAAAGGAATTTTTGTCACCAACAATGAAATATCAGGGGAAAAGACTAGGAAAAATAATCTCACTTACAGCAGCAACAAAAAAAAAAACCACCTAGGAATACATTTAACCAAGGAGGTAAAACACCTATACTTAGAAAACTATAGAGTACTGAAGAAAGAAATAAAGTGAGATACAAATAAATGGAAGCATATACTGTGTTCATTGACAGGAAGAATTAACATTATTAAAATGCCCATACTACACAAAGCAATCTACAGATTCAATGTAATTCCTTTTAAAATACCAAGGGCTAAGGTTCTGACCAAGATAGAGGCACATGCAGAAATGCTTCACTTCCTCACACAACCAAAAGAAGGGTAATAACCAATTTAAAAACAAACAAAACAAAACAAAACAAAGAGAACTGCCTGAAAATTGAACTGTATGAAAGTCCAACAACCAAGAAATTAAGTAAAAAACATTCATCCAGATTGGGAGGAAGAGTGGAGATTGAAGCTGGGGAAGAGACGATGCACAGCAAGGTGGCAGCTGGCAGACTGGTTGGGAGGGGAAGTTGCTGGCAGATCAGGTGGTCCCACATTTGTGTGTGGATAAACTGTGAAGAACAAGTAGAGAGTAAGAAACAGTGAAACCAAGCACAGAATCCAGCACAGGGAAATAAAGACTCAAAACCTCTGGCTGTAAAAACTTATAGGGGTTGTGGCCATGGGAGAAACAGACAGGACTCTCAAAGGACTCTCACAGGAGAGTCCTTTGAGAGTCCTTTGGGGGCTCTGAAGAGGCACTATAACCTACACAAGCTCACCCACACAGGAATCAGCACCAGAATGGCCCAATTCACTTGTGGGTACTGGGGAAGGTGACTGAAAGTGGAGCAAGAGCCAAGCAAGTGACACTTTTCCCTCCCTGACACCTCCCCTGTGTACAGTGCCATAACACAATTAATTGGTTTGCCCCACTATGGCAGGTACCTAAGGCTCCACCCCTTATCATGTCACATGTGCACCAAGAAAAAGAAATATGACCAAAAGGATAGAACAGACCAAAATCCCAGAAAAAGGACTAAACGATGAGGAGATAGGCAACCTATCACATGCAGAATACTGGTAATGAGGATGTTCACAGAACTGATTGAACTCAGTTACAAAATGAGGAAGAAATGAAGGCTACAAAAAGTGAAATAAAGAAAAATATACAGTGAACCAACAGTGAAGGGTAGGAAACCAGGATTTAAATCAATGATTGTTGTTTCTTCCTTTTGGAGCAAAAGGAAGAAACAACATCCAAGTGGAACAGAATAAAGAAATAAGAATGCAAAAAAAAAAATGAGGACATGTTTAAGAACCTCCAGGACAACTTTAAGCATTTCAGTATCAGAATCATGAGGGTGCTGGAATGAGAAGAGGAAGAGAAAGATGTTGAAAATTTATTTGAAAAAATAATAAAGGAAAATGTCTTCAATCTGGTGAAGGAAATAGACTTCCAGGTAGTCCAGGAAGCTCAGAGAGTCTCAAAGAAATTGGACCCAAGGTGGAACACACAAAGACACATCATAATTATATTACCCAAGATTAAAGATAAGGAGAGAATCTTAAAATCAGCAAGAAGAAAGGAGAGAGTTACCTGCAAAGGACTTCCCATAAGATTATCAGCTGATTTTTCAAAAGAAACCTTACAGACAAGAAGGGGATGGAAAGAAATATTGAAAGTCATGAAAGTCAAGGACCTACATCCAAGAATACTCTATCCAGAAAATTTATCATTTAGAATGTGAGGGCAGATTAAGCACAAATGGATAGTAACCAGAGGGGATGATGGGAGGGAAAGGGGAAGGGTATTCAGGAACATATATAAAGGACATGTGGACAAAACCAAAAGGCAGTAGGATCAAGGTTGGGAGGTGTGGAGGTGTGGATAGCTGGGGTGCGGGGGCAGGGGGGAATGGAGACAACTATAATTAAACAACAATAAAAATGAGAAAAAGGGAATCGCAGAAATGGAGATCACATGGAGGGTTGTCATTGTGGATGGGGAGGGAGAGAATGGGAAGGAAAAGTTACAGGGAATAAGAAACATAATAGGTAGTCACAAATAAACAGGGGGAGGTTAAGAATAGTATAGGAAATGGAGAATCCAGACCACTTATACTTACGACCCATGCACATGAACTAAGATTGGAAGAATTCTGGGGGTGGAGTGGTGGAGAGAAGAGAATGATAAATGGGAAAAATATTTGGGACAACTGTAATAGCATAATCAATAAAACATACTTAAAATAATTTAAAAATGTTAACTGAAAAAATAAAATAAAAAATAGCAATGGCCTATTTCAAAGATATAGAACAAATATTCCAATAATTTTTACATAACAAATAAAAACCCCAAATAGCCTCAGCAATCTTGGGAAAGAAGACAAAGTATGAGGGATCACAATACCCAATATCAAACTTTATTGCAAGGCCACTGTAACGACAGTCTGTTACTGGCATTAAGAAGCAAACCATTCATCAATGTAGCAGATTAGAGAACCCAGTAATAAACCCAAGTCTCAATGGTCAATTCATATTTTACAAAGGATGTATGAGTATACAATTAAATAAAAATAGCCTCTTCAACAAATGATGTTGGGAGAACTGGACTGGACATACAAAAAAATGAAACTAAATGACCAATATACACCATACATCAGAATAAAGTCAAAATGGATAAAAGACTTAAATATAATTCATGACACCATAAAAGTCCTAGGAGAAACCATAGTAAAATTTTAGATTTCCCACATAGCAATATTTTACTGATATATGATCTAGGGCAAGGGAAATAAAGAAAAAAAAAACTAAATTAGGCTACATCAAAGTAAAAAGCTTCTGAACAGAAAAAGAAACCATCATTAAAATGAAAAGGGATCTGGTTATATGAGAGAAAACATTTGCCAATGATACATTGGACAAGGGTTTGATCTGTAAAATATATAAGGAACTCATGTGACTCAACACCAGGAAGACTAACAATCCAAATGAAAAGCAAGCCAAGGTTCTGAATAAATACTTCTCCAAAGAGGACATACAAATGGTTATAGACATATGAAGTGATGCTCAACATCACAAGCCATCAGAGAGATGTAAATTAAAACCACAATGAAGATATCACTTCATACCTGTCAGAATGGGGATCGTTAAGAAATCAATAAACAAGTGCTGGAAAGGATGCAGAGAAAAGGGAACGCTAGTGTACTGTTGATGGAAATTCAGACTGGTACAACCACTGTGGAAGGCAGTAAGGAATCTCCTTAAAAAACTAAAAATGCAACTGCCTTTTGACCCTGTGTTTCCACTGCTGAGAATATACCCTGAAAATCCTGAATCACCAATTCAAAAGAGCTTATGCACCCCTATGTTCATAGTAACACTATTTATAATTGCCAAGTGCTGGAAACAGCTTAAGTACCCATCAGTAAGTGAGCAGATCAACAAACTGTAATGTATATACATAATGGAATACTACAAAGCAGAAAGAAAGAATTCCTATTTTTTGTGAAAGCATGGATGAACTGGAGAGTATTAAGCTAAGTGAAACAAGCCAGTCACTGAAAGACAAATATCATGTGATCTCACTTATAAGAGGAATCTAAAGAACAAAATTAACTAATGAACAAAATAGAACCATAGGCATGGAATCATGGAACAGTCTGAATACTCCCACAGGGGAGAGAGGAGGGGGATATTGAGGAATTAAGTAGAAGGGACTAGACAAAGAACATGTGTGAATGACTCATAGACATAGACAACAGTGTGGGAAATGACTGGGAGTGAGATTGGGAAGGGCAGAGGAGGGCAAAGAGGAAAGAATTGGGACAACTGTAACAGAATAACAATAAAAATGATTTATTTAAAAAAAGGGAAAAGAGTTCACCAGCTTAAACTAGACCAATATTTGGCTGTGTGGAGGGAAGTCTCTACAAAAGAACAGAGGAGGCACACACAAAGTGTCTTTTTCTTTTAGCCCCATAAGTCAGTTTCTGCCTTTGTGATTCTATTACACTTTGAGCCTGCCTGAACTTTTTCTCTTTTTCCTATCTTTTTGTCTTGTTCTTCAAGTACAGTGGTCTCCATTTTTCCCTCACTACTCTCTCCCACCCCAGCCATCTCTGCTTCCCACCCTTGATCCTTCAAACCCTTTGACTTTGTCCATGTGTCCTTTATACATGTTCCTTGCTGACCCTTCCTCTGTTTGCCCCCATTATCATGTCCCACCTCACTTCTGGTTACTGTCAGTTTGTCTTTTATTTAAGTTTCCAGATATATTCTGCTTCCTTGCTTGTTTTGTTGATTAGGTTCCACTTATAGGTGAGATCATATAGTATTTGTCTTTCACTGGCTTATTTCATGTAGCAAAATACTATCCATGCTATTGCAAACAATAGGAGCTAATTCTTCCTTTCTGTAGCATAGTATTCCATTGTGTAAACATACCAGTTTTTTCCATACTTTTTTTATTATTGTTCAAGTACGCTTTTCTCCATTTACCGCCATCACTCAGATCACCCCAGTCATCCCCATCTCCCTCCCCTGATTCTAACCCCCCTTGGTATTGTCTGTTTGTCCATGTGTCCTTTATAGTTGTTCCTGAAAACCCTCCCTTCTTTCCCCCATTATCCCACTTTCCCTCCCACTTTCCCTCTGGTTACTCTGTAACCAGAGTTACAATTAATTTCAGAGAACCTTAATTTCAATGTCTCTTTGTATTTTGCTTGGTTGTTTGTTTTGTTGATTAGGTCCCACATACAGCTGAGATTATATGGCATTTGTCTTTCACCACCTGGCCTTTTTCACTTAGCATAATGCTCTCCATTTCCATCCATGCTGTACCAAAGGATAGGAGCTCCTTCTTTCTCTCTGTTGCATAGTATTCCATTGTGTAAATGTACCATCGTTTTTTGATCCATTCATTTACCAATGGGCACTTAGGTTGCTTCCAACACTTGGCTATTGGAAATTGTGCTGCTATGAACATTGGTGTGCATATGTTCTTTTGAATTGGTGTTTCAGGGTTCTTAAAGTGTAATCCAAGCAGTGAAATTGCTGGGTCAAAAGGCAGTTCCATTTTTAGTTTTCTGACAAAATGCCATACTGTTTTCCACAGTGGCTATACCAGTCTACATTTCCATATGTTTTTGATCCATTCTTTTCTTTGGGGCACTTAGGTTGCTTCCAACACTACAATTAGCTATTGTAAATTGTGCTACTATGAACATTGGGGTGCATAGGTACTTTTGAATTTGTGTTTCTGGGTTGTGAGGGTATAATCCCAGCAGTGGAATTGCCAGTTTAAAGGCTGTTGCACTTTTGGATTTCTCTGGGAACTTCATATTATTTTGCACAGTGGCTTCAGAAGTCTCCATTTTCACCAATAGTGTACTGGGTTTCCCTTTTCTCTACAACCTCTCTAGCACTTTGCTGTTTGTTGATTTTGTTATGATGACCATTCTGACCAGTGTTAAGTATTATCTCATTGTGGTTTTAATTTCATCTCTCTGATGGCTAGTGATGCTAAGCATCCTTTCATATGTCTCTGGGCCCTCTGTATATCCTCCTTGAAGAGATGTCTGTTTGGGTCATTTGTTCATTTTTAAATTTGATTATTTGTCTTCATGTAGTTGAGTCATGTGTGTTCTTTATACATTGTGGAGATCAAACCTTTGTCCAAGCAATCATTTGCAAATATATTTTCCCATATGGCTGATTCCTTATTCATTTTGCTGCTGTTTTCTTTAGCTGTGCAGAAGCTTTTGATTTGGATGAAGTCCCATTTATTTATTCTTTCTTTTGTTTCCCTTGCTCTAGAGGACATATTCATTAAAATATTTCTGTGTGGAATATCTGAGATTTTCCTGCCTATGTACTCCTCTAGGACTTTTATGGTGTTGTGACTTATATTTAAGTATTTTATCCATCTTGTGTTTATTTTTGCTTATGGTGTGAATTGGTGGTTGTTTCATTATTTTTCATCATAGCTGTCCAGATCCCCCAACACCATTTGTTGAAGAGGCTATGTTTACTCCATTTTATGTTTCTGCTTCCTATGTTGAGTATTAATTGACCATAGAGACTTCAATTTGTTTCTGGGCTAAATATTCTGTTCCACTGATTCATGTTTCTGTTCTTATGCCAGTGCCAGACTGTTTAGATTATTGTGGCCTTGTAATATAGTTTCATGTCAGGTATTGTGATCTCCTCTACTTTGTTCTTCTTTTTCAAAATTGCTGAGGCTATTCAGGATCACTTATGGTTCTATATAAATTTTTGACATGTCTGTTTTACACCTATGAAATATGTGATTGGTATTTCAATAGTTATTGCATTGAATCTATAAATTGCTTTATGTAGTATGGAAATTTTGATGATGTTAATTCTTCCCATCCATGAACATGGTATATGCTTGCATTTATTTGCATCTTCTTTAATTTCTTTCTTCAGTGTTGCATAATTTTCTGAGTACAGGTCCTTTACCTCATTGGTTACCTCATTCTCAAGTGAGAATTTTTTTCCTGATTTCTGTTTCTGATATTTCATTGTTGGAGTACAAAAATACCTTTGATTTCTAAATATAGACCTTCTATCTTGCTGTTTTCTCACATTCAGTTATAAGGTCAAGTAGTTTTTTGGTGGAATATATAGGATTTTCTATGTACACTATCATGTCATCTGCAAACAATTACTGTTTTACTTCCTCTTTTCCAATTTGAATGCCTTTTATTTCTTTTTCTTGTCTGATCACTATGGCTAAGAATTCCAATACTATTCACTTTTTCTGATGCTCATTAATATGTGCTGCACCATGGTCCCAAGCTGGAATTCATCAGAAACCTTTACACTGGGAGAGATTCCTGTAGGGCGGGGCTTTCTGGAAGTCATCAGAGTTGGGCTATTACTAGTCTGTAGGCTGATCTTGTATGGAAGGGTATGTTCGACCTAGAAAAATCATGTTAGTAGGTGGTGTGGGAGAGGTACTCAGCTTAGGGACTCATCCTGTTCTCACTCTAGTTCTTTCTCTACAACCTTGTTACTCAACTTTTCCCCTTTTGACTTCCATCCAATATCAGTCTTTGTCAGTCTGCTAGATCCCAGCGTGAGTGCCCAAACTGAGATTCTGTGCACTGACCCTTCAATGAGCTATTCCCTTTTCAACAGAGTAGGTGGAATCCCCACTGATCTTCCTTTTTTAAATTTTTATTATTCTTTTTATTTTCTAAATATATTTTATTGTTTATGCTAATACAATTGTCCCATTTTTTCTTCCCTTTATTCCCCTCCATCCTGAACACCCTCACCACCATTACCCCACCTTAGTTTATGTCCATGGGTCATACATATAAGTTCTTTTTGCCTTATATGCCAAATACTATTTCCCATACTATTCCATTCTACTCTTAACCTACCCCCGTCTGTTTTCTACATACCATTTATGCTTCTTATTCCTTGTACCTTTCCCCCATTCTCCCCCATCACCCTCCCAGCTGACACACCTCCAAGTGGTCACTATTTCTGTGAATCTGTTTTTCTTCTACTAGTTTGATTAGTTCATTTTTGCTTTTGCTTTTGTTTTGTTATTTTTTTTAGGTTCAGTTATTGATAGTCCTGAGTTTCTTGTCATTTTATTGTTCATAGTTTTTTACGTTCTTCCTTTTCTTAGATAAGTTCCTTTAACATTTCATATAACAAGGGCTTGATAATGATGCACTATTTAACTTGACCTTATCTGGGAGACAATTTATCTGTCCTTCCATTCTAAATGATAGCTTGGCTGAATAGAGTAGTTTTGAATGTAGGTCCTTGTCTTTCATTGCTTTCAATATTTCTTTCCATCCCCTTCTTGCCTGCAATATTTCTTTTTGAGAAATCAGTTGATAGTCTTATGGGAACTTCTTTTCTCTTGCTGTTTTTAAGATTCTCTCCTTTTCTTTAATCTTGAGTAATGTAATTATGGTGTGCCTGAATGTGTGCTTCCTTGGGTCCAACATTTTTAGGATTCTGAGTTTCCTGGACTTACTGGAAGCCTATTTCCTTTGCTAGATTAAGGAAATTCCCCATTTTTTTTTTTTTCAAATAAATGTTCCATTTCTTGCTCTTCCTCTTCTCCTTCTGGAACCTGTATGATTCGAATGGTGGAACATTAAAATTTCCTGGAGGTTCAAACCTAAGCCTCTGCTCATTTTTTTTTTAATTCCTTTTCTTCATTCTGTTCTGGTTGAATGTTTCTTTCTTTCTTCTTCTCCAAACTATTGATTTGAGTCCCAATTCCCTTCCCTTCATTGTTGTTTACCTTTATTTTACTTTGTGTATCCTTCATTTGTTCCTTCACTGTGTGACCAAGCTTAGTTAGTTCTGTGAGAATCCTGATTACTAGTGTTTTCAACTGTGCATCTGATAGGTTGTCTCTCTCTTCATTGCTTAGTTATATTTTTTCTGGAGTTTTGATCTGTTCTTTCATTTGGGTCATAATTTTTTTGTCTTGCATACCTGTTATGTAGTAATGGGTGGAGCCTTAGCTATTTGCCAGGACAGGTAACCCATGTCACTGCCTTTTGGCACTGTACACGTGGGACACCACCGATTTTCACAGGAAGATATTGTATGGGCTTCTGTTCCTGGCTTTAGTACTCTAGGATAGGCAAGCAGTTATGGAGCTGGCACCCCTCTCTCCTTGGGGGTGAACTTCCTCAGAAACAGATATTTCTCTGGATTCTCTTTCACTGTGCATGGATGTGGTGCCAGCCTCTTTGTGTTTCTGCTGTTCCTACTGGTCTCATTGTGACTTCCTATGTAAATATCTTTAGTTAAAAGACTTTTGTTCACCTAGTATTCAGATTTTTTTTCAGGTTAATTTTTCTGTGCTTTAGCCACTACTCTGATATGGCTATGGGAGGAGGTAAGTATAACTTTGACCTACTGACTGCCATCCTGAACAGAAAATCCCTCTGTATTTTATTTACTGATATCACTAAATTATTTCTCTTGATGCTCTCTAAGCATCTTTAGAAAAGTTATGTTGAATTTTTTTTTGAGTATCCTGGATCTACATTTCTTTGGGGTCAATTACAGAAGATTTACTGAATTTTTTTTGTTGAGCCATTTCCCCCTGATTTTTTCATGATCCCTACATTTTACATAGTTGTCTAAGCACTTGAAAAAGCTGTAGCTTCTTCCAGACTTTATGGACTGACTTTGGTAAGGGGAGACTCATTTGTGAGTGGGGTATGCTAAAGTGTGTTGTGACCCTGTGCCTAGTATACAGGTTGCCATGGATGCCATGTGTGATGGTGCTATCCCAGGGGTGCATAATGTTCCATTTGTTCATGGCATTGAGTTCCACAATGTTAATAACTGTTGGGCCATGAAAAGTACTTTGAGGACTCTGCAGTGGCTACAAAGAGTACTGGGGATGGTTAGAAGCACCTCTAGGTCTAACATCTAGGGATTAGGGCAGGCAGTGGTGGTGACTGGAGCTGGTGATGTGCACACACTCAGCGGCAGGGGCCAGCTTTTTTGCCTGTGTAGTGACAGAAGTTCATTGCAGACACACACAAACATAGTGGTGGAGTCCAGATCAGACAGCAAGGCCAAGAGTCAACTACAGGCTTACTGGCAACTCTAGAGCCACTGGCTGTTGGCATGCTCCCCCATAGCCTCACAATCTCCCCCAAGTATGTATACTGCAGTCGGTTCCTGTGATGGCAGTCAGGCTGAGGACATGCAGCTGTGCAAATGCGGCTACTAGCTAAAGGTGAGCATGGTGATGCAAATCAGTGAAAAAAGGCAAAGCCTGATCTGGGCCCACAAGCAGCTGTGAGCTCTGGCTGTTGGCTTGTTCTCTTGCTGCTGCACAATCTCTCCACAGGCATGCATACTGCAGTGGGAACTAGTATTGGGCCTGAGGCTGGTGGTGTGCAAGAACATAGCTGAAGGAATTGGCCCTGAGTCCAGCAGCAGAGGAGGTCAGCTATGAGATGTAGGCTGACATCTTGTACTTATAAAGTTACAGAAGCATGAGTTGGTTGCTGGTGCAGTTCCCACACTATAGTAGGTGTGGGGGTCAGGGAATGAGGGGTAAGGGATTCAAACAGCTGGTGTCAGCTAATGCAAGTAACTATAAGGCAAAGCTGGTGAAATATGCAGGGGTTTGTAACAATTGTGCTGGTCCTTGGTTCCTTCTTCAGTGGTGAAAGTTATTGAGCTTGTGTGCAGAACAGGTCACTGTGAATCCTGATTGCACCTACTTTGTAAATGCTGTTAGCAAAGTTTGCTTTTCTTCCTTGGTCATAGCTTCAGATATTTGTCTACATCAGGGCAAACAGAAGCAGAGCATTTGTTTGTTTGTCTGAAATGGTGGAGAAGATGGTCATTAACCTTCCTCTGCCTTTTCTGACAGTGAGAAGTTTCCTCCTAGTGTTAAACAGTGCTGGCTTAAGGGATGAGATAGTTCAGACACAATGAAACTGTCTTCCTGCTCTTCTTGTGCAGTTATTCTCAGGCTTTTTGTCCCACTGTTCCTAAAATTTATTAAGTGGACTCCAGAGCTCTTTCAAGAGTTGTTTTTGTTCATGGATAGCTGTCTAATTGTTGATATTTGTTGGGGGCTAAAGTTTCCATTTTGGTAACATCATTCTGCAACTAACTTTTACATAGTTCACAACAAACCAATATGTGTTTCCTCTCTCTCCCAGAGAGAGAGAGAGGAAAATTGTGTGAAAATGTCAACAATTAAAATCTCAGTGAATGCCATTTTTCAGCTCAGTAAGTTTGAAATTACTTCCAAATACTATTAGTTAAAATATTTAAACTACTACTTGAAATAAAAAGTCTTTCTTCTCTCTCCCAGAGAGAGAGAGGAGAATTGTGTGAAAATGTCAACAATTAAAATCTCAGTGAATGCTGTTTTTCAACTCAGTAAGTTTGAAATTATTTCAGAATACTATTAGTTACAATATTTAAACTACTACTTGAAATAAAAAGTGTTTAAAAATGTATGAGAGGATTTCTTTTATGGAGCATGGGATTTCCTGTGACATTCTGTTTACCTGAATGAAAGGAAATAGTCACTCCAGAATGCAAATCTAAGTCTATCATGCCCATAACCATGTTTTTTTAAAATAATATTTACAATCACATATAGTCTGTTATGTCCCTTGTTTAACAATTCATGAGTCAAGTTCCATTCTACACGCAACTAGGAAAAATTTCTTTTACTGAAACATGGTGATCCTCAGTATAAATGTCCTTTGGAATCAGTTCCAATACAGTTTTAGAGTCAGACTTACTCAGCTGTAGTCCTCCTGAGTTTTCTTAGAAGTCATGCAAATTATTTACTCCCTTTAAACTCCATTTCCCACATCTGGATTAAGTGAGATAAAAGATCTCGAGCATTTAACAGATACAACTGCTCAAAAAAATCACCCAACACTTTAATAATATTTTGTGAATAGTTACTTCCTTTAGGCTTCATACAATGTTAATCTCTCTTATCCATGACCCATGGTAATTTTTTTAAATAATAACTAATAATATTCCTGAAAACAGGCTAGATTATGTGCTAACAAAACATCCTTAAATTTTCATGTTTTAGGAGAATAAAAATTTCCCAGAGGTTTTATTTCATTCAGATATTCTGTTCCTTATCTAAGTGAAGGTGGTCTATTTGCTCTTGGGAACACACAGCCATCTCAGCTGAAGTTGCAAAGGAAGAGGGAAACAGAAAGTCAAATGTAGGATGACTTTCTGAATTTTTTTTCTTGGGAAAATTGAATTTGTTCACCATTTATTTCTATTTTATGTAATTATGTTTATCTTTGTTATTATTATGTTTTGTGAGGATAATTTTTGGCACTTTGAGAATTTACATCTATTGTGCTTTGTTGGTTTCAAAGAATTTATGCCCGGAGAATTTATTCATCTTTCAGAAATATTCCACCAAAAACTCATCCTCAAATTACTTAAGAGATATTAGTGCTGCTTACATTCTTTATGGAAGTAAATAGCCTTGATATATAACAATGGAAGAAGATTAATGACAGAGAGCAATGGTGACAATGCACTTTTTAAAAGACATTTTGCTAGACATTTGTGTATTTGTCAAAACCCAAAGTATTTTAAATGTGGCTAGGCACAATATAAAAAAAGCATAAAACTCTCAGAGAGAGTTGCTTATAAAACATACACTTGATTAGGTCCCACTTATAGGTGAGATCATATGGTATTTGTCTTTCACTGCCTGGCTTATGTCACTTAGCATAATGCTCTCCAGATCTATGCTGTTGTGAAGTGTAGGAGTTTTTTCTTTCTTTCTGATGCATAGTATTCCATTGTGTAAATTTTTAAATAGCTTTTGATCCATTCACTTATTGATGGGCACTTAGATTGCTTCCAGCATTTGATTATTGTCAATTGTGCTGCTATAAGTAGAACCTAATCAACAAAACAAACAAGCAAGCAAAATATAACCAGGAACATTGAAATAAAGAACCTACAGTAACCAGAGGGGAGGGGGGAAGATGTAATGGAAAAAATAGGGTAAGGGTTGTCAAGGAACATATATAAAGGGCACATAGACAAAGACAAAGAGGGAGGCGAAGACTGTTGGGATAGGAAGGAGTGGTAGGGGGTAAAAGTAAACAACTGTACTTAAACAACAGTCAAAAAACATACACTTGAATAATGCCAACAATACTATAAAATTGTGTAATTGAATTTAAAGCACAAGATCCCATTCCTTTTAATACTTGATGTGAAATGGTTCATAAGGTCAGTCTGCCTCTAAACTACATGGAATAAGAAAAAAATTTACTTTAAGGAGATACATTGGCTTTAAAAATGAATTAATTTTACTATCCATAATAGGAAGAATGTTTCTTATTTAGTATATTTGGCAATTTAACTTTGCATTGTCTCTCCTTTAGTTATTTCTAAGGCAGAACTCTTTACTAAACAGTTCTTACCAGGGGGTTCTGACCTTCTTCAAAAAGAAGACACTTATTTTCTGTATGAGACTTGATAGATAGGGTACCTGTATCCATAAAATGTGTCTTTATTTGGTTCCTAAATTATTTTGATTACTTCACTGTGGCAAATATTGACAAATATAAAGCATATTTACAACTGTGCATTTTCCCTTCTTAATTTCTTTATTAGGTTTTATTAATGAAAATGTGGAAATGATTTGAAATAATAGATTAATACACTGATTTCTTAACATGTATCAAGTTCAACCTTGAAAATAAAATATAAAACAAAATTACCAGCATGAGTGCCTCATTTGTTACAAATGATTTTTAATCTTATGCTGATCTTAGTTTCCATATTTTCAATCTGTTCAACTCTATTTAGAATTCTAAATTTTAGTCTCTCTGCAAGAAATGTACTAAGTTGATTTTTCTGGGAGAATCATGGAATGAGTTTAAACATTGGCTTATATTTTTTTTTCTTTTCTTCTTTGGGTACATTTGAGTACAGAGCTTAACATTCGTTATTATTAAAAATAATTTTAATTAATAAAACTCTATCCCTCAACCAAATGAGTTTTGCTAATGAAAAGACTCATTCCTAGTCAGTGTTAATACCTGTAAATATCAAGCAGAAATCTACTGTTAATCCACATGGTGGCAAATCAGTTGACTGAAGAATTACTTCATCAGGCATTAACAAGAGGCAAAAATTAATTATTACATATTGGGCTTGAATTAATAATTACTCTAATTTCCATTAGCTTAAAATTAGAATACTTTTCAAAATCAAAATGTCCAGAAAATAGTTTTGGTGGTTTGAAGGCAATAATTTTGTAAGAGGATATTTAAAACAAATGGGATCTCATCAAAACAAAAAGCTTCTGCGGGGCTAAAGAAAATAGCATTAAAACGAAAAAAGAACCAACTATATAAAAAAACATCTTTGCCAATGATACCTCAGACAAAGGTTTAATCTCCAAAATATATAAAGAACTCACATGACTCCACTCCAGGAAGACAAAAAAAAAGCAATTAAAAAACAGGCAAAAAACTTGAATAGACACTTCTCCAAGGAGGACATACAGAGGGCCCAGAGACATGTGAAAGGATGCTCAGCATCGCTAGCCATCAGAAAAGTGCAAATTAAAACCACAATGAGATACTACCTCACACCAGTCAGAATGTCCATCATAAACGAATCAACAAACAAGTGTGGAGAGGATGTGAAGAAAAGGAACCCTAGTGCATTGTTGGTGGGAATGCAGACTGGTGCAGCCACTGTGGAAAACAGTATGGAATTTCTTCAGAAAACTAAAAATGGAACTGCCTTTTGACCCAGCAATTCTCTTACAGAACACAACAATGGGGGCCTGGGACAATATACTATTATTGAAAGAAGGCCCCGGGTCCGTTATGTCCGCCGCCAAAGGAAAGACGTCTCTCAATGCCAGAGATTTGTGAAAAGGAAAGGAAATGTTTATTTAGTGCTATACAAACTTAAAGTAGTGACCTAATGTCTTCACCAAAATCCCAAAGTCCCTTAAAAACACCCACAAACAGACACAGCCCTTCCTTCCTTCCCCCTTTGCCCAGTCCAGAGTACTGTATCTCAGGAAAGGAAATAGAAGTCCATGGCTTAGGTAGTCCTCTGGTTCTTCCCAGTTAGTACTCGATCTCGACTGGGAGACTTCCTTGGGTTCCTGGCACCCTCAGCTGAGTCGCCAGGATCTCTGCTAAAACCAGGTGGTGGTTCCCCCTTCTAAAGCTGCAGGGGAACCAGGTGGTGGTTCCCCCTTCTAAAGCTGCGGGGGTCCCCACTCTGCCAGGCCGCGTGGTTCCCTCTTTCTGGGATGCGGGAGTCTCCACTCTGCTAAAGATGCATGGTTCTCTCCCTCAGGGCTGCCGCGTGGTTCTCTCTCTCTCAGGGCTGCAGAAGTCTACACTCCGTCAAGTCCATGTGCTTCTCCTTCCTAAAGCAGCATGGTTCTCCCCCAGGGCTGCACATGGCTCTCCTTCTCAGGGCTGCGCATGGCTCACCTCCTCCCACACTCGGCTTCACATGCCAGAACTCCTATCCTTCCAGCTTTACTGGGCTCCCATCATGAGTCTGGGCAGGTGTGGCCCCATGTCCTGGAGCCAATCCTCTCTGAGCTCCCACGCAGGCGCTGTAACACAGGGGACCTGCCCCCCCCCCCCCAGTTACATCTAGGCGGGGAAGTTACTTCTGGGTAGGGAAGTTACTTCTGTTCCCCTGTCTTAGAGCTGATCACAGCTACTTAACATATCTATGCAATCAGTCAAAGGCTATAGATATGCTAAATGACCACGCCAGAGCTTAGCTGCTCTGGCGGTTGCTATGCTAAACAGCTCTCAATGGCCCTGCTCCATTTGTCCCTTCCCCCAACCCACACCCTGGGCGGGGGGGATGGAGACATCCCAAAATCTCCTGGACACCTTAAGTTCTGGACCCCATTTCAAATGCCCATTTGGGGTCCCCCCTCTTGGCTGCACCCTGTAGCAATTCCACTGCTAGGGTTATACCCTAAAAACACTGAAACACCAATCCAAAAGAACTTATGCACCCCAATGTTCATAGCAGCACAATTTACAATAGCCGAGTGCTGGAAGCACCCTAAGTGACCATCAGGAAATGAATGGATCAAAAAGCTATGTTACAATTGCACAATGGAATACTATACAGTAGAGAGAAAGAAAGGCTCCTATACTTTGGGACAGCATAGATGAAACTGGAGAGCATTACGCTAAGTGAAATAAGTCAGGAGGTGAGGGACAAATATCATATGGTCTCACCTTTACTGGAACATAATTGATAAAAAAAAAGCAAACAAAATATAACCAGAGACATTGAAATTAAGAACAATCCAACAATAGCCAGAGGGGAGTGGGGAGGGAAAAATTGTGGAAAGGGTTTTCAGGAAATACTATGAAGGACACATGGACAAAACCAAGGGGGTGGGTGGAAGCAAGGGAGGTAGGTGGGTTTGGCTGGGGTGTAGGGGAGTGGTGGAGGGGGAAATGCAGACAACTGTAATTGAACAACAATAAATAATTAAAAATAAATAGATACAATTTTTAAGAAGGAAGAAAAGTAAAGAAAAAAAAAACTATGGTACATTTACACCATGGAATACTACACAGCAGAAAGAAAGAAGGAACTACTATCTTTTGCGACAACATGGATGGAACTGGCGAACATTATGCTAAATGAAATAAGCTAGGTTTGAAACACGAATACCATATGATCTCATCTTTAAGTGGAACCTAATCAACAAAATAAGCAAGTAAGCAAAATATAACCAGAGATATTGAAATTAAGAACTAACTGACAGCAACCAGAGGGCAGGTAGGAGAAAATGGGAGGAAAAAAGGGAAGTTTTCAGGAACAACTATAAAGGACAGGTGGAGGAAACCAAGTGGGGGTGGGATTAGGAGTGTAAGGTGGTGGGGGCTGGGTTGGGGGGAGTGGTGGAAGAAAAATGGAGAAAACCGTACTTGAACAACAATAAAAAAGAATATAGAAAATAAATAAATAAAATTGTGAATATTATTTACTTAAAGCACCAACCTCTATATTTTCTCACAGATAATACTCAGAGGAATAGTAAATGAGAGGCACATGTAACCTGGTAACAGTTTCTAAGCCATTTCCCTGATATCTTTATGAACATTTTATCCATGTATTTATGTGTTTATTTTACTGATTATATTTACATATACCTCTCCTTATTTTACAACACATTTGTTTAAGAATCACTTCAACATATTGTAAAAATTGAAAAAATA
Organism: Phyllostomus discolor; assembly: GCF_004126475.2. Classification (NCBI taxonomy): domain Eukaryota; kingdom Metazoa; phylum Chordata; class Mammalia; order Chiroptera; family Phyllostomidae; genus Phyllostomus; species Phyllostomus discolor. The sequence goes on along the minus strand of NC_040903.2, from coordinate 111,014,464 downwards.
TGGCATATGTTTCAAACTTATTGCCTGCTATTTTGTTGTGTAAAACCCATCTAATACTGATGAGAATGAGTAATTATTCAGTGTAATCACTGAGATGGCTTAAAAATACATATGAGCTGTTTTGCATACCTCATTTTAAAATATAGAGTCTAATATCTCTCTCCTTATGAAGGCTGAATGAATGACTCACTTCTAATGGCTAGAACATAGTAGAAGTGTTGATGTGTGACCTCGGATCTCTGCTCTCATTGAAAATACACATGTTGGGAGCCCTGGACCAACTTCTAAGTGGTGCTGCTCCTTGAAGATGCTGTGCTGGAGACAGAACCTGTGTAGAGACACATAGAAACAGAAAATTCCCAAATAACCCAGATGTCCAGTTCTATCTTTAAGTATCCCCAGCCCTGGTGCCAAAGAGATGATAAAAGATTCCTGGTCAGTCTGAGCTGCCACATGATTGCACTATCTTGAGGATACATGAAACAGAACTGAATAGGCAAGCCACTCCAGAAGTACTGGCCTCCAAACTGAGAGGTAGTAAGTGATGATTGTTGTTTTAAGTTATCTAGTTTGGATGACTTGTTAAGCAGTGTAGATAGCTGGAACTACTACCCTTATTTGAGTTGCTTAGTTGCAGAAGGTTATAAAGGCCAAAGTAGTAAATGGCCTTGGCCTGAAAAATTTTAATTAGCAGAAAAATATTTTTTAAACTCAATGAATCTTTAAATGCCCCCTTGCTAAGGCTGAAACTAATCTGAGATGCATCTAGTAGAGTATCTTCAAATCCTTTATGAACAGCTACAGTCTGGGTCTGGGTCAATCTCGGTCTGGTTTATTTTGGTAAACTGCAGGGAGTAATTTTCCATCTTAAGACATGGTCAACATTGATCTTTTGATCAGTGACTCTGTGTGTGTGTTTGTGTGTGTTTCTATATGTATTTTTTGTGTGTCTTTTTTTGTGTGTATCTGAGTGCTCTGTGTATTTTCCTAGTTTATCTGAAAGAATAAATAATAATGCTGTGGTTGCTTTAGGTACAAAGTGTCAAGGTCCTAGGAAGAAAATATTTTTTACCAACTGTACTTTTTTATTTTAAGAGTTGGGACTTCTTTTTTTAATTTTAAATTTTAATTGTATTTTTTCCATCACAGTTTATCCCCCTTATACATCTTCCCTGCAATCACCACACTATCATCCATGTCTTTGAGTCATTTTTTTCCTTTTTGCTTTGTCTCTTCACCCCCAACCCCTACTATGGAGATATCAGCCTACTCTCTATGTATGAGTCTATTTTCATTGGATTCCACACATGAGTGAAATCACATGGTATTTGTCTTTCTATGAGTAGCTTATTTCACTTAGCATAATGTTCTCCAGGTCCGTCCACATTGTCCCAAAGGGTAAAATCCAAGATGATGGCAGAGTAGGTGAAAGCTACACTAACCTCCTCCCAGGACTAAACTAGAATTACAACTAAATTATAGAAAAAATCATCCTTAATAACCAATTGAAAACTAGCTGGAAAGAAGCCTTATAACAAAGGACTTACAGAAGATAAAACACCACTACAAGGAGACTGATAGGAAGTGTGGAGGTGCAAGAGGGCTGGCTGGGCTCCCACTGGTGTCAGCTGAAGTGCCAAAGGAATATATCAACTTCTGGGTGGGGGGGTCCCCCCTAAAAAGTATGAGATCTAAACCCTAAGCTGGGGTCCTCTGTGCAGTGCACCAAAATCAGTAACGGAACACAAATAACATCTGGCTATGAAAAGCAGCAGCATTTCTTTCTGCCAAGGAGAAACCTCTAGAGACAGAGAGAGCCTATTAAATGGCTAATACACAAAATTTTGTTTGTAACCACTTACCCTGGGCTCTGGCAGAGAGAGAGCAGAAAAGACTAGAAAAATGTAAGGAGAGGCAGGTTGGTGGCTCTGGGGAGAGAGCTAAAGGGTCAACTGAAATTTAAAACATGTGGAAAATTCCCATTCCTCCACACCCTCAGCCATATTTTTTGTTTGTTGCTTTATTGATGATAGCCATATTGCCAGGTATGAGATGACATCTTATTGTGGCTTTAAAGTGCATTTCTCTGATGGTTAGTGAAAGTGCATTTCTCTGATTGGACATCTTTTTATATGTCTATTTTATGTCCTCATTAGTGTAGTGTGTATTCAGATGCTTTGTCAAATTTTCAATTGGATTGTTTTAGGGGGGGTATTGAGTTTTATAAGTTTTTAAAATAAATTTTGGATATTAACTCCTTATTAGATGAATTTAATGAACAAAATAAAGTAATAAGCAACATAGAAACAGACTCATAGATAGAGAACAGACTGAACATTGACCGCTGTCAGAGGGAAGGAAGTTAGGAGGCTGGGTGAAAAAGGCGAGGGATTAAACAAAAACAAATAAAATTTAAAAATTCATGGGCATAAACACCAGGATGTGCTTGCCAGAGGGAAAAAGGGGGTGGTAGGAAGTAGAAGAGGGTAAAGGGGAGATAAATGGTGATGGAAGGAGACTTTACTTGAGGTGGTGAATACACAATGCAATGTACAGATAATGTATTATAGAACTGTACCCCTGAAACATAATAATTTTATTAATTAATGTCACTCCAATACATTCAATAAAATATATAAAGAAAACAAAACAACAAAAACATATGAGAGAACTCTGAAGAAAAGAATGAATAAAACCAAAAGGAAAAAAACCTTCCATGATTTCTATTTATTCACATGAATTTTAAACTAAGTTAAAATAATATTTAGTGGTATAAAAGCCTACCTAAAGCTTGAGAATATAAATGATTGCAATTGTCACAATTACTCATATAACTATAGTGTGAACTGAGATAATAATAATTTATAAAAATCTAATCTAATTGACAATTATCACTAAATCTTAGTCCTTTGAAGGAAGGCTAGTTTGTCATATGCAGCTTATGTCACTCAAAATGAAAAACGAAATCCATCCTCCAAAGATAAATGTATAAATATACATTTATAAATGTATAGTATAAACACAGGTCATTGTTTTGTTGCATATGTGATGTTTCACTTACAAATTTTTGATGCTCTTGGAAAAGAGCCACTGCATACAATGGCAGAAAACTTTCCTGATCCAAGATTCTTCTTATTTCAGAGAATACACATATTTAGTAATTGAGGATATATACGTCAATCTCATTGTTGTTTTTAACTCATTCACATGAGTAAGAAAATTGGCAGTGTCAGTGTTTATTAAAATGTACATATAGGTAGATATGGATTAAAATATAGATATATATATTGATTAAAAACTGTTCCCAAGTAGTTAAACAAAATATAATTATTAATTTTAGATATAAATATTAATAAATTTATCACAAACCATGTATTTTATAAACATATGACAAGGTCTGTAAAGAACTGTAGTTATTCATTTGGTATTTGTGACTGAGTGACTGCCTTAGGGCTGTCATGCCAAAGCCTAACTCACTAAGAGGAATTGAAACCAACTTTGGTTAAATATAACTTTATAACCTAGTTCTAAAAATCATCTCTCTTCCCTCTTTTTTTCTCTCTCTGTCTCTCCCTTCTTCTCTCTCCATATATACCCCTTAAGAGACTGAGTCTTTCCCCCGATAATCAGCATTCCTTGAGGCAGAAGAGAGTAGCCTGGACCTGACTCATGGTCACAATGTCTGGATCTCTAGCTGGCTAAAAATAACATCATCTTGTCCTGACAGGTATGGCTCAGTTGATGGGTATCATTCTGCAAAGCAAAAAGATGCTGGCTTGGTTCTTACTCAGAGCATATGCCTGAGATGCAGGTTCAGTTCTGGTTGGGAAGGCAGTTGTTCAATGTTTCTCTCCCCTTCTTTCTCCCTTCCTCCTCTAAATAAATAAATAAATAAATAAATAAATAAATAAATAGCAAAATCTTCAAAACAGATAACATCATCTTGACCTAAGTTATGTTTCAACTTCCAAGCCCTAGAGCAGAACAACCCTTGGCTAATATCCCATGCACCTGAACAGAGAGACACCAGAAAAGGCTTCAGAACTGTTCTTAATACCTGAAGAAAGGATTTTTCATTCTTATCTCAGCTCCCAGAACAACCTTGAGCTCTTAACTTCCAGTATTTTTTCATATTGTCCTATATTTCATATTATCTACCAACTACATGACCTCAGAAATTTTGGGCTTTGAGCATTAGCTACCTATTTTCTTTTCTGCACTATTTGTAATAAATAGTTAATATTTCTTCACTGCAATTGTTGGTGTTTATTGCTTGTCTCTTCTAGTGCTGGGTGGATGAACTCATTCGGTTCAACAACATCATGCCCAGAAAGAGGGTGTACTTTTTAATGTTGCTTGACAGATTCTAGTCGAATTTTCATCCTGAAGCATTTTACTCCATATTGCCTTCATTCTAGGTAGGGAAGGATTCATATTCTCAATTTTAGTAATTTTTTAGTATATTTTATTGATTATGCTATTACAGTTGCCTTAATTTTTTATCTCCTTTATCCCCTCTCCACCCTGGACCCTCCCAACCTCCAGCATTCCCCCATTAGTTCATGTCCATGGGCTGTACATATATGCTCTTTTGCTTCTCTATTTCTTATGCCATTCTTAACCCCCCCCTGTCTATTTTATGCCTACCAATTATGCTTCTTATTCCTTGTACCTTTCTGTCCCATCTCCCTCACCTCCCCACTGATAACCTTCCATGTGATCTCTATTTCTGTGCTTCTGTTCCTGTTCTAGTTGTTTGCTTAGCTTTTGCTTTTATTTTTAGGTTTAGTTTTTGACACAACTGTATTCTAACAACACTAAAAAAAGAAGTAAAAATAATTTTTTAAAGAAAGTTTAACATCTGGGAGAAGGATCTGTTTTCAAGTTACAAATATGGACAGATCTTGCTACTGTCATTCCACATCTGTTCTTGCAGTTCTGTGAAAGAGCCAAAGAAAATGAAGAAGAACAATTATAGATGGTGTTTATGTTTACCTTTCTGAGATTTAGTTTCCTTGTCCTTAAAATGAAAGATGAGGAAAAAGAAATCTTCAAGAGTCATGCCAATTCAAACACAAAATGTTTTCAGTTTGGTAAAAATATTTGTAAGTCAATTAAAGTCTTCAGAAATTTCCATTAATTTACATTTTTGCTGCTAACAAATATTTCTATTAAAATTCACATTCAAAAAAATTTATAACTCATATAACAGCATTATAAAGGATATCTGAAATGCTGGTAGAGAGAAGCCCTACCTAGAAATGACTCAGAAATATGAACAGCATGTGCAAATGTCAGTTCCCTTCTTCTTTTTTCACCTCTGGAACTCCTGGTGCTACTGCCAAAAAAAGCCATTCTAGGCAGCAAAAGCTTTAGAGAAATTGAAGATTCAGGAATAAGAAAAGAAAAGATATTGCAGAAAAAATGCAACATTGAGCTGAGCAGGAACAGGTGCACAGAGTGAGCTACCTTTCACCAGACACCAAATATGTGTCCCTTACTGTGCCTAAAGTTTTGACTTCACTTTGACATGTTGGCTAAAATTATGTCACTGAGTCATGCTTTTTAAATAAGATCCATTTATTTTCAATACAACTAACTCTAGTAGAGTTCAGAGACTGACCAACCCTTCACACATTTGTGTGATTTTATTCAAAATTTTAATGTTTTTCTCTTAACACTCAACTATCAACAATCCTAAATTAATCAGAATTTTGAATAGCTGGAAAGGAAAGGCAGGTCATTTTGGTGAAACATAATTTGACACAGTGGGCTAATTTTGGCCAATGTAAATAGAGAAGTGTAGTAGTATGTAAATTAGGGCACTAAGAAATGTAGAATTTATAAAAATTTCCTACCCAAGAAAAGAGGTGCTGGAGAGTTTACAAGATGATTTATACTTTTGAAAGTTAGGTAATATTATGCTTTCAACAGATAAAAAACTGAGACTCAGGGAGATAAAGGAATGTGCTCTGGGTCAGTCAGGCCATGTTATCATGACCATTTCATGTTGCTTCCATTCCATTGTCTTTTGTATCTTCCTCCTTTTTGTTCTCTTATGGACCTCCTCTTCACTGCTACAAGAATTTAAATATAGCAAAGAAAAATGGCATCAGCTGTAATTTCTGTGATCCAACTGAAAAGGAAATATGTTTGGAGTTCCATATAGCCAGTTTATAAGTGAGTTATTAGGATACTTAATTGTTCTTAATTTGAGTGGTCATACTTTTCTTTTTTTCTCCACTGCATAATTTCATGAAAACTGTAGAAATAAATCCTAATTTGTAACGTTTTTTATTTATCATGTCACATCATGGTTGATGTTTATTTGTGGTCCTGCTGGTCTACAAACTCATCAAGCAGAGACTACTCTACACCAGCCATACAAAGAATTTAGCACATGAATTGAATAAATGACTTTGAATGAATGAAATCTAATCAAAATGGCAAATTCAACCATATTGTTGTATGCACTTATTTTTCAACTACAGACCATAGGAAATTATGGTCTATCTCTGGCTCTCGTTGCCAATAAAATGTCAGTCAAAATCAACTATTGGTATTATAATTTATTTGGTTTAGAATGTACAATCTGGACATAAATATGTTTAACTGGACATAAATATCTTCCTGAATTTGAATTCCCTTTTTTTAGTCTTTATTTTTATAAATTTCTTTTGATCACGGAATTGAGAAGAATGGAATAATTCTGGCACCAAAAAGTGAAGAGTTAAACTTGGAATTTTAAGAGCATAGGTAAATTCAGAATTTTCTTCTGATCAAGATGGTAAAGTAGATAAATTCTGTTCACCTCCTCCAATGATCACATCAAAATTATAACTAAATTATAGAATTACCACCCTTGAGAACCACCTGAAGACCAGATGACCAGAAGTATTCTAACTAAGGAAATTTGAACAAACCACTCCAAGACTGGTAGGAGGGGCAGACAGGCTGAACGAGTTGGTCCCATATCCACGTGTGGCTGTTACAAATCAGGAGGGATATCTCAGCTGTGGTGGTCTCCCTTGAGAAGTGATGTGTCCCAACCTAAAATCAGACTCCCCAACCTGGATCATCAGTGACAGGAAGAGGTGTCTCCACAACATCTGGCTGTGAAGGTCAGCAAGGAGTCTTTCTGTTCAGGTGAAAAGGAGGGCTGCTAGAGTCCCAGCATTCCTCATAAAGGGCCTTCATATGGATTTGCTTGCTTATAGACTCACTTAATCTAAGCTCCATCACTGGGGCAGCAACTCAATAAGCACCAGGGACATATGGAGAGAAAATGAAGTATATGGCTACAGGGCAATGGCTGGAGAGGCAGCTCTCTCCCAGTTATACTTCCTTTAGAAGCCATTATTCCTTTGTTGAGCCCTCTGACCACCCAGCCTGCAGTTGCAGGTGGGCACCAAATTGAAGCCTTCATCAAAGTCAATTCACCCTAATAAATCCCTGAAAACCCATCAGACCCAACCCAGGCACCGACCCAAATCTCTTTAAGTGGATGTTTCTCAAAAACTTCCAGCCTTAGCCCATGCTATGGGCTTTCCTAAAATCTCTCCAAAGTCCACAAACTCCAAAAAGCAACTACTGGCTTCCATATGCCTATACCTCTTGTTAAACAAGTCTAGCACTAGTGGCAACTGGCCTCGGCTTGCAGCCTAACTAACTTCTTCCAGGTGCCTCTAGGCCCACTATAGGGAGCTACTAACCATAGATCACTTTTAAGCTCTTGCCAGGTAGCTCTGGGAAGGGCACAGGCAGCAGCTGAATTAGACCTGCACCACAGCCCCACCCAAGAGGTCTCATATTTAGACCACACCAGAATATCACCTGACCATTTCCATAAACAACACACCTAAAGGTTTGAGTGGTCAAGCACAGTAACTCTGCCATAGCAATCATCACCCACACTACAGCTTATCCATTGTAGTCACAGAAAGTCCTCAGCCAATCAGCTCAAAGGTCAACTCACATGCCAATGACAATCAAGTCTCAACCTCAATAGGAGGATAACAACAACCCACACAAGGGATATCCCTGGAGCACCCAAGCTAGGTGACTAAGTAGACTGTGCCACTGGGCCCTAAAGGAAACCCATTACAAATCACAAAATTCTGCCAAGATTTCACCCTTCCCCTTCCCCTCTGCTTATTGTCAGTTTGTTCTTTATTTCCATGTCTCGGGTTATATTTTGCTTGTTTGTTTGTTTTATTGACTAGTTTCCACTTACAGGTGAGATAATATGGTATTTCTCTTTTCACCTACTTGTTTACTGGTTCACTTAGCATAATGCTCTCCAGTGCTATCCATGCTGTTGCAAAGGGTAGGAACTACTTCTTTCTTTCTACTAAATAGTAATTCCTTTGTGTACATGTACCATGATTTTTTGACCCATTCACTTACTGATGGGCACTTATGTTGTTTCCCTCACTAGTCTGTTATAAATAGTGCTGCTATGAACATTGGAGTGGAGAGGATATTTTCAATTGGTGTTTCAAGATTCCTAAGGTATAATCCCACCAGCAGTGGAATTGCCAAGTCAAAATGCGGTTCCATTTTTAGTTTTTTGAGGAAATTCCATACTGTTTTCCACCATGGCTGCACCAGTCTGCATTTCCAAAAACAGTGTACTAGTCTTCCTAGTACATTTATTGAAGAGGCCATTTTTACTCCATTTTATGTTCCCACAGTCTCTGTAAAATATTAATGTTAATATTTGACAGAATTTGGTTAACTAATACTAATTAACCATAGAAACTTGGGTTTATTTCTGTGGTCTTTATTCTGTTCCATTGATCTCAGTGTCTGTTGTTATACCAGTACCAGTATGTTTTGAATAGACTTGTATCATAGTTTGATATTAAGTGTTGTACTCCATCCTACTTGTTCTTCTTTCTCAAAATTGCTGACTTTATTTGGGGTCATTTATGGTTACACATAAATTTTTTAAATGCTTGTTCTATAGCTGTGAAATGTCATTGATATTTTAATACAGATTCTATTGAATCTATAAATTTCTTTACACAATATGGACATTGTGATGATGTTAATTCATCCAATCCATGCACCAAATGAGTGCATCAAAAAATAGTTGTACATTTACACAATGGAACACTACAGAGCAAAAAGCAAGAAGGAGCTCCTATCCTTTCCAACAGCATGGATGGAACTGGAAAGCACCATGCTAAGTTAAATAAGCCAGGTGGTGAAAGAGAAATATCATATGATCTCACCTTAAGTGGAACCTAATTAACAAAACAAGCAAGCAAGCAAAATATAACCAGAGACATTATAATAAAGAACAAACCGACAGTATCCAGAGAGGAAGGGGGAGAAAGACACTAAGGTATACTAAGGGAAGGACCATCAAGAAATATTTACAAAGGACCCATGGACAAAGCCAAAGGGAGAAGGTGAGGATAGATGTGGCGGTGGGGCATGGTGGGGTGAAAATGGAGATAACAGAGAATCAAGAAAATGGCAGTGAGTTTCATGGGAGGGGAGCCCAGTTCTCCCTGTGAACAACTGGAATACATAGTCAATATTCTCAGGAACAGAGTGAATTGCCAATGGAATCCCAACTTATATGAAGTTTGGAGGCCAAAACTTGCAGAGAACATTGAAAAACAGATGGTTGGGAGACTGTGTTGGGACAGTAAGGTCCCTGGGATCTGCACCTGGACCAAGGCTGCTGTGTCCCCAGCCCAGAGTTTGCTGCAGGATACAAGGAGGAGAGTTAGATTACCAGCTCCCTCCTCTTCCAGAGCAGGGAGGGCAGCCTGGCATGAGGAAGGACCTGGATGCTGGAAGTCACTGGAGGGAATAGAGACAAAGTGGGAGACACAGAGGTGGTACACATCTGATGGGAATGTAGATGCTGGTACCAAAGAAATTGAGGTGCCAGGCAAAGCTTGGAGAAGGGAGGAGTAGGGCCATGTCAGATCCTGACTCAGGTAGTCTCTGGACTTGTTGGAAATCCAAGCTGTGTGAAAAGCCATGCACTTGTTAAGAATGGCAGGCAGGTGCTTTGTAAGGAACTCTAGAGCAGAGGGTGGCTCACCCCGAGGGTGATTTCAGCTGCATGCACCCAGAGACTGAGTGGTCGAGTGGAACTGGGTGCCCAACTTGTCTCATGCAGCATGCCCAAGATTAGAGGATGAGTGCAACAGCACACCTGAGATTGACTCATGCTGTGCACAGCTGAGTGGCTGATTGGAGCCTGGCTTCTCACAGAGGACCTGGGATGGAGGCCAGGGAACTGTAAATATTGCAGCCTAGACCTGGTCCCCATTCTTTCAAAACCATAAGAAATGAGAAAAGTGAAGCCCAGCATCCCTCTTCCTGTGGCATCTAGGAAGACCAGCAGAAGTCACTGAATCAGTTTAAAGTACACAGGAGGCTTATTTTTATTCTTTCCTCTATCTTTTGCCTCTATCTTTGGGGAACTTTTTGTTCCCCAAAGTGAGAAAATAAGACATGGAGTTACCATGGGTCCAGAGACAGATCCAAAGGAGAAAGTTCCAAAGGCTAATCCTCAAAACTGAGAAATTGAGACAAATGTCACTTCACTATCCCATAGAGCTGGCATTTTATTGTTTATTTAAACTGCCCTTCTTTCACTTCACTTGTGTTCCAATAACACACAATTCTTCATTGGATACTTTCTATTCTGTTTATCCGAATCATATATTTTTGTCATATTACTGTTATTCACATACTATTGTAAATAATTGTTGTTCCATATAATAGTAAGGAAGACTCCCCACTAAAAGAACTAAATGAAATTAAAGTAACCAAACAATCAGATATAGAATTCAAAATAATGGTTATAAAGTTGCTTAAGGAAAAATACAGACAACTACAAGGAACTGAGTGAGAACTACATCAGCATGAAAAAAGAAATAGAAACTATAAACAAAAACAAGAAAGAAATGAATAATAAAATCTTGGAAATAAAAAAAACACACTAGAAGGAATTATAATCAAGTTGGATGAAGCAGAGGATTGAATCAGCAAGCTAGACGACAAGGTAGAAAAAACACCCAGATAGAAAAAGAAAAGGAAAAGAGGCTGAAAAAGAAGGAATAGGTGGTAAGACAGCTGGAAGACAACATGAAATATAACAATATCCATATAATAGGGATACCAGAGAGAGAAGAAGAAGAGCAAGGGATAGAAAGCCTGTTTGAGAAAGTAATGATGGAAAACTTCCTTAATTTGATGAGACAAAAAGTCACACAAATTCAGAAAATACAGAGAGACCCAATCAAGAGGAACCCAAAGAAGTCCACTTCAAGACATATCATAATTAAAATGGCAAAATTTCAAAACAAAGAGAGAATGTTAAAGGTAGCAAGGGAGAAACAGGAAGTAACATACAAGGGAGCCCCGATAAGAATAGCAGCTGACTTCTCAATGGAAAAACTCCAAGCCAGAAGAGAATGGCAAGAAATATTTCATGTAATAAAAACCAGAGTCCTGCAACCAATACTACTTATCCAGCAAGGCTCTCAATTAAAATGGAAGGTTAAATAAGGAGATTCCTATACAAAAGAAGTCTAAAAGAATACAAAGAATACACCTCCTCCAAACAAGCTCTACAAGAGATGCTAAAAGGACTGCTTTTAGAAAAGGGAGAAAAAGAGTGAGAGACAGAGGACCACAATATAAAAAAATGGCAATGAATAAGTACCTATCAATAATAACCTTAAACATAAATGGGTTAAATGTTCCACTCAAAAGACATAGAAGAGCTGAATGGATAAGAAATCATGACCCACACATACGATGCCTACAAGAGACCTACCTCAGAACAAAGACCTAAACGGACTGAAAGTGAAGGGCTAGAAACAAATAATCCAAGCAAATGGACAGGAAAGCAAAGCCAGGTAAGAATACTCATATCAGACAAAATAGACTTCAAAAAAGGGGCCATAAAAAGAGACCCAGAAGGTGATTTTGATGTGGACTCTGGCCAGCAGTGTCTGCAGTTTTGTGGATGGGACAACACAAATTCAAATGGACTACTGAAGTCCTGTGGAGAAAAATGGACAGCACGGCCACTGTCTCAAGAGGAGAGCACACGGACCCTTGCCTTGAGAGGCTTTTATTGGCTTTCTAACAGCACACATCAAAGAAGGTTCTCATTCAATATGCTCAGGTTTGCTTTATGTAATTACTTTTTACAGATAATGAAGGAAATAATGTCATTGATTACTTCCTACAAATTAACAAAGAAAAAATGTTGCAAATGCAAGGTAATGATAATAGTAATTGGTCTGGTCACACTTTAGTCCTTGGGAGAGTTAGCACAGACTTTAGGAAGTTACTTTAAAGATATGAAATAAGCATTTGCTGTTTTGACTCAGAGTGAGGGAGTTTTAGCAAGAGCAAGCCTCAAAGCAGCCTAGGTATAATGCAGGCCTGATTTCCCACAGGAAAGCCAATTCATGGGTTTGGCATTCTGCATGCTGACATATGCCTTTCAGCTTTCCAATGGGGCTGGGCTACATTTGACATTCCACGCAAATAGGTTCCCTATATCACTTCATTATACTCAAGGGAAGAATCCATCAAGAAGACATAAACATTATAAATATATATGCACCCAACATAGGAGAACCCAAATAAATAAAGAAAATCTTGGAGCACTTCAAGAAAGATGTTGACATCAACACAATTTTACTAGGGGATTTCAACACCCCACTGTCAAAAAAGGACAGATTTCTGAAACAAAATATCAACAAAGATATTGAGGAATTGAACAATATCCCAAGTCAAATGGACTTAACTGAAATATATAGAACCTTTCATGCCAAAAAGCAAAATGCACATTGTTTTCAAATGAACACAGAACATTTCCAAAGATAGACCACATGATAGGACAGAAAACAAGCCCCAACAAATTCAAGAGAATTGAAATCATATCAAGCATTTCCTCAGAAAACAGGGGACAGAAACTAGAAACCAACCTCAAGGAAAAAATTCAAAAACACTCAAACTCATGGAGATTGAATAGCATGCTATTAAACAATGAGTGAGTCAAGAATGAGATCAATGAACAAATCAAAAAGCTTCTGGAAACAAATGAAAATGAACTCACCACAATCCAAACTTATGGAACAGACACAGCAAAGGCAGTCCTGAGAGGGAAATTCATAGTGAGACAAGCCTACCTAAAAAGATAGAAACATTTCAAATAACCACCCTAACCCTACATCTATAAGATCTGAAGAAACAGAAACAAAGACAGTTGAGAGCAAGTAGAAGGAAGAAATAACCAAGATCAGAGCAGAATTAAATGACATAGAGACAAAAAGCACAATTCTAAGGATCAATAAAACCAGGACCTGGTTCTTTCAAAAGATAAACAAAATCTACAAACATTTCAGTAGACTCACCAAGAAAAAAAGAGAGGACTGCAATAGATAAAATTAGAAATGAATAAAGAGAGATTACAGCTGATACCACAGAAATACAAAGGATTGTAAGAAATTACTACAAAGAGCCATATGCCAAGAAATTTGAAAACCTAGGTGAAATGGACAAATTTCTAGAAAAATGTAATCTTCTAAAACTCAATGAAGAAGAGGCAGAAATCCAAAGCAGACCAACAACTGACAAAATTGAAGCAGTAATGAAAAAACTCCTGACACAAAACAGCCCTAGGCTGGGCATTTTCACAGGAGAATTCCACAAAGCAATTAAGGAAGAGCTAATCCTTATCCTTCACAGACTGTTCTAAAAAATCTGAAAAGTTCCAAGATTCTCAAACTTTTTATGAAGACAGCATCATCCTAATCCCCAAGCCAGATACACTACAAAGAGAGAAAACTTCATGGCAACATCACTGATGAACATAGATGCTAAAATCCTCAACAAAATATTGGTAAACCACATCCAGCAATACATTAAAAACATCATACACCATGACCAAGTGGGGTTCATTCCAGGGATGCAAGGATGGTACAATATATGCAAATCAATAAATGTAATACATCATATAAACAAAACAAAAGACTAAAATAACATGATCATATCAATAGATGCAAAAAAGGCATTTGAGAAACTATAGCACCTATTTATCATAAAAAAAAACACTCAGCAAAGTAGCAATAGAGGTAGCATTCCTCAATATAACAAAGGCCATATATGAGAGACCTAGAGCAAACCTCATACTCAATAGACAAATCCTAAAACCTTTACCAATAAGATCAGGAACAACACAAGGTTGACCACTTTCACCACTTGTATTCAACATATTATTGGAAATCCTAGCCACAGTAATCAGACAAGAAAAGGAAATAAAAAGTATTCAAATCAGAAAAGATGAAACAAAACTGTCACTGTTTGCAGATGACATGATAGTGTACATAGAAAATCCTATATATTCCACCAAAAAACTGTTCAAACTAATAAATGAATTTGGCAAAACAGAGAAATACAAAGTCAATATTGAGAAATCAAAGGCATTTTTCTATACCAACAATGAAACATCAGAAGCAGAAATCAAGAAAAAATGCCACTTGATATAGCAACAAGAAAAATAAAATATCTAGCAATAAACCTAAGCAAGGAGGTAAAAGACCTGTATTCAGAAAACTACACAACACTGAACAAAAAAATCAAGGAAGACAAACACATGGAAACATATACCGTATTCATGGATTGGAAGAATTAACATAATCAAAATGGCCATACTATCCTAAGAGATTTATAGATTCAATGCAATACCTATTAAAGTACCAATGCCATATTTCACAAATAAATGAAAAACACTTCAGAAATTTATATGGAAATATAAATGACCCAGAATAGCTAAAATTATTTTGAGAAAGAAGAGCAAAGTAGGATGGATCACAATACCTGATATCAAACTGTATTACAAGGCCACTGTAATCAAAACAGCCCAGTACTGGCATAAGAACAGACACATGGACCAATGGATCAGAATAGAGAGACCAGAAATAAACCAAATTCTCTAGAGTAAATTAATATTCAACAAAGGGGAACTCTTCAACAAATGCTATTGGAAGAGTTGGACAGCTACATGTAAAAAATGAAACTTGATCACCAACCTTCACCATACACAAAAATAAATTCAAGGTGTATAAAAGACTTAAATATAAGTTGTGACACCATTAAAGTCCTAGAGGAGAACATAGGCAGGAAAATATCAGATATTCCACACAGTAATATTTTCACCAATATGTCCCCTACAGCAAGAGACATAAAGAAAAGAATAAACAAATGGGACCTCATCAGCATATAAAGCTTCTCCATGGCTAAAGAAAAATAGCATTAAAATGAAAATAGAACCAACCATATGGGAAAATATATTTGCCAATGATACCTCAAACAAGGGTTTGATCCCCAAAATATATAAAGAACTCACATGACTCCACTTTAAAAGAAAAGCAGTGCAATCTAAAAATGGGCAAAAGATTTGAACAGACACTTTTCCAAGGAGGACATAGAGAGGGTCCAGAGACATATGAAAACATGCTCAGTATTGCAAGCCATCAGAGAGATGCAAATTAAAACCATGAGATACCACTTCACACCATAGATAATGTCCATCAAAAAACAAAGAACAAGCAACACGTGTTGGAAATGTTGTGGAAAAAGGAAATCCTACTGAACTGTTGGTGGGATTGCAAACTGGTGCAACCACTATGGAAAACAGTATAGAATTTCCTCAGAAAACTAAAAGTGGAGCTGTCTTTTTACTTGGCAATTCCACTGCTAGAATTATATCTTAAGAACCCTGAAACGCCAATGCAAAGGTACCTATGCACACCAATGTTCATAACAGCACAATTTACAATAGACAAGTACTGGAAGCAACCTAAATGCCCATCAGTAAATGAATGGATCAAAAAACTCTGGTACATTTGCACAGTGGAATTCTATGCAGCAGAAAGAAAGAAGGTGCTCCTACCCTTTGAGACAGCATGAATGCATCTGAAGAGCATTATGGTAAGTGAAATAAGCCAGGCAGTGAAAGACAAATATCATATGATCTCACCTTTAACGGGAACCTAGTCAACATAATGAAAAAACAAGCAAAATATAACCAAAGACATTGAAACTGAGAACAGGCTGACAGTGATGAGAGGGGAGAGGGGAAGGGTTAATGGGGGAAAAGAGTGAAGGGTTTAAAGGAACAATTATAAAGGACATATTGAGACTAAGAAGGGGGATGGAAACAGGGGAAGGAAGTGGGGAGCACTGGGGTTGTGGGGAGGGCTGGGATGGTGGGGAGGGTTGGGGGAAAGGCCGAATACTGTACCGGAAAAATGATAAAAAATAAAAATAATAAATAAATAAATAAAATATTTTTTAAAAGAAAAGAAAATGTAGAGAACTGTACTTGAAAAGCAATTAAAAAATGGGATTTTTTTCCTGATTTCTGTTTCTGATATTTCATTCTTAGGGTGCAAAAATGTTTTCAATTTCTGAATATTTACATTGTATTCCACTATTTTTGCCAAATTCACTTATTAGGTCAAATAGTTTTCATTTTGTTTTGTTTCGTTTTTTGGAGTCTACAGGGTTTTCTATTTATACTGTCATGTCATCTGCAATCAATGACAGTTTCACTTCCTCTTTTCCTATGTGGATGCCTTCTATTTCTTTTTCTAGTCTAATTGCTTTCTCTGGAACTTCCAATATGATGTTAAATAGAAGTGGTGAGGGATGACATCCTTGTCTTGCTCCTGAGCTTAGTGGGAAAGCTTATGGTTTTTGCCCATTGAGTATGAGTTGGCTGTAGGTTTGTCATATATGACTTTTTTATGTTGATATATATGTCCTCTACTCCCACTTTGCCACCACTTTGTGGTAAAAAACAATAACAACAACAACTTTGAGTGTCTTTATCATAAATGGGTGCTGTGCCACATCAAATATTTTTCCATATTTATTGTTATGACCATGAGATTTTTGTCTTTCTTTTTGTTGTGTGCTATATTACATTTATTTATTTGCAAACATTGTGCCATCTTTGCATCCCTGGAATGAATCCCACTTGATCTTTTTGTTTTGTTTTGTTTTGTTTTAATTTTTTTTAGCAACCCAAATTCTTTCTTTAAAAAAAAATTATGTTATTTTTTTTAGAGAAAGGGAATGGGAGGGAGAGAGGAAGAGAAACATTTATTGGTTGCCTCTCCCACATCCCCAACCAGGGACCTGGCCCACAACCCAGGCATCCACTTGATCATTTTGTAAAATATTTTTAATTTATTGCCGGATGCAGTTTGCTGATATTTTGTTGAGGATTGTAGCATGTATGTTCATCAGCAATATTGGACTGTAGTTTTCTTTCTTTTTGTGTTTTTATCTGGCTTTGCATTAGAATGATCCTGGCTTCACAAAAAGTGTTTGGGAGTTTTCCCTCTTGGATTTATTTGGTATAATTTGAGAAGGATAGGGGTTAGCTGTTCCATAAATGTTTTGTAAAATTCTCCTATGAAACCCTCCAGTCCAAGGCTCTAGTGTGCCTGAAATTTTTTTATTACTGCTTCAGTATTACTAGATGTTGTTGGTCTGTTCAGGTTTTCTGCTTCTTCTTCATTAAGTTTTGGAGGATTATCTCTTTCTAGAAATGTATCCATTTCATATAGGTTTTCAAATTTCTTGGTATATAGCTGTTCATAATAATTTCTTTCAATATCTTATAAAGATTTTGTTTATTTATTTATTTATTACTTTTTTTTAGACAGAGAGGAGAAGGGAGGAGAAAAAAAGGGAGAGAAACCTCAATGTGTGGTTGCCTCTCATGCATCCCCCACTGGGGACCTGGCCTGCAACCCAGGCACATGCCCTGACTCTGAATCTACCCAGTGGTCCTTTGGTCCACAGCCAGTGCTCAGTCCACTCAGGTACACCAGCCAGCCTCAGTATTTTTTATTTCTATGGTATTAATGTTATCTCTCTACTCATTTCTGTCGTCTATTTGGGTTTGGGTCCTCTTTCTTTTTTTAATATTTTATTTATTTATTTTTAGAGAAGGAAGGGAGGGAGAAAGAGAGAGAAACATCATTGTGTGGTTGCTGGGGGCCATGGCCTGCAACCCAGGTATGTGGCCTGACTGGGAATCGAACCTGTGACACTTTGGTTCACAGCCCACACTCAATCCACTGAGCTATGCCAGCCAGGGCTTCTTTTTTTTCTTTTGAGTCTTGCTAAAGGTTTGTCAATTTTGTTTATCTTTTTAAAGAACTAGCTCCTGGATTTACTGATCCTTTGAACTGTTCCTTTCATCTCTATGTTGGTTAATTCTGCTCTGATTCAATTATTTCTTTTCTTCTTTTCACTCTGGACTTTGTTTGTTGTTGTTCCTGCAGTTCCTGGAGATGTAAGGTTAGGTTGTTTATTTGAAATGTTTCTGTCTTACAGAGAATAAGTAGCATAGATTGTAGGTGGAAAATGGGTAGGGAGAGGGTAAGAATAGCATGAGAAATGTAGAAGCTAAAGAACTTGTAAGTATGACACATAGACATGAACTAAGGGGGGATGTGGGTGGGAGAGAAAGTACAGGGTGGAGGGGAGTGAAGGGGAGAAATGGGACAACTGTAATAGCATAATCAATAAAATATATTTAAAAAAAAGTTTCTGTCTTTCTTAGGTAGGCCTGCATTGCTATAAACTTCCCTCATGGGACTGTCTTCATTATGTCCCATAGTTTTTGGGCTATTGTATGTTCATTTTCATTTGTTTCCAGAAACTTTTTGATTTCTCCTTTGACCTCATTTTTCACCCATTCATTGTTTAACAGCATACTATTAATTCTCCATGAATTTGAATCTTTTTGAGTTTTTTCCTTGAGGTTGGTTTCTAGTTTCAAGCCTTTATGGTATAGTAAAATGCTTGTTATGATTTAAATTTTCTTGATTTTGTTGAGGCTCCTTTTATGTCCTATCATGTGGCCTTTCTTTGAAAACTGTTCCATGTGCTTTTGAAAAAAAAGTATTTATTTTGTTTCTCTGGAATGAAAGGATACACACACACACACACACATATATATATATATACACATACACATATACACACAAGCATATATTTGGATGTATGTATATGGATACATATATATGGATATATTATATCTCATATATATATATGATATAATATATCTATATATGTGATGGATTTCAGCCAGCAGAGGATGCCTGTTGTGACTGAACATGAGAATAAATGCACAGGCTACAGCAATCCTGTGGAGAAAAGGGGGTCGGCATGGCCCCCTCTCAAGGGATGAGAGCCTCTGAGTGCCTTGGCCACTCTCTCAAGAGAATAGTACCCCGACCCTTGCCTAGAAAAGCTTTATTGTTTTACTTGGGTCTTACATCAAAGAAGGATTTATTATCTATTATATAGAATATTATTATCTACATTTTAGGTACAATAAAAGAAGTGAAAATAACATATGCAGAAGGGAAAGAGCTGATTAGTTCTGTCTTTCGGAAAATTTACACAGGCTTTGTAAATTACCTTGATCATAGACAATACACATCGACTGTTTCAGACCAGGGTGAGGGAGTTTTAGCAAGAGAGAGGGATAACAGTCTGTATGCATTTTCTAGACCTGGTTCCCATGGGAAAACTCAGTTTGAAGGTCTGGCTCCTTCCCACCACCTCACTTCTATAGGTTTTCCATACAGAGCTGAGTCACATTTGCCAGACCAAAATAAACCAGTCCCCTACACATATATATGTGTATGCATGTGTGTGTGTGTGTATATGTGTATGTGTGTGTGTGTGCATGTGTGTGTGTGTATTCTGTTAAATGCATTTGATCTCATTGTTCAATGTTGCAATATCCTTGTTGATATTTTCTTTGGAAGATCTATCCATTGTTGATAGTGGGATGTTATCCCTAAGTATATGTGTGTTACTGTCTTTATCTTTCTTGAATTCTTAAAAGATTTTCCTTATATGATTTTGTGCTCCTTTATTGGGCGCATATATGTTTCCTATGTTTATGTCTTCTTGATGAATTCTACCCTTTAGTATTATGTAGTGTCCCTTCC
The DNA here is from genome assembly GCF_004126475.2 of Phyllostomus discolor. Classification (NCBI taxonomy): domain Eukaryota; kingdom Metazoa; phylum Chordata; class Mammalia; order Chiroptera; family Phyllostomidae; genus Phyllostomus; species Phyllostomus discolor. The sequence goes on along the minus strand of NC_040903.2, from coordinate 110,994,431 downwards.
TGTCTCTTCTCATGGCCTTTGTTTTGGAGTCTATTTTGTCTGATATGAGTTTTGATACCCTGGGGTTTTTTTATATGTAAATTTTTAATGCTTTCTTCCAACCCTTCACTTTCAGTCTGTGTAGGTCTTTTGTTCTAAGGTGAGTCTCTTTTAGTCAGTAGATATATGGGACATGTTTTCTCACCCATTCAGCTACCATATGTCTTTTGATTGGAGCTTTTAATACATTTACTTTTAAGGTTATTATTGTTACATACTTATTCAATGCCATGTTTTTGCTTCGTAGCTGTGTTCCTCTATCTCTCACTCTTTTTCTTCAACTTCTCATTACAGTCACTTCAGCATGTCTCTTTCTATTTAAATTAATTTATTTTTGTTCAATTACACTTGTCTACATTTTCTCCCCAACTCCAAACCCTCCTCCCTCCCTGGTTCCTACCTTTCTGCTTGGTTTTGTCCATGTGTCCTTTATAGTATTTCCTGAAAACCCTTTTCCCCACAGTCTCCTTCCCCCTCTCCTCTTGCTATTTTTACATTGTTCATAATTCCAATAACACTGGTTATTATATTTTGTTTGCTTTTTTCTTTTGTTGATTCTGTTCCAGTTAAAGTGAGATCATATGGTATTTGTTCCTCACCATCTGACTTATTTCACTTAGCATAATGTTCTCCAGTTCCATCCATGCTGTCAAAAAGGGTAAAAACTCCTTCTTTCTCTCTGCTGCATAGAATTCCATTGTGTAAATGAACCAGAGTTTTTTGATTCATTCATTTGCTGATGGGCACTTAGGTTGCTTCCAGTACTTGGTTATTCTAAATTGTGCTGCTATGAACATTGGGGTGCACAGGTTATTTTGGATTGGTGTTTCAGGGCTTTTAGGGTATAATCTTAACAGTAGTATTGCTCGGTCAAAAGGCAGTTCCATTTTTAGTTTAATGAGGAAATTCCATACTGTTTTCCATAGTGGTTATACCAGTCTTCATTCCCAATGACAATTCACTAGGGTTCCCTTTTCTCCACAATCTCTCCAACACTTGTTTTTTTATTTGTTTATTTTGGCCATTCTGATGGCTGTGAGGTGATATCTCATTGTGGTTTTAATTTGCATCTCTCTGATGACTAGCGATGCTGAGCATCTTCTAATGTGTCTCTGGACCCTCTGTATGTCCTCCTTGGATAAGTGTCTGTTCAGGTATTTTGCCCATTTTTTTAACTGGGTTCTTTGTCTCCCTGGAGTGGGGTTATGTGAGTTCTCTATATATTTTGGAGATCAAGCCCTTGTCCAAGGTGTTATTGGCAAATATGTTTTCCCAAATGGTTAGAGCTCTTTTCATTTTAATGCTGTTTTCTTTAGCCATGCAGAAGCTTTATAAGTTGATGAGATCCCATTTTCTTATTTTTTTCTTTATGTCCCTTGCTGTAGGGGACATGTCCGTGAGAATGTTGTTGCATAGGATGTCTGAGGTTTTCTTGCCAATGTTTTCCTCTAGGTCTTTTATAGTTTTACAATGTACATTTAAGTCTGTTATCCACCTTAATTTTTTGTGTGTGTATGTTGTAATTTGGTGATCGAGTTTCTTTTTTTCTTTTTTTTTTTTTGCATGTAGCTGTACAGATCTCCCAACACCATTTTTTGAAGAGGCCATTTTTACTCCATTTCATGCTTCTTCCCCATTTGTCAAATATTAATCAGCTGTAGAGACTGCATTTATTTCTGGGTTCTCTATTCTCTTCCAATGGTCTATGTGCCTCTTTTTATGCCAGTAGCGGGCTGTTTTGATGACAGGGGCCTTGTAATACAGTTTGATATCACATATTGGGATCCTTCCTGCTTTCTTCTTTCTCAAAATTGCTGCAGCTATTCTGGGTCATTTATGATTCCATATAAATTTCTGAAATGTATCTGTGAAGTATGTTATGGGTACTTTAATACGCATTGCATTGAATATATAAATTGCTTTGGACACTATGGCCAATTTGATTATGTTAATTCTTCCAATCCATGAGCATGGTATATGCTTCCCTTTATTTGTGCCTTCCTTAATTTCTTTCTTCAGTGTTGTATAATTTTCTGAGTACAGGTTTTTATCTCTTTGGTTAGGCTTATTCCTAGGTACTTTATTTTTCTTTTGCTATGTCAAATGAGATTTTTTCTTGATTTCTGCTTCTGCTGTTTCATTGTTGGTGTACAAAATGCCTTTGATTTCTGAGTATTGACTTTGTATCCAGCTGTTTTGCTAAATTAATTTATTAAGTCGAATAGTTTTTTGGTGGAGTCTACAGTATTTTCTATGTACACTATCATGCCATCTGCAAACAATGACAGTTTTGTTTCCTCCTTTCCAGTTTGGATAACTTTTTTTTTTCTTGTCTGTTACTGTGAGTAGGACTTCCAGTACAGTGTTGAATATGAGTGGTGAAAGTTTGCATCCTTGTCTTGTTCCTGATGTTAGTGGGAAAGTTTTAAGTTTTTGTCCATTGAGTATGATGTTGAGTGTAGGTCTCTCATATATGGCCTTTGTTATGTTGAGGAATGCTCCCTCTATTCCCACTTTGCTGAGTGTTTTTGTCATAAATGGGTGTTGTACCTTATCAAATGCTTTTTCTGCATCTATTGGTATGATCATGTGATTTTTGTCTTTCATTTTGTTTATGTGGTGTATTGTATTTATTGATTTGCAAATATTTTACCATCCTAGCATCCCTGCAATCAATCCCACCTAGTCGTGGTGTATGATCTTTTTAACATATTGCTGGATGTGGTTTGCCAATATTTTGTTGAGGGTTTTAGCATCTATGTTCATCAGTGATATTGGCCTGAAGTTTTCTTTCTTTGTTATGTCTTTATCTGGTTTTGGGATTAGAATGATATTGGCTTCATAAAAAGAGTTTAGGAGTCTTCCATCTCCTTGAATTTTTTGAAACAATCTGTGGAGAAGAAGGGTTATGTCTGCCTTAAATGATTCGTAAAATTCTCCTGTGAAACCATCTGGTCCAGGGCCTCTGTGTGTAGGAAGCTTTTTAACTATTGTTTCAATTACATCAGCTGTTCAGGCTTTCTGCTTCTTCTTCATTGAGTTTTGGAAGATTATATTTTTCTAGAAATTTGTCCATTTCACCTAGGTTTTCAAATTTCTTGTCATATATTTATTCATAGTAATTTCTTACAATCCTTTGTATTTCTGTGGTATCAGTTGTAATCTCTCCTCTTTCAATTCTGATTGTGTTTATTTGAGTCCTCTCTCTTTTTTTGTTCATGAATCTGCTTATTGGCTTGTTGATTTTGTTTATCTTTACAAAGAATCAGTTCCTGGATTCATTGAATCTTAGAATTGTGCTTTTAATCTCTATGTCATTTAATTCTGCTCTGATCTTGGTTATTTCCTTTTTTCCTCTTGCTCTCGGTTGTCTTTGTTGTTGTTCCTTGAGTTCTTGCAGGCATAGGGTTCGGTTGTTTATTTGAAATGTTTCTATTTTTTTAGGTAGGTCTGTATGACTATAAATTTCCCTCTCAGGACTGCCTTAACTTTGTCTGTCCCATAAGCTTTATATCGTTGTGAGTTCATTTTCATTAGTTTCCAGATTTTTTTTTATTTCTTCCCTAATCTTATTCTTGATCTATTCATTGTTTAATAGCCTGCTATTCAAGCCATGATTCTGAGTGTTTGGGTTTTTTTCCCTTGATGTTGGTTTCTAGTTTCAGTCCCTTGTGTTCAGAGAAAATCCTTGATATGGTTTCAGTTTTCTGAATTTATTGAGACTTATTTTATGGCCTATCATGTGCTCTGTCTTTGAAAATGTTCCATGTGCATTTGAAAAGAATGTGTATTTTGCTTCTTTGGGATTAAGGACTTTCTCTCTCTATATATATATATCAGTTAAGTCCACTTTCTCTAGGACATTGATCAATGCCACAATATCTTTGTTGATATTTTGTTTGGAAGATCTGTCCATTTTTGTCAGTGAGGTATTAAAACCCCCTACTATAATTGTGTTGCTGTCAATATCTTTCTTGAAGTCCTCTAAGATTTTCTTTAAGTATTTGAGTGTTGCTATGTTGGGTGCATACATATTTACTATGCTTATGTCTTCCTTATAGATTCTTCTCTTGAGTCTTATGAAGTTGAGTCTTATGATTTTCCGGGGCTCTTATTATCATTCTTTTTTTGAAGTCTATTTTGTCAAGTATGAATATTGTTACCCCGGCTTTTATTTTTTCCTGTCCATTTGCTTGGAATATTTGTTTCCAGCCCATCACTTTCAGTCTGTGTATGTCTTTTGTTCTGAGGTGGGTCTCTTGTAGGCAGCATATTTGTGGGTAATGTTTCTTATCCATTCCACTATTCTGTGTCTTTTGATTTGGGCATTTAATCCATTTATGTTTAAGGTTATTATTGATAGATACTTATTCATTCCCATTTCTTCATATCTGTGTTCCTCTCTCTTTCACTGCTTTTCTTTCTGTTCTTAAAGCAGACCCTTTAGCATCTCCTGCAGAGCTTGTTTGGAGGAGATATATTCTTTGAGGCTTCCTTTGTCTAGGAAGCTCATTATTTGGCCTTCCATTTTAATTGACAGCCCTGCTGGGTAAAGTAATCTTGGTTGTAGGCCTCTGGTTTTCATTACTTGGAATATTTCTTGCCATTCCCTCCTGGCTTGGAGTGTTTCCATTGAGAAGTCAGCTGCTACTCTAGCAGGCATCCTTTGTATGTAGCAACATACAAGGGAGACCCTGTTTTTCTCCTGCTGCCATTATGATTCCTCTTTATCTTGGAATTTTGCCATTTAAATTATTATATGTCTTAAGCAGTTCTCTTTAGACTCCTCTTGATTGGGACTCTCTGTGTTTTCTGGATTTGTGTGACTTTTTCTCTCATCAAATTAAGGAAGTCTTCCATCATTACTTTTTCAAACAGATTTCCCATCCCTTGCTCTTCTTCTTCTCTTCCTGGTATCCCTATTATATGGATATTATCACATTTCATGTTGTCCTGCATTTCCCTTAACCCCTCTTTATTCTTTCTGAGCCTCTTTTCTTTGTCTCCCTCATTCTGGGTGGGTTTTTTTTTTTTTGCAACCTTGTCCTCCAGTTAGCTGGTCCAATGCTTTGCTTCATCAAGCCTGCTTTTGATTCTTTCTACTCTGGCCTCCAATTCAGAATTATGTTCTTCATTTCCCCTTGGCCCTTGATGATAGTTTATATTTCCTTTTTCATGTTGGTATAGATTGCAGTGAGTTCATTGTTGTTTCCCTGTAGTTTTTGGTAATTCACTGTGAGTTCATTGAGCTTCCTCATAACCATTGCTTTGAACTCAATATCTAATAGATGACTTGCCTCTATTTCACTTAGCATTCTTTCTGAGGCTTCCTCCTTTCCTTTCATTTGGGGATTGTTTCTTTGTCTTCCCATTGTTTGTGAGACTCTTCTTGTTAGCCTCTGCTTCTTAAATTGATCTGTTCTGACTCTCTAGGTTTATGGTGTGCACTTCTATGGTAGGGAACCTATGAGATTCAGTGGTGCAGTCTCCTTGATCTCCTGAGTTTGCTGCTCTTGGGCTATCATTTATGTTGCCTCTGTGTATGTCTTTGGGTTTTGATCGTTGTTGGTCTTTCTTTGGTGGGTTCTTGCCACCAGCTGGTTAATTCAGGGTCACTCTGTCCACTACCTCTTGTATTGTGTCGTGCAGGTGTGGGCAGGTTGTTTTGAAGCTGATTCTTCCATGTGTACAAGGTTTTGAGGATTCTCTCTTGCTCTTGTTCAGTTGTTTGCTCTGGGTAATCTGTGCACTATTTAATTGTGTTTCCAGATAGATCCTGGGTTGAGTTAGTGTGACTTCCACTCCCTCCTTAACCTTCTTCTGTTGTTATCTGTTGGTGGTTCCTTTGTTGTTGGGTTTCCTCTTCCAGCAAATATCCTGGTGTCCACAGCTTCCACTCTTCTTTTTGTGATTAGTTGGAGATGGAAAGCAAAATGGTTTAAGACAACAAGAGTGTATTCTATGATATTTATAGTACCAGCCCATAGAGAAAATATAGGAGCTCTTTTGGATATGTATAGTGTTAACCCTGATTTCTCGCCCAACTAGCCACTTTTTAGAAATGGTTGAAAAAAGATTAGACTCTTTTTCAGAGAAATTCATTAGGAGTTGGATCTAGAAAGCAGTTAGCTTGTGGGAGGTCAGTTTATGAGGTAAAGTGAGAGTAAAGGATAGGAAATGTGTGTAATGTGTGAGCAAATAGAGTTAACCACTACAGTAATAAAGTTCAGGAAACCATGAAATGGTTAAGGTCTGGGAGGGGTGCTGTGTAGTATTTACAATTGCATGTAACAACATTTATTTACAATAATAATGGAGCAATAATCATGTGATAGAAACTGTATGATCTGGATAACATGAATAGGAAGTATAGGACCTAGAGTAGTGTGCTAATGGAACACAAATGAAGTGAAAGACAGTAAATTAAAAATACACTATGAAAGAGAGGACAAGGGAAACCAGTCAAACAATGCAATTTAACCAGCCAAGCAAAGAAGACTAAACAGAAAGAATAGAAATACAAAAACAGTAATAAAATAAAAGATGTAGGAATAATGAAAAAAATAATAATACAAATATGCAATAACTTGCAAGTTCTCTGTAGTAGCAAAATGAAATTTGTCTCACTGTTTCAGCCCTTGGGTTGCCCCCTCCTTGGGTCCAACTCCCATCTTTTCACAGTTCCAGGTTTTAGTCTCACTTGTGGGAATTAAAAAAAGAAGAAGAAGGAAGGAAGAAGAGATAAAGTGGAAAGAAAAGAAGGAATAAAACAAGAAAGAAGGAAGGAGAGAAATAAGGAGTTTAAAGATAAAAATAATTTTTAAAAATAAAGAATTACTTAAAAAAAAAGGAGCCTCCTGCTGGCTTCAAACTGGCTGGGCCAGGTTTGCTGGTATTCCTGGCTGCACCAGGCTGAGAGGTGATTAATTTCGCTTTTCTCCCTTCTTGATCAGCACTTGGTCAGCCTCTAGGCCAGGTCCCCAGCAGTCTCTGGTCCTGCAGATTTGGGTGCGTACTCTCCTAGGTACCACATATTCGAAACACACTCTCCCTGGGGCTATGGGTGAGGGCTCGAGGGCCTTCTGTGGTGCAAACTCTTCCCAGGGCCTTGGGTGTGTGTCCTTGCCTGGGCAGCCTCTGGTCCATCAGGTTTGGTTGCACACTCTTCCCAGGGCTACAGGAGTGTGCACAGGGCCTTCATGTCACCTTTGGTGGGGAGAAGGCTGGAACTGCTGCTGCAGGAGAATTCCCCAAACAGCTGCCAAGTGCCTCTTTTTTTACTTTTTCTCTTTTGAGAAATTTGTCCTGCTCAAGCCTGCTCCTCCATACAGAGACCTGGCCCTTCACACAGCCCATCTTTCCAACCAGACCAGGGACTATCCATGCCAGGGCCGGTCACAGCCCAACTCTACTCTCCCCAGCAAGCCTCCACAGACTCTGTGGGTGCTCACAGCCCCTGTGTATTTGCCACTTAGTCCTTATTCCCCTCTCTGCAACTTCAAGCAACCAGGTTTCTCCTGATGATGCTGCCCAAAAGTTGTTTGGCAGCGGAGGGAACCATTGACCTGGCTGTCTCCCAAGAATCCTGTGGCAGACCTGGCAGGTACAGAGTCTAGGGCTGCAGTCACCCTGGTCCCTACACTGGTTTCAGGGACCTTATTGTCCTGAAGCACTCTCCTTAACATCTGTTTTTTCAATGTCCTCTACATTTTTTGGTCTCCATCTTCATATATGCTGGGGTACCGTTGGTTGTTAGCTCTGTTCCTCAGTAGATCATCTAGGTGTTTCACCCATGTGCAGAGGGAATTGGACTCTGCTCCCACCTACCTCGCTGCCATCTTTGTTCCCTTCAGCATGTCTTGCAGTGCTGGTTTGGTGGAGGTGTATTCTTTCACCCTTCCTTTGTCTAGGAGACTCCTTATTTTCCCTACTATTTTAAATGGCAGCCTTCCTAAGTAGGCTGGTCTTGATTATAGGCTTTTGCTTTTCATTTCTTGTAATATTCCTTGCCATTCCCTTCTGGCTTGTAGTGTTCCTGTTGAAAAATCATCTGCTAGCCTTATCAGAATTCCTTTGTATTTTGCTATCTCTTTTCCCTTTGTTGCCTTTAAGATTCTCTGTTTGTCTTTATGATTTGGCATTTTAATTTTTTTTTTTTTTGACTAGGCTTTTTTGGGTTCATCTTGATTGGGACTCTGTGCTTCCTGAACTTGTGTGACTTTTCTCTTTACACAGTTATGGAAGATTTCTCTCATTATTTTTTCAAGCAAATATCTATCCCCTGTTCCTCTTCTTCTCCTTCAGTTATTCCTATATTGCAAATGTTGTTATGTTTCATGTTTGCCTAGAGTTTCTTGAAACTATCCTCATTTTTTTAGTCTTTTTTGTTTTGTTTCTCTTTATTGGTATTTCTTTCTGCCTTGTGTTACAGCTTGCTGATTAAATCTTCTATGTCACCCAGCTATTTTTATTTCCTTCTAGTGTATTTTTCACTTCCAGTATTGTATTCTTCATTTATCACTGGTTCTTAATCATAGTTTCTGTGGTCTTTTTCATGTTGTTGTTGTCCCCACTCTTTTCCTTATAGTTGTCACTGAGTTTCTTGAGATCCATACAACCATTTTTTTAAAAATTCTGTGCCTGATAGATTGCTTGTCTCCATTTCATTTAACTCTTTTGGGGGGATTCCTCCACTTCCTTCAGTTGGGGGTTCCTTCTTTGCATCCCCATTTTAAGTGATTCTTTTCATTTCTGCATCTTGGGATCCTCTACTTTGCCTGTCTGTCTATGTAGGTTGGATTTCTGTGGTAAGAGGTCTGTCAGACTCAGTAGGGCAGTCTCTTTGATCTCCTATTGGGATGCTTTAGGGTTGCCCTTTATTCAGTTTGTGTGGGCTTCCTTTTTGTAGTTTTGCTTTGCTTCTTGGTAGCTCATTCATTAGTGGGTTCTCCCCTCCAGCTGACTGAGTGGTAGTCACAACTCCCACTGTGTTTTCTATGTTGTTGTACAGGTGATAGTTAACAAAACACTATTACCCAATAACCAAACCTACACCAGCTGAAAAAGAAAAAAAAAAAACAACTACCACATCAGAGATATCAACAATTGGGCATAGATTAATAAAGATGGAGAGATTTTAAGAATATTATAAGGTGTTCTTAGAGGGAATATGTGATGACTAAAGAGGGAAAAATGATTTGGAGTAGGACAAGGAGGAGAAATAATATGAGTGGGGAATAGAAATGAGGTGAAGAAGGGGAAATAAAATTTTAAAAGTTTTAAAACAGGGAGGTATTGGCAAACACGGAGTAAAAAAAAGGAATCGTATACTATAAGGTTTGAGGTAAAATTAAAAAGGTATTGAACCATGGGAACAAGGTTGTTGAAAAACCACTGCAGAGTGAATAACACCAAAAATCATGTGAAATTAATAAAGGTGAAAAGAGAATAGAAATACTAAGCCAAAGAGAAAAGTGAATATGTGATGTCTAGAGTAAAGAAAAATAATTTGGAGAAGATGTGATGAAAACTAATAAGAGTAAGGAATAGAACTCAGCCAAGAAAGGGAAATATTAATATAAAATTCTGAATTCAGCTGATGAAAGATGGGGGAAAGCAAACTAGTGTAAGACAGGGAGAGAGTATCCTATGGAATTTAAAGTACAAATAAGTATTGAACAAATAGGAATACCATTGGAGAAGAACTGCAATAACTGTGAAATCCTCACCCAACTAACCACACTTTATAAAGGTGGAAAGGAAATAACACTATTATAAGGGTAGAAAAAGAATGTAAGCTGACTTAGGTAAGGACAAATGCTTTTGTGAGGGTACATGGCGGAGTAATAGTTAAGAGCCTGGAATAGGAACATGGCATATCATGGCAGAAAATAAAATTTACTATAAGAAAAGAGGTCAGGAAGAAGACAAAATGGAGTAACACCAGGGAAAGGTGTTATGTGGGATTTGAAATAACAATATGAAAAATGTATATAATCTTAATTAAAAGAATAAAAACTAAATGACCAAAAGTAGTGAGTTAGTTGAAACATGATTGAAGCAAAATGATGAATGTTAAAATGCTACATGAAAGGAAAAAATGATGAAAGAAAGAAGAAAACATGCAATTTCTGAGGAAGAATGAGGTAAAATTAATCTCAGCTGTTAGTGTTCACCTGCTGACTTCTTTCTGGATCCATCTCTGTGTTGTTGGGATGTTGTTTTTTTATTGTTGTTCAAGTACAGTTGTCTCAATTTCACCCCTACCACTCCCTGCCCCAGCCATCCCCACCTCCCACTGTCGATCCTACTCCCCTTTTGGCTCAGTATATCCTTTATACATTTTCCTTGACAACCCTTACACTTTTCCCCTGCATTATCCCCTCCCACCTCCCCTCTGGTTACTGTCAGTTTGTGTCAGCTCAAGGTCCCAGGGTGGGTAGTCCAATTTATGGTAACATCACCTGTATCTCCTTCATCTGACTCTAAAGGGAGCTTCTGTTTCACTTGAGAGGTTGTGGCCTCTGTGTCTCCCCTGGAAGACACTGTTCAGTCTTCTGGGAAAATTGTGGGTATATTCTCCCTGCCCCTACACCTCCTGTCTTAGTCTGTCCCTGTTTATTTCCAATAATGTATAGATTCTGATTGAATAGCTGTCCATTTCACCAGTTGGGTGGGGGCAATCCATGTAAGAGTGTCAGCTCTCTTCTGCTTGGTATAGACAGTGTGTGAGCCAGTCTGAGTGGTGCCCTGAATCCCCCTTGATGAACACTTTCTGAACTCCCTGCTGTTATGGCACCAGTAAAAAAGGGCCCTATGAACCAGTGTACTTTTTCATCTTGCTGTTTTACTCTTGTGGAAATGCCCCATGCAGAACTGTTATGTCTGCCAGGCCAGCTTCGCAGATCTTCTCCCACTCCTGAAAGAGGTGGGGGCTGGGCTCAACCTTCCCTTCCCAGGGGTTCCACCAAAGAAATGGGCCCAGTCTGGCCTCAAATAATCTCAGAAGCAAAGTTCACAGCTACCATCCTCACAGCACACTGTAGCCTGCACTCTACTCTGCGCCACTGCACTGGGCTGCAGTCAAATAACTACCTTGCTTTGCACCCCCTTAATCAATCTGCATTGTCAGCTGAGGCCCACCTCCTCCACCAAATCCAGGTGCAGATGATATCTGTCTAGTCCTGGTCAGCATCTGTCACCACAGCTAGAGTTTGCTGCCAGCTGTGTGCGTGTGCAACCTGACTCTCCCTGATGACTGTGTGTATCCAAGAAGCCCCTGGCCAGGGTTTGGGGATTCTCCACCTTGGGAGAGGAGTGAGCCCTTAGGTTGCTGTCTCTGACTAGGCTCTCCACAGCTGCGGGTGCTGTGACAGCTGCGGCTGCTGGTGCCACACCCAAAGACCTTCTCCATCCATCTATAAAACCTCTTTACTGCCCATTTTGAAGCAACTTCTATACTCTTTAGCTTTCAAACTTCATATCGACCAAGATTCCATTGACTGTTCACTTGTTTTTTGGAAGATGAGCTAAGTGTCAAAGTTGGGTGCAAGAGCAAGTAGACTCAAATCCTACCTATTTGGCCACCATCTTCTGAATTCAATAATGCCCCCTTTTTATTACACAATCATAAGCATGTAATTTTGTAGCATAACAATTTCACACTCAACATTGTATGACGTTTTAGATAAGTTTTGTTCAAATTGTTGTGCATCTCATGTGAGACAATTCACATACCCTACCAATCACATTCAAGCAAGCCTTACTTCTGCCAGACCCTGTGTAAAAGTATTTACATTAGTGCTGGGCACAGAGTAAGTAAGCCTTCAATCAATCTTGACGTTTTACCCCGTACCTCAGTATGCTGAGAGCTTAGTGAAATCCCTGCTCCTTTGAATTTCATATGTCACATCAAGTTGATGCAAATCAGCACCAAGACAAGGCCAAGCACTCCAAGCAGAATTCATAACCTTCATAGGAAGTTGTGATCATTTCTGTACTCCTCATAACAATTGTGAAGTTCACTGAAAGTATTTCCTTGTTAAGAAGGGGGGTTTCTGAGCTGCTGCCTCATTTCACTTACAAGATATTTACAGCAACTATTGGTCAGACTGCTCCCTCAGTTTGGAAATGTGAAGTCTAGGCCAAAGATTACATCCAAAATTAGAAATGTAAACTTTTGCTACTAAGAAGTTCTAAAATGGTATCATTTAAATCAATGTGTCAGCTGCTTTATTGCAATGACTGATATGTTACTATATTTTTAGTTCATGATTTATTATTTAATGCACCTACTGCAAGTTATTCTGATCTCAAATTTGTCTAAGCCCTTCAAGTACCAAATTTAATTCTCCTTCTTTGCCCCAGTAATGTCCTTCCCAGAAGCATTTCTTTTGATACCCATGAATTTCATCTCCTGTCATAATCTGTTGCCTTTACAGCCACTCCCAAAGCCAAATGTGTCATAACATCTGTATGTGTAGCTCCACCATCATCATTTTAGTCCACAATTGTTTTTCTGGGGATCTGAATCAGTTTATAGTGATGTGACAGACAGCTCACTCAATATCTTGTAATTCTCCAGCCTCTTGCCATGAACTCTCATTCACAAATTCATGGAGAAAAACTTTAAATGAAAAATTATAGTAGGCAACCATTATAGTTTGTTTACATATTTTATTTATTCATTTTTGAGAGGGGAAGGGAGGGAGAAAGAGAGGGAGAGAAATATCAGTGTGTGGTTGCCTCTTGCATGCAGCTTACTTGGGACCTGGCCTGCAACCCAGCTATATATCTTAGACTTGGAATTGAACCAGCAACCCATTTGATGATGGTCTGGTACTCAATCCACTGAGTCACAGCAGCCAGGACACAAACATCATAGTTTGTTTCAGATACCTACTGGGATTCACAATCTCCGTGGGGAAATCTGACTAAATTGTAAATAGCAATTAAACCCACTCCATACTAATTAAAAGATTGGGTTTCTCAGATAATGTAGCTTGACTGAGTACAGGGGCAGTGGTCTGAAATGGAAAGAGACATCCATAGATTTCAAGTTTCAGACTTACCTTATAGTAACATGGCTATACCACAGCTCTTTTGATCCACAAAGGAAATAGCTATGTAGAGACCATGTTAAGGTAGTTCACACTTTTGAAAACATTGGAATATTTAACTGTGGGAAGATCACAGTACAAGCAGTCAGGTGACTGAACATCAGAAGCTTGAATCAATTAGATTAAAAATGACTGTGTGATCTTGTGCAGGTCATAACTCTGGTAGCACTCATCATTCTCATCTACGAAATTAGAGTTAGGACAATATGACTGTGAAGCTCATTCCATGATCCCATACTGAAAAGTTTTTTTGGCATACACCAGTGGCCAAGCCAAAATGTCAAATTCTAAGGAATCAGAAACTAAATTTAATTCTCCTAGTGAAACTGGATTACACTGATGGTTCTATATTTTTGCACTCTCTTTGAAAGTATATTTACAAGATTCAATTATTGTGTCCCTATATTAATACCAAATTCATATAAGTTATCATTATACTGTCCATTTTATAGGTATAGGTTTTCAGTTTTGTAAGCATGTCTATAAGTCATATCTGAATGTAAACTTCCTAGTTGTATGAAAAACAACATTTCTTTGCCCTAGTCAATAGAACTTGCCCTGAATTATTTAAATTCTCACTTATGAAACCACTATTTCATATAGGAAAACATCAAATAAGGAAGAATCTAATGTGATAGAAAGAACACAAGATAAACACTAGAAAATTGAATCCTTGTTCTAAGTCCTGGATAAGTAACCTTGTGTATGGTGTTACTCAGCTTCCCAATAATAAGTAGAGAGGTAAAAATAATCTTTATTGTGCATTCTTGTTTTAAAATTCAGTTGTTCTGGAAAATAAACTGTTGTCATTTTAACCTTGATTCTCAGTAACCTCATATGGCATTCATTTTTACCACAAATGGAGCTGTCGACAGAACAAATGGAGCTGAGGTCATCTCCAAATTCTACTTTGTTCAAAATCAGTATAAGCACTGATGAAGAGAAGATTACAGAAGTGGTATATAAACATATACAGTCGTTTTCTTCTGTTGACTTCTTAACTATTTATTCAATTGTGTGTGTGAGTGTGTGTGTGTGTGTGTATCCTTTCAGATTTGCAATTGCCACAAATGCACTTATTGTCAGGTATGACTAAAAGACTCAAGAACACTTGTTAAGTTTTAGGTTGCTCAAGAAAATACAAGCAGTAAAGAAACTGTATAAATTAGGTCTAAAGCCAATAAAATCTCACCTATTCATCAACTGACACTTTGTACATTCTGCACAAAATACTAAAAACTGTTGTGTTATCTGAGGAGAGATGATCACAGACTATGCGACCTTGGACAAGTCACTTACTTTTATTTCTGAATTCAAAAACTTAAACCAGATTTTTCCTAATCCAAAATTCTATACCTCTAAAAGTTAACACTTTCTTTTTCTTCTTTTTTCATTTTTTATTTTGTATAGGTTTCAGGTATACAGCATAATGGCTAACCATACACTTTAGATAGTGTTCCCCTTAATATTTCCTGTTCCCCAACTGGCACATAGTTACTGCAATATTATTGACTATATTTCCAATGCTGTACTCATATCTCTGTAACTATTTTGTAACTACTAATTTGTAATTCTTCTTTCAGATGACATTTAATTCTGACACAGACTGGCTTGTTATTGCCATACATTGCAGTTTAACCCAGGCAAAATCCTATTCCCAACAACACAAAAACAATGTCAAGAACAAGCTTGATTTAACTGGGAATTAGGTCTAGCCTCAGATTTTAGCATTATTATGACTTCCCCAGAGTGCCCTGGATTATCCTCTACTCTGTTCAACTGTGCAGTAAATCTTCAGGATGTGAAATCAGTGCTTACTTGGATAAATAAATGAATCAATGTGAAATAAATGCAGTAAATCACAATCTTTCTGTTCCTCAGTCTCCCTCCCCCACTAAATTCCTATGGAAACAAACAAATTAAAATGTCAGAAGAGAAAGGAAAGCAGAAAATATTTTCATCTCACTCCATTATTTTTTGACCAAGATTAACCTACACTTTATCAGTGAGGTCTCCACCTGCCCTTCCACCTAGAAGAATTATTTTCAGCACATAGGCCAATGCTTATCTTTGTAGAAGTATTAAGCCACATCTCCTCTTAGGTTTTTTTTTTTAAGAAATTATTCCTTAAGCACATCCAGCTGTTTTCTCAAGTGTATCTTTAAGAACAAGGGGACAGGAAGCCTGAGAAGACAGCTAGCTCAGCACTATCCCTCACAGTTACAACCATTAACTAAAATCTCAAAGGAACTTACCTTGTTAATAGTGCATCAGCAGCATCTTCTTGTATAAAGGACAGTCACCTTGCTTCCTTACTTGGAAAAGTAATTCATTTTCTCATTCTAATTTAATTTGCATTAAGCCCAGCATGTTTATTTTTTTGAGGCCTAACCCTCAAATCTGGCAGATACTAGTCTGTGGTTACGAATGTAGGACTCCTGGGAAAACATCTGGTTTCATTCTGAATAAATGCCTGAATTCACTTTATTCTTATCAAAAACCTCATTGAATGTCCTTCCTAATGAAGTATGTTTTCCATACATTAATGTAAAGTAAAAAATAGATTGATAAATGACCACTAAGGTAAAAATTAATAGAATGTTTAATATATTACCATGAGTTAATCGTTAAAATTATTTCTAAAATCATCCTCATTTTTGAGAACTACATGCTAACTGAAGGCATTTCAATTTGCAAATGAATTTTGAATGGATAGCAGCCATTTTTAGCTCTTTCCTGTATTCCCACATTTGTCCTTTAAATATATAATGCCACTGTTATAACTGCAGAGTGTAAAATGAAGAATAACCTCTTTGTATAGAAGACCTATCATGTGATTACTAAGAGTTACAAAACATAACAAAAATTATGAAAATATTTTAGCTAAAATTAAAAATCACTTAATAGACACTGTTTGCTTTTGGCTACCAAACGTGAGCACATATGACTATGTGTACAGAAGTGTATGTATACAAGTGTTTCTGTATATATTGGACAATTAAAGTAGGATGTTTTATTTTAATTTGTAGGTTATGCTTGAGAAGAACTAATTTCTCCAAAGACATGCATTTCTACATACAGCCACAAGAATACTATCTACCTACTTCTATTGTGTACAGTTAGAATTTTCAAGAAATCATTTATCAAATTCTAAATATTTATCTTGGTTTAGGTGCTAAAAAGCTGAGAGACTGTACACACTTAACTTGATAAAGTGCTGAATCATGCAACCTAGGCGGACGTGGATTCACCTGAGTTTAATGAGAGTAGGTATGATACAATCCCTGTACTTTCTCACTTTGTCCTTCAGGGAGCCTGACTCTGAAACAGCAGTCTATATGTGTGAGAAAACACAAATGTTTCAAAGCAGCATGTGTCAAACTCAAGGCTTTAGACCCCTGAACATATTCAACAATTCTCAATAAGTAACATTAGTTATATTCTAACTTGACATGGGCAATTGACTGGTACTTTATATTTTTTTGCAATAAATAAACTAATAATATTTTACTCCATTATACTTTTCAGAAATTTTTATTCCAGTAATCCCATGAAATGCTGATATTTTCTCCATTTCTAGCCCTCCTGGAAATATTTAAAATTTGTAAAAAGTTACATTAAAAATGTCTTATTCACAAAAGACCCAAGATACCACTATCTTTTAATATTTAGTATAAATGGCAAAAAATCACTGAAAATTCCTGGGTGCCTTTGTCTCACAAAAAGTCATTCTATTTCATCATATGTATGCTCTGAGTTGTGTGATGCTGGAGACACATGCTTCAGTTTCCTAATTTTCACAGATAATTCTGAATTTCTGAAATTGATTCTCTGCATAAGATGTGCTGAACATGTCATTAACATACAGTTCTCAATCCTTTCCCTCCCTTATCCAAGCCACCAAAACTTAAAGATTACCAAAAATATCCTCTCTCTGGAATTATTTCTAACATTGTTGACCTGGTGGTTCCACTGCAGCCATTTCAGTGCTGGGGCTGCTTGACACTGCGATGTTGTACTTTGACTCTCAACATTTTGGCACAATTCAAAATAAAATAAAATAGTATAAGTTTTTTTTAAATATATTTTATTGATTATGCTATTACAGTTGTCCCATTTTCCCCCTCCACTACACTCCACCCTGCACACCCTCTCCTACCTACATTCCCCTCTTTAGTTCATGTCCATGTGTCATACATATAAGTTCTTTAGCTTCTACATTTCCCATACTATTCTTACCCTCCCCCTGTATATTTTATACCTACCATCTGCTGTTTATTCTCTGTACCTTTCCCCCCTCTCTCCTCTTCCCACTCCCCTGTTGTTAACCCTCCATGTGATCTCCATTTCTGTGGTTCTGTTCCTGTTCTAGTTGTTTGCTTAGCTTCTTTTGGTTTTGCTTTAGGTGTGGTTGTTAATAATTGTGAGTTTGCTGTCATTTTACTATACTTGTTTTTTATCTTCTTTTTCTTAGGTAAGTCCATTTAACATTTCATAAAATAAGGGCCTGGTGATGATGAACTCCTTTAACTTGACTTTATCTGAGAAGCACTTTATCTGTCCTTCCATTCTAAATTATAGCTTTGCTGGTTAAAGAAATCTTGGATGTAGGTCCTTGCCTTTCATGACTTTGAATACTTCTTCAAAGTCATGAAAGGCCTCTTCTTGCCTGTAAGGTCTCTTTTGAGAAATCAGCTGATAATCTTATGGGAAATCCTTGGTAGGTAACTGTCTCCTTTTCTCTTGCTGCTTCTAGGATTCTCTCCTTCATTTTAATCTTGGCTAATGTAATTATGATGTGCCTTGGTATGTTCCTCCTTGGGTCCAACTCCTTTGGGACTCTCCGAGCTTCCTGGATTTCCTGGAAGTCTATTAACTTTGCCATATTGGGGAAGTTCTCCTTTATTATTTGTTCAAATAATGTTTCCACTTGTTGTTCTTCCTCTTCTGCTTCTGGTACTCCTATAATTCGGATGTTGGAACATTTAAAAATATCCTGGAGGTTCCTAAGCCTCTCCTCATTTTTTTGAATTCTTGTTTCTTCACTCTTTTCTGATTGGATGTTCTTTCTTCCTTCTGGTCCACTCTGTTGATTTGAGTCCCAGTTTCCTTCCCATCACTATTGATTCCCTGTGCATTTTCCTTTATTTCACTTAGCATAGCCTTCATTTTTTTATCTAATTTGTGACCAAATTCAACCAATTCTGTGAGCATCATCATCAGCAGTGCTTTGAACTGTGCATTTGATAGGTTAGCTATCTCTTCATTGCTTAATTGTATTTTTTCTGGAGCTTTGATCTGTTCTTTCATTTGGGCCATTTTTCGTTTTGTTTTGTTTTCATGTACCTGTTATATAGTGAGGGGTGGAGCTTTAGGTGTTCAACCAGGCTGGGCAACCCAGTCACTGGGTTGTGATGCTGCATGTGGAAGAGGAGTCCAAGAAGGAAAAATGGTGCTTGCTTCTCTCTCTGCCGGATTTCAGTCACTTCTGCCACTTTCCCCAAGCAAACTGGGCTCTTCTGGTATTGATTCCCATGTGGATGGCTTTGCGTACATTCTAGGTCCCTGTGGGTCTCTCCATGAACTCACCTGTGACGCTGGGAGTTTCTCCTGGCACCTCAACCCCCACAGGTATTTTTAATCAGTGTTTTGAGGCTTTATTTCCCTACCCTGGAACCCTGAGTTGCATGGTCTGTCTTGCTCCCCAGTTTCACCTGGTTTATCTGTGTGCAAATGTGGGGCCATCTGATCTGCCAGCTGCCTTTTGCACCATGCCCCTCCACAATCCACTGCCTTACTGGGTCTGTCTGCTACCACCTTGCACACTGGGGTCCGCTGGTCACAGTTTTGTTTTGATTTTTGTCTCACCCTTTCAGCCCAGCTGTCTGACTCCGCCCCTCCTACTGGTCTGGATGAATGTGTCTACTTCAACTCCTTGGTTGTCAGACTTCCATACAGTTCAATTTTCTGTCAGTTCTGGTTGTTTTTTGTTTTGTAGTTGTTGTCCTTATTTTGATTGTGCGAGGAGGTACAGTGTGTCTACCTACACCTCCATCTTGGCTGAAAGAAGAAATATTATAAGCTTTTATATAAGTAACTTATGTGCAAGCACATCCTCTCCTTGAGCCTTACCCATTTCAGATCTCCATCTGTAAGGTAGGCCTAAGCAAGGAGATGTGAATCAAGGAAGAATAGTCAGAGATGGTACAGAAGTTAGTAAGACAAACTACAGATCACTCAAAACTATATTCACACATAACTTCTCACCACAGAAACAGACCACCAGCTACCAGCTGCTCAGGAAAAAAAGGCCTTTTCTTTGAGAAGTCAGTAATATTTTGAAAACTCCACATTCATAACTAGAAGACATCATATAAAAATAACATCATTCAGGCTGCATAAGAAATTTATAATTACATTAGTCTCAATAATATAGTTCATATATAGAATATCTTTGGCTTTGACATATAGGACTAATAATAGCCCATTTGAAGGCAAATCTATAAAAATGATATTCCACTTCTGATATAACAGCATGCAGAGTTCTCCAGACCCATTCTTTGTTGGGAGGGGAGGGTGCATCAATTGTTCTATCTCAGCAATCAAGAAGACTTATGGCTACTGGCCTCCTTCCTTACTGAGCACTAAGCTCCTAAAGGAGTGGTTTCACACAAAAGAAGCACACAAGGGAAGCTGTCTCATACCTAGTTCCTGAGGTGTTTGCCAGGGAAGAGGAGGAGGTAATAAGAAAGTTTCTATTATTTTCCCAAACAACTAATATTATTTGCAGAAGAATGTAGAGAAGTTCAAGCCTAAAGGCACCATCAAAAACTGGAAGCTGTAGTAGAGAGGCAATCAGAAGAAGATTAAGAAGTTTATTGGATATACAAGTTAAACTACAGTACAGACTGAGTAGTTTGCAGTACCAGACTGGGGAAACAAACAGTGGGGAAGAGTACACATAAGGTCATAAAATGAGGTCTGTCCAGAAGGTATCCAGCCATGCAATATGAAGAATAGAGGCATTTACTGAAGACAACACAAGATACAAGAAACATTGTACATAGGGAAATGATGCTTTAGTTTCCTTCAAAGTAGACATCTTGGACCTGTGAGAGCTCACCACAGTTCTCTCACTTGCCCTGTCATATTCTCCTGAATCTCATCTTCAGGCTGAAATCCTTCCCTTTCAAAGGTAATTTTAATGTTGGTAAAAGCCAGAAGTCAAGTAACCTAGGTGATTTGATGTTTTGCCAAAAAACTCTACATGAAATGTGATATGTGAATGGGTATATTGTTGTGATGAAGTTGCCAAATACCAGTTGCCCATAGCTGCGGCCTTCTGAATCATCTGAATAGTTTCCGTGGAGAAATGGTCAAGTTTAATGCACAATTTGATGCAGATTTGTTGACCTATGTGCTCAGTCATTTTGAATGTGACAGCCACACAGCACACATGCTCACTCAAGAGTGTCTACCATCCCCCACTGATTAGTACAGTGAAATCATCATTGTTCACATGTGCACATGCCAGTTCACTCTCTTTGACTGCCTGGTCACATTAATGTTGTGAAAACTGTTATGTTAACAATGGCTGGACTTTTTCCAGACTGACCTCATATGTCTAAAATACTGATCAGATAGTAGGGTGTGGTCAAGATAAAAGAGAGTCAAAGAGAGCCCTGCCAAACTCATTGTCATTGTACCCTGACTGTGGACATGCCTAAGGCTAGGCCTGCTTAAAAGCAGTATCAGTGGCTTCACACAGTGAAGGTAGAGTAGGGCAAAGACTTCACCACAGTAATCCAGCCAGTAACTGGACAAATGAACAGGTAAATAAAATTAAGAAGTCCACAAAGCTCCAAGGAAAGGGGTAACTAGTGTCAAGAGTTGCTGCAATATAATGTCTAAAAGGTCCAAGTGTACTAGAAACTGGTAACTATAACCTGTAAATAAGGGAGGGTCAGGGAATGCAGGCAACAGAAACTGAGAGTAGAGATGCTTGATTTAACAAAGATTTCAAAGTAGCCAAGATAAATTATGCTAAGTGACATAAGCCAGTTAGTAAAAGACAAATATCATGTGGTCTCACTTATATATTGAGTCCAATGAATAAAATAAACTGAACAACAAAATAGAAACAGAACTGTGGGTACATGGAACAGACTGGCAGCTGTCAGAGGGGAGTGGTTGAGGACTGGATGAAAGAGGTTGAAGGGATTAGCCAAGGAACATATACAAACAACTCACATACATAAACAACAGTGTGGTGAGGGACAGAGGGATAGGGTTGGTGGAGGCGGGCAAAGTGGGAGAAAATGAGGATGTCTGTAAAAATGCAAGCAACAAAATGTTTTTAAAAAAGAATTAACAGAAGCCATGATTAAAGAAGTTAAGGAAAGTCCTGGCTGGCATAGCTCAGTGGATTAAGCACGGGCTGCAAACCAAAGTGTCTGAGGTTCAATTCCCAGTCAGGGCGCATGCCTGGGTTGCAGGCCACAGACCCCAGCAACCGCACATTGATGTTTCTCTCTCTCTCTCTCTCTCTCTTTTTCCCTCCCTTCCCTCTCTAATAATAAATAAATGAATAAAATCTTAAAAAAAGAAGTTAAGGAAAGTTTGCCGACAAATGGCACTTCAAATAGACAGTATCAGTAAATATTTAGAAATTACTTAAAAGTACCAAATGGAAATTCTGAACATGAAAAAATATAATAATTAATTTTGTTTTAAATTACTAGAATTTTGTAGCATATTTGAATCAGTAGAAGAAAGAATTCACGAATTTAAAGATAGATTTATAAAGATTATGTGATCTCAGGACAGAAAGAGAAAAAAGCGAAAAATTAGAACAAGGCCTTAAGACAATGTAGGTCATTATTAATTATAGTAACATTCATTTAATGGTAGTACCAGGAAGAGAGGACAGAGAGAAAGATACAAGGAAAAATACAGGGTAGGGGAAAAGTAGGTTTGCAGTTGTGAGTATCCAAAACAGTTTATTCTTGTATTATCATTTAAATGGTTGTATTATTTATTTGTGTTACAACTGTAAACTTACTTAGTACCCCTCCTATATTCAAAGATATATGGTTGAAAATTTTCCAAATTTACTTAAACACACAAATGTACATATATGGGAACTCAACAAGTTCCAAGTAGGATAAAAGAAAGAGTTTCATATCCATAAACACCAAAGTAAGTATGCTCAAAAACAAAGGTAAGAAAAACTCTGAACACAGCCAAAGTGATTCATAACTAACAAGGGAACCCAATAGGACTAATAATATAGAGTTCTCATGAGAAGCAATGAGGACCAAGTTAGTGGTATAACATATTTAAAACCCTCAAAAAAATGTCAGCCAACAACCCTATATGCAGCAATTGTATGTTTCAAATATGAAGCTTAACACAACTCAGAGTATTTACAGCTACCTGACCTGAATTATAAAAAAAAATGTAGTAAAGATAGTTGGTCAGACTGAAAGCAAGTGATCCCAGAGGATAAAGGTATTAAAAAACAAAGAGTACAGGGGAAGATTACTGTGTGAATTTTTAAAAAAGCATAAATTCATGTCTTCTCTTTTTTTCTCTCAACTAAAGTAAACAACTCTATAAAACAAAATATATATAATATATTTTAAAGCCTACATAAAAGTGTATTTGTAAATAGGAGCACAGAGGAGGTAGGCAGGAACAAAGCTGTACTGGGTTAAGGAAACAACTCCAGATCATTAACTACATTTACAGAAACAAATTAAAATATCTAATACTGATAAGTAGGAATGTTAATGTAAAAAAGGCTAAAGATAAATATTTTCTTCTCAGTTTTTTTAAGTCATAAACCTATATAAAGTAATAATTATAATAATGTAATGTTCAGTTTATAACATTTTTGGTGTAATATGTTGTAAGAAATTTTAAAAGATCTAAATAAATGATAAAATCATATCTATTCATAGATTGGAAGGTTTAATTTTAAGATGGCAATAGTCCCAAAATCAATCTACAGATTCAATGCAATCCCAATTAGAATCCCAGCTGGTTTCTTTGTAAAACTTGATGAGTTAAGTTTAAAATTCACATGGAATTGCAAGTGACCTAGAATAGGCAAAACAATCTTGAAAATAAAGAATAATGTTGGAAGACTCACATATCTTAATTTTAAAACCTACTACAGAGAAACAGTAATCAAGATAGTGTGATACTGATATAAGAATAGACACATAATCAATTGATTAGAACTGAGAGTTCAGAAATAAACCTATACATCTATTGTGAACTTGACAAAAGATACAAAATTATTTAATAAGGGAAAATAGTCTTTTCAACAAATAGAGATGGACAATTGGATAGCCACATGAAAAGAATGAAGTTGAATGATCTATGTCATATCACATAACAAAATTAACTCCAAAAGGATGAGAACTAAATGTAAGAGCTAAAACTCTTAGAAGAAAACATAGAGGTAAAACTTCATGACCTTCGATTTGGCAATAGATGCTTTGTTGTGTTACCAAAAAGAAGGGCAACAAAACAAAAATTTCTTTAAAAAATAGATAATTTGTACTTTGACCAAAAACATTTGTGCTTCAAAGGACATAATCAACAAAGTGAAAATAGTCATTAGAATGATAGAAAATATTTGCAAATTATATATCTGGTAATGAACTTGCATATAGAATACAAATAGCTCTTTTTTAAATGTTTTTATTGTACAAGTACAGTTGTCTCCATTTCTCCCCCACCACTGTCCCCACCCCAGCCATCCCTACATCCTACCCCACTTTGGCCCTACCGCACTTTGGTTTTGTCCATGTGTCCTTTATAGATGTTCCTGAAAACCCTTCCCCTTTCCCACCCACCCCCCACTATCCTCTCCTACCTTCCCTCTGGTTACTGTCAGTTTGTTCTTAATTTCACTGTTTTTGGTTATATTTTGCTTGCTTGTTTGCTTTGTTGATTAGGTTCCACTTATAAGTGAGATCATATGGTATTTTTCCCTAACTGCCTGGCTTATTTCACTTAGCATAATGCTCTCCAGTTCCAACCATGCTGTTGTAAAGGGTAGAAAGGAGCTCCTTATTTCTTTCTGTTGTGTGCCATTCCATCATACAAATGTACCATATTTTTTATCTGTTTATTTGCTGATGGGCACTTAGGGTGCTCAGTAATAAAAAGTCAAATAAATAAAATGGATAAAGTATCTATACAGATGTTTATCAAAAGAAGATATACAAATGCCTTATAAATATTTGAAACAAACACAACCTCATTAGTCATCAAGGAAATACAAATTAAAAGAACAATAATCTACTACTTCATATTCACTAGTATAGCTATAAACAAAATAGCAAATAAATAAGAGTTGAAAAGGATGTGGAAAAATCACTCCAACACTGTTGATTGTAATAAAATGGTGAATCAATTCAAAATTAGTCTTGCAATTCTTCAAGTGGTTGAATATAAAGACTTACCATAAAAATTACCTAGAAATTTCACCCCGAGATATAAACCCAAAGGAAATAAAATATATCTACTCAAAAACATAGGATGCATTCTTAATTAGTTATTCTAATATCCAAAAATAAAAAAAAATTAAAATACCCACCAAGTAATGGTTAATCAAAATATTCTATAGTCATACATTGGGATATTATTTGACCATTAAAAGGAATGAAGAACTAACTGCCTGGCTTATTGAAGAAGTAAAATGCAACAACATGGATAAACCTTAAAAAATTATTCTAAGTAAATTAAGCTACTAACAAAAGATC
Source organism: Phyllostomus discolor (assembly GCF_004126475.2). Lineage (NCBI taxonomy): Eukaryota > Metazoa > Chordata > Mammalia > Chiroptera > Phyllostomidae > Phyllostomus > Phyllostomus discolor. The sequence goes on along the minus strand of NC_040903.2, from coordinate 110,969,497 downwards.
ACACAGTATACAATTCCATTAATATGATATTTCCAGAATAAGAAATTCTATAGAGAAGAAATATAGTTTACCAACAAAACAAACAGGTGAGTTGTACATGTTATATTGTGGTTCAAGTACAGTTTTATCCATTTCCCCCCTCCTCTGCCATACCCATCCCCACCTCCCACATTCAATTCTACATCCCATTGGCTTTGTCCATGTGTCATTTAAACATATTCCTTGATTACCCTTCCCCTTTTTAACCCCATTATCCTTTCCCATATCCCCTCTGGTTACTGTCAATTTTTTTCTTAATTTTAATGTCTCTGGTTATATTTTGCTTGCTTGTTTGTTTTGTTGATTAAGTTCCACTTATAGTTGAGAACATATGGTATTTGTCTTTCACCAGCTGGCATATTTCATTTATGATAATGCACTACAGTTCCATCCTTGTTGTCACAAAGGATAGATGCTCCTTTTTTCTTCAGTGTAGCATTCCACTGTGTAAATGCACCAATATTTTTTTGGTCCACTCATTTACTGATGGGCACTTAGGTTGCTTCAACACTTGGCTATTGTAAATTGAGCTGCTATGAACATTGGCATGTATAGGTTTATTTAAATTGGTATTTCAGGATCCTTAGGGTATAATCCCAGAAGTGGTATTGGAAGATCAAAAGGCAGTTCCACTTTTAGTTTTCTGAGGAAATTCCATACTGTTTTCCACAATGGATTCACCAATCTCCTCTCCCATCAAGAGTGTACTAGGGTTCCATTTTCTCCACATCCTCACCAGCAGTTGTTGGTTGTTGATCTGTTTATAATGGCTATTTTCATGAGGGTAAAGTAATTACAATCTCATTGTAATTTTAATTTGCATCTCTCTGAAAGCTAGTGATGCTGAGCACCCTTTCATATATCTCTGGGCCTTCTGTATGTCCTCCTTGGAGAAGTGTCTGATAGGTCCTTTGTCCATTTTTTAATTAGGTTGTTTGTCTTCCTAGACTGGATTCATGCGAGTTCATTATATATTTTAGAGATCAAACCCTTGTCCTAGGTATCATTGGCAAAGGTATTTTCCCATACAGTTAGTTATTTTTTCATTTTAATGTTATTTTCTTTAGCCATGCAGAAGCTTTTTAATGTGATGAGGTCCCATTTGTTTTTTTTTCTTTTCTTTATGTCCCTTGCTCTAAGAGACATGTCAGTGAAAATATTGCAGCATGGAAAATCGAGATTTTCCTGCCTATTTTCTCCTCTAAGACACTTATGGTGTCATGATTTATATTTAAGTCTTTTATCCACCTTGGGTTTATTTTTGTATATGATGTAATTTGGTAGTTGAGATTTACTTTTCTGCATGTAGCTGTGCACATCTCCCAACACCATTTATTGAAGAGCCAATTTTTACTCCATTTTATGTTTCTGCCCCCTTTGTCAAGTATTAATTGACCATAAAAACATGAATTTATTTCTGGGCTCTCTATTGTTCCAATGATCCTTGTGTCTGTTCTTATGCCAGTGCCACACTATTTTGATTACAATGGCCTTGTAATATAGTTGGATATCAGGTATGTGATGCATCCTACCTTGCCTTCTTTCTCAAAATTGCTGAGGCTATTCAGTGTTATTTATGGTTCAATATACATTTCTGAAATATTTGCTCTTTATCTGTGATATATGCCATTGTATTTTAATAAGGATTTTGTTGAATATATAAATTAGGTTTATTCCTAGGTACTTTATTTTTCCTGTTGCTATACAAAATGGAACTTTTTCCTGATTTCTGTTTCTGATAATTCATTGTTGATGTACAAAAATGCTTTCTATTACTAAATATTGACTTTGTCTTCCAAATTCACTTGTCATGTCTAGAAGTTCCTTCATGGGGTCTATAGGGTTTTCTATGTACACTATCATGTCATCTACAACAATGACAGTTTTACTTCTTCCTTCCAATTTGGAAGCCTTTCATTTATTTTTATTGATTGATTGCTTTGGCTAGGACTTCCAATACTATGTGTTAAATGGAATTTGTAAAAGTGGACATCCTTGTCTCATTCCTGATCTTAGTAGGAAAACTTTTAGTTTTTGCCTCTTGTGTGTGATTTTGACTGTAGATTTCTCTATATGGCCTCCATTATGTTAAGGTATGCTCTGTCTACTCCCACTTTGTTAAGTGTTTTTATCATGAATTGGTGCTGTTCCTTATCAAATGCTTTTTCCCCATCTATATACATGACCTCTGATTTTTGTCTTTTCTTTTGTTTATGTGATGTATTACATTATTGATTAGTGAATCAATACCATCCTTACATCTCTGGGAATATTGTACCATCCTTACATCTCTGGGATGAATCCTAGTTGTTCATGGTTTTTTTAATGTATTGTGTACAGCTTTTTTTAATGTATTGCTAGATGTGGTTTACCAATGTTTTGGGGGGGGGTTTTATGTTTTATGTTCATGAGTGATATTGACCTGTTCTTTTTTCCTTTTTTTGTGTGTCTTTATCTGGTTTTGGGATTGAGATGGGGGTACCTTCATAAAAAGTGTTTGGGTGTCTTCCTTCTTCTTAGATTTTTTGGAGTAGTCTGTGAAGGATAGGGATTATTTCTTCCTTAAATGTTTTGTAAATGTCTCCTTTGAAACCATCCAGTCCAGGTCTTTTTTGTGCCAGGAATTTTTTGATTACTACTTCAATTTCATTCTGTTCAGGCTTTCTGCTTCTTCTTCATTAAGTTTGGGGAGATTATATTTTTCTAGAAATGTGTCCATTTTATCCAGGTTTTCAAATATCTTGGCAGATTGTTGTTCATAGTAATTTCTTACAATCCTTTGTATTTCTGAGGTTTCAGTAGTAGTCTGTACTCTTTCATTTCTGATTGTGTTTATTTGGGTCCTCTCTCTTTTTTTCTTGATGAGTCTACTTAAAAGCTTGTCAATTTTGTTTATCTTTTAAAAGAACTGTCTCCTGGGCTTACTAATCCTTTCAATTGTTCTTTTCATCTGTATGTTGATTAACTCTGCTCTGATTTTGATTATTTCCTTCTTTCTATTTGCTCTGTGCTTTGCTGTTGCTCCTCCTATTCTTGCAGATGTAAATTTAGTTTTTTTCATTGAAATATTTCTATCATATTTAGGTAGTACTGTATCACTCTGCACTTCCTTCTCAGGACTGCCTTCATTGTGTCCCATGTTTTGGACTGTTTTGTCTTTTAATTTGTTACCAGATTTTTTTTTTCATTTCTTCCATGATTTTATTTTTAATGCTTTTACTGTTTAATAGCATGCTATTCAATCTCCACAAATTTGATTGCTTTTGAGTTTTTTCCTTCAGGTTGATTTCTAGTTTCAGGCCCTTGTGGTCCAAGAAAATTCTTGATGTGATTTCAATTTTCTTGATTTTCTTGATCCTTGATTTGTGTCATATCATATGGTCTATCTTTGAAAATATTCCATATGCTTTTTAAAAGAATGCATGTTTTTTCTGCTTTTGGATGAAAGATTCTAATATATATATGTATATCAGTTAAGTCTATTTGACCCAGAGCATTATTCAGTGCCAAATATCCTTGTTGGTATATTGATTAGAAGATCCATCCATTTTTGATAATGTGATGTTAAATCCCCTGGTACAATTATCTTACTGTCTTTATCTTTCTTAAAGACCTCCAAGATTTTCCTTATACATTTGGATGCACCTATGTTTGGTGTGTATATGTTTACAATGTTTATGTCTTCTTGATGGATTCAAGCCTTGAGTACTATGAGATATCCTGGTTCTCTTTTTATGATCATTGTTTTGAAGTCTATTTTGTCTGATAAAAGTATAGATACTCCAGCTTCTCTTTCCTGCCCATTTGCTTAGAATATTTTTTCCCAACACTTCACTTTCATTTTGTATAGACCTTTTGTTCTGAGGGGGTCCTCTCGTAGGTAGCATATGTATGGGCCATGTTTTCCTATCCATTCAGCTACCTTACATCTTTTGATTAGAGCATTTATTCCTTTTACATTTAAGGTTATTATTGATAGGTATTAATTAATTTGTACCTGTGTTTCTCTCTCACTCTTCTTCTTCCTCCTCTTAAGCAGTCACTTTAACATAGCTTACAATGCTGATTTGGTATAGGGGTATTCTTTCAGTCTTCTTTTGTCTCCAAAATTCCTTATTTTTCCTTCTGTTCTAATTGAGAGCCTTACTGGGTAGAGTACTCTTGATTGTAGGCCTTTGTTTTTCATTTCTTTGAATATTTCTTGGCATTCCTTTCTGGCTTGTAGTGTTTCTGTTGAGAAATCACCTGATAGCCTTATTGGTGCTCCTTTGTATGTTTTTTTCATATTTTTACCTTGCTGTCTTTAAGATTATCTCATTATCTTTAAAACTTGGTATGGTAATTATAATGTGTCTTGGATTGGGTATCTTTGGTTTCTTCTTGTTTCAGAGCCTCTGTGATTCTTGAACTTTCATGGCTTTTCCCTTCTCTAGGTTAGGGAAGTTTTCTGTCATTATTTTTTCAAACATGTGTTCTATCCTTTGCTTTTTTTCCTTCACCTTCTGTTATCCCTATGATTCTAATGTTTTTGCTTCATATGTTGATTTGCAGTTCCCTTAAACTATATCCATGTTGTTTTCCATCTTTTTTTAATGTATCTGCTCTATCTGCATATTTCTTTCTACCTTTCTACTCACTCTTTTTGTATCTGATTCATTTAGCTTGCTTATAATTCCTTCTAGTATATATATATATATATATTTTTTTTTTTTTAATTTCAGATGTTGGATTATTCATTTCTCCCTGGTTCTTTAATAGATTCTATTTTCTTTTTCATAACTGTTGTAGTTCCACACAGTTACTTGTAGTTGTAAGTGAGTTGCTGAAGCATACTTATAACCATTCTTTGAATTCTATAGCTGATAGTTTGATTGCCTCCAATTCATTTAGCTCTTTTATTGGGGAATCTTCCATTCATTTCAATTGTGTGTTCTCTCTTTTTCTCCCCATTTTTGGTGACTCCTCTGGTTGTTCTTGTGATTCAAGATGCTCTGTTTTGCCTTCTGTATTAGAGGCTCTGTGAGACTGAGTGGTGTGATCTTGTGACCTACTTTTCTGGTTGCTGTAGGTTTTCCCTTTCTTATTTTTGTGTAGGCACTCTTGTTGTGGGCAATGGGAACAATGTGGTAAGAGAAGGAAACAGTATACTATGAGGACTGATGTAAAATTGAAAAAGTACTAAACCAATGGGAGCCATATTGCAGAATAAACACAGCAGAGTCAATAGCATTGAAAGCTGAATGAAGTTTAATAACGATGAAACAAGTATGAGAATATTGTAGAAGAGAAAAAAAGTGAATATGAGATGTCCACAGTAAAGAAGACTGATTTTGAGATGATGGGGGAATCAAAGTAATAAGAATAAATAGTAAAGCCCAGGTTGAGAGAGGGGGTAAAAAAGAGAGAAAAAAAGGAGAGAGACAACAGGCAATCAAATTCCTCACTCAACTGATCAGGGGTAGGGGCAATAGAAAATGGAGTAAGACAGTGTGAGAGTATGCTATGGGATTTAAAGTACAAACAAGTAGTGAAAAAATAGGTGATCCTTTGCAGAAGTACATTAATAACCATGATATTTCATCCAACTAGCCACTGTTTATAAAAGGTGAAAAGAAATAAGACTCTTGTTAGAAGAAGAAAACAATGTGCAGTGATTTCAGGAAGAAATATGCTTATTTGAGTTTAGATGGGGAAATAGTAAGGAATAGGCACTTGGCATAGTGTGAGAGAAAATAAAGTTAACCACAACAGTAATAAAGCTCAGGAACACGGCAAAGTGGATTAAGACTAGAAAATGGCACTGTGTAGGATTTGGAATAAGTTTAATATGACAAGCAATATGTAACCTGAATAAAAAAACAAACAACAAGAGTAGTGTGTTATTTGGAATACAATTGAAGTGATTGAAAGAAGAAAGTTAAAAAGCTCTATGAAAACAAGAATAAAAAATCCCAAACCAAGCAACAAAAACAAACAAAAAACTAACTAAATGTAAAGAAGAGAAATTTAAAAAATGCAAGTTCTGAAAGATGGGAAAGTGAAATTTGTCTTAGGTGTTGGTGTTTGCCTTCTGACTTCTTTCTGGATCCTCACAGCTCCAGGTCTTATTGTCTTACTCTTGGGGGGGAACAAAAACAAAACAAAACAAAACAAAACAAAACAAAACAAAACAGCCTCCTGCTGATCTTATACCTGCCTATCTGGTTTTGCATGTCTTCCTGGATCCTGCAGGAAGAGGGGGGCTGGGCTCCATTTATTTTCTTTCTTGTGATTCAGCCAGCTAAGGGATCAGTCTGGGCTACAATAATCACAGGTGCCCAGTCTCCAGCCCACGATCTCAGAGCACTGTGCAGCCCCCACTCTGTCCACTGTCCACTCTGTGTATCTCTGCCAGTCTGTCACCGATAATCCACCTCATTTTGCAACCCTTTGACCAGTCAGTGAGGTGCACAGAGTGGGAACATGTTGCACCCCCCGCCTCCCTCTTTGTTGGTCTAGCCACCACACAGGAAGTCCCTGTACAGGGGCTCAGTTCCCCTATTGAAAAAAAGCATCTCTGGGTGTCACTGCCTCTCTGAGCCCATGCTGCCCCACTTTGATCAATCCATGAAGTACCCTGAGTGGGAGCAAATCAGGCCCCCACTCCTCCCTCTTCACTGGCCCAGCTCTGCACACCTGAGGTCCCTGCATGGTGGGTCAATTCCTTTTTTGAGAAAAGTCCCCTTGGGTGCTGCCTACCAGTCCTAACAAGTACCAGGCTTTCCACACAGTCCAACGGTCTGACCAGTCCAGAGTCTCTCTGGGTCACACTAGTCTCTTCCCATCTCTTCTAGCTCCAGGTGTCACCTGGCTCCCCAATTTCACTTGTCCTGTCCCAGCCAGCAATTGCTGCCCCAGCCAGGTTATGCCAATAGCTTTGTGTCACTTAACTTCCTTTTTATCCCCACCAGCAACATTATGCATGTCCAGGTCTCTCCTGGAGCAGGTGTGGGACTTCACTGCTATGGGAGGGGAGGGAGCAGCTAGGTTACTACCACTGACCCAGGTCTCCTCCAATGTTCCCTTGGCAGCTGAGGTCTGCCAAGGACCTTCCCTTCTTCCTACTAAACCTCCTTATTGCCCACTTTTAAGCATCAATTTAAAAGAATGTACTTTATAGGAGCATAATTAAATAAGGAATTACTCACTCTGTAGTATCCTATTTCATGCCAGCAGCAAGGGAGATCATCCACCCACTGTGGGAAAACCCCTACTTGTCTCAGACAATAGCATTTATTATCTATCCAATGTAGAGGGCCTCACAGTCAAGGAAACAGTAGACTATAGAAGAGGTGAGCACAATCCAGACTGTAGATGCCATATTCGGTTTCAGGTGATTCTAGTCCATAAAGGTGTGGCCACTTTAGATCCTGTACATGATGCCAGATATGTTAATTTTAAAATAAAAGGTCTTTCAAAGTGAGAAGAAATAAGCATTTATTTGAGATCAATAAGAACAGCTATTCAGAATGCACTGATTCAGCCAGAATCCCAAATAATAATTCGATTAGGGGATAAAGTTAATGGGTATTTATGAGAAAGGGAAGAACTATTACATCAATAGAAGTAAGTCATTTCTATTGAGTCAAGTAATATAACAAAGTGATATTAATGCTAAACAATAATTTAATATTTAGTCCAGTAGTTTTCAGTCAAGGAGTCTTAAAATCTGCTTTCTTATCATGTTTGCAAGTAGTTCATAAAGACACAATGCTCCTATAGTTCCAGTCCAAAGTTGTTTTGCCCTGTTTTAACATCCAAAGATTTAAGGCAGAAACCTACAAGGCAGTTTCTCTGGCATAGCAGCTTCAGTTCCAAAGTGGCTCCATTTATTATTTTTTGACACTATGAACTCACCAAAAATGTAAATATTGTAAATGGAGAATAAGTCAAGGACTGAGTCTGCAGGTGGCTTTTCCTGGGCCTTATGATTAGTGTGTTTTTCTTTAGGGTATGTGACAGTCCATGAACCTCCTCAAGTCAGGAAGTAGAAAGAAGTGTTCCCACAGGGGAGCACATGGTAAATTTTTTTGCCACCTTGGGCAAGTTATTGCTCCTTTGGGTGCAAGAGCCTGAAAATCCAGATAGTAAATGCAAGACTGCTTTGTGTTTCTCTATCCTTAATATCCATGTAGTTCCATTGTGACAGTCTCTCATTTCACTGAGAGAAGAAGTTTTGCCAATAGAAATACAAAAATGTCACAGTGGCATTTTGTGTGCACAGAATGTAGCATAATACAGTCCCCAAGACTTTCAATAGTGTGTGGAATGTTTCATGGTACATTCAAAGTGGGAGGTGTTGCTGAAGTTCAGTTAAGACAACATATTTATTTAACTTATCCAGAAGTCCCCTGAATTTAACCTTAGGCCCTTCATCTATAATTAGGTATTTGGAAATATGATCTTTTGGGGTTTATTTTTCAGAAACTATACCAATTTATGAATTACCAATATGACCTTAATCCATCTATTTTTTCCCAATGCAATAATGTGTGTGTGTGTGTGTGTGTGTGTGTGTGTGTGTGTGTGTTTGGGTGTACATACTTACATGTGGATTTGAGAGGTACTGTTGAATGACATTTGGGATAAGTGGAAAGCTGAATGTGGGCTTGTCTTGTAGTAGGAGCTATTAAAAATTTCATTGTGATTCAAAGAAAGATATGTTTAAATCACTAAAATATCTCTGAAAACACATGAAATTATAAAACTATCAATCACAAAAGATCTTAGTAAATATATAAAATGGAAAATATATTTTACTTTAAGTTCTAAATGTTACATTGTTAATAAAAAATATCAGAAAGCTAGAACTGTGTAAATAGTTGGCTTTAACAAAATCAAAAGAAGAGTTAACCACATTAGAAATTGCTTTAATGGCAAGAGAGCAAAAGGCATGGCAATAATTTTACCTGAAGTTTAAACTGGAGGTATTCTGTACTTATAAAATTGCAACTCAATTAATTTACTTGGTGGAATTCTCATTTGCAATAATTTTTCTTCTCACAATAATTTACCAATACCATAGTTTAGTCCATTTAGAGAATAAAGTTGAATTATCCCCTAATAATTTTTGAGAGAAGTTACTGATAAAAGTGGAACATATATTATATATCTGTATAAATATACAAGTTGGGGCAAAAGTAGGATTTTAGTTGTTTGTATAGAAAATAAGGCAAAATTAATAAACAATAATACAAGAATAAACTATTTTGTGTACTCAGAAGTATAAACCTATTTCTGTCCTACCCTATATACATAAATACATATATTAAGTAAATACATATAATTTAAATGTTTATATTTTATTTTTACATTTATTATATAACTAGAAAATACAAATAGAAAATTCATTATATTTTATATTTTATAATATAAATATAGAATATATTTATTTTATATATAAACACACAAGATGTAATACAAATATATCAATAAAATATAATATGTAATATATAAATGAGTGATATATAAATATAATTATGTATAGTGTATATATTTATTTATATAATTTATATTATGTCTATATAGTATAATATATAGATAAATATGCATTTACTATATAAATATATATATTTAATGTAGAGAATTTCACTAGATTAAATTCTTAGGTTTTTGATGTGTGAACCACACTGTTAGTCCTAAAACAGAAACTTCAGTGTTTTTTTCAGGTTTGACTAAGCATTTATTATATAATTAGTAAGATTTTTGGCACTTCAGTAATTGAGTCCTCTTGGAAAGGATTCAAATCTAGGCTTCTCCCAGTATTTTATGTGTTTTATAGTAGGTTTAGTAAGTTATTATGGAGATGTGCTGTGTTGGCTATTTTCTGTTTGCAGGCTGATCCTCATGAACTATGCCTCCTGCCAAATAGTGAGGTGTGATCAGTGGAGTTTCTATCAGATACTAGATGCAGAAGGGGAGAAAAGTGAGGGAATTACCTTTCCCCTCTCCTCTCTGTGCCCATGGTTCATGTTGAGAAGCATCTGTATCTCTGCATGAATGCAGCTTCTGTCTATTCCTTCTCCAGAGGTCCAGCTCTCACAGGGATCTGCTCACATTATTTACCACCTGCCTTTACTCTTTCTGCCCTAATGGTGGTAATAGCACTCTAGAGTTGAAAATCTCTGGGTGTCTCAACATCCCTTATAGGTACCCTTAAACCAGCTTATGCCTCTATAATTGTTTCATTAAAATCTCTTCAAGTGAGTCATCACTGTGGAATTATTTTCCTTCTGTGACCTTAACTACTGACTACTTGATTACTGATCCTGATATTGCCTGACAGAACAACTACCGATACATATTTCACAAATGTTTACCTTAATGATCAAAGCTATCAGCACTAAGGAGAATTGAATCTGTTCTGTGATGATTTTGGCACCAGTCAATAATAGAGCGCTTGTTATAAAGAGAATTATAAGGTAATGACCAGGTAGCCCTGCATTTTGAGACTAAACTGGGTAAGGATACCAAAGGTTCCACACATAGTACAGCTTCAAGAAAAAGGGGATCCTGTGATGTCTTGATCAGGATCTTCCATTCTTTTTTTTAAGACTTTATTTATTTATTTTCAGACAGAGGGGAGGGATGAAGAGAGGGAGAGAAACATCAATGTGTGGTTGCCTCTCACACACCCCCTGTTGGGAACCTGGCCCATAACCTAAGCATGTGCCCTAGACTGGGAATCAAACCAGCAACCCTTTGGTTTGCAGGCCTGAGCTCAATCCACTGAGCCACATCAGCCAGGGACAAATGTTCCACTCTAGTTGAGCATACCAGTATTCAACAGAGGCCCCACAGAAGGAATGCGAATTTGTCTATTTCTACTTCTGCATCTTTTCCCAGGAAAGTTTTAATTCATAGTTTAGGTAACTACAGGTGACCATGAAAAAAAGTTTCTACACTGTAGGTAAAATCAGGAGATAGCAAAGGAAAATGATTCCTGTTCATCAGCAGATATGCCTCTTGGAAAATATACTGGTTTTACCTCAGAACTAAAAATTGGCAGTTAAATCTGGGTCTTGGATATCTGGTACAGAGACATATCTTGCAATTAGTAGGGTCCTTTTTCCTAGTGTATAAGCTAGCTTAGTCTGCATTTGTCTCTGAGATAAGTACCCATCCTTAGTGGAGAGATCTCATGCCCTAGAAGCTTTGTTCCCCAGAATCCCTGATTTCTCTGAGACACTGGCTGGAAATAAAAAATGAGATGAGTGTGATTGATATCTAGAATGATTTTCTCCCCACTCCCTCGTTGTGCCTGTATGTGTCTCTTAGTGATGGCACCCCTGTTCTCACAGACTTTGAGAATATCTCCTTGCCTTTTCAGCCTCTCTGATGGTAATAGTTCTTCAGTGTTCCAAGTCTGATGTCTCAATAGTCCTTGCTAGATAACTTAAATTTTTCACAACACTCCATATAATCCCTAATTAAAGTTTTTTTTTTAATTTGAAACATCTATGGGAGTTCTTTCTGTTCCAAATTCTTTCTTGAATTTTTATTTTTTTAGTTATGTCAGCTTTGAGATAATATAAAATTGGCTTCAATGATACAATTTCAGTAAGAGCAGTGCTTACCATATCATTTTTAGAATCATGTGAAATAATGCTGTTTGAGCAGAAACAAGCTTAGTAACATTTTCACATAAGAGTTTAGCAATGGACATACTTTTTATGACTGGAAAAATCAACAACAACAAATAAAGCCAAGAATAATCCCAAGGCAATTCTCTCAGTAGTGCAGATCATGCTTAGCAGTGACTTGTTGAAAAAGTAATGCCCAAAATGTGGAGAAATTTACCTTGTAAACAATTGTGTTGAATATAGAGTTTTACAGGCTGACTCAAAATTACATCTTTTCTAGATTTTAAAAAGACAAACTATGAGATTTTTTAAATTTATGCTCTTATTTTTTGTATCCTTTAATTTAGGCTTTCCTGTTAGTCTAGGATTCTATTTTAATATATAACATCTAAAAGAAATTACATTTTCTTAAATAGAAGTACAAAACAACTTTATATAAATAAATATACTATTACTTAATAAAGACAATGAAAGTTTTATATTTTATTTTGAAAAAACAAACAAACTATGTAACCATTTACATTAGAGAGAAACACAATTGGGAAATTATGGACAGAGTGCCCTGAAGGACAGACTGAGGAAGGAAAAAAAAATCAACCAAATAGGATGGGAGACTTTGGCCACAGGAAAAAAGGGGGTAGGAAGAGAGATAATAATTAGATAGTAATTAGGTTATAGGGTAGGACAATGAATTCTATTTTCAACAAAGTCAGTGGAAGTTTAAATCATGGTGAAAAATGCTGAACTGAAAAAAAAAATAAATTTAGTGGATTGAAATGAAAGGATGGACTATGGATTCTTACAGAGTGGCAATAATAGCCGTTATCAGATACAATGTTTGGGTGAAGAAGTGACTTGCACCAAAGAGGCCAATTCCACAGGAATGTGGGGCATTTTTACAAGTTTATTTTAAATAATAAGTTTTGACAAAATTTCATGAAAACAAACCTATCAAAACCTCAAGTCATATTATAAATTTATATCCCTACCTCTTAATCTACATCAACCAAGTCTGTTAGGCTTTTTAATTCACTTTTGCATTACTTATATTTTTATAGAAAGCTATTATTTTGTTTATTCTAGTTTATTTACATTTTATTTATTTTAAATATATTTAAAATTCTATTTATATATTCACCAATGCTAAATTAAATATGCTTACAATAAAAAATAAAATATATACATTTAGCATTTATATATCTTTAAGTTTTATTGAGCTATAACTCACCATAAAATTCATACTTTTAAAATGTACAATTCAGATCACAAATATAGCAGTGATGTAGGGGGGAGCTCAGAACACTTGCCTGTGTACCTAACTGGGACATCTCACCAATCTTCTAAAGAAGAGAGTGGAGAGCCAATAAAATACCAACTGCTAAGAAATTTGGAAGCCAAAGTGTGCAGGCAATGCTTAAAAGCAGGCAATAAGGAGGTTTAGTAGCAAGAAGGGAAGGTACCTAGGCTTTGCACCAGAGACCTCAGCTGCCAGGGGAACATTGGAGGAGACCTGGGTCAGTGGTAGTAACCTAGCTGCTCCCTCCCCTCCCATAGCAGTGAAGTCCCACACCTGCTCCAGGAGAGACCTGGACATGCATAATGTTGCTGGTGGGGATAAAAAGGAAGTTAAGTGACACAAAGCTATTGGCATAACCTGGCTGGGGCAGCAATTGCTGGCTGGGACAGGACAAGTGAAATTGGGGAGCCAGGTGACACCTGGAGCTAGAAGAGATGGGAAGAGACTAGTGTGACCCAGAGAGACTCTGGACTGGTCAGACCGTTGGACTGTGTGGAAAGCCTGGTACTTGTTAGGACTGGTAGGCAGCACCCAAGGGGACTTTTCTCAAAAAAGGAATTGACCCACCATGCAGGGACCTCAGGTGTGCAGAGCTGGGCCAGTGAAGAGGGAGGAGTGGGGGCCTGATTTGCTCCCACTCAGGGTACTTCATGGATTGATCAAAGTGGGGCAGCATGGGCTCAGAGAGGCAGTGACACCCAGAGATGCTTTTTTTCAATAGGGGAACTGAGCCCCTGTACAGGGACTTCCTGTGTGGTGGCTAGACCAACAAAGAGGGAGGCGGGGGGTGCAACATGTTCCCACTCTGTGCACCTCACTGACTGGTCAAAGGGTTGCAAAATGAGGTGGATTATCGGTGACAGACTGGCAGAGATACACAGAGTGGACAGTGGACAGAGTGGGGGCTGCACAGTGCTCTGAGATCGTGGGCTGGAGACTGGGCACCTGTGATTATTGTAGCCCAGACTGATCCCTTAGCTGGCTGAATCACAAGAAAGAAAATAAATGGAGCCCAGCCCCCCTCTTCCTGCAGGATCCAGGAAGACATGCAAAACCAGATAGGCAGGTATAAGATCAGCAGGAGGCTGTTTTGTTTTGTTTTGTTTTGTTTTGTTTTGTTTTGTTTTTGTTCCCCCCCAAGAGTAAGACAATAAGACCTGGAGCTGTGAGGATCCAGAAAGAAGTCAGAAGGCAAACACCAACACCTAAGACAAATTTCACTTTCCCATCTTTCAGAACTTGCATTTTTTAAATTTCTCTTCTTTACATTTATTTAGTTTTGTTTTGTTTGTTTTTGTTGCTTGGTTTGGGATTTTTTATTCTTGTTTTCATAGAGCTTTTTAATTTTCTTCTTTCAATCACTTCAATTGTATTCTAAATAACACACTGCTCTTGGTAGGGGACTCAAGAGCTGGAAAATTTTAGTTTAAGTCAAATAGTTACAAGCCAAGTAAGTAATGTATATGTTTAAGATTTTGTTTCAGATACTACAGATAAGGTTCATCCTGGCACCTAGGAGAAACAGCCAACATCTTGGGGCATTGCTAAAGATCACCCTCCAGGGACAAGTGGAGGCATCTGGGCCATTTTGTTCCAGGGAGAGACACAGACCACAACCCACCCCTGGGAACAGCTAACTGCTCAGGGCAAGAATACTGCAGCCTTTAAATCTCATTTTTCTTGAGTTTCAAAAGTTCTCACTGCACATTGTTCCCTGTTATAAAAACATTGGTTTGGAAAGCAACGTAAGAAGGTCTGTTAGGATATGAAACCACCATCTTCTCACATCACCAGCCATCTGAATAAAGCACCCATAAATGTTTAATCCCTGTTAAACATTTGACATGGGACAGGCAGGGCAAATGCTGGTTTCTTTTCTGATTTCATATTCTGGTGACTCCACCAGGACAGACTTAGGGACTCTCCAGTAAATCTGGGTATTTGGCAAGGAGTTCCATTGGCTGCCTGAGCTGAGAGGGCCCAGGGGTTTGGATTTGGAGAACCCAAGCAACCGCCAATGTTACAGAATGGACTGGGATGGTGAATGGTCCTATTACCAAAAGGACCCCCCTTTCTCTGTGGGGGTTCCCTCACCTACTAGGTTCCTTTTGCCTGCCACCAGGAAGAGATGTCTCTCAATGCCAGAGATTGGTGAAAAGGAAAGGAATTATTTATTTAAATGTTATATAGACTTACAGTAGTGACCTAATGTCTTCATTAAAATACTGAAGTCCTTTAGAATACCCACAGATGTACACAGTCCATCCTTCTCCCTCTGCCCTAATCTGGGGTACCATATCTCGGGAAAAGCATTAGAAGTCCATGATTCAGGGTCCCAGCACCATCAGCTGTGTTGCTGCCACAGTCTCCAGTTAATCCAAAACCATGTGGCACATTCTCATAGCCAACCAGCAAGAGTCCTTTCACCTCTCTTCTTCCAGGCAGAGTCTCTCCTGCTTCCTAAGCCATGTGGCAAAAGGGAGCACCCCAAAGCCATGTGGTCCTCACTCTCGCCAAAGCCATGGGGTTTTCCCCAGATTAGGTGTCATTTTTTTCACCAGGCAGAGCTCTAACCCGATGGTACTTTAACCAGATATGAAGCCCTTTCACAGTCAAAGCCTTACAAAACCAGAAAGGTATCTTCACCAGATAACCTAAGTCATGACCTGGGATTGTAACATGAACCAGAAAGTGCAACTATTCAATCAAAGATGATATATGACAAGAAGTGCAGGAGGTGAGGGGGAGAGTTCCCAAGTGAACCCTGCTGGGCCTGAGTTTAAATCCCAGAGCCAACTTTCCTCTGCATCCCCATTGGCACCTCCTCCTACAATCAGTTATACCTTCCAGCATTCCCATATTCTTCCAGCTTTACTGGGCTATCATAGTAAGTCTGAGCACGTTTGGCCCCATGGCATGAGGCCAATCTTCTCCAAGCTCTCATGCAAGCACTGTAACCAGCAGGAGTTGCCTCCCAGTTACATCTTGGGTGGAAGTCATTTCCATCCCCCTTGCTCAAAGCATGGCCACAGCTATTTAACATATCTATGAAACCAGTTAATGGTTATAGATATGTTAAATGATCACACTAGAGGTTAGCTGTAAAGCTGTTGCTATACAAACAGCTCACAATGGCCATGTTCCATATATCCCATCCACCAGCTCAGACTTGTAGGGGTGAGGACATCCTATTTATATATTTTTCTAATATTTCCTGTAGACCTTGAGTTCTGGACCCCATTACAAATCCTTATTTGGGCCCCCCTCTTGGCTGCACCCTGTTACACCAAATGATTTCACTCGGGAACTCTCCCCCTCACCTCCTGCACTTCTTGTCATATATTATCTTTGATTGAATAGTTGCACTTTCTGGCTCATGTTACAATCCCAGGTCATGACTTAGGTTATCTGGTAAAGATACCTTTTTGGTTTTGTAAGGCTTTGTCTGTGAAAGGACTTCAGATCTGGTTAAAGTACCATCGGGTTAGAGCTCTGTCTGGTGAAAAAATTTCACCTAATCTGGTTTTGTACCCTCTGTTCGAAGGAGCTCTGGTGAAAAAAATTACATCTAATCTGGTTTAGGTACCTTCTGTTTTATGGAGTACTGTCTGGGAAGTGAATCTGATCTATATCGGGTACTTTCTGTCTTATGGAGCTCTATCTGGTAGAATGAGGGGGGAAAGTCTCTGTTCTTGGAAACAGCCCATTGGAGTGAGTACTGGCTAATTCATCAACTTGTCAAGGTATGACTAGAGTGAATATAGTTTTATTGAAATACTGTCTGGCTTGTGTACACCATAATCTGGACTCAGGAGAGCACTGGTCACTGAATGGGTCTTTAAATTACTATATTATACTGTAACTAGAGTTGTTTTATCAAAAATCAGGGAAGTAGGACAAAATGCTTTACCTAGAAGTTCTTTTTTTGAGTTTACATTATAAAGATGCAGAATTAAAAGGAAACAAGTCAATGGTTCAGAGAAAAGTGAATTTGCATGTGAAAGATAGTAGAAGCTCAGAGGAGAGGGACCAGAAAGATCTAAATATTATGACTGCTACAATCACATCAGAGTTCCTACAGCCCCAGGTGATCTTCTTCAGTATTCAGCTGACAGAACTGGGGAAAGTGTGCCTCAGTGGCATCACCATCTTGAACAGGTCAGGGAACCAAATTCAGTGGAAGAAAAGCCCCTAGTGGGGCAGGGAAATATCCTTTTCAGAGACTTTCAGTGGGAGAAGGGCCAGAGGACCAGCCTGCTGGATATTGTTTTGCACATATTCTGTTTCTACATCAGAATTGTTAAACTGGAAAACCCCAAGCCCTTCTTATAGAGATGATCCTACTAAAATGACTGGTTTTGTTGCATCAGTTTTTGTCACCCATGATCCCAACTGGGCAGACATACAGGACTTATTGAATTCTTTGCTTACAGGGGGATGAGCAGAGGCTAGTATTGGATAAGGTAAATGAAGAGCCTTGGAGATTACACCAAGAAAATCCAGATGGGGCTCTGGGTCTTCCCAGGGCAATACTTCTAATCAGGCCCAACTAGGACCCTAATGGGGATGGCCTTCCTCTCTTAGAGCATTATAAGAGGTTCCTCCTTGAGGGAATGCAGAAAGGCATCCCTGAGCAAAAAGAATGAATATGGTGCAGGTGGCGCAACAAATGTCCACAGAAAACCTTTCCCAACACCAAGAAAGAGTGAAGGAGATTCCTGGGGATGGCAAACAACTACTTTATTTGGATTCTAAACTTGGAGCTCATTGCTAAGCCACTGAATGAGGCTCTGAAGGGACCAGAAAAATAGACCTTGGCTTCTGTACCAGCCTTAGGGCTTCCAAACCTACTGAAGCCCTTTCAATAATATGTGCGTGAGAGACAGCATTGCCCTAGGATTCTCATCCAAATGCTTAGTGACATTTGCAGCTCATCACATAATGGTCAAAGAAATTAGATCATACTGTCCTGAAGTGGTCAGACTGCTTGAGAGTGGCAGCCACCTACAAGCTCTTGCAGGAAGTTGAAAAATTTTGCTTGGGACAGCCTATACCAGTTATGTGCCCCAGCAAGTGTAGAGCTTGCTGGAGCAAAGGGGAAATATGTAGCTCACTGCTAGAAGAATGGGCAGGTACAAGCAATCCCATCATCTCCCTCAAAACTATAAGTAAGTTAAGTCCTGTCTGTATTCTCCTGGAGCCTGATTCAGCTTGTCCTAATATGTGGCTGTACTGAAATAATCAATGACATGTATTCTAGCATAATTGGTTTACAGGGCCATCCTCTAGAAGAAGCAGACTGGTCTCTCTGTACAGATGGAAGCAGGTATATGGGCAAAGGGAACAGAGAGAGTGGATATGCAGCTGTGACTCTTAAAGAAGTAGTGGAAGCCAAGGCCTTGACACTAGGAACCTCTGCTCAGAAAGCTGAACTGATTGCATTGAAGAGGGTACTGGAATTGTTTGTTGCATGAAAAGAGTGAATGTGTGTTTGGACTCAAGGTAAGCTTCCTAATTTTGCATGCACATGGTTTCATCTAGGAAGAAAAAGAACTGTTAATCTCTAAATAAAAAGGAAATTAAGCATGCAGCAGAAATTTTAAAATTATTAGCAGCTGTTCAGGTAGCTTTACAGGTGGCAGTTATGCACTGCCAAAGGCATCAGAAAGAGGACACTAAAGTTGCTAAAGGAAGCAATCTGGCTGAATGGATAGCAAAAGAGGCTGCTAAATGAATGTTTATAATGCCTTTGGTACCTGTTCTAGACTTGTCATAATTTGACCCTGGATATTCTACTGCAGACTTAGAGAAAGCTAAGTGTTGGGGTTTTGATGAAAAAGGTCCTGACGGTGGATGGAAAGAGAATAAGAAATGAGTTATACTGTTTTCCAGAACATTTAGTAGAGCCAGTCACGAAGCATTTGCATGAGACCACACACTATGGAAGAGACTCATTAACCACCTATGTCAAACTGTGGCTCACAAGTCCTGGAATTTCTAAAGCTGTAAGAAAAGTAATTGCTAGATGTGTTATGTGCCAGAAGAACAACCCCAAAACAGATCCCCATCAAAGGAGAAAAGGAAAGCAATACCAAGGACAGTGTACACTTGAGGAAAGGCAAATAGACTTTACTCAGATACCAAGGGTTTGAGAGTGGAAATATTTGTTAGTCTTTGTGGACATCTGCTCAGGATGGGTAGAAGCTTATCCTACTAGAATGGAGAAATCCTTGGAGGCAGTGAAAGCTTTACTGAAGGAAATTACTTCTCACTTTGGCCTCCCTGGCAACATCCAGAGTGATAATGGGCCTGCTTTTGTTTCAGAAATTATGCAGGAGGTAAGTAAATTTTAGGAGTCAAGTGGAAACTCCACATGGCATGGAGACCTCAAGCTTCTAGAAAGGTAGAGAAGATGAACCACACCTTGAAGAAAAATATGTCCAAGCTTTGTCAAGAAACTCCTCTCCGTTGGGATCAAGTTTTGCCTATTGCCTTGCTCAGGATCAGGGTAGCTCCTTGAAGTGGGATTCAGTTGAGTCCTTATGAAATTGTGTACAGGTAGCCATTTCAGGTCACAGTTGTGGAGGGAGATATGTATATAGATAAAAAAAACTGAAGGTAAAGAAAATGAATATTTAAGTCACACCTTAGTTCTGATGAATGGCCTTGCCTGTATTATAGCCTATTCCTCCACAGGTTTGATGCATTCTTCTGAGCCTAAAGATAAGGTGCTACTCAATATTTGGGTGACAGAATCTCCAGAAAGCCAACTAGGAATGGACTAGACCTTGGGACATACTCCTCACTATCCCCAAGATGGTGAAGCTGGCACAAATAAAACCTTGGACTCATCACTCCAGAGTAAAGAAAGCACTGGAAGATCTAAAAGTCATCATTTGAAAACAATGACTTATGTTCTTTTCTTTACCTCTTGTTTAATACTTTGTTATGGACAACTTATTCCTTTCAAATAAGATGATGATATCTGGGTATATTTAGAAAAAAGTCTTCTGAATATTTCTGACTTTTGTCTTGCAGGAGGAACTTATGTGGAACAAACTTTCACTTCATGTCTTACAGGTGTTTGTACATTTTTGGAAAGCCTTAAGCATCATACTGGGGACCAGTGGTAACTATAAAGGACAGGGAAATGTTTTCCTTAAAGGTCACTAATGTACCCCATCTAGAGAGTGTGCAACCTTTTTCAACTACTAAAAACTGTTTTGTACTCTCAGCAGGTGTGAAGATAAATTGCACCACCATCATTGATGTATGTTAGACTTATGTTCATGTTAAATTTCCCACAGGATTGTTTCTAGTATGTGGAATGACTGTCTATCCCTATGTTCCAGCAAATAGTTTTGGGGGAACATGATCTCTGGAAGACTGACAGTGTTTATGCCTCAGAAGCCCCGCCTGACCTGGCTTTGATGGGACCTCTCCCTTACACTTAAATGTAACAGTAATTTATGCCTTTTTAGCACTGCTCTATATGTGTGTCTTTAACTTTATTTATAATGCCAGCCATGGTAACCTACTTGAATGTCAAGAACTAAGAAAAATCAGAGAAGCAGTATTGGAGAATTGTGCACCTATAGACTACCTTCTTTTAAGACACAACCGTGGATGTGAAGAATTTAAAGAACTCTTGCTATTTTAACCTAACTGATAGTTCACAGCTTGTAGAGCATAAAGTAAAGCAAGTAAATGATGTAGTGTCCAATATAAAACAGAGAGAGGGATTCTTTGGAATTGACTTGTCTAAACTAACCTCTTGGCTGCCTAGTATCACGAGTCTTTGAGAGGCATGTTTTGTTTTTATCCTTGTCATTTTCTTCAGTATCATAGCTTGTTGTCTCATGTAATGTGACCCTTCATGTGAGTCTGCAATCTGGTGTCTCCAGACCCCCACTGGACAGTCCAATGCTAAGTTACATGCCCAACCACAAAATGAATACTTCTATATGATGCTGATCTCATAGAAATGAGATAGTTTAATACTAACTGTGGGGAATGATAGGGGACTCAAGAGTTGGAAAATTTTAGTTTAAGGCAAAAAGTTATAAGCCCAGCAAGTAATGTATATGTTAAATCTCTTGTTTCAGAAACTACAGATAGATAAGGCCCACCTTGACTCTTGGGAAAACAGCCAACCTCCTGGGGTGCTGCTAAAAATTACCACCTGGGGACAAGTAGAGGCATCCAAGCCATTGTGTTCCAGGGAGAGACAGAGGACCACCCACCCCTGGGAATAGCTAACTGCCCAGGACTGGAATGTTGTTGCAGTTTCTTACACCTAATCCTCCTTGAAATTCAAAACCCCTCACCACACCTTGTTTATTCCTTGGTATAAAAATGTTGGCCTGGAAGGAAAAGACAAGGTGGTTCTTTTGGGTACAAACCCACCATCTTCTCAGATCACTGGCCATCTGAATAAAATGCCCATAAAGATGAAAAAAAAATGACAGTCTTTCTGTGTGGAGTAGTCTTGGTTTCAGTCCTTTCTTTTCATTAATTGGAATATTTCTTGCCATTTACTTCTGGCTGGTAGTGTATCTGTTGAGAAAATAGCTACTAGTCTTAATGCAGCTCCCTTTTATGTTACTATCTCTTCCTCCCTTGGTGCCTTTAAATTTCTATCTTTGTCTTTGAATTTTGCCATTTTAATTATGTGTCTTTTTTAAAATTATTTTATTGTTGTTTAATTATAGTTTTCTGCATTTACTGCCCCTCACTTCCCCCCCACCCCAGCCAAACGCACTTCCCTCAGTTGCTCCCTACCCCTTGGTTTTGTCCATGTGTCCTTTGTATTTGTTCCTGAAAACCCTTCCTCAATTATCCCCTCCCATCTCCCCTCTGGTTACTGTTCAGATTGTTCTTAATTTCAGTGTCTCTGGTTATATTTTGCTTGATTTTTTTTTCTTTTGTTGATCAGGTTCCAGTTAAAGGTGAGATCACATGGTATTTTTCCTTCACCACCTTGCTTATTTCACTTAGTATAACTGTCTCCAGTCCCATTTATGTTGTCTCAAAGGGTAGGAGCTCCTTCTTTCTCTCTGCTGTGTAGTATTCCATTACGTAAATGTACCATCCTTTTTTGATTCACTCATTTGCTGATGGGCTTTTAGGTTTCTTCCAGCACGTGGCTATGGTAAATTTTGCTGCTATGAATATTGGTTTGCATAGGTTCTTTTGGATTGGTGCCTTTGGGTTCTTAGGATATAATCCCCGCAATGGAATTACTGGGTCAAAAGGCAGCTCCTTTTTTAATTTTCTGAGGAAACTCCATACTGTTTTACACAACAACTGCACCAAATTATGATGTGTCTTGGTGTGGTCCTCTTTGGGTTCATCTTGACTAGGATCTTTGTTCTTCCTGTAATTGTGATTTTTTTTCTTTCTTCAAATTAGGAATGTTTTCTGTCATTAGTTTTTTAAACAGGTTTTTTTATCTCTTGCTTCTTTTTTTTCTCCTTGTGGTATCCCTATTATATGGATGTTAGTATGTTTACTATCTCACAGGCCCCTTAACCTCTCATCATTCTTTTTGAGTCTTTATTTTTTCTTTCCTATCTCTTTCTGGGAATTTTTTTCTACCTTGTCATCTATCTCACTGATTCCATCCTCTGTTTCATCTAGCCTGCTTTTAATTCCTTCTACTTGTTCTTCAGTTCAGAAGTTGTATTCCTCATTTCCTCATGGCCCTTGTTGATAGTTTCTATTTCCTTTTTCATGTGTTAAAATTCATAGTAAGTGCCTTGTAGCTTCTCTGTACTTCTTTGCAATTCTCAGTGAGTTCATTGAGCTTCCTTGTAACCATGGTTTTGAACTCGATGTCTGATAGCTTACTTGTCTCTATTTCATTGAGCCCTCTTTATGTAGATTCCTCCTTTCCTTTCTATTGGGTGCTGTTATTGTGTCTCCTTATTTAGGGGAGTCTCTACGTGGTTTTTTTTTTCTGCTTCTCAAATTGATCTTCTTTGCCTTCTTCTCCTTTTGTTGTGAACTACTACAGTAAGAGACCTGAGGTGCAGTCTTTCTGGTCTCTAGAACTTGATACTCCTGAGATACCTTTTATGCCACTTATGTTGGCTCCCTTGAAAGTAATTGAGTTTTTGTTTTTATTGGGTTTTTCTTTGTTGGGCCTTTCCCTCCAGCTGGCTGACTGAAAGTCTCTCCACCCACCACATATTATAAGCTGCTGTGCAGGCACTGCCAGAGCAAAAACACAGCCCAGTAAACAAACCCACAGCCACAAAAATAACTACAACCCACAATCCTACTATCAACAGCAATTGGATCAGTATTAATAAGTGTGTAAAGAGATTAAGTCTATTATAAGAAAGGAGAAATATGAGATGACTAATTTAAAGAAAAAATGATTTGGAGAGGGTAGAGGAAGACACACTAAAAAATTACACAATAAGAGCAATGCAAAGTGAGAAGGTAAAATTTACATTGTAAATTAAAAAAGGCAATGAAGATGGTGGAATAGAGTTAGATAAAGGAAGCATATAGTATGTTTAAAAAGAAAATTTAAAAATTAAGGAAAAGAAAGAAATAAAAAGAAAACATGTGAATAAATATTAAAAAACATAGGCAGTAAATTGGGGAAAAAGTTCTACCACAGCACCACCAACAACAAATGAGCTAAGATTAATATAGGTTGTATGGAAATAGGAAGGAAAAAAACAAAAAAGAGATGTCTAGAGGAAAGAAATTTGATTTTCAGATGAGAGAGGGAATACTAAGAGTAGGGAATGAAAACCAGGCTAAGAATTGGAAATGTTAAAATTCGAGATGAAAAAAAAGGGAAGGATGAAATAAAAATATAAAAGAATGAAAAAACAAGCTGAAACAGGGAAATGTTAAAATTTCAGATGAAAAAGAGTATATGGAAGTCTCCATCTGGTGGAGCCCTCACAGATGAAAGGAGACTTTCAAGACAAGATCTGCTTGGAGAAAAAAAGGCTGGCTAATCTCTCAGAGGGTAACAACCTCAAGCACCCTTTCCCCTGCATAATTATTGAATTCAGGTCACTTGGAGATACATAATATGCATGTAAAGTTCATCAACCAATATCTAAATAGGTACAGCAATGAAAAACTGACATCATCTGCAGATAATAATTGAGGAAACACAGGGATTGTCTCTGGTCAGGGTTGGTGAGATATGTTGATGCCAGAAGGTTGTTGAGGCATGTATAATGAAGTAGGGAGTTTCACTCCCTATGCTTGGAACTGAAACATCTGTTTCATACCAACAGGGTTATTGCTAGGCAGAACAAGCCTCAAAGGAAATAATGTACATTCTTTTTCAAGCTTGTTGCCCCCAGGAGCCATCCATTCCAGTGCAAGTCTGCAGCTGCTTCTGGCATTGTTTTCAGGCTGAGTCAGGCAGGGGTAACAAAGCAGCCAAGAGATTAGGAGACTCCTTACAGATAGAATGAGGGCTCAGGCTATAAAAAAGTCAAGGGTGAGGGTCTTTCTGCCCCTTCTCTATTGTAACCTAAGTCCTTTCCTGATGGCTCTTTTTTCATCTGTGCCTTGCTTGGTCTGTCCCTCCCTTGAGGGATCTTACCCATCATTGACTAACCAGCCATCTTTCTGGGCCAAGCAAGGTGAAGTGAAGAAGGGAGGGGCTGCACTCCTGCCAGGAGGATAGGTTCTGTCTCCTTAGTGGCTCATGGCCCCAAGGCCTTTTCACTCAGCCCTAGCCACAGGACTCTTTTGTCTTTTAATGAGGCTAGAGTCCCAGAAACAAGGTGGGAGGGATCCCAACAAGAGAACAGGCTGCATGTAGGCATATGATACAGGAGAGGGCCATGGTAGAATTTGAGACTTGAAATACAAAAATAGTGAAGATGTAGAGACACAACTAAAAAATGCAGCAAGTACCCTATTCACAATTAATGAGCAAAGACTGCTAAAGGTGGGGATAGAGTGTGGGCATTTAAAGAGCAAGAAATAAAACATTGAGATGACCATTGACAGGAAAATTGATTTTGAAAGGCTGGGTGGGGAATAAATAGTAAGAGTGAAAAACGGAAACAGGTTGTAGCAACAAATAAAATTGAAAACAAAAATAATAAGTGGGAAAGAGAAGATAGAGTAAGAGAAGGGAGGAGCAAACTATGAGAATTGTAATAAACTGCATATAAAACCTAGTAGCTTAATATGCACAAACTTGAAGGACAAGAAATGAATGCTAAAAACTATGCAGGAAAAAATATATCATGGAGAAGACACAGTGAACTTCATGTTGATAGCATCTAGTATGTACAACTGTTTTTTTTTTTTCTTTTTAATCTACCTCTGGTGATGTCAAATGGCACCTAAGCAGCCCATTTATGACTATCAGAGATCTGTGGATGACTTCTTCAATTGTTAATATAGTCACTTTCCAATTAGCAGTCAAGCTTAAGCACTCTACAGTATCACTTGGGTGTGAAGATATTGCTTCCCCTCAGGCTGATGTCACTTGGAGAGAAGTGGTCTGCCTGAGGAAGATGACTCCTGCAGTAAGAGGCATGACTCAGCACCAGGATCCTAGTAGCTGCTCTCTCAGTTCTCTCCCCAAAGTCACCATCCCTAGCCTCTCCTCAAGCATATCTAGTCCACTCTGTCCACCCCCGCCCCACCCCTCTGCTGAAGCCCAGTGTAAGTGGCTGCATATGATAATTTTTGTGTTGGAATTTTAAATGGTGCTTTGCATCTCTAGCTATCCCTCTCTGTCAGAGAGAAACCCTGCTGTTTTTCACTGCTGGATGTTATCGGTGTATTTTGGGGGCTCTGGTGCTGTAGGCTAGGGAGCTCAGTTGAGGTTTAGACCCTACACTTCCCAGGGGATTCTCCCAATGTCTGAGATATCATTTTGGCACTTCAGCTTCCACATTTGTGGGCCTAACTAACAAACACTCTTGCATCCCCTCCACACCCCATACAAAGTCATGTTATGTTGAAGCTGTTCTTTCTGTCTGTGATTATAAAGCTTCTCTCCTGCAATTTTTCAATTGTTTATTCCAGATGATTTCTCCACAATTTAGTTGAAATTCCAGATTGGTTCTGGGAGGAGGTTAGTGTAACTTCCACACATTCCTCCACCATGCTGGATCCCCTAGATAGCATGTTATTAAACAATCAATGTGTCAACAATGAGATAAATGAAAAAAATCAAAAGATACCTTGAAAGAGATGAAAACTGGTATACAAGAATTGAAAACTGTGAGACAACGGAAACCAATTTGAATAGGGAAATGCATAGGATTACAGGCCTATCTCAAAAACAACTAAAATTTTAAATAAACAGTCTAACTTTATACTTAAAGGAAACTGAGAAAGAAAAACAAATAGAGCTCAAATTGAGCAGAAGGAAGAAAATAAACATCAGAGTAAAATAAACATAATAGAATCTAAAAAATGATCCAAAGATCAATGAGTCCAAGAGGCCATTGTTGGAAAAGATAAACAAGATTGACAAACCTTTAACCAGACTCCATTAAGAAAAAATAGAGCAGACACCAAATAAATAAAATCAGAAATGAAAGAGGACAAATAACCACTGACATCAAATAAATACTGAAGATTGTAAGAAAATATTATGAACAACCATATGCCAAAATATTGGATAACTATGATGAAATGGATAAATTCCTAGAATCATACAACCTTCCAAAACTAAATAAAAAAGAATCAAAGAATATGAAAAGACAGATATACCTAGTGAGATTTAAGTAGTAATAATAAACAAAACTCCCAGCAAACAAAAAAACCTTGACCAGATGGCTTCATAAGTGAATATTATCAAACATTCCAAGAACAACACCTCTCCTTCAAATTATTTTTAAAAATTCAAGAGGAGGCTCATTTTATGGGGCCAGAATTATCCTAATTCCAAAACCAGATAAAGATACTAAAAAAAGAAAATTATAGGCCAATATCCCTGATAAATATAGATGTTAAATCCCCCAAAAGATATTAGCAAAACAAATACAGTACATCAAAACAATCATACACCATAACCAAGTGATATTTATTCCAAAAATAGAAGGTTGGTACAACATTCTCAAATTGATAAATATGATTCACAACATAGACAAAATAAAGGACTAAAACCACATGATCATATCAACAGATGCAGACAAAGCTTTTAATAAATCCAGCAACATTTATGATAAAATCTCTCAGCAAATTGGGAATAGAGGTAACATACCTAAATGTAATAAAGGCCATATATAACATACCCACTCCTAGCATCATATTCAATAGACAAAAACTACAAGCATTCCCCTTAAGATCTGGAAGAAGGCAGAAATGTCCACTTTCACCTCTCTTATTCAAAATAGTAATGGATGTCCTAGCCATAGAAATCAGACAAGAAGAAGATATAAAAGGGATCCAAATCAGAAATAAAGAAGTAAAACTGTCCTTATTTGCATATGACATGACACTGTACATAGAGAATCCCAAAGATTCCACCAAGAAACTGTGAGAATTGATCAATGAATAAATGAAGTAGCAGGATACAAAATTAATATCGAGATAACAGCTTCCCATTATATGCCAATAATGAACAAATGGAAAGAGAAATTAAGAAAACAATACCATTCATAATTGCATTAAAATAATAAAATACCTAAGAATAAATCTAACCAATGATGTAAAAGAGCTATACTCAGAAACTGTAAGACACTGAAGAAAAAAAACTGAAAAAGATACAAATAAGTGAAAGCACATACTGTGTTCATAGATAAGAAAAATTGCCATCATTAAAATGTCCATGATAATCAAAGCAATATACAGATTCAGTGCAATTCCTATCAAGATTCCAATGATGTATTTCACACACTAGAACAAATATTTCATAAAATTATATAGAATCACAAATCACTCTGCATAGCAACAGTGATCCTGAGAAAGAAGAACAAAGCTGGAGGAATCACACTACCTAGTAGCTAACTATACTGTAAGGTCATAGTAATTCCACATCAGCATGGTATTGGCATAAGAACAGACACAATTAGTCAATAGTACCAAATAGAGAGCCCATTAATAAACCCACAACTTTATAGTCAATTAATATTTGACAGAGGAAGCAATCACATACAATAAGATAAAGACAGTTTATTAAATGGTGTTGTGAAAATTGGACAGATATGCACAGAAAAATGAAACTAGACCACCTTCTTATACCACACACAAGAATAAGTTTGAAATGGATTAAATACTTGAATATTAAACCAAAACCATGGCAATCTTAGAAGAAAACATAGGCAATAAAATATTGGACATGGTCCATAGAAATATTTTTACTGGTATATCTCTAAAAGCAAGGGAAACACTTGAAAAATAAACAAATGGGACCACATAAAAATAAAAAGTTCTGCAGAGTAAAGGAAACCATCAAGAAAATAAAAAGGCAACCCACATAATGGAAAAAAACATATTTCCTAATACATCTGATAAGGGGTCAATATAAAAAATTCATAAAGAACTAACAAAACTCAACACCAAAAAACAAACAAACCAAACATCCCAATCAAAAAATGGCCAAGTGACCTAAATAGACACTTCTCCAAAGAGGACATGCAGCTAGCCAACAGACATACGAAAAAATGCTCAACATCACTAATTATCAGGGACATGCAAATTAAAACCATAATGAGATATCACTTCACACCTGTCAGAATGGCTATCAAAAAAGTGCTGGTGAGAATGTGGAGAAAAGGGAATGTTTTTGCACTGTTGGTGGAAATGTAGATTGGTACAACTATTGTGATAAACAGTATGCAGATACCTCAAAAAATTAAAAATGAATCTGCCTTTTGACCTGGCAATCCATCTTCTGGCAATTTATCTGAAGGAACCCAAAATACTAATTTGAAAGAACATAAGCACTCCTGTGTTCATTGTAGTGTTGTTTACAAGCACCAAGGTATGGAAGCAGGCCAGGTTTATATTAATATATGAGTAAATAATACAACTATGGAACATTTATACAATGGAATAGTACTGGGCCATAAAAAAAAGAAAACTTTACCCTTTGCAACTGTATGGATGGACCTGGAGAACATTATGCTAAGTGAAATAAGCTAGTCAGAGAAAGGAAAATACCAAAAATACCACATGATTTCACTCATATGTATATTCTAATAAGCAAACTGATCCAATGAGCAAACAGAGACACTCATATATAGAGAGAAGATGACATATGTGGTATGGGAGTTTAGTGGGTACAGGGATCAGCAAAAAAGTTAAAAGTCTCACAGACATAGACAACAATGTGGTAATAATGGGGCGTATAAGGAGGCTAAATGACAATGGAAAATACAATAAAAATAAATAAAATTAAACATCACAGTAAGCTTTAATCAGTGTATCTAGACAGTTCATATATGGCTTAGCCCAGTGACCATCTGGAAAAAAAGCTTCAACTCTGAGCTACTCCAATTCTTCTCTAATTACTTAAATTATATACTAAAGACCAAATAATTAATGTTTTTGTCTTCACAAAGGAAAAGAGTTGTTACTAATGGGCACAAGTTGGGCTAGAGAATGCTAAGGAGTGGTGCAGGAAGCATCTAAGATGGAGGTGCTTGAATAAATACTGCGAAGGATGTGCTTGAAGAGAGAGGGCTGATGAGATCTCAGACAAATGGATGCATGAAACAAGGACCCAGAAATAAAATAATTGCCTCAGGTGTCATTTAGGGACTCCAGATGGGAAACTGAAGGTTCTTCATGTCAGAGAAATCCTTTACAGATGGAGTCAATCCTAGCAGTTACAGAAGGGGTAAGAAATAGCCTACCATATATGGAATAGGATAACTGTTGTAAACCCTGTAGAAGGAGGAACCAGAGCCAGGTGTGTAGGGAAAACTATACTTGCTGTGACACACTAGTGAGAGTCATTGTCCTATCTGAGATATGTCCTCAATGCAGTTGTGAACAATACCAGTTTATCCTGCAGATGTATGAAAAAAGTATAGGACTTAATAGCAAGGTGAAATATAAGATATGCCAATCAAAGAATTCTTACAAATTCATTAGGTTAGATACCTTTCATTACATCAGGGAATCTCCCCCCTCCCTTGTTCTCTGGCTTCCAGCTGGAGATGGAGCAGTGGAACAAGAGAGATAGAGGACACATTTCCCAATGTCCCACCCTCTAAGTTGGCTAAAGACTGAATGCAGCTTCTTTCCACCAAAAGTCCTGTAGGTGTCCTCCAAACAGCCTTATTTCTCTTTCTCTCAAGTCCCAGGCTTGTAAAAGTGACCATTGTCATTTGTCTTAGGAGACAGCAAGGGTAGAGAAAATATAGGTGATGTATCTGAAATCAGAAAAAATATCTAGTAGAAGGAACTTGAAAGTTTTCTCTACACACCCATGTCTTTGTCAGTGGTTACTCTTTTCTATCATGACATCAATGCAAAAGCACTTACTATAATATGAGATTTAAACTGTAAACCATCCAGCCCTGGGCACAGTACAAATGGTATTTTTTTCAGCTCAGGTCAGAGCCATGGCCAGTATACCTGTTACCAAACAAAGTCAGTGAGTTCAATGTCTGTAGTGCTCAAAGAAGCCAAAGTCTGAAGCAACAGATTTCATAGAGAAAAATAAATTTATCAGTCATCTATACAGGGACATACAAAGAAAAGGCTCAGATCAGTCTCCCCTGGAGAAAGTCTTGGAATGAAGATAAAGAATGAGGATAGGAAAGTCTGTACAGAAGATTTCCATCCATGTAACATAAAAAAGTAGACACATATATTGAACAAGGTACAAGAAACATTGTACATAAGACAATGATGCCTCAGTCCCCTTCAAAGTAGACATCTTGGGATCTTAGACATTTTTCCCAATCACTATCAGATGCCCCATTGTATTTTCCTGAATCTCATTGATAGTCTGAAATCTCTTCCCTTTCAAAGGTGATTTAAGTTTTGAGAAAAGCCGGAAGTCACAAGACACAAATCTGGGCTGTAGGTAGACTGAGTCACCTGGGTGATTTGATGTTTTGACAAAAAACTCTGCATGAAGTATGATGCATGAGCAAGCATGTTGTCATGATGAAGCTGACAATCACCAGTTGCCCATAGCTGTGGCCTTCTGAATCATCCAAATATTTCCTACAGAGGAATGGTCAAACTTAACACAAGATCTGATGCAGATTCATTGCTCAACTTACTCAGTCATTTTGAATATGATGGCCACAAAGCACGCATGCACTCTCAGAAGCATCTACCACACCCACTTACTAGTACAGTGAATTCTTCATTGTTCATGCATGTGCATTCCAGTCCACTTCTGTTGGCTGCCAGATTACATCAATGCTATGCAAACCATTCTCATTATATTAACAGTGGCTGGACTTATTCTGGACAGATCTTGAATTTATTAACTTTCATTTAGGGGTTTAGAACTGATAGGCTTGAAACTAAGTCATCAAAGGTAAAGAATGTGGAAGGAACAAGAGGAACACAGAAATTCCAATTTGACAGTTTGATTATTTGTCCTATATATGTCCAAATTTTGTCTCTGCACTGAATCATCCTTACTGATGGACACCTCACTTCTTAATGGGCTCTGGGTAGTAAAGGAGCAAGTCTGCTACTTGATTGAGTTCCATGCTCTAGACAGCTCAGCACCATTTAGCTGCTAATTGTGTCTGCTTAAGTCTCTGGCATCAGTATGGTCCAGCTTAGTCTTCTGATCCCTGGAGGCCTGCTGATATTTCCTGAAAGACACTAAAAATCTAGAAAAAACCTAGATTCCATTTTCAATGTTAGGGCTTGGTTTCATGCATATAGCCTAAAGCCATATTATACCTCTGCTGTGTCCCAGCTGTGTGACCTTAGAAAGTTACCCTCTGGGTCTCAGAGAGTCATTGTGAGAACTAAAAATTTAATAAATTTAAATCACAGGAAAATATCTACTACATAGACATACTATATATCTAAATTAACAAAGTGTGGTCCACAGATTCTTGAGGGCCTCAAGATTCTTTCAGGAATAGGGGAAGACATGTGGTCAAAAGCATATTCATAAGACTAGGACATTACTTCCATTTTTCATTCTGTTAGACACTTGTACTGATATTGCAAAAGCAGTGGTTTCACAAGAATCATGACTGCAAACAATACTGGTGATTAACTATTGTAGTCTTCATCTCCAGTCACAGTAAGAAAAAGTCAGCATCACAAAAGAATTTAAGAATGTGCTCAATGTGATGAAGATAACTTATCAATTTTATTAAACCTCAACTCATGAGTGCATGTCTTTTATATTAAGTGTGACAAAAGATGAAGTATAAATAAAAGACATTTTCTACATACCAAAGAAGTTAAAACTCAGCCCTGGCTGGCGTAGCTCAGTGGATTGAGCTCGGGCTGGGAACCAAAGTGTCCCAGGTTCGATTCCCAGCCAGGGTACATGCCTGGGTTGCAGGCCATAACCCCCAGCAACCGCACATTGATGTTTCTCTCTCTCTGTCTATCTCCCTCCCTTCCCTCTCTAAAAATAAATAAATAAAATTTAAAAAAAAAAAAAAAAAAAAAAAAAGAAGTTAAAACTCTTGTGCAATCATTCAACTGTGAGCTGAACAAGCCACTTTCTCATTGGAATATGTTTTTACCTAAAAAAAATATTGACAGACAACCTGTGGTCCTTCAGACAAGTATCTATAGACATTGTTTCTAAAACAAATGGCATAACAATGTCACCTCAGGAAACAACTGACAAAACTTGCCAATGATTAAATTCTAGTTTTCAAGTGAAAATGGGATTGCTGCAAAGTCTGTGTCCACCACCATGATCTTGACAGTTTCCAAATATTTAAAGACATTCTTAATGAGGTGGAGTAATGATATAACAAATGTGAACTCTTGATATTGTTTAATGGAAAATGTCTCTGGACAGTTCATATTGTCCAGAAATGGAAATATGAATGGAAAATCTGCACAACTCAATGCAACAGTATTTTCGAAATGACTAACATATAAAGTTACCAAACACAGACGTGCACACACAAATTCCATCCACAGCACATAATGCACCAATGGAGTATAATGTAACAGAGTATGAAAGTGTATTGCTATGGCTCCAGGTTCTATTGCTGTAACTATCTTTTAAGAAATGCCTTGCCATATCCTAGTAATATCACAGAAAATATTCACAATTACTTAAAAAATGTATTAAAATATCCCCTTTCCAATCACATATCTATATAAGGCCAGATTTTTTGCTAATGATTGAATGAAGAAGCAGATAGAAGGACCAGTTTTCTCCTATTTACAAAGTAATGCCACTCTTCTCACTGAAGTGTTGTGTTTTAAAACGCAATTATTTTTTTAATCTTCAAAATATATAGAGAACTCACATGACTCCACAACCAGGAAGACAAACAATGCAATTAAAAATGGGCAAAGGACCTGAACATACACTTCTTCAAGGAGGACATACATAGACCCCACACACACATGAAAAAATTCTCAATATCACTAGCTATCAGAGAGGTGCAAATTAAAACCATTGTGAGACACCACTTCACAGTGACCAGAATTGCCATTATTAGCAAATCACCAAACAAGTGCTGGCAAGTTTGTGGAGAAAAGGGAATCCTAGTAGTACACTATTGGTGGGAAGGCAGACTGGTGTTTTCTGTGGAAAACAATTTGGAATTTCCTCGAAAATCTAAAGATGGAACTGCCTTTCAATCCAGTGATCCCACTGATGAGATTATACTCTAAGAATCCTGAAACACCAATCCAAAAGAACCTATGCACCCCAATGTTCATAGCAGCACTATTTACAATAATATCCAAGTGCTGCAAGCAGCCTAAGTGCCCATTAGTAAATGACTGGATCAAAAACCTGTGGTATATTTACATGATGGAATACTATTGGGGTAGAAAGAAAGAAGGAGCTCTTACCCTTTGTGGCAGCATGGATTGAACTGTACAGTATTATGCTAAGTGAAATAAGCCAGATGGTGAAAGACAAATACCATATTATCTCACCTATAAGTGGAACCCAATCAAGAAAACAAACAAATGAGTAAAATAGAACCACATACTTGGAAATAAAGAAAAAACTGACAGTGACCAGAGGGGAGAGGGGATCAGGATATTGAGGGAAAAAAAGAGGAAAGGGCAAGCCAAGGAACATGAATTAAGAACTCATGGGCATGGACAAGAGGGGGATATTGACTGTGGGAGTGGGGGGAGATGGAGTTGGAGTCAGCAAGGGGAAAAAAGGTGGGACGACTGTAACTGAACAACAGTAAATTTTTTTAAATAAAAATACAGAAATAGATTGTGGCTGTAAATGTATTTTAATACCATCTTGCAAAATAACGTGTTGCCTAAGGGAGCTCTTGCTGAATGTCCAGGCTCCGGAACAAAGATGACCGATAAATATTTGATACAAAAATAATTTTATTAAAATATGGTATTTAACTTGTGATTTATTATTGATATTTTATCTTTAAGTATTTTTATTGAATATGCTACTACATTTTTCCCAATTTTTCCCCTTTCATTCCCCCTCCACCCTGCATCCACAACCCTCCAGCATCCCCGCACTTAGTTTATTTCCATGGGTTGTACATATAAGTTCTTTGAGTCCTCTGTTTCCTATGCCATTTTTATCTCTCCCCATCTATTTTATGCCTACTAATTATGCTTCTTCTTCCCTGTACCATTTCCCCCCTAATCCTCCTTTCCCCCTCCTCACTGAACTCCCTCTTTGTGATGTCCACTTCTCTGGTTCTGTTCCTGTTCTAGTTATTGACTTAATTTTCCCATTGTTTTTCTTTTCTTTTAGGATCCTTTGGTGATAGTTGTGAGTTTCTTATCATTTTATTGTTCATACTTTTGATCTTCTTTTTCTCAGATAAGTCCCTTTAATGTTTCATATAATAAGGGATTGGTGATGATGAACTCCTTTAACTTGACCTTATCTGGGAAGCACTTCATCTGCCTTTCCATTCTAAATGAAAGCTTTGCTGGATGGAGTAATCTTGGATGTAATTCCTTGCCTTTCATGACTTCAAATACTTCTTTCCATTCTCTTCTTGCCTGCAAGGTTTCTTTTGAGAAATCAGCTGATAGCCTCATGGGCACTCCTTTGTAGAAAACCGTCTCCTTATCTCTTGCTGCTTTTAGGATTTTCTCTTTGTCTTTACTCTTGGGTAACTTAATGATGATGTGCCTTGGTGTGTTTCTCTTTGGGTCCAACTTCTTTGGGGCTCTCTGGGCTTCCTGGACTTCCTGGAAGTCTATTTGCTTTGCCAAATTGGGGAAGTTGCACTTCATTATTTGTTCAAATACGTTTTCAATTTCTTGCTGCTGTCCTTCTCCTTCTGGCACCCCTATAATTCGGGTACTGGAATGTTTCAGGTTGTCCCAGAGAATCCTCACCCTCTCTTCATGTTTTTGAACTCCTGTTTTTTTGTTCTGATCCAGTTGGATGTTTATTTCTTCCTTTTGTTCCAAATTATTGCTTTGAATCCTGGTTTCCTTCTTGTCACTATTAGTTCCCTGAATACTTTGCTTTATTTCATGTTGGGTATCTTTCATTTGTTCTTTCATTTTTCTACCAAGCTCAATCAGTTCTGTGAGCATTTTGATTATTAGGACTTTAAATTCTGCATCAGATAGGTTGGAAACCTCCTCATCACTTAGTTCTCTTTTTGAGGTTTTGCTGTGTTGTTTCATTTGGGCCATATTTCTTTGTCTTGGTGTACGTGATAAGTTGTAAGGGGGTGGGACATAAGGTATTCACCCAGGCAGGGCAAGGTTTTTTTGCTTCTCTGTAGAGCTGCCTGTGTGGGAGGGGCCAGGGAAGAAACAATGCAGCTTGCCTGCTCCTCTCTAGGGCACTTTCCAATGGACTCTCTTGTCAGACTGGAAGTATCTCTCACAGCTGCAACCACAGCCTTAGCCCATAGTCATGTCTGAGTCTCAGTTTTCCCTTTAAGTCTGTCCTTCCCATGCAGCTCTGCCAAGCTTGGCAGTCAGCCCCATTCTTCAGCCACCTTGTTGCAGTTTTTCTGAGTTGGTCTTACTGGCCTGGTTGTTCTGGTTGATTTTTTTTTTCTTTAATTCCTTGGTTGTTGGAGTTCTACGCAGTTTGATTTTCTGGTGCTTCTGAACGTTTATTGATTTTAGATTGGTTGTTATGCTCCTTTTGGTTGTGCGAGGAAGTGAAGAGTTTCTACCTATGCATCCATCTTAGTTGGTATTATTGACACTTTAAATATAATAATAAATAAATCTTTCCAAATTTTTCATTTTTTAATGTCAAATCTAATAAATACTGGCAGAAATTACTCATATAAACTAAACTGTTTTTATGTGTTTAGTTGTTTTTCGTATAAAGGTATCTCAGGACCATTAAGTTTGAGAACTATTGATCCAAGTTCTCATAATTACACAGCTAAAGCTAGACTGGGAAAATACTGCACAAAAACAGCATTCTGTCTCAGCATGAATATCTGCTAATATTGGCTCCTCCCTTTGTCTGTATTTTCCCAAATCTCACTCACTCTTCCAAGCCCATCTGATGCACATATTCAAGAAGCTCTTTCTGGAAACCATAAGACACAGCTCACCATCCCTGAATTCCACTCTGCTAATATTAGTGCCTCATTATATATTCTTATATATCTTATCACATCAAGTTCATTGTAAAATCTTTGAGTGCACAAACTATGCTCAGTAATTCTTTTTTAATATACAGCACAAAGATACATATCTTCATAATTCAATTTAAATGTAATCATTCAATTAGAATCTATGCATCACAACAGGTCATGAACTGGTTTTTGTTTTTGCCACACAGCCCCTCCCCCCCTTAGAAACCAACCTTGGCCCTCAAATTTTCATTTTTGTGTACATAAAGAACTTTCTTTAAAAAAAAAAAACTCTGCCCTGGCTGGCGTAGCTCAGTGGATTGAGCGCGGGCTGGGAACCAAAGTGTCCCGGGTTCGATTCCCAGCCAGGGTACATTCCTGGGTTGCAGGCCATAACCCCCAGCAACCGCACATTGATGTTTCTCTCTCTCTCTCTCTCTCTCTCTCTCTCCCCCTCCCTTCCCTCTCTAAAAATAAATAAATAAATAAATAAAAAACTCTTACCAACAAGATTTTATTTATTTATTTTCAGAGAGGGAAGGGAGGGGGATAGAGAGAGAGAGAAACATCAATGTGCGGTTGCTGGGGGTCATGTCCTACAACCCAGGCATGTACCCTGACTGGGAATCAAACCTGCGACACTTCGGTTCACAGCCCACGCTCAATCGACTGAGCTATGCCAGCCAGGGCAAGAACTTTCTTTACACAATTGTTCTTTACCTGCTAACAGGATTTTTCTTAAAATGGACTGATGCTTAGTTCAATAAATGTTAACTGGGGGAGAAAACATATCTGATCTGGTTTTAAATTATTAAGCATTTTGAAAATAGATGACCCATAAGCTCTTTATCAATTGCATTCCTTAAAAGAGCTGTGGTCACAGTCATCATTTTTTAAAAGATAAGTGACAAATGAGAATATGAAAAAGTATTTAGAATTTTAAAAAGTAATTTAAAATCTGCAAACATAATATTATCCAAGATGGCAGTGGAGTAGGTAGAAGTTATAATCACCTCCTCCAAGACACAAACTGGAATTACAGCAAAAATATAGAACATCAACCTGAATGACCAACTAAAGACTAGCTGAAGAGAAGTCTTATAACAAAGATTTACAGAAGAATCTGCATCAAGATTGGCAGAAAGGGCAGAAAGGCAAAAAAGGATGGACTCACTCTCCCATCCAGTGGCTGAGATTCTGGAAGGATGTTTCAGCTCTAAAGCTTTCCCCTAAAAAATGAAGGATCTCAACCTTGCACCAGGGTCCCCAGACAAGAGGACCTGAGCCAGGAACAGGTGACAACAAAACATCTGGCTATAAAAATCAGTAGTGATTGTTAAGGAGAGATAAGAGTTTTCTAGAAATCTAGGCATCCTATTAAGAAGTCAGTGCATAAACTCTTATTTGCAGCTACTTATTCTGGGCTGCAGGAGAGAGAGGGAAGAGCAGGCTAGAGTCAGGTGAGGGTTTGTGGCTCTAAGGCAGGGATATCAAACTCATTTTCACCAGAGTCCACATCTGCCTCACAGTTGCCTTCAAAGGGCCAAAAGTAATTTTAGGACTGTATAAATGTAACTACTCCTTAACTAGGGTCAATGAGATTGGAACTGCTTCCAGGTAGAAACAAGGTGCTGGGCCAGATAAAACAAGGTGGAGGGCTGGATTTGGCCCATGGGCCTTGTGTTTGCCACTTGTGGAGATAGCTGAAGGAATAGCCACTGTGGCCCTAGTGCTGAGTCCCTTTCCCTTACCACAGATACCATTTTTGGAGGGTAGGTAAGGCACTATCCTTCATATGGTATCAGCCTGGAGAAATTCAATAGCTGCATACTCTGGACTCCCTGTCACCTCAACCTCAAAGTTCACACCTTATGGAAGAGAAAGCTGCTTAGGCTCAGGGTGTGGAGGTCCAGGCAGACTTGAAGAATGGAGGTTAATGATTAAGTTTTGTGGTTCTGTGGCAGGGGACATTGCACCTAACTTCCCATGAGCCTCATCAGCTGCTTGTGATCACAAGAAATTCACTGGACCCACTCTCTGGACTCTTGGTGACCCTAAACTCTTGATACCTGCCAACCTCACCTGCCAGCTCAGGCTCACCACGAGGTCTGTACAGAATCTGAGACAGATTGAGTTGTATGGCTTTGGACTAGGGTGATTTTTCCATCTCATGCACAACCAGTGCAGAGCCCCTCTCTGCATGGCCAAATCTTTCTGTTTGTGCTTGTTAAACTTTGCTGGCCTCACCCTGACAACTCCCTGAGACCCAGCCTTATCACAAAGTCCTGCAGGCTTTTGGCAGGTCACAGCTAGTCTTGATATAGCTTTGGACTTTTGCTATGTGGCCTTGGACTCAATGCTACTCCAAGTTAGAGCCTGTATCAATCTAATAAACACCACTCACCCCTATCTGGTAACTCACTGAGAACCTACCTCATTCAACTCAAGTGCCATCAGAAGTTCTTTCAGTGACTGATCCTAACAGACAGTCAACAGGCAGAAGCAAGTGGAGGCAGGTGAAGGCAGATGTCAAGGTACCATTGGACTTCTGCTAATATTCCCCCAAGTTTGGTTGACCTGGCAGAAGTTGACCCTGGTGCCCATCTTGGTATTTTCCATGCACAACAAGGCCCAACATAGGCAGCCACCAACTTGTTTCCAAAGGCAAGTCACAGACAACATTTGACATTGATCTGCAATAGAGTACTTCCCAAGAGGCTGAAACACAAAGTACAAAGTGACACACAAATCCAAGAAGTTCAGAGAGTCTAAATAAGATGAACCCAAAGAGTCGTACACCAGGACACTTCATAATTAAATGGCCAAGGTTAAAGACAAAGAGTCTTTTTTTAAGTATCTTTTTAAATTAAAAAATATATATTTTATTTTATTTATTTATCTTTGGAAGGGGTTATAGGGAAGGAGAAAAAGAAAGAAAGAAATATCAATGTGTGGTTTGCTTCTCACACACCCTCTACTGGGAATCTGGCCTGCAACCCAGGCATGTGCCCTGACTGGGAATCAAACTGTTGATCATTTGGTTCACAGGCTGGCACTCAACTCACTTAGCAAACTAGCCATGATGACAAAGGGAGAGTCTTAAAGGCTGCAAGAGAAAGATAGTTACTTACACAGAAACTTCCACAAGACTGTCTGTTGATTTCTCAACAGAAATATTTCAGGTAAGGCTCTCATTTAAAATTAAAGGAGAAATAAAGAGCTTTCCATAGAAGAAAAAAATTTAAAAATATGACACTGATAAAAAAATAACAACAACAACAACAAAAATAAAGGAGTTCATTACCACCAAACCAGTATTACAAGAAATTTTAAGGATCTTCTTTAAGAGAAAGAAAATTTTTTTAAAATGAGGAACAAAGATATGAAGAATAAAATGTAAATGAGTATGTACTTGTCAATAATCACTTTAAATGCAAATGGCTAAAATGTTCCAATCAAAAGAAATAGGAGCCCCAGCTAGTGTGTCTCAGTGGGTTGAGTGTGTGCTGTGAAACAAAGGGTCACTGGTTCAACTCCCAGTCAAGGCATATGCCTGGGTTGTGGGCCAGGTCCTCAGTGGGGGCCATATGAGAAGCAACCACACATTGATGTTTCTCTCCCTCACATACTCCCTCTCTTCCCTTTTCTCTAAAAATAAGTAAATAAAATCTCTTAAAAAAAGAAATAGAGTAGCTGAATGGAGAAAAGAAACAGGACCCATCATACATGCTATCTACAAAAAAAGCCACCTCATAACAAATTATACACAGATACTAAAAGTAAGTGGGTGAAAAAAAAAAGGTATTTCAACCAAACAGAAATACCAGAAAAAACTGAGGTAGCAATTCTTACATGCCACAAAATAGACTTCAGAACAAAAGCTATGATAAGACACAAAGAAAATGAGGTAGCAATTCTTACATGAAACAAAATAGACTTCAAAACAAAAGCTATGATAAGACACAAAGAAGGACATTACATAATTATAAAAAGATTAATCCAATGATAGAACATAACCTTTGAAAACACTTATGTACCCAACATAAGAGCACCTAAATAAATAAAACAAGTCTTGATGGACATAAGGGAGAGATTGACAATGTGGGATTTGACAGTGGGGCAAGGGATGGGGTAGGTGATGAGCAATGGGGAAAACAGTGGAATACCTGTAACTGAAAAACAATAAAAAGCACTATTAAAAGCAATGCTAAAAGATTTTTAACACCTTTTTAACATCAGTGAATAGCTCTTCCAGACAGAAGATCAACAAGGAAACAGTGGCTTTAAATAACACAATAAACTACATGGGTTTAACTGATATTTTCAGAACATTTCACCCCAAAGCAGCAGAATATACGTTCTTTAAAAATGCACATGAAACATTTTCTAGGATAGACCATACGCTAAGACAACAAACAAGTATCAGTAAATTTAAGAAGACTGAAATCATGTCAAGCATTTTCTCTGGCCACGGTGCTATGAAACTAGAAATCAATCACTAGAAAAAAATGGGAAGACTCACAAAGTTATGGAGCTAAATAGCATGTTACTAAACAATGACTCTCTTAACAAGGGGATCAAGGAGGAAACCAAAAGATACCTTGAAGAAATGAAAATGGAACAGAACAATCCAAAATATATAGGACATAAAAAAAAAACAGTCCTAAGAAGAAAATTTATAGGTTACAGGCCTACCTCAAGAAATAAGAATAGTCCCAAACAACCTATTTTTGCACTTAAAGGAAAAAGTAAAAGATCAACAAACAAAACCCAGAGTGAGTAGAAGAAAAGAAAGAAAAAAAGATCAGAGTAAAACTAAACAAAATTGAGTCAAAAAAGAAAAAAAAATAATACAAGGGGTCAATAAAACCAAGAGCTGGTTCTTTAAAGATATAAACAAGATTGACAAACCAATAACCAGACCTTTGAGAGAGAGAGAGAGAACCCAT
Source organism: Phyllostomus discolor (assembly GCF_004126475.2). Taxonomy (NCBI): domain Eukaryota; kingdom Metazoa; phylum Chordata; class Mammalia; order Chiroptera; family Phyllostomidae; genus Phyllostomus; species Phyllostomus discolor. Next base: position 110,927,955 of record NC_040903.2, on the reverse strand, counting down.
GTAAACAAAAGAAAGATGAAAATGTGAAGTAACACCTGACATCAAAAATATAAAGGATGGTAAAACAATATTATAAACAAGAATATGCCAACAAATTGGACAATCTGGAAGATTTGTATAAATTTCTAGAAATATATACAATCTCCAAAAACTGAAATATATACAATCTCCAAAAACTGGTAAAAAAACTTTTGAATCTGATGGCTTCACTAGTGAAATTTACCAAATATTTAAAGAACTAACACTTATCAATCTCAGGCTATTCCAAAACATTCAAGAGGAAGGGAATTCCCAAGGTCATTTTATGAGGACAGCATTATCCTAATCCAAAACCAGCTAAAGACATTACAAGAAAGAAAATTATAGGCCAATATTCCTGACCAACATAAATGCAAAAATCCTCAACAAAATATTAGTAAACTGAATCCAGCAATGTATTAAAAAGATCATACACCATAATCAGTGGGATTTATTTCTGGAATGTAAGGTCTGTACAATATCCACATTTCAATTAATGTAATATACAACATAAACAAAAGGAAGGATAAAAATCATATGATTATATCAATAGATAAAAAGCATTTGACAAAATCCAGCACCTGTTTATAAAAAAAATCTCAGCAAAGTAGGAATAAAGAAAACATACATTAACATTACAATGACCATATGTGACAAACCCACAGCTTACATCATAATCAATGAAGAAATACTAAAAGCATTTTCCTTAAGATCAAGACAAGACAGGGATCTTCACACTCACTCTTTTTGTATTCTCATTTAATGATTTATTTTAATGTGTTAAATTTACTTCACTCTATTTCATATCAACCTATGGATTGACATTGCATTAAAACTATATAGCTTACAGTTACTTTTTTCTTAAATATATATTTATATAAAATATATATCATATCATATATAATAAATATAATGAAAGCATTATACTATATATAGTATATATGACATCTATACTATATATTTATTATATACAATATATGGTATGTGATAAATATATTATTATATATAAATATATATTATATACATTTTTATAGTCCAAGTACAATTATCTCAATTTTCCCTCTACATAGTACTGGTAGACCTAGTCACATCAGATGAATTGGAAAGAAAGAAGTAAAACTGTTATAATTTGTGGGTCACATTATACTGTATATAGAGAATTCTAAAGATCTCCACACACAAAAAATAAACTACTGAAAAGGATAATTTCATTCAAGTAGCAGAATACAAAATAAACCTCCAAAAATCAGTTGCATTTTTATACACCAATAATAAAATATCAGAAATGGAAACTAAGAAAACAGTTCCATTTAGAATTTACTGAAGAAAATTAAATACCTAAAAATAAGTTTAACCAAGAAGGTAAAAGACCAATACTTGGAAAACTATGACACTGATGAAAGAAACTGAAGAAGATATAAATAAATGGAAACATATACTGTTTTCATGGGTAGGAAGACTTAACATTGTTAAAATGTACATATTACCTAATGCAATTTATCAATTTATTGCAATTCATATAAAAATATCAATGACATACTTCACAGAACTAGAACAAATGCTCTAAAAATTTATATGGATACACAGAAGACCCGAAATAGCTACAATAGGCTTGAGAAAGAAAAACAAAATTGGAGGACTCATGCTACCAGATATCAAACATTACTACAAGTCCATAGTACTCAAAACAGCATGGTACAGACATGAAAATAGACATATACATCAATGGAACAGAATAGAGGTTCCAGAAATAAACCCATGCATATATGGTAAATTAACATTTGACAAAAGGCCAGAAAATAGAATGGCATAAAGACAATTTAATAACTGTTGTTGTATAAATTGGACAGATTCCTGTAAAAAAATTAAACTAGACAATCATGTTAATCCATACATAGGAATAAACTCAAAATGGACTAAAAACTGAAATGTTAAGCTTAATACCAAAAAAATCCTAGAAGAAAGCATAGGCAGTAAAATCTTGGACATTTCTGTTAATAATACTTTTCTGATATATCTCCTTGTATGGGGAAAACAAAAGAAAATTAAACAAATAGGACTACATTTAATGAAAGTTTCTTTGCACAACAAAGAAAACCATAAACACAATAAAAAGACAAACCACTGAATGGGAGAATTTATTCATCAATGATACATCTGATAAGGGGTTAATATCCAAAATTTATAGAGAACTTATACAGCTGAATACCAAGAAAACAAAAAGTCCACCTGAAAAACAGGCAAAGGACCTGAATAGACATTTCTCCAAAAAGGATATATGGATGGCCAATAGGCACGTGAAAACATGCTCAATATCACTAATTACCAGAGAAAACAAATGAAAACCCCAATGAAATATCACCTCACACCAGTTAGAATGGCTATCATCAATAATTCAATAAACAAGTGTTGGAGAGGATGTTTGTGAGTGAGCAGATTGGTGTAGCCAGCATGGAAAACAGTTTAGAGGTTTCTCAAAAATTAAAAATGAAACTTCCTTGTGATCCAGCAATCGCATGTCTGCCTATATATCCAAAAAACACACAAAAATCTAATTCAAAATAATATGTGCACCCCTTTTTCCAATACAGTATTATTTACAACAGGCAATCTATAGAAGCAAACTGAGTGCCAATCAATTGATGAGTTACATACATAAAATGGAATATTACTCAGCCATAATATAAATAACATTTTTTTACCATTTGCTACAGCATGGGTGGACCTAGAGGGTATTATGCTAAGTGAAATAAGTCAGTCAGAGATAGATAAATATCATATGATCTCACTTATATATGGAATCTAAAGAACAATACAAATGAACAAGCAAAACAAAAACAGACTCATAGATTCAGAGAACAGATTGATGGTTACCAGAGCAGAGGGGGTTTCGGAACTAAGTGAAAAAACATGAAGCAACTTAGAAGTATAGGTTTGTAGTTACAGGATAGTCATGGGGATATAGGGTACACTATATAAGTAAATAATATTGTGATAACTGTATGGTGCCAGGTTGTACTGGAAATATCACAGGGTCCCCTTTGTAAAATATATGATTGTTTGACCAATATGCTCTTCACCTGAAATGAATACAAAATAATGCTGTATGTAAAATGTAATTGAAATAAAGAAATAACCTAGATATAATAATTTTATTATAATTCTGTGATTATGGATGATTTTCTTCACAAATTTCTTGCAATGTGATTTGCACTATTTTTTTTCCCTTTTTTATTCCCCTCCACCCTGTATTCCTCCTCCCACCAGCATTCCCCTACCTTAGTTCATGTCCATGGGTCATACTTATAAGTTCTTTCACTACTCCATTTCCCATACTATTGTTTAACTCCTTCTGTCTATTTTGTGCCTACCATTTATGCTTCTTATTCCCTGTACCTTTTACCTCATTCTCCTCTTTCCCCCTCCTCACTGATAACTGTCCATATGATCTCCATTTCTGATAATCTGTTCCTGTTCTAGTTGTTTGCTTAGTTTGTTTCTCTTTTTTGTTTATTTTTAGGTTCGGTTGTTGATATTTGTGAGTTTCTTGTCATTTTACTGTTCACATTTTTTATCTTCTTTTTCTCAGATAAGTCCCTTTAACATTTCATATAATAATGGCTTTGTGATGATGAACTCCTTTAACTTGACCTTATCTGGGAAGCACTTTGTCTGCCCTTCTATTATAAATGATAGCATTGCTGGACAAAGTAAACTTGGATGCAGGTGTTTGCCTTTCATGACTTTGAATACTTCTTTCCAACCCCTTCTTGCCTACAAAGTTTCTTTGGAGAAATCAGCCGACAGACTTCCGGAACTTTTTGGTAGGTAACTGTCTCCTTTTCTCTTGCTGCTAAGATTCTCTAATCGTCTTTAATCTTGGGTAATATAATTATGATGTATCTTGGTGTGTTCCTCCTTAAGTCCAAATTCTTTGGGACTCTCTGAGCTTCCTGGACTTCCTGGAAGTCTATTTCCTTCACCAGATTGGGGAAGTTTTCCTTCATTATTTGTTTAAATGAGTTTTCAATTTCTTGCTCTTGTTCTTCTCCTGGAATCCTTATGGTTCAGATTTTGGAACAATTAGGACCTCTGTCTCAGAGGTTCCTAAGCCTCTCCTCATTTTTTTGAATTTTTTGTTTCTTCATTCTGTTTTGGCTGAATGTCCATTTCTTCCTTTTGCTCCCAACCATTGATTGGAGTCCCAGTTTCTTTCCTATCACTGTCAGCTTTCTGTATATTTTCCTTTATTTTACTTTGCATAGCCTTCACCTCTTCCTCTAATTTGCAACCATACAAAACCATTTATGTGAGCATCCTAATTACCAATGTTTTGACCTCTGAATCTGATACATTGGCTATCTCCCCATTGCTTAGTTGTATTTTTTTTTCTGGAGCTTTGATTTGTTCTTTCACTTGAGCCATATTTTTTTTTTGTCTCAGTGTGCCTGTTACATAGTAAAGGATGGAGCCTTAGTTATTTGCCAGAATAAAGCAACCCACATTGCTGCACTGTGGTGCTGTATGTGGGGGAGGGGTCTGAGTGGGTACAATGCTGCTTGATCCCCTGGCTTTCAGTCATTTCCCCCACTACCCACAAGCTGATTGGGCCCTTCTGGTGCTGATTCCCAGGTTAGTGTGTTTGTGTACATTCTAGGACCCTGTGGATCTTTCCAACTACCTCTTGTGTGAGGCTTGGACTTTCTCCCACCACAGTAACACTGACAGATTTTTTTTGGTCAGAGGTTTTGAGGCTTTCTTTCCCTGCACTGGAACCCTGGATTGTGTGGTCTGCCTCACTCCCCAGTTATTCCTCCTGGTTTATCCACATGCAAATGTGGGACTGCCCAGTCCACAAGCCACCATCTTGCCTGGTCTGCCAGTCACTGCCTTACTCACCATGGTCCTGCTGCCACAGGCTTGCTGTGAGTCCTCTCCACCCTGGCTGCCCTTTTTACCCACCTCCTACCACTCTGAAGTAATGTTTCTTCTTTAATTCCTTGGTTGTTGGGCTTCCATACAGTTCACTTTTCTGGCAGTTCTGGTTTTTTATTTTGTTTTTAAATTTGTTGTTGTGCTTCTTTTGGTTGTGTGAGGAGGCAAAGTATATCTATGCCTCCATCTTGGCCAGAAGATGATTTGCATTATTTTTTTAAACTCCATTATATATTTAAAATCCAGTTGTCCATTTCCTAAAGGGTAACTTTTACCAGTTGGGGTTTGTAATTTAATATATCAAAGCCCAACTGTGAGGATTATGAAACATGAATGATATTTCCTTAATGCTGTTTTTAAGAAAACAATTTTTACTTATTTGATAGGATCATATATGTATCAAATATGTAACAGTAGGAGTTGACCAAAAAAATCTATGATGTTTGGGGAATCCTCTCAGGCTATTGGCAGAAAACAGAATATGCCTTACAGTACAGAAGCCAGACAAATCTACATCAAAATGTCTTGCTGGGCTTTACTGCTAGTGCTGCCTCCCATTGACACTCACATCTGCTATAAATTTGTGCAAATTGCTTCACAGTGTTGGGCATGAGTATTTGATTTAGCAAGTCCAAATCACACTAGTGAGAAGAAGCAGAGAAAGAGGATATTCATTTAGCCCTTTGGAATATGTTAAGGATCTTGGTCCTCCCATCTACCATGATCTGTGCAATGAAGGAGAGCTCCCAAATAGAGGATTGTTCAAATACTTAAAGGCCAAACACTTGCACATGTCCACCAAAGAACTATAAAAAACTAGAACATCAGAAAGAGCTAAAAGTAAAAATTATAGTAAGTTTATTACAATGGATTAAATGGATCGTATGGATGTTCTCCATACATTTTTTTTGTGTGTTTTTTAAATGTTTATTTCTTTAATAAAGTGTTCCATGTAACTGCAAGATAAATTTTGGGACAGCCAAACTTCTAAACAATGTTTGATTTTCTTTCCCAAATGATGCAACTTGCTTTGTTGGTTGAATGACATGAAGCAGGTCACTGCAGACCACCTCTGTTCTCACCCCAATTAAATTGGAGGATTTCTCCCCTATTCCTCCTCCTAGAAAGATGTTTCTTTTCTGCATGGCCTGGAGGGAACTAGCCTTGCTTGAACAGGCAAAGTGACCTTCACCTACAAAGAGGCAGGATCTTTGAACTTGAGCTGTGCTTTTTTTAACTTAAATAAAAATATTTTGTTCAAGTACAGTTGTCTCCATTCTCTCCCTATAACTTGCCATGTGCCACCCATCCCTACCTTGCACCCTTGATCCTACACCCCTTTGTTTTTGTCCATGTTCCTTTATAATGTTCCTTGATGGCCCTTCCTTTATTATCCCCTGTTATTCATCACCCTGCTCCACTCTAGTTACTATAAGATTGTTCTTTATTTCCATGTCCCTGGCTGTTTTTGCTTGCTTGTTTGTTTTGTTGATTGGGTTTTATTTATAGGTGAGATCATATAGCATTTGTCTTTCACAGACTGGCCTATTTACTTAGCATAAATCTCAAGTTCCATCCATGCTGTCACAAAAGGTAGGAGATCCTTCTTTATTTCTACTGCATAGTAATCCATTGTGTAAATATTCAAAAGTTTTTTTGATCCACTCACTTACTGATAAGCACTTAGGTTGCTTCCAGCATTTGGCTATTATAAATTTTGTATTGATGAATATTGGTGTGCATAGGTTGTTTAGTATTTTTAATTATTTTATTGTTCAAGTACAGTTATCTGCATTTAACCCCCACTGCTGCAAGGATGGTATAATATTCAAAGTCAATAGATGTAATACATCACATAAACAAAAGGAAAGACCAAAATCACATGATCATATCAATAGATGTAGAAAAATCATTTAAGTTACAGCATCCATTTATGATAAAAACCCTCAGCAAAGTGGGAGTAGAGGGAGCATATCTCAACATGACAAAGGTCATATATGAAAAACTTACAGCCAACATTATACTTAATGGGCAAAATCTAAAATCTTTCCCACTAAGATCAGGAACAAGACAAGGATATCTGCTTTCACCACTTTTATTCAATGTAGTATTGGAAGACTTAACCACAGCAATCAGACAAGAAAAATAAATAACAAGAATCCAAATTGGAAAGGAGGAAACAAAACAGTCATTGTTTGCAGGTGACATGATAGTGTACATATAATCTCCTATAGACTCCACCAAAAAACTACACTACTTAATAAGTGAATTTGGTAAAACAGTGCAATAAAAAGTCAGTATTCAGAAACTGATGACAATTTTGTGCAGCAACTATGAAATATCAGAAACTGTGGGGGCCTCTGTCCACAGAGCTCCCCCCACCACTGCAGATGAGAATAAGTCTACCAAGACATGATCTGTTTGGGGAGGAAATGCTGACAAGTCTCTCAGAGGATAGAGGCATCAAGCTCCTCTCTCAGTGGACTTTATTTAATTTAGCTTGCATAAGGATGCATATCAAATAAAGGAGGTATGGTTTACAGATAACATTTCTGGGATCATGGTTCCTTTTGATTCAGGGTCTAGTAGACAGGTTGACACCAATCAGCTGCAAAACCTTGGAAAACAAACTTATTTTGTGCTTGGACCCTTAACATTTAAATTGAGGACATTCTTAGCAAAGCAGGTTTCATAGGACTTTATGCATTCTTTCTTAGGCCTGATTTCCCCCCACTGAGATCTGCCAGTTTTGGCACAAGGCTGCATCCCTATTTGTCATTGTTTCAGGCCTGAAGCAGGTGGTGGAATCCAGGCAGCCAAGAGATTAGACTTTTTACAGATAGAATGAGGACTCAGGCTATGATTAAGCAGAGGGGTGAAGGTTTTTTTGTCCTTTCTCCACAATCCCCTAAGTCCTTCTCTGATGGCCCCTTCACAATTGTGTCTGTCTTAAGTTGTTTCTTTTTTGAGGAATCTTACCCATCATTGATTATCCAGCCATCCTCCAGGGGCCAAGCATTGTGATGTAAAAGTGGCAGAGGCTATGCCCCTGCCAGGAGGATAAATTTTGTCCTCTTAGTGGCTTATGGTCCCAAAGTCCCCTAACCTTAGGGCTGTTTTGTCTGTTGGCATGGTTACGGCTCCTGAAATGAGGCAGGATGGTTCCCAATAAGAAACAGAAATCAGGAAATAAATCTACTTGATAGAGCAACAAGTAAAATAAAATATCTAGGAATAAACCTAACCAAGAAGTAAAAGTTTTTTACTAAGAAAACTACACAACACTGAAGAAAGAAATTATGAAAGATACAAATTTATGAAACCATGTACTATCTTCATTCATTGGAAGAATTAATATCATCAAAATGTCCATAATACCCAAAGTGATTTATTTATTCAATGAAATTCCTATTAAAATACCAGTGAAATATTTCACAAGTATAGGACAAATATTTCAAATTTATATCCCTGGGATTACATTCTAAGAATTCTGAAACACCAATCCAAAAGAATCTATTCACCCCAATGTTTATAGCAGCACAATTTACAATAGCCAAGTGCTGGAAGCAACCTAAGTGCTTATCAGTAAGTGAATGGATCAAAAAACTATTGAATATTTACACAATGGAATTCTATGCAGCAGAAAGAAAGGAGCTCCTATCCTTTGCAACAGCATGGATGGAACTGGAGAGCATTATGCTAAGTGAAATTAGCCAGGCAGTGAGGAAAAAATACCATATAATCTCACCTTTAACAGGAACCTAAACAACAAAACAAAGAAACAAACAAAATATAGCCAAAGACACTGAAATAGAGAACAGGTTGACAGTAGTAACCAGAGGGGAGGTTGAAGGGGATAATCAGGGGAAAGTGGAAAGGGTTTTTAGGAACAAGTATAAAGGACACATGGACAAAACCTAGGGGGGTGGAAGGAAGCAGGGGAAGGAAGTGAGGAAGGCTGGGGTGGGGTGGATGACTGTCACTTAATCATGGTATATGATCATTTTATTTTGTTGCTAGATGCAGTTTCCCAACATTTTGTTTAAGATCTTAGTATCTATGTGCATCAGTGATATTGGCCTGTAGTTTTCTTTGTTTGTTATGTCTTTATCTGATTTTGGGATTAGGATGATCCTGTCTCGTACAAAGGAGTTTGCTATTCTTCCCTTTTCTTGAATTTTTTTGGAATATTTTGTGAAGGATAAAGGTTAGTTCTTCCTACATGTTTTGTAAAATTCTCCTGGAAAACCATCTGGTCCATGTATTTTGTGTGCCTGGAGTTTTTTATTTCCTCTTTGATTTTGCCAGCTGTTGTAAGTCTGTTCAGACTTTCTTCTTCTTCTTCAATCAGTTTTTGAATACAGTGTTTTTCTAGAAATTTGTCTATTTCCTCTAGATTTTCAAATTTCTAGGCATATAGTTGTTCCTGTTAATGTCTTGCAATCCTTTGTAATTCTGTGGTGTCAGTTAAAATCACTTTCATCTTGGATTTTGATTATTTGAGCCCTCTCTCCTTTTTTCTTGATGAGTTTGCTTAAAGGCTTTTCGATTTTGTTTATCTTTTCAAAGAGCCAGCTCCTGCATTCATTGATCCTTAGAATTGTTCTTTTAGTCTCTATGTGTTTAATTCTGCTCTGATCTTGTTTATGTTACTCTTTCTACTTGCTCTGGGTTTTGTTTGGGCTGTTCCTCCATTTCTTGCAGATGGAGGGTTAGTTTGTTTATTTGAAGTGTTTCTATCCTTTTCATGTAGGCCTGTACCACTATGAACTTTCCTCTCCCAACTGCCTTCACTATATCCCAAAAGTTCTGGACTTCTATGAGTTCGTTTTCATTTGTTTCCAGAAACTTTTGCTGTTTTCCTTGATCTTGTTTGTTAACCCATTTATTGTTTAATATCATGTTATTCAATATCTATGAATTTGAGTGTTTTTTTCCTTGAGGTTGGTTTCTAGTTTTAGGCCTTTGTAGTCCTAGAAAATATTTGATATGATTTCAATTTTCTTAAATTTGTTGAGGCTTATTGTGTCCTATCATGTTTTCTATGTATGAAACTGTTTCATGTGCTTTTGGAAAAAAATCCATATTTTGGTTCTCTGGGATTAAAGTTTCTGTACACATCAGTTAATTCCACTTGATGTAGGGCATAATTCAATGCTGCAATATTTTTGTTGATATTTTGTTTGGAAGATCTATCCATTTTTGACAGCTGGGTGTTATAAACCCCTAGTATAAGTGTGTTGCTCTCTATATTTTTCTTGAAATCCTCCAAAATTTTCTTTATATGTTTGGATGTTCCTATGTAGGTAGCATATATATTTATAATTTTTATTTCTTCTTAATGAATTATATTTTTGAGTATTATGAAATGACTTTCTGTATCTCTTTTTATAGCCCTTGTATTGAAGTTGATTTTGTATGATATATGTATTGCTACCCTGGCTTTTTTCCCTGTCAGTTTGGTTGAAATAATTTTACCCACCTTCACTTTCAGTCTGTGTATGTCTTTTTTTCCAAAGTGGGTCTCTGGGAGGCAGCATATATGCAGGTCATGTTTTATTATCCACTTAGCTACACTGTCATTTGATTAGATAACTAAATACATGTAAATTTAAGGTTATTTTTGGCAGGGAGTTATTCATTGCAATTTTATGCCCCTTGTACCTGTTTCTGTCTCTCACCCTTTTTCTTCCTTTTCTTTTCTAAAAATATTTTATTAATTTTTAGAGAGTGTAAGGAAGTGAGAAAGAGAGAAACAGAAACATTAATGCTTCTTCCCTTTCTTATAGCAGTCCACTTAGTATCTTGCAGTACTTGTTTGGTGAAGGTGTATTCTCCTAGCCTTCATTTATCTGGGAAACTCCTTCTTTTTCCTTCTATTTTAATTGAGGAGAATTAAAACTACTCTCCTCTTGCTGGGTAGAGTAGTCTTGGTTATAAGCATTTGCATAAAATTACTTGGAATATTTCTTGACATTCCAATTTTGCTTGTATTGTTTCTCTTGAGAATTCATCTGCTAGCCATATCAAAGTTCCCTTGTATATTACTTCCTATTTCTCCCTTCCTACACTTAAGATTTTCAATTTTGAAAGATTCTCATCTTTCAATTTTGCCATTTTAATTTTGATGTGTCTTGAATGGCTCCCTCTGTTCTTACCAGAATTGTGTGACTTTTTCTCTCATCAAATTATGGAAGTTTTCCATCATTACTTTTTCCAACCATTTTTCCATTTTTTCCCCTTCTTCTCTTGCTGGTAGTCCTACTATATGGATATTATTATGCCTCACCTGGTCCTGCAGTTCCCTTAACTCCTCTTCATTCTTTTTGAGGTTTTTTTTTTTTTTTTTATCATTTTCTTCCTATATCTGGGAGTTTTTTCTACTTAGTCCTCCAACTCGTTGGTTTGATCTGCATCATCTTTCCTGCTTTTGATTCCTTCTACTATGTGCTTCAAATTAAGAAATTGTATTCTTTATTTCCTCTTGGCTCTTTTTGATAATTTCTGTGTCATTTTTCACACTGGTATAATTCACTGTAAGTCCCTTGTAGCTTTCCTGTAGTTTTTTTGAAATTCTCACTGAGCTTCCTTATAACCATTGTTTTGAACTCAATATCTGATAGTAACTTTCCTGTATTTCACTTAGCATTCTTTCTGAACCTTTCTCCTTTCCCTTCATTTGGAGAGTTGTTTCCTTCCCTCCCCCTTATTTGAGAGATTCTTCTTGTTTGCTTTTTCTTCTTAAATGGATCTGTTTTGACTCCCTGAATTTGTGGTGTGAACTTCTGTTAGAAGATGTATGACTCAAGGGTACAATCTCCTTGAACTCATGAACTTGATGCTCTTGAGATGCCATTTATATTGTCTTTCTGGATGTAGTTGTGTTTTGATTGTTTTGATGTCATTCTTTGGTGGGTACTTCCCTCCAGTTTTTTGACTGAGGGTCACTCCACCTACCACGTCCTGAATACTGTTATGCAGGGGCAATCAGTTAGTATTGAAGATGAATCGTCTGTCCACCTGAAGTTCTAAGGCTTCTCTCTCACTTTTGTTGAGTTGTTTGTTCTGGGTTATTTCTCCACAGTTTAATTGTTATTCCAGATTTTTCTAGGGAGGAGATTTGTGTGGGATTTATTCACTCTTCCACCACCTTGTTTCCCTAATATGATATTCCACATAGCATATAATACAGAACATTGAGTAAAAGACTATTTAATTACCCTTCTCAGAAGTAACCACATTTCAGAGTCCATATATTGTTTTAGATATTCTCCATGCACTTTTTCTCTACAATAACACCTTTACATATCAATGAAATTATTACACATCATTGCGTGGTTTAAGTTGTCAATTAAACATGTCTTAAAGCTCTTACACATCACATTCATGTAACTATTCATCTGAAAGTGTGCCAAGTATCCCACTGTATAAATGTGCCATGATTTCATCACCAACATTCACTTTGTTCCTAGCTTATTGCTGTTAAAAACAACAACATAACAAAATGAAGTTATAAAAGTAGTAGAAGACAATATAGGAGAATATAAAAAAACTAGTCAAAGTAAAACCCATCTTCACAAGATATAAAAACTCCCAAAATAAAAGATTTCCAGTCTTGAAATAATAAAATTCAAAATACAGGATATTTAGGGCAAGATGGCAGAGGAGTGAATGGCCACTCTAACCTCCTCCCAGGACGAATCTGGAATTACAACTAAATTGTAAGAGTAATTCCAGTAATTCTCCAATAATTTTGGAGAAACTATTCAAAACAAACAACTAAACAAAGCAAGAGAAAAACCTTATAACCTCAGACAGGGAGAAGAATCAGTTTCAGCACAATCTGTCTGCACCTGCACAACAGTACAGAAAACATGGTGGGTAGGGTCACCTTCGCTCAACCAACTGGAGGGAAGTGCCCACCAAAGAATGACCCAATAACAATAAAAACCCAATTACATCCAGAAAGACATCATAAATGCCATAAAGGATATCCCAAGAGCATCAATTTCAGGAGATCTCAGAAACTGAACCACTGAATAACACAAGTCTCCTATCACAGATATTCATACCACAAACTCAGGGAATCTGAACAGATCAATTTGGGAAGGAGAGGCTAACAAGGAGAATCTCACAAACAATAGTAAGACAAAGAAACAAACCCCAAAAGAAAAGAAAGGAAGAACCCTCAGAAACAATGCTAAATGAAATGGAAGCAACTACCAGATACTGAGTTTAAAAATAAATGGTTATAAATAAATGAAGCTCAATGAATTTAGTGAGAATTACCAAAACCTGCATGGTCTACAAGGAGCTTACTGCAAACTATATCAACATGAGAAAGGAAATAGAAACTATCAACAAGAACAAGAGGAAATGAAGAATAACATTTCTGAATTGAAGAACACAGTAGAAGGAATCAAATGCAAGCTACATGAAGCAGAGGATCAAATTAGTGAGCTGGGCAACAAGGCAGAAAAAAGCTCCCAGAAAGAGCAAGAAAATGAAAAAAAAGACTCAAAAAGAATGAGGAGGTGTTAAGGGAATTGCAGGAAAAGATGAGACATAATAATATTGGTATAATAGGAATACCAGGAGGAGGAGAAGGGGAAGAAATATAAGACCTGTTTGAAAAAAATAATGATGGAAAACATCCCTAATTTCATGAGAGAAAAAGTCATACAAATACAGGAAGCACAGAAGGTCTTATCAAGAGAAACTCAAATAAGCCCACTCCAAGACACATCAAAATTTAAATGGCAAAACTCCACAATTAGATACCACTTCACATGGATCAGAATGGCCATCATAACCAAATCAACAACAACAACAATAACAACAACAAAAACAACAGTACTGGTGAGGTTGTGGAGAAAAGATAACCCTAGTATTCTGTTGGTGGGAATGCAGACTGGTGCAGCCACTGTGGAAAGCAGTATGGAATTTCCTCAGAGAACTAAAAGTGGAAATGCCTTTTGACCTACCTATATCACTGCTGGCATTATATCCTAGATCCTGAAACACCAATTCCAAAGAATGTATGCACCCCAATATTTATAGCTTCAAAATTTACAATAGCCAAGTGCTGGAAGCAACCTAAGTTCCAATCAGTAAATGAATGGATAAAAAAAAATCATGGTACTTTTACATGATGAAATACTATGGAGCAGAAAGAAATAAGGAGCTTCTATATTTTGTGACAACATGGACGGATCTCGAGAGCATTATGCTAAGTGAAATAAGCAAGATGGTGACAGACAAATACCATGTGATTGCCCCTATATGTGGAATCTCATTAAGAAAACAGACAAGGAAGCAAATACAACCATAAACATTGAAATGAAAAACAACCTAACAGTTACTAGAGGGGAGGTCGGAGGGAATAATGAGTGGAAAACAGGAAACTTTGTCAGGAACATGTATAAAGGATACATGGCTATAGCCAAAGAAGGGTAAGATCAGAATGGTAAGTGAGTAATGTTGGGGTGGAGTTGAGTGTTGAGAGGGAAATGGAGAAGACTGTACTTGAACAATTTTTTTAAGTGTGAAAACATGATAAATATAAAAAAGATAAAAAACAATATAAATATAAGAACTGCTGCTCTGAGAATATAAAGTAGTCATAATAATAAGAATAATGTTTATATTAAGGGTAATACAATTATATTACATGATTTAATATGATACTTTATTTCATGTATTTATTTTTCTTTTTTATTCTTTTTCAAGAACAGTTTTCTGCCTTTTCCCCCCACTCCTCCCCACCACTGCAGCCCTCCCCTCCCCCTATCCATTTCCACCCCCACCCTGTTGTTGTTCATATGTCCTTTATAATTGTTCCTGTAAACACTTCACCCTTTCCCCCTTTATCCCCACCCCTCTCACTTCTGATCACTGTCAGCCTATTCTCAATTTTAATGTCTTTGGCTATACTTTGCTTGCTTGTTCATTTTGTTGATTACGTTCCTGTTAATGGTGAGATCATGTGGTATTTGTCTTTCACTGCCTGGCTTATTTCACTTAGCATAATGCTCTCCAGTTCCATCCATGCTATTGCAAAGGGTAGGAGCTCCTTCTTCCTGCTGCATGGAATTCTATTCTGTAGATGTACCACGGTTTGTTGATCCATTCACTTACTGATAAGCACTTAGGTTGCTTCCAGCACTTGACTATTGTAAATTGTGCTGCTGTGAATATTGGGGTGCATAGGTTCTTTTGGATTAGTGTTTCAAGGTTCTCAGGATATAATTACTACAGTGAAATTACCAAGTAAAAAGGCATTTCCATTTTTAGTTTTCTGAGGAAATTCCATACTGTTTTCCACAGTGGTTGCATAAGTCTGCAGTCCCACCAACAAAACACTAGGGTCCCTTTTTCTCTACAACCTCTCAGACACTTGTTTGTTGATTTGTTTATGATGGTCATTCTCAATGGTGTGAAGTGGTATCTCACTGTGTTTTTAATTTACATCTCTCTGATGGCTAGTGATGCTGAGCGTCCTTTCATATGTCTCTGGATCCTCCGTATGTCCTCCTTGGAGAAATGTCTCCTTAAGTACTTTGCCCATTTTTCACCTGGGTTGCTTGTCTTCTTAGAGTGGAGTCATGCAAGTTCTTCATACTTTTTAGAGATCAAACCCTTGTCTAAGGTATCATTGGCAAATATGTTTTCTCATATGGTTAGTTCTCTTCATTTTAATGCTGCTTTCTTTAACTGTGCAGAAGCTTTTTATTTTGATGTAATCCCATTTGTTTATTCTTTCCTTTATGTCCCTTGCTGTAGGGGACATATCAGTGAAAATATTGCTGTGTGGAATATCTGAGGTTTCCCTGCCTGTGTTCTCCTGAAAGACTCTAATTGTGTCAAGACTTAAATATTTAAATCATTTTTTCACCTTAAATTCATTTTTGTGTATGGTGTAAGTTGGTGGTCGAGTCTCATTTTTTTGTATGTAGCTGTCCAGTTCTCCCAACACCACTTGTTGAAGAGGTTGTCTTTGTTCCATTTTATGCTGCTGTCCCCTTTGTCAAATATTAATTGGCCATAGAGACTTGGGTTTATTTCTGGGCTCTCTATTCTGTTCCATTTGTCCATGTTTTTGTTCTTATGCCAGTACCAGGCTGTTTTGATTACAGTGGCCTTGTAACACAGTTTTATATCAGGTATTGTGATTCCTCCTACTTTGCATTTCTTTCTCAGAATTGCTGCAGCTGTTTGGGGATGTTTATGGTTCCATATAAATTTTTGAAGTGTTTGTTTTGTGTCTGTGAAATATTCCATTGGTACTTTAATAGATATTGTACTGAACCAATGAATTGGTTTGGGTATTATGGACATTTTGATGATGTTAATTCTTCTAATTCATGAACATGGTATATGTTTCCATGTGTTTGTGTCTTCCTTAATTTCGTTCTTCAGTGTTGTGTAGTTTTCTGAATACAGGTCCTTTACCTCCTTGGTTAGGTTTATTCCTAGGTATTTTATTTTTCTTTTTGCTATATTAGATGGATATTTTTTTCTGATTTCTGTTTCTGATATTTCATTGTTGGTATAGAAAAATGCCTTTGATTTCTGGATATTGACTTTGTATCCCACTGTTCTGCCAAATTCATTTATTAGATCAAACAGTTTTTTGGTGGAGTCTATAAGGTTTTCTCTGTATACCATCATGACATCTGCAAACAATGACAGTCTTGTTTCCTCTTTTCCAATTTGGATTTCTTTTTCTTGTCCAACTGCTGTGGTTGGACTTGCATTACTATGTTGAATGGGGGTGGTAAAAGTGTACAATTTTGTCTTGTTCCTGATCTTACTGAGAAACTTTTTAATTTTTGTCCATTGGGTATGATATTGGGTGTAGGTCTCCCATATATGACCTTTATTATGTTGAGGAATGCTCCCTCTATTCTGACTTTCCTGAGTGTTTTTATCATAAATGGGTGCTCTACCTTATCTAATGCTTTTTCTGCATCTATTGATATTTTCATGTGATTTTTATCTTTGCTTTTATTTATGTGATGTATTATGTTTATTGATTTGTCAATGTTGTACCATCCTTGCATCCCTGGGATGAATCCCTCCTAGTTGTGGTGTATGATTTTTTTAATGTACTGCTGAATGTGTTTTGTAAATATTTTGTTGAGGATTTTAGCATCTATGTTCATAAGTGATATTGGCCTGAAGTTTTCTTTCTTTACTGTGTCTTTATCAGGTTTTGTGCTTAGGATGATACTGGCCACATAAAAAGAGTTTAGGAGGCTTTCATCTTCTTGTATATTTTGGAATAGTCTGTGAAGAATAGGGGTGAGCTCTAAATGTTTGTAGACTTCTCTTGTGGTTCCAGCTGGTCCAGGGCTTTTTTGTGTTGGGAGTTTTTTGATTACTGCTTCAAATTCTTTTGCTGTTATTGATCTGTTCAGGATTTCTGCTGCCTTTTCATTAAGTTTTGGAAGATCATATTTTTCTAGAAATTTGTCCATTTCACCTAGGTTTTCAAATTTCTTGGCATACAATTCTTCGTAGTAATTTCTTACAATTCTTTGTATTTCTGTGGTATCAATTGTAACCTCTCCTCTTTCAACTCTGATTGTGTTTATTTGGGTCCTCTCTCTTTTTTCTTGATGAATTTGCTTAAAGGCTTGTTGATTTTGTTAATCTTTTCAAGGAGCCAGTTCCTGGATTCATTGATCCTAGAATTGTGATTTTTGTCCTTATGTCATTTAATTCTTCTCTGATCTTGGTTATTGCCTTCCTTCTAACTGCTCTGGGCTGTCTTTGTTGTTGTTCCTCAGGTTCTTGTAGGCATAGGGTTAGATCGTTTTTTTTTTGAAATGTTTCTATTTTTTTTTTTTTAGGTAGGCCTGTATTGCTATGAATTTCCCTCCCAGGACTGCCTTTGCTGTGCCCCATAAGTTTTGGGTTGTTGTGAGTTCATTTTCATTTGTTTAAGAAACTTTTTTATTTCCTTTTTGATCTCCTTCTTGGCCCATTCATTGTTTAAGAGCATGCTATTCAATCTCCATAAGTTTGAGTGTTTTGAGTTTTTTCCTTGAGGCTGGCTTTCAGTTTCAGTCCCTTGAGGTCAAAGAAAATGCTTGTAAAAATTTCACTTTCCTAGAATTTGTTGAAGCTTGTTTTCTGCCTTATCATGTGGTCTATCTTTAGAAATATTCCATGTACACTTGAAAAGAATGTGTATTTTGCTTCTTTCAGATGAAAGGCTGTATATACATCAGTGAAGTCCATTTGATCTAGGACATTGTTCAATGCCACAATATCTTGATATTATGCTTGGAAGATCTGTACATTTTTGACAATGGGATGTTAAAATTTCCTACTATAATTGTGTTGCTGTCAATATCTTTCTTGAAGATCTCCAAGATTTTCTCTATGTATTTGGGTGCTCCTATGTGGGTGCATATATACTTACTATGTTTATATCTTCTTGATGGATTCTTCCTTTTTGTATTAATAAGTGACCTTCTGGGTATCTTCTTATGGCTCTTTTTTTAAGTCTATTTTGTCTTGTATTAATATTGCTATCCAGCATTTTTTCCCCTCCATTTGCTTGGAATATTTGTTTACAGCTTTTCACTTTCAGTCTATGCAGGTCTTTTGTTCTCAGGTGGGTCTCTTCTATGTAGCGTATGTGTGTGTCATGCTTTCTTATCCATTCTGCTACTCTATGCCTTTTGATTGGAGCATTTGATTCAGTTATGTTTAAGGTTATTATTGTTAGGTACTTATTCATTGCCATTTTCATATCTCTCTCTCTCTCCCTCTCTCTCTCTTTCTCTCTCTCTCTCTCTTTCCTATTCCTTCCTTTCCTTAAAGCAGTTCCTTCAGCATGTCTGGCAGAACTGGTTTGCTGGAAGTGTATTCTTTTAGGCTTTTTTTATCTGAGAAGCTCCTTATTTGGCCTTCCATTTTAATTGAGAGCCTTGCTGGTAGAGAAATCTTGATTGCCAACCTCCAGTTTTCATTACTTGGAATATGCTTTGCCATTCTCTTCTGGCTTGGAGCACTTCCTTTGAGAAATCACCTTCTAGCCTTATTGGGGCTTCCTTGTATGTTACTTCCTTTTCCTCCCTTGTTGCCTTTAAGATTCTCTCTGTCTTGTAATTTTGCCATTTTAATTATAATGTATCTTGAAGAGGACCTCTTTGGGTTCCTCTTGATTGGGACTCTCTGTGCTTCCTGGATTTGTGTGACTTTTTCTCTTGCCAAATTCAAGAAGTTTTCCATTATTATTTTTTCAAACAGGTTTTCTAACCCTTGCTTTTCTTCTTCTTCCTCTGGTATCCTTATTACATGGATATTATTATGTTTCATGTTGTCTTGCAGTTCCCTTACCACCTGTTCATTCTTTCTGAGTCTTTTTTTTTCTCTTTGTCTATCTGGGAGTGTTTTTCTACCTTGTCCTCCAACTCACTGATTCAGTCCTCTGTTTCATCTAGTCTGCTTATAATTCCTTCTAATGTTTTTTTTTATCTCCAAGATTTTATTGTTTATTTCTTCCTGTTTTTTGTTTATAGTTTCTATTTCCTTTTTCATGATGATATAGCTCTTGCTCAGTTCCTTGTACTTGTCTGTGAGCTCCTTGAGCATCTTTATAACCATTAACTTGAATTCCATATCTGATAATTTGGTTACCTCCATTTTGTTTAGCTCTTTTTGTGGGGATTCTTCCATTCCTCTTGATTTCATGTTCTTTTTTTTTGTCTCCCCACTTTAGTTGACTCTTTTTGCTTGTTTCTGTGCTTCCTGATGTTTTACTTTGTTAGCTGTCTTTGTAGGGTGAACTTCTATGATACAAATTCTACTAGGTTCAGTGCTGTGGTCTGTGATATCCTTGGCTGGATGCTCTAAGTTTGCCCTTTCTTCTGTTTGTTTGGGCTCTCTTGTTGTACGTAGTTTTGTACTTTTTGTTGGTTCCTTTATTGGTGGTTTGTGATGTTCACTGATCTTCACAGCTCCCACCTATTCTTGTATTTGCTCAGTGGCAGGGGGTAGGCAAAATGGATTAAAACTGCAAGAGAGTATTTTATGATGTTTAAAGTACCAGCAAGTAGAGAAGAGATAGGATATTCTTTGGATAAGTATAGTGTTAACTGTGATATTTCACCCAGTTAGTGATTTTTTACAAAAGGTGAAAGAGAGATAAATCTCTTGTTAGAAAGGAGGATGATTATGAGCTCAGTCCAGAAAAGAGAGTGCTCGAGCAAGGTTAGATGATGAGATATGGTGAGATTAAAGTATGGGAAGTAGATGTAGTGTGAGAGAGAATAGAGTTAACCACAACAATACTGATTCTCCGGGTTAAAGTGAAGTGGGCTAAGATCATAGAAGGTTGTTGTGTGGTATGTACAATTGTATGGAACAGCAATTATTTTTTTAAAGATTTTATTTATTTTTAGAGTGAGAAGGGAGGGATATAGAGAGAGAGAAACATCAATGTGCGGTTACTAGGGGTCATGGCCTGCAATCCAGGCATGTACCCTGACTGGGAATCTAATCTGCAACACTTTCGTTCGCAGCCCATGCTCAATCCACTGAGCTACACCAGCCAGGGCTTGGAACAGCAATTATTTACAATATTACTGAAACAACAATAATATGACAAGAAATAAATGACTTGGATAAACAAAATAGAAAGTACCCAATGAAGAGTTTTGTGTTATTGGAACATGGGTGAAATAAAAGAAGAAAAATTAAAATATAATACAGAGGGGAAATAAGGAAAACCAGTCAAGCAATGCAATTCAACAGGGAAATAATTCAAGGAAAATCATAAGAAATCATAATCATAAGAAAAAGAAAGAAACTAATAAAATAAAAGTGGTAAAAAATCATTACAAGCTAACAATAATACACATACACAATAAAATGCCTGGTCTGTGGGATAGCAAAGTGACATCTGCCTCAGTTTCTTGGTTTGGGGGGTTATCCTTGTGCTCCCCCTTTTGATCTGTCTCTGGACCCATTGTATCACTGTGTCTTATCCTCTTTCTTGAAAGAAGTGAAAAAAATATGAAAACAAAAAAGTGGGGGTGGAAGAGAGAGGATCCAAAAAGGAAAAAAAAAAGATAATAATAAGCTTTGTGCTGACTTTAAACCTGTTCAGTGAGTTCTTCTGGTCTTCCTAGATGCTACAGGAAGAGGGGGCTGGGCTTCACTTTTCTCCCTTCCTTTGTGTCTGAGAGGATGAGGACCAGGTTTGGGTCACACTATTCACAGTTTCCTGGCCTCAGGCCCAGGTCTTCTATGAGCTGCCAGGCTCAAATCAGCCACTCAGCTACTCACAGCGTGAGTCAATCTTCCATGCAGAGCCCAAGACAAGTAGGGCACATGGTTTCCCCTACTACTGTCTTTATGCTCACAGTGCCAGAGCTGTGGGGTGCACAGTTCCCCTCCTCTACTCACACTGTGTGTGCACAGTGCCAATCAGGTGAAGTGCAAGGTTCAGCTCTGCTACTGTCTTTGTGCGCACAGTGCGAGAGCACTGGGGCACACAGTTCCCCTCCTCCACTCATTCTGGGTGCATGCAGGGCAAGACAAGCGGGGTGCAAGGTTCAACTGGCTACTGTCTTTGGGCGCACTGTGCAAGACTAGCAAGGTACACAGTTCCCCTCTGCCACTCACTCTGGAGGACAGCAGTTGAAATCTCTCTCGAGGAGTGCCAGCTGCTGCTGGGAGTTCTTTACAAAGCAGCTGCCCGCCATTCTCAACAAGCATAACACACAGACGCACTTTTTCTACCAGTCCTGAGACTACCCAAGTCAGGGTCCCACAGGGCCCAAATCCTCCCTTCTCCAGGTGTCTCAGGCACCTTAATTTCTCTGGTGCCAGCGTCAACAGTCCCAGCAGGTGTGTACAGCCTCTGTGTGTCTCCCACTTCATCTCTACTTCCCCCAGTGACTTTCACCACCCAGGTCCCTCCTAGTGCCAGGCTGCCCTCCCTGCTCTGGTAAGCTAGAGAGCTGGTGCTCTAATTCTCCTCTCTATATCCTACAGCAGGCACGGGCTAGGGGTCACAGCAGCCTTGGTCCCAGCGCAGATCCCAGGGACCTTACCATCCCAGTGAATGCTCCTCACTGGTTTTCAATGTCCTCTGCAATTTTTTTGCTTCCAAACGTCATGTAAGATGGGATTGGTTGTTCACTCTATTCCTCAGAAGATCAGGCAAGTGTTCCAGCTGGGCACAAGGAGAACTTGGCTCCATTCCCACTTACTTTGCCACCATCTTCCAGAACCTCATCTATTTAGTATAATTGGTTACAATAATATATTGCCTCTGTTGAATCATTCTTGCATTTCTGAGCTCAATACATCATAATCAAATAAGGTTTTCTTTAAATAAATTAGGATTCTAATTCTTGATCGTTGCATTTAGATTTTGTAAGATTGGAGCATAGTTTATATAGAAAGAAAACACTGATTATTTTTTGAAATAATAACTTTTTCTGTTACAGAGGTTTGTGGTTATTGATTTCCTTATTTATTGTCTGAGACTGCCCATTTTTAGCATTATTTAAATTATTCACATTATTTTAATGTAATCATTGAAATGCAAAATAACATCATATTATATACACATTAAAAACCAGATTGCCAACACTTGAAATTTCAGTGTTCCTATGTGAAGTTTATTAATATTGTTATATTTAAACCTAATTCTGCCATCGTATTTGTTTTCCTTTTTTATTTTTATTTTTATGCTGTTATAGTCATCCCCACTTTTTCTCCCTTTTTCCACTTTCACCCAGCCCTACTGTCTCTCCACCCCAAGCCAATCCCCATGTTGTTGTCCATGTCCATGGATTGTGCATAAATGTCCTTTGGTTATCCCTTCACCATCTTTCATCCTGTCTCCTCCCCACTTTCTAATAGTAGTCAGTCTGTTTTATGTATCTAAACTTTGGTTACTCTTTCATTAATTTGTTTATTGTGTTCATTAGATTCCACATATAAGTGAAATCATGTTGCATTTTTTTTCACTGACTGGCTTAATTTACTTAGCATAATTTTCTCCAGGTTCATTCATGCTGTTGCAAAATGTAAGAGTTTCTCCTTTTTACTGCTGCATAGTACTCCATTGTGTAAATGTACCACAGCATTTTTATCATTAATTCACTGGCAGGCACTTCAGCTCTTTCCAAATCTTGGTTATTGTAAATACTGCTGCTATAAACATAGGGGTGCCCTTATTTTTTTGTGTTAGTGTTTCAGGATCCTTTGAGGTATATTCACAGATATTTAACATTTATTCTTGTTAGTTTCTCTCTGTCCATCCTTTAATATTTTTATTTTTTGCTTACTTTCCTGCCTTTTGTAGTATTGATTTTTATTCCATTCTTCTCTTCTAATAGTCTAAACATGATAAACCCTAATACTGTTTTTGTAACTGTAACAATTACTCTTAAAATTTTACCCACAAAGCTAAGCATGTTTATTTGTGAATTATCTTAGAAACAAGAAGGAACCTCAGTGCATTGTCACACTCATCCTTCTGTCACCACTTCTAAGTTCATAAATGTCATTGATTTTAGTTCTGGATTGTTACTTACTTTATATTATACATCAATAGTTATTAGACCTATTGTGTGTTTCTTTGATCACTGATGCAACCACTATTATTTCCTAGACTCATTTCTCATTTCAATTCTATCTATTAAAGAATAGTTCTTTCAGAGATGGTCA
Organism: Phyllostomus discolor; assembly: GCF_004126475.2. NCBI lineage: Eukaryota > Metazoa > Chordata > Mammalia > Chiroptera > Phyllostomidae > Phyllostomus > Phyllostomus discolor. Next base: position 110,904,303 of record NC_040903.2, on the reverse strand, counting down.
GTGTACAGTATATTCTCAGTGTCTAAATTTGTCTTTATTCCTCCCCATCAGTATGAATGTTGCACTGCATGAGGCCTTTCAGGTTAGAGAGGTAAGGAAGGGAAATATGCTCAGCCAGTTTAATCCACTTTTGAAACAGACTTCATTGTCTCAGTCAAAGAGAACTCTGGTGCCAGGGGGATTCCTGTTCTTCTGCTGGTGAGTTGTTCCCCTCATTTTTGAAAACCTGTTTTTTCTCCAGGTTATCCATATAATACTCAGTATGCATAGTACTATCAGCATCCTTTCATTCTTCAGGATGACAACTGTCTTCACTTTATGGAAATTATGTTTTACTTTTTCACCAGATGGTTAAAAGCATAAGCTTAGAGCCAAACAGCCTGTATTTGAATCTCCTCCACCACTCATTAGCACTGTGACTTCAGGAAAATCTCCTAATCTCTGTGCTCCTCACTTTCTTCATTTTAAAAATGAGGCTAACTGCTAGAGTTCTTGAGAATTGTATGAGTTAATTAATGAAAAGCTTCTAGAAATGTGTCTGACACATTGCAAACGTGTAATAATTCACTTTATTCTTTTTCCCACAATTCTGTTCACTTAATCATTTCTCATTTTCTTTATACATAATCAGCCTTTATTTTTTTCTCCATAATGTTGGGTTTTCTTCAAGATATATAAACCCTTGGTTACTTTATGTTTGAAAAACTAGGTTAACTAGGTTAATAAGGGCAGACAACTGTTTGTGTGTTTTAGACAAAACTGTGTTTTGTCTGTAGTTATGTGGTACTGTTTCCCAAAATTGTGTCTCCTCAGAGATGACTGTCCTGAACTTCCTACATGTTTTCTCCTGTGCATGTTTTAGGCTTTGCTTCCACCACCACTTCTAGCTTCTGGTAATACCTCACAAGTTCTGGTCCAATGATAATCTACTCTCCAACCTTCAAGTTCTGTTGTATATACTTAATGACTTATTTTATGGCATTAAGAAAAGTTGGTCATTTAAGGGAAAAGACATGTGTACTCAGCTAGTTCTCTGGATGCAGCCCCTTTTCCACTACTTTTTACCTCTCTCCTTTTCTGCTTTCTCATGAATCTTCTAAAAATATACCAAATCCATGGCATGGCCTCTAACACCTTCTTATTCAGTCATTTGTGGATTCAACCAACCATGGATTTTTTTAAAGATTAAAAAAATAGTTATATGTTTGCTTATATGTACTATGTATTTAGGCCTACAGTTGGTTGTGTCTCTACTGAATATGTACAGATTTGCTCTGGCTGGTTTGCAGACTTTTTTCTTCCTATCATTCCATAAACCTTATAGTATATTTACATAAAATTTGCATTTCATTAAATATCATAAGTAATCTAGAGATGATTTAAAGCACAGCAGGTCCTCAAATAACATCTTTTTATTCAACATAACCTCATTATAACATTGATGAGATTCTGTAGGGACTTGACACTTGTTTCTTTCAATTAGTCTGTGGTAAAAGTCTTTTTGTGATACAGTACATCATTTGCTAAGTCACATAACTTATGGAAATCATTAAGCAAAGAATTGCTGTACATAGGAGGGTATGCATAGGTTATATGCAAACACTACCACATATATATAGGAGACTTGAGGATTTGGGTGTCTGGGAGTCCTGGAAACCATCTCAAGTGGATACCAAGAAAAGACCTTATTCCATTTTTTAGTTCCTACATACCTATTTTGATTCACCTCACCTCTCATCACTCTCTCTCTCTCTCATACTTCATGCTTTAAACATACTGAATTTCTATTTCCTAAATATAATATGTCATAATACACATCTTGTTCTTCACATTTATCCTCACGTTCTATAATAACTGCTCTTTTGGAGGCTCTCTGATCCTTTCATCAGGAAAATTAAGGTTTTAAGTAAATTTCTTTAGGAGACTTTCTAGTGCTAAAGATTTATAATTATATGCTAATAAACTTATTGATATCTGAACATTTTCTTCTTACATCCTTAATCCAGTTAAGTGTCACATATACTAAAGAAATGTGTGGGAGGTAAATAATTTTTTTAACTTACTTCTCTATAACACTTCAAACTTATAAAACTTCTAATAACCAAAGTATTTCTGAAATACTGAGAAAGAATAATATATCAGCACAGCAGATTGGAGTGAGGTTACTAAGAGTAGTAGCCTAACTACCCAGTTAGCACTTCTTTTAGTTTGGAGCCCTGATTTTTTTTTAATGTTACTGACAGAGTTTAGCAAGTGGTCATCAATTAACATAAAAATACTCAAATCCTGACTTTGAATCACAAGACATTTAATAGACATTTAAAAAATTTCTTCTCAATATCAGGAGCAACCTATGTGAGCATAACAGTATTGCTGATAATAATTTGCCTTCTTATAGCTTAACTGAGGGAGCAAGAAATAGTTTTCCTTGGATTCTAGTCACATAACCATTTCTTCTTATGCTGAGTGGCTGCATTCATATTCTGTAATCTACTATAAATATCACTCGTTCAAGATGACTTCTTAGATTCTACCTCTATGCCCCACTCAGTTTGTTTCTTATGTTTTCCTTTCCCCAGGAACAGCTTGCTCTGTGGAGACTTAATCCCTTTGTCATAAAATACATAACCTATCAATAAATGCTACAGTTCTGGTCATGGAAAGAGAGGAAATTCTCTTTGAATCACCATCTCTGAAATGAAAAACATCTGGTCCAGAAGTACATTTGCAGTCTGGAAATGTCTTCACTAAAGTCCCCTAGGAAGTGGTTGTTTCACATTGCTGCAGACACTGTCATTATTGTTCACACTCATGAATAGTTTTGGTTCTCACAAATATGAAATTCCATCAAATGAATATACTGGAAGACAATCTTAAACTCCAAGAATAACACATGTATGAGTTTACCATCAGATTATAAAAGGAGATTCAATCTATTGACCACTTCATCCCCAGAAGTTATGGGAACCATATAATGTATCATCTATACTGGGACAGATTTGAAAGTAAAAGGAGCCCAACTTCAGACAAAAAGGCACAAACAAGATAGTCTTGGAAAAAGGGAATGTCCACCATCAGAGGTAAAACATATTAACTGCAGAACTGAATCTCTGAACCAGTCACTTGTATTACTGCATATTGTGGTTCAAAGGATTAATCCATTCTATGTCTTATAAAAGAAGAACATGTATTCCCCACTCCTTCAGTTTGAATGCAGAGGCACTTGAGTGGAACTTGTTCTTCCTGCCCCACTTCCCCGTCTCACACTTCATTCAACATCAGGGATAAAAGACTTTCTAACCAATGAACCAATGGAGGAAATTGATGTCATTTTCTGCTTGTGCTGGTGGAAGTCAGCCCACCAGCAAAGGGTATGACCCTGGTCCTCTCTCTGCCTTGCTGTTGAGGATTGCCTCAGGGGGTAGCCTGGAGAGACTAGGGGCCACCAGTGACCAAGAATGTAATTCCACATAGTTCAGGTAGGATGTTTAACCAAGCTTTCTTTTGCCCAAAATAAAAATGTATATTCTCCAACTGGCTTTATCAGTAATAAAGCTGATTTTATGCCTCTATTTATCTAATTCCCAATTCTTTTTTTATTTTATTTTAATCATTGTTCAAATACAGTTTGCTCCTTTTCACTCCCAGACCAGCCCCCACACCCACCCCTCCCCACTTCCCTCCCATTACCATCCTCCCACTAGTTTTTCACCACATGTCCTTTAAGTTTATTCCCATGAACCCTTCCAAATGTCCCCTGAAATTCCCTCTTCTCTCCCCTGTGGTCACTGTCAGCTTGTCCTCTATTTCAGTGTCTTTGGTTATATTTTGCTTGTTTCTTTGTTTTGTTGTGTAGGTTCCTGTTAAAGGTGAGATCATATGGTATTTGTCTTTCACTGCCTGGCTTGTTTCGCTTAGCATAATGTTTTCCAGCTCCATCCAAGCTGTTGCAAAGGGTAGGAGCTCCTTTTTTTTTCTGCTGCATAGAATTCCATTATGTAAATGTACCATAGTTTTTTGATCCATTCATTTACTGATGGGCATCTTGGTGGCTTCCAGCATCTAGCTATTGTAAATTGTGCTGCTATGAACATTGGGATGCATAGGTTCTTTTGGATTGGTGTTTTAGTATTCTTAGGATAGAGTCCCAGCAGTGTAATAGCAGGTCAAAAGGCAGATCAATTTTTAGTTTTCTGAGGAAGTTCCATACTGCTTTCCATAGTGGTTGTACCAGACTGCAGTCCCACCAACATTGCACTAGGGACCCCTTTTCTCCACAACCTCTCCAACACTTGTTGTTTGCTGCTTTGTATATGATGGCTATTCTGACTGGTGTGAAGTGGTATCTCACTGTGGTTTTAATTTGCATCTCTCTGATAGCTAGCGATATTGAACATCGTTTCATGTGTCTTTGGGTTATCTGTATGTCCTCCTTGGAGAAGTGTCTGTTCAAGTCCTTTGCCCACTTTTTAATTGGATTCCTTGTCTTCTTAGAGTGCAGTCGTGTAAGTTCTTTGTATATTTTGGAGATTAAACCCTTGTCTGAGATATCATTGGCAAATATATTTTCCCATACAGTTGGTTCTCTTTTAATTTAATACTGATTTCTTTAGCTGTGGAGAAGGTTTTAATTTTGATGAGGTCCCATTTGTTTATTCTTTCTTTTATGTCCCTTGCTATAGGAGATGAGTCAGTAACAAAGTTTCTGCATGAAATATCTGAGATATTCCTACCTGCGTTCTCCTGTAGGACTTTAATGGTGTCACGTTTTATATTTAAGTCTTTTATCCACCTTGAATTTATTTTTGTATATGGTGTAAGTTGGTGCTCAAGTTTCATTTTTTTGCACGTGGCTGTCCAGTTCTCCCAACACCATTTGTTGAAGAGGCTATTTTTACTCAATTTTATGTTGCTGCCTCCTTTGTCAAATACTAATAGACCATGGAGACTTGGGTTTATTTCTGGGCTCTCTGTTCTGTTCCATTGGTCTACGTACCTGTTTTTATGCCAGTACCAGGCTGTTTTGATTACAGTGGCCTTGTAGTATAGTTTAGTGTCGGGTATTGTGATCCCTCCTACTTTACTCTTCTTTCTCAAAATTGCAGCAGCTATTCGGGGTCGTTTATGATTCCATATAAATTTTTGAAGTGTTTGTTCTATGTCTGTGAAGTATGCCATTGGTACTTTAATAGGAATGGCATTGAATGTGTAAATTGCTTTGGGTAGTATGGACATTTTGATGATATTAATTCTTCCAATCCATGAACAGGGTATATGTTTCCACTTGTTTGTGTCTTCCTTGATTTCTTTCCTCAGTGTTGTGTAGTTTTCTGAATACAGGTCTTTTACTTCTTTGGTTAGGTTTATTACTAGATATTTTATTTTTCTTTTTTTATTTCAAATGGGATTTTTTTCTTGATCTCTGCTTCTGCTGTTTCATTGTTGGTATACAGAAATGCCTTTAATTTCTGGATATTGACTTTGTATCCTGCAGTTTTGCCAAATTCACTTATTAGGTCAAGCAGTTGTTTGGTGGAGTCTATAGGATTTCTATGTATACTATCATGTTATCTGCAAACAGTGACAGTTTTGTTTCCTCCTTTCCAATTTGGATGTCTTTTATTTCTTTTTCTTGTCTGATTGCTGTGGCTAAAACTTCCAGTACTATATTGAATAGAAGTGGTGAAAGTGGACAGCCTTGTCTTGTTCCTGATATTAGTGAAAAAGATTTTAATTTTTGCCCATTGAGTATGCTGTTGGCTGTAGGTCTCTCATATATGGCCTTTATTATGTTGAGGAATGCTCCCTCTATTCCCACTTTGCCAAGTGTTTTTATCATGAATGGGTCTGTACCTTATCAAATGCTTTTTCTGCATCAATTGATATGATCATGTGTTTCTTGTCTTTGCTTTTGTTTATGTGATGTATTACATTAACTGATTTGCAAATATTGGACCATCCTTGCATCCCTGGAATGAATCCCACTTGGTCATGGTGTATGATCTTTTTAATGTATTGTTGGATGGGGTTTGCCAGTGTTTTGTGGAGGATTTTAGCGTCAATGTTCATCAGTGATACTGGCCTGAAGTTTTCTTTTTTTGTTGTGTCTTTATCTGGTTTTGGAATTAGGATGATGTTGGCTTCATAAAAAGAGTTTGGGAGACTCCCATCTCTTTGGATTTTTTGGAATAGTCTGTGAAGGATAGGGGTTAGCCCTTCTTAAATGCTTTGTAGAATTCTCCTGTGAAACCCTCTGGTCCAGGGCTTTTGTGTGTTCAGAGTTTTTTCAATACTGCTTCAATTTCTTTTGTTGTTGTTGGTCTGTTCAGGCTTTCTGCTTCTTTTTTATTGATTTTTGGAAGATTATATTTTTCTAGAAAGTTGTCCATGTCACCTAGGTTTTCAAATTTCTTGGCATACAGTTCTTTGTAGTAATTTCTTACAATCCTTTGTATTTCTCTGGTATTTGTTGTAATCTCTCCTCTTCCATTTCTGATTGTGTTTATTTGGGTCTTCTCTCTTTTTTTCTTGAGTCTGCTTAAAGGCTTGTCGATTTTGTTTATCTTTTCAAAGAACCAGCTCTTGGATTCACTGATCCTTAGAATTGTGCTTTTAGTCTCTATGTCATTTAATTCTTCTCTAATCTTGGTTATTTCCTTCCGTCTGCTTGCTCTAGGCTGTCTTTGTTGTTGTTCCTCGAGCTCTTGTAAATGTATGGTTAGGTTGTTTGTTTGGAATGTTTCTAACTTTTTTAGGTGGGCCTGTATTGCTATGAATTTCCCTCTCAGGACTGCCTTGGCTGTGTCCCATAAGTTTTGGGTTGTTGTGAGTTCGTTTTCATTTGTTTCCAGAAACCTTTTGATTTCTTCCCTAATATAATTCTTCACCCATTCAGTGTTTAATAGCATGCTGTTTAATCTCCATGATTTTGAGTGTTTTGGGTTTTTTTCCTTGGGGTTGGTTTCTCGCTTCAGTCCCTTGTGGTCTGAGAAAATGCTTGGTATGATTTCAATTTTCTTGAAATTCTTGAGGCTTGTTTTGTGTCCTATCATGTGGTCTATCTTTGAAAATGTTTTGTATACATTTGAAAAGAATGTATATTTAGCTTCTTTTGGATGGAGGGCTCTGTATATATCAGTAAAGTCCATTTCATCAAAGGTATTGTTCAATGACACAATATCTTTGTCGATATTTTGTTTAGAAGATCTGTCCATTTTTGATAGTGGGGTGTTAAAATCTCCCACTATAATTGTGTTGCTGTCCATATCTTTCTTGAAGTCCTCTAAGATTTTCTTTATGTATTTGGGTGCTCCTATGTTGGGTGCATATATATTTACAATATTTATGTCCTCTTGGTAGATTCTTCCCTTGAGTATTAAGAAGTGACCTTCTGGGTCTCTCTTTATGGACCTTTTTTGGAAGTCTATTTTGTCAGATATGAATATTGCTACCCCGGCTTTTTTTTTCCTGTCCATTTGCTTGGAAGATTTGTTTCCAGCCCTTCACTTTCAGCCTGTGTAGGTCTTTTATTCTGAGGTGGGTCTCTTGTAGACTGCATATGTGTCAGTCATTTTTCTTATTCATTCATCTATTCTATGTCTTTTGATTGGAGCATTTAATCCATTTACGTTTAAGGTTATTATTGATAGGTACTTATTGTCTTTTATGTATGTGTGTTCCTCTCTCTCTCTCTTTTCCTTCCCTTCCTTAAAGCATTCCCTTTGGAATCTCTTGCAGATCTGGTTTGATGGAGGTGTATTCTTTTAGACTTCTTTTGTCTGGAAAGCTTCTTATTTGGCCTTCTATCTTGATTGAGATCCTTGCTGGATAAAGTAGCCTTGGTTGCAGACCTCTGCAACCAAGTATTTCTTGCCATTCTCTTCTGGCTTGAAGTGTTTCCATTGAGAAGTCAGCTGTTAACCTTATTGGGGTTCCCTTGTATGTTACTTCCTTTTTCTCCCTTGCTGCCTTTAACATTCTCTCTTTGTCTTGAAATTTTGCCATTTTAATTAAGATGTGTCTTGAGGTAGTCCTCTTTGGGTTCTTCTTGATTGGGACTCTCTCTGTTTCCTGAATTTATGAGACTTTTTCTGTCATCAAATTAGGGAAGTTCTCCTTCATTACTTTTTCAACTAGGTTTTTGACCCCTTGCTCTTCCTCTTCTCCTTCTGGTATCCCTATTATACAGATATTACGTTTCATATTGTCTTGCATTTCTCTTAATCCCTCTTCATTCTTTCTGAGCCTCTTTTCCTTTTCTTGCTCTTTATGGATGTTGTTTTCTACTTTGTCCTCTAGCTCGCTAATCAGATCTTCTGCGTCATCAATCCTGCTTTTCATTCCTTCTACTTTGTTCTTCAGTTCAGAAATTGTATTCTTCATTTCCTCTTTGCCTTTGTTGAGAGTTTCTATTTCCTTTTCCATGTTTGTATAGTTTGCAGTGAGATTGTTGTAGCTTCCCTCTAGTTTCTGATAGCTCATTGTTAGTTCATTGAACTTCCTGATAATCATTTTTTGAACTCACTATCTGATAGTTGAGTTGCCCTATTTCATTTAGTATTTTTCCTGAGGCTTCCTCGTTTCCCTTTAATTGGGGGTTGTTTCTTTGTTTTCTCATTGTCCGTGGGTTTCTTCTTGTTAGCCTCTGTTTCTTAAATTGATCTGTTTTGGTTCCCTGTAATTATGGTGTGAACTTCTGTGGTAGAATACTTGTGAGATTCAGTGGTGCAATCTCCTTCATGTATCCTGGTGTTCACAGCTTTCCCCTACTCTTTTTTTGTGATCAGTTGGAGGAGTAAGGCAAAATGGTTTAAGACAGCAAGATAGTGTACGATGATATTTACATTAGCAGCCAGTAGAGAAGAGATGGGTTATCCTTTGGCTCCTTATAGTGTTAACTGTGATCCTCCACCCCACTATCCACGTTTTAGAAAGGATGGAAAGAGGGTAAGACTCTTATTGGGGACAAGAGGATTGATAGTTGGATCTAGAAAGCTGTGAGGCTGTGGGAGGTCATATGCTATGGTAGGGTTGGACTAAACATTAGTATATAGGAGTAGTGTGTAAAAGAATAGAGACAACCCCCACAATAGTATAGTTCAGGAAATTGCAAAGTGGGCTGAGATCAGGTAGGGGTATTGAGTAGTATTTACAATTGTATGGACTAGGTCTTATTAACAGTAATAGTAAAGTGACAGTCTTGTGGCAGAATCGATGAGATCTTGATAACAAGAATAAAGAGTATAGAACCTTGAGAGGTGTATTAATGGAACACACATGAAGGATAGTAAATTATCAACACATTGTGACTGAGATACCAGGGGGAACCTATCAATTGACAATATAACCAGCCAAGCAAAGAAGATTATACAGAAAGAAAAAGAATACCAAAATACTGTTAAAATAAAAAATGTTGCAAAACGAGAAAAAGATAATACAAATTTACAGTAACTTGCAAGATTAAAAAAAAAGGAAAGAAAAGCAGAAGATGGAGTGCAGGAGAGATAAATTTGGAGGTGAAAGAATAATATTAGGATGAATGGAAGAGAAACATAAGGGATTGCGAGGTATAAAAATAATAAGAATTGAAAAATAAAATGTCACTTAAAACACAAGATAAAATCAATCAACCAACAACAGCCACAACAAGAAAACCAAACCAAACCAAACCAAACAAAAAAAAAAAAAAAAAAAAAAAAAAAAAACTTCTTGTTGGTTTCTAACTGGCCAGACCAGTTTTTCTGATCTTGCTGGCTTCAGCTGGCTGAGGGACCTTTGAAATGCTTCTCTTTCTTCCCAGCCAGATCTCAGCAAGTCTCTGAGGAACCCTGGGCGCTCCGGAGCACACTCACTCTCCAGAGTTCACTGGCATGTTCTTCCGGACTCCAGGGTCCCTGCAGGGTTCCAGCTGTATGATCTCAGGAGGCACCTGGGACATTTTGGGATTCACTGTGCCCTCCCTGGGAATTGTAAAAGGGCACACCCCTCCACCAAACTTTTGAGATTCGGGCTCTAGGAATGCCCTAAGAGCCGTGACCCTTCTGGGTTCACAGCACATGAGTCAGGATTCCCGATGGCGCGAGCGCTTCCACAGATCAGAACTGCAGGCTCCGGAGACCTGAGAACTCCTGAGTCCTTCCCGGCTCTGGGTTTTCCACCAATCTGCACTCCCACCAGGCTAGGGGTGCACGCGTTCTTTCAGGCCACCCCGGGTCATGCTGGCTGGAGGCCCTCACTTCTCCCAGGTCTCTGGGTGGGTGTTCATAGTCCCTGGGCAATTTTTTCCCAGTCCAACTGGCCAATCTGTGCCTTCAAGCAACAAGTTCTCCCTTGGAGTTGCTCAACCCCCATATTCAGGGGAGGGAGCAACGACTCCCCTCTCCCGGGAGCCCTGAGACAGACCCGGGAGCACGGGGCCTGGGGACTGCACACCCCTAGTCCCCGAGGTGATGCCTGGGTCCCTTTTGTCCTGAAGCAGTCTCCTTACCATCTGGTTTTTCAATGATCACAATAATTTTTGATGTCCTGCTTTCAAAGTGATTCGGTAACCTAGTCCACTTGCTCTGTTTCTCCACCGAACCTCGAGTTTCCCTCCTCTTCACAGAAGCCAAGAAACTCGCTGCCTAGAGTAAAGCCGCCATCTTGACTCAACCTAATTGCCAATTCTTAATTGTCAGTTGGTTCTGAACTTGAAAGGGGAAATTCCTGGCAGTATATGTAAGTTTATATAAATCTCTCAATAACTTGATAGTTTTAAAACATAATGAAGTTGGAAAAAAGGAAGGAAGTGCAGTAAGAATTGACACCAGATTTATATATGTGCAATTCTGGGGTGCTTATCTTCCTGAGTCTCTATGTTTCTGATAAAATCTGTACTGCTATTGGTCTCATTATAGCACCAGAAGAAAATGGAACACAGGCAGTGGGCGTTTTCTATGTTCTAAAATTCCCTGTGTCCAAAGACACAGACAAATTTGATATTTTGACAGCTTTATCACTGAGCTGCCTGTGTATGAAAAAAGCATGTATTTTTCATTGAGCAAAGGTTTGCATATTTTGCCATGAGCAAAACACATTTTTTAAAGATTTTATTTATTTATTTTTTAGAGAGGGAGAAAGAGAGAGAGAGAAACATCAATGTGTGGTTGCTGGGGGTCATGGCCTGCAACCCAGGCATGTACCCTGACTGGGAATCGAACCTGCGACACTTTGGTTCACAGCCCATGCCCAATCCACTGAGCTATGCCAGCCAGGGCTGCAAAACACATTTTTATTAAACCCTGAGTAATTTCACATGATAGAAAAATATTTCCAACTCTATTTAGAATTTTTGCCTTACAAAATACTAAAACTTTGACCAGAGATATAATGCCTAACTCCAAATAATTTGTGCATCAAAAAAACTATAGTATGGAGAAGGTAGTTTCATACTCTTCCATATAATTCTTCTGAGAATATGAAAGACAAAATCTTTGGACACCTCCTGTATGAACCAGATAACATGTCAAGGTTTGGGGGCTTTTTATGACCACAACAAAATGTAATATCTGGATCAAGAGAAAGAAAAGCAAGTAACAATTTTTCCTCACTCACATCCCCAAATGAGTCATATCTGCAATCCCATGCACAGCAGAGGAGATTACTCAGCAGAGCTATGCCCACCCAATAACTCTCCTACTTATCATTGATTTCACAGAGATGCAGGCCAAGATCTGATGGATATTCAAAACACCCAGTGAAGCTCCATAGCTTAGCAAATGTCCCAGAAGTATGTCAGATCAGGTGCTCCACTTCACAAAAGAAAGAACTCAATTATCTCTATACCTTTCTCTCTCACCATACCACTGTCAAGAAAAGGTTGTTGTTGCCACCTATCTAATGTCAACAGAAATCCCCAATCTGGGGTGCTGTAGAAAGAGAAACTTTATTCAAGTGGACAGTTTGCAAACCAAAAAATGTATACTCTAGAGGTGACTGCAAGTGTACTTCCTCAAGGAGAGGAATATAAAATGCCTGCCCTAGTCATTGATTGGTTTCTTTCTATGCAAGTAAGAAATTCAAATCTACACAGTTTGGTCCAAATAGCACTGTCTTGATTGGTCAGAATTGGTCACTTATGGAACCTCTCTGATTGGTCAGTAAATATGCCAATGAAGATATAACTGCATAGCTACAATTGCATGGGGTAGCTCTTAGTCTTATTGGTTGAATATGATTTTACGAACTCCTTTAAAGGAGGAACACATTGCAGGAACTTTAGCAGCACAGTCTGTAGTTTTTGCTTAAAATGCATTTTGAGAGGCCTCTGTCAGCAATTGCTGCCAGACTCTGGTTATGAATTAGTGCCCAGTTAATCATAAGAAGTCCTATTTGACTAATCTATTCCTTTTCAAGGGTCATACTACCAAGTTCATGAGAATATAGTCCAGCTCTTATTTATATTCACATATCCCCAAATATTGAGGAGGGCCTGGCACCTAACACACAATGGGCTCTAGTAAATGGTTTCTGATTTGTTCTATTTCTCTACACAGGTGTCTGATTTTATTATTTTTATTTTTTATTTAAGTGGAACACAATCAACATAACAAAGCAAGCAAAATATGACCAGAGACATTGAAATAAAACAAACTGGCATTAACCAGAGGTGAGTGGGGAGGGGGATAGTGGAGGAAAAAATGGAAAGGGTCCTCAAAGAATGTGTATAAAGCACCCATGGACAAAGCCAAAGAAGGGTAGGATTGAAGGTGAGAGGTGGAGGTAGGTGAAGCTGAAGAGAGTTTGGGGTGGTGGTAAATGGACTTAGAAAATAATAACAATAAAATTACCCCCGGCCGGTATGGCTCAGATTGAGTGCCAGCCTACAAACCAAAGTGTTGCTGGTTCGATTCCCAGTCGGGACACATGCCTGGGTTGTAGGTCAGGTCCCCAGTGGGGGGCACACAAGAGGCAACCACACACTGATGTTTCTTTCCCTCTCTTTCTTCTTCCCTCCTCCCTATAAAAATAAATAAAATATTTTTTAAAAATAAAGAAAATAAAAATTAAATTAAATTAAATTAAAATATTTTATTACAGTTTACATTCAGTATTATTTTATATTAGTTTTATGCATATGTAGCATAGTGGTTAGACAATCATATAATTTACAAAGTGTTCTCCCTTATATTTCTAGTACCCAACTGGCAAGGAGGGTTAGGGAACTGGGTGAAAGAGGTAAAGGAATTGAGAAGTAGAGACTGGTAGTTACAAAATAGTCATGGGCAAATATTTGACTTTAAATTAATAAATCTTAAAGGAATTATATACTTTTGAAACCTGAGATAGAGTATTGAACCCACATTTTCTGTAGATTTGCCTTCAGAGAGTGCTTTCACCAAACAACCCATGGTCACTTTTTCAAATGAGTTTTCAAACTGTAGGTTACATCCCTACTTTGATGGTTTGAAATGACTTCAGAATGCTATGATGACCTTACTGACAATAAGCCAGATAGATAATACTGGTTTCAAAGGCCAAGCTAATGAGCCCTTTCTTACTGTAGGAAATGTACTTGATTAGTTGCAATGTTGCATAATTCCATAGCTCTTGCTGTATTCCTGGGGCTGTACACCAGACCAAGCAAGTATGCCCATTTCCAAGAAAACTAATCAGGAGAGTGAACAAAGACATTGAACATCATGGGGGCACTTCCAGAATATTTGCAGTATTCATTTTGCATTTTAACAACTTAGAGAGGGTTGGAAAGCTTCTTCATATCACTACTGAGTTGTGATTGGCAACAACTAGAAAAATTATAATGTCAATCTTTAAGGAAAATAAGACTGGCCTAGAGAGGACAGATGAAGAACAGACAAAGGCAATCCATGGCTCTCTTCTTTCTGTTCATCCTTGCACAGCTCTTAATCTAGGAAAGAGAAGAAAACAGAGCTCCCAGAGCTGCTCATGATAACAGATTAAGAGCCTATTCTGGAATAAAAGTAAAAGAGAAGCATCTCTCTTCTGTTATTTTCAAAAGAGATAGTATTGATAACATTCTGTCACCATGAAATTAGCAAAGTGGCATTTTGCACAATCAAAAATTATTTTCAAACTCTCACAGAAGAGAAAACATATCATGAAATCAAGGAAGACATAATGGGTATAGACTACGAGGTCCACATTCTATTTCTTCAGTGTGGAAGATATTGATATCCTTTTTCTTTTTTTAATTTTATTGATTATGCTACTGCTGTTGTCCCATTTATTTATTTTCTCTTTTTATTGTTGTTCAAATACAGTTGTCTCCATTTTCCCCCCACCTCAGCCATCCCCACCTCCCATCCTTGATCCTTTGGCTTTGTTCACGTATCCTTTATACATGTTCCTGAAAACCCTACCACTTATCCCCCCATTATCCCCTTCCACTTCCCCTCTGGTTACTGTCAGTCTGTTCTTAATTTCAATATCTCTGGTTATACTTTGTTTGTTTGTTTTGTTGACTAGGTTCCACTTATAGGTGAGATCCTATGGCATTTTTCTTTCACTGCCTGACTTATTTCACTTAGCAAAATGATCTTTGGATCCATCCATTCCATTGTGAAGGGTAGGAGCTCCTTGTTTCTTTCTGATAGGATATCTAGATAGCTACATGCACAAAAATGAAACCCAACCACAAAATTACACTATATACAAAAATAAACTCAAGATGGATAAAAGACTTATCCGTCTTGAGTTTATAAGTCATGGCATCATAAAAATCCTAGAAGAGAACATAGGGAGGCAAATCTCAGATATTCCACACAGTAATATTTTCAATGATATGTCCTCTAGAGCAAGGGACATAAAGGAAAGAGTAAACAAATGGTATCTCATCAAAATAAAAAGCTTCTGCATGGCTAAAGAAAACATCACCAGAATGAAAAGAGAACAAAGAATATAGGGAAATATATTTGCAAATGATATGTAGGACAAGGGTTTGATCTCCTTTTTCTTAATTTAAATAAAATGAAAATAAGTGAATCCAGTTTCTAAATATATCAACAGCCAAAAACTAAGCCAACATCAGTTCTCAAGCAACACTGTTCATTAAAATAATTAGTATTCTAAACCAGTCCAATTCAAGAACACCACTGAAATAAATCTTGGGTCAAATCAAAGTGAAACTTATGATTTAACTAATATGATTTTCTCTAGACGTATAATACATAATATATAGTTGCATTTATCTAGCTTATTTTTTTAAAAGGAGTATCACAAAAACTCAAAGATGCTTATAATACTCAAATCCATTCTGACTGTCTTGATATTATTTCTCCTATATAGACTATCCCATACACTGAACATTAATTTCTAAAAGGAAAAATGGAATTTAAATTTCTAGTGGTATATAGTAAGTTTCTCAACTATAGTAAGAGCAAGGGAATACATTTGATATCAAACTCTCAAGCATTGAAAGGAATGCTTGATGTCCCAAGGACAAGATAAATACAAATCACTTCACAAAATTTTATAAAGTGGTGTGCAAGGGAAACTAGCATCAGAGGACAATTCAGATTCATGCAGCCTGACATGAAGCTCAAATTGAATTTATGAGTTTAGCAACAAAGAAGGAAATAGAAAAAAATTCATTGAGGTTTTTAATTATCATGATTTATTTTAGTTATCATGATTTATACCTTAGCAATCAAGAAGGAAGTGGAAAAAAATCATCAATGTTTTCAATTATCATGATTTAACATGATTTATAGGTATCATACAATCTTACAAAAGGAAAAACTGCATACTTCCAGTGAGAAGAGTTAACTAAAATTAAACTTAAATTGATGTTTACTCCATGGTTGACCCTGGAAGTGTCACTTAATAGCAAAGATTTATTGACAATTTAAGTTCTAAGCACTGATATAATGATTTTATATGTGTGAAGTGACCAACACTTTTATTTTTAATTTTTAAATTTTAAAAGTTTTTTTTTATTTTGATAATCTTATGAAGTAAATATTATTATTAGCCCCATGTTATAGATCAAGTAATTAAAGCACAAAGTAGTTAAGTAACTTTCAGAACATTGCAAAGCTAGTAAGCAGAAGTGGAATTCAAATGAAAGAAGATTCAGACTACAATAGACCACACTCTCACTCTAGTTCCCTTCAATATAAGTTTATTGCATCTTAATCTACTCAAATTTCATGTGAGTAAAGTACTACCTACCTTCTTGTTCTAGGGCTAAAATTTAGTTATTTTGATAAAGAATTGGGTTACAAAATATAAGGCACTGTTGATATCCTGATCTTTGGCATAATAATATTCATTGTGTTGGCTAACAGAAATCCCTGACAAAATCTATATCCTTTGATGTAACAAGAATAGAAGTTGTGAAACAGGAAAGATAAATTTGAGGGAAAAAATGAAAGAAAGAGTAAGATTAATAAAATATACATATCCCTATATATTCCAGAGAATCCAAGTCACAGCTAGAAGAAGAGAGGGTCACAGAAGAAAAAGTTCTGTAAGAACAGGTAATAACATGTAAAAACGTCTATAATACATTAAGTTAAAGGGTAAATAATAAAAATCTGTACAATATTATCAAATGTGAAATAATTTATTCCAAAATATGTTTTTACACATAGAACACTGTGTAACAGTGTTCTGGAAGAACAGAAGAGTGTACATTACATTGCTCTATGATGGCATTTCACTTTAGGCCTTGATGGAATAATAGTACCATAATTTACTTTCTTATCTTAACTAATTAGAAAACTAGGCAAAAAATCTAGACAAGAGTTTTCAAACATTGGAAAATAGGCACTACAGGACAACAATTCATAAAAAAGGAAAATAAATGAGGTGAGTTCTAGAAATACCCCCAGCTAACTGCCTGAATAGTTGCCAGGTATTGGTGAAGAAACTAGGAGGTTTACTGGGGGGGAGGGGGAAACACATATAAATCAATACAACAGAATAGAGGGCCCAGAAAGAAACCCACACCTTAATAGTCAATATTCAACAGAGGAAGCAAGCACATAGAGTGGGCTAAAAATAGCTTATTCAATAAATGATGTTGGGAAAATTGGGCAGATATGTGAAGAAAAATGAAATTAGTCCATCTTCTTACACCACATATAAGAATAAATTCAAAATGGACCAAGGACTTAAATATTAGACCTGAAACCATAAAAATTGTAGAAGAAAGCATAAGCAGTAATATGTTGCACATTCCTCATAGCAATATTTTATCTGAGATTTGTCCCCAGGCAAGCAAAATGAAAGAAAAAATAAACAAATTGGATTACATGAAACTAAAAAGTTTTTACACAACAAAGGAAACCACCAACAAAATAAAAAGATAACTCACAAAATGGGAGAACATATTCTCTGATACATCTGATAAGGGAATAATACCCAAAATTTATAAAGAACTTATAAAACTCAATGCCAAAAAAAAATCCAATTAAAAATGAGCAAAGGACCTCAATAGACACTTCTCCAAAGAGGACATGCATATGGCCAATAGACAAATGAAAAGATTCTCAATGTCACTAATCATTAGAGTGATGCAAATTATAATTACAATGAGATATCACCTCACACCTGTCAGAATGGCTACCATCAATAAGTTGACAAAAAGTGCTGGTAAGGATGTAGAGAAAGGGGAACTCTTGTACAATGTTGGTGGGAATATAAATTGGTGCAGCCACTGTGGAAAGCATTATGGAGATACCTCAAAAGATTGAAAATGGGTCTGCTTTTTGTCTCAGAGATCCCATTTCTGGGAATATATCTGAAGGAACCTAAATCAGTAGTTAGAAAAACACATAAGCACCCCTATGTTCATTACAGCATTATTTATAATCGCCAAGTTATGAAAGCAGCCCAAGTGTCCATCAGTAGATGAGTAGGTAAGACAACTATGGCATATTTACACGATGGAATACTACTCAGCCATAAAAAGGAAGAAAAATTATCCTTTTTGATGTAATAGATGAACATGGAGAACATGCTAAATGAAATAAGCCAGTCAGAGAAAGATAAATACAATATGATTTCACTCATATGTAGAATCTAATGAACAAACTGAACAAGAAAAGTAGAGACAGATTCATGGATGGACAGAAAAAATGACAGCTATGGAACGGGGAAGTTAGGGGATAGAGCAATCAAGCAAAAAGGAAAAAGGACTCATGGACATGGACAGCAGTGTGGTGATTGTGGTGGATATGGGGTATAGGGTAAATGGTAATAAAAAATAACAATTTTTTTAAACTGAAGTAAAAATAATCTAGCAGTCTCACTAATTGGAGGATACAGATCTCAGAATTTAGGGAGACTAAGGCAGAAAGAATTTATAGGGTAGAGTAGTGATGAGGTAAGATACATAAAATGAAAAGTAGTGAGATCTGAAGAGGGGTCCCTTTCATCAACCAATGGTCATTGGCACAAATTAAATGCCAATAGAAATCCCCGATTTGAGGTGCTGTGAGGAATAAAAACTTATTCAGTGCAAAACAGGTAAATTGTGATACAGCATGGCTGTGGAAACAGCAGTTTTGAGGGAGCCCTAGGACAAGTAGACCCTGGGACCAGGCCCCTCTCCTGCTAGCCAGATCTTCTGTGCTGCTCAATGGTCTTCTTAGCAACTCTCTGGCTTATGCTGCGCTGATCTGATCTGTTCTCTGCTCCAGTCTGCTCAGTGCCATTCTGCTCTGCCCCACTCTGGTCTGCTCCACTCTGCTACAGTGAGATATTTTCAGTGTTTCAGTTCAGCCAGAGAGATGCTTTTATGGAAAGGGAAATTGCACTCCCAGAGTCAGCAGGGAGCTGGCTTATATGAGCAGACCTCCCCACCCCTAGTCCCTGATTTATGTCATCATGAAAGTGAAGACTCTAAATCCTCATAGTTTGATTGGCTCAAAAGGCACTCTCTTAATTTGTTACAATAGAGCCACTGTAGTTGGTTGGAGATGTGCAGCTCTGATTAAATGGGGAAAACCTCAACCTTATTGGTTGAAATAAAATTCTAGGAACTCCTTTATAAGAGCTGGCTCAGATGGCAGAAATATGGTATGGACAGACAGTTCAGTGTAGAAGAAGGTAGTTCAATGCAGGGTTCTCCCTGAAGTGAACTTTTTGTGAGAAGCACCTGTGTAGAAATGGCTGCTACGATTCTTTCTTCTTTCTTTCTCTCCTTCCTTCCTTCTTCCTTCCTTTCCTCCTCCTTTTCTTCTTCTTCTCCTTCTTCTCCTTCTCCTTCTCCTCCTTCTCCTTCTCCTCCTCCTCCTCCTTCTTCTTCTTCTTCTTCTCCTTCTCCTTCTCCTTCTCCTTCTCCTTCTCCTTCTCCTTCTTCTTCTTCTTCTTCTTCTTCTTCTTCTTCTTCTTCTTCTTCTTCTTCTTCTTCCTCTTCTCTCTCTCTCCTCTCTCTCTCTCTCTCTCTCTCTCTCTCTCTCTCTCTCTCTCTCTCTCTCTCTCCTTTTCTCTCTCCCTCCCTCTCTTCCTCCCTCTCTCTCTCTCCTTATATTTGGACACAGGGAGCCCTGCTTAGCAGGTGTCCTTTTTCTCAGACTTCATACCTTGAATTTTTGGTTCAGTACTATTTACAGATGCATGTAGGAAAATTACCCAGGCCAGAGAAAGAGCCATCAGCAAGCAAAAATAACAGGCCCTTGGTACAGCCAGAGCAGAAATGTGCAGGCCACCCTCAGGATGAGCAGCCAGACCACCAAGGCTCTTTTCCTGGCCCTGGGCATGGTTATGATCATGGTCAGCCACCCACTGCTCTACATGAAACTGCCCATCCAAGTGGGTCATGAGCTGATGCCCACCACAATTTGGACCAATGTGCTGGGGAGGTAGGACCTCTATCTGCTGAGCTTCTTAACCTGTGTAAAGTGCATTGGTAAGTCAATAAAGTAGGACTGCTTCAGGCCTGAGTCCCTGACTAATATCCAATGACTTCTTTACTGTGACCTGTGGCAGCATAAAGAAAGTTTTTCCTCTAGATGAGATCCAGTAGGATTCCAAAAAGAATGAAATGAAGTCTTCTCTGAGGAAAGTGGTGAAGGAGATCTACTGGATGATAATGCAGTGTGTGTCACTCATGCTGGCTTATCCTTGTGTGTCATCTCAGTGAACTGCATGGTCCAATTTGTGGGACAAGAAGCCAAGTACAGGTTTGCTGAGCTCCGGTAGGAAGATTTTCAAAGAGGGGAGACTTCTGAGATTCTTTTTTTGGCTTAATTTTTTACCTCTTGAGAGATGTGTTTTTCTTTTGAGGCCATAATGTGCTGGTCCATTTCATTAATGTCTACAGCAGAAATGTATTACAGCATTGGTGTATTACAACAGGAATGACACCTCAGTGGGACTGGGAAATGACCAGAATCAAAGTCCCAGTTCGGCCAGGCCCTGGCCATACACAGGTACCCCAGATTTGTTATAGGGACTACAGTAAGCATGCTGACCTACCCATTCCTGCTGATCAGTGATCTCATGGCTGTGAACAACTGCGGACTGTAGGCTGGGCTTCCCTCCGCTCCTCAGTGTAAAGATCCTGGATGGACTGATGGAAGTACCTGAGTTGTGGGGCCACCTCTTTTGTGGCTCTAGCCTCCTTTTCTGCTGGGTATCATCAGGATCGTGTTCTGCCTTAGGGTAACCTGAATCACCTAAATACGGATGCCTCAGCCTGGCTGCTGTGAGTGAGGACTGATCATCTAGGGCACTTATAAGATAATTCCAACTCAGCAACACCTAGATGTGTCCCATTCCAGCTGGCTTTCAGTATATATATTTGCCATGTGTCCTTCTACAAGTAGGGGTTGGGTGTGGGTGAGGTTGTGCCTAGCAGATTGGTCATGTATTAGACATGTGGAATGTGGGGCAGGGCTAGGGAACTGGGGCAGGATCCCCTTACTTTACAGGTTTGCAGAGTCTGCCTAGTACAGGAGTCCAGAGAATGGCCTGTGGAGTCCCAGTTTGGATGGGAAAAGACTCATGGAGTAAGATTCCACCCCCATTCACTTCACTCATTCCACTCACTCACCAGTCAGGCCCAAGTCTCATTCTGCAACTCAGCTGGAAATAAGTCATGATCCCCTTTTCTGAGGCCACCATCATGTCCATGCCTGTCCTGGGAAGCTGTTGCTAAGTTCTGCCTTTATTTTTCTTAGCATTACTTCTCTGATATAAAGACAGCACATTCTGAATGAAAAATTATATGACTAATCATAATGTAGCCCCTCATCAAATGTTCATGTAATGCCTTGTGTTCAGGATCTCATTACCTGCGCACTTTTGAACTCCCAGAAATTAGTCAGATCAGTATCTCCAGTGCTACCCAGATTAAAAGTTCCAAATAAGATTTGACCTTTTCTCCCCAAACGAATGTATAGGTTTTCTTTGGGGGGGGGGGGGGGAGAAAACAGAGCAATCCCTAGAGCACATGTAAAACCAGAAAGAGTTCACATTTGCATAGTCATGATAGAAAGTTATGTGATATATGAGCTGTCAAGTAGACTCTGCCTTAGCAATGAGAACAAATTAGCTCAGATGACAGGCTATTTCATATTCACCTAAAACACTCAGAAACAATCCTTAAAATAATTGAGTTGATTCCATGTATCAAAACCAAGACCAAAAACAAAGTTCTCAAATATTTAAATACAAAAAAGTTCAGCACTAAATAGCATTTAACTAAACATGGCTGGACATGCAAAGAAAAACAAATAAACACGAGGCAGGAAATCAACCAATGGACACTGACCCAGAGTAACACATAATGATAGATTGGTTGAATGGCTATTAAAAGTATATTCCATATGCCTAGAAAGGTAGAAGAAAGAAATCATGATAAGGGGAGAAATTGACAATATAAAAAAATTGGAACTTCTATAAGTAAAATCTAAACTATTTGGAATGAAAAATGTGGGATGAGAGTACAAATACATTAATTAATGCAAAATTAATGATCAATGAACTAGAAGTCATAGCAAAACAAATGAGTCAAAATAGAATACATCAAGAAAAAGGACTGGAAATATTAGAACAAAGCAGAAGTGCTGTTTAGAACAATAGCAACCGGCCTCACATATGTGTAATTGGATTAAGGACAGGTGAAGAAGTCAGGGGATAAAACACAAATTTAAAAATTTGATTAAAAAATGTAATCCCCAAAATTTAAAGAAAAAATGGAAATCAAGTAGAAAAATGTGAAACTACACCAACGCACATCATAATCAGATTAAAATAATAAATGGTAATAATAAGAAATACATAGCAGCAACCAGAATGAGAATAGTCAAATTACATACAAATAAAGTTTAAAATGATGTAAGAAAATAATAGGAATTGAAGTAGACCTCAATAAAAGTAAAAACATAAAATACTTACAGAGATTTATGGAAAACAAAAGCTGGTTCTTTGAAATGTCAATATAATAAAAACCCTCTAGCCAAGTTAAGAGATGAAAAAGAGAAATATAATTTACTAATTTCAGAAATGAAAGAGGGGACATAACTAAGGGCCCCATGGAAATTAAAAAGATATACAAAGGGCCCAGAGCCATATGAAAAGACGTTCAGTATTGCTAACCATTAGAGAGTTGCAAATTAAAACCACAATGTGATGCCATTTCACACCAATGAGAATGACCATCATAAACAAATCCATAAACAACAAGTGCTGGAAAGGTTGTAGCAAAAAAGAGACCCTAGTGCACTGTTGGTGGGAATGCAGACTGGGGCAACCACTGAGGAAAACAGTATGGAATTTCCTCAGAAAACTAAAAATAGAACTGCCTTTTGACCTGGCAATTCCACTGCTAGGATTATATCCTAAGAACCCTGAAACACCAATCCCAAAGAACCTATGCACCCCAATGTTCATAGCAACTTACGATAGCCAGGTGCTGAAAACAACTTAAGTGCCCATTAGTAAATGAATGGATTAAAAAAACTATGGTACATTTACCCAATGAAATTCTATGCTGCAAAAAGAAAGAAGGAGCTCCTACCCTTTGCAACAATATGGATGAAACTGGAGAGCATTATGCTTAAAGACATAAGCCAGGCCAAAAGACAAATAGTATGTGGTGTCACCTACAAGTGGAACCTAATCAACAAAATAAACAAGCAAGCAAAGCATAGCCAAAGACATTTAAATTGGGAACAAGATGACCATAAGCAGGATGGAGTCAGGGGAGGGGATAATGAGAGGAAAGAGTGAAGAGTTTACAGGAACAACTATAAAGGACACATGGACAAAAACAAGTGGGGGTGGAAACAGGGGAGGGAGTCTGGGAAGCCTGAGGCGGTGGGAGGGTTGCGGGGGGAGCAAAAGGCAGAAAACTGTACTTGAACAACAACAAAAATAAAAAGTATTTAGTATAAAAGTAAAATAGAAAACCCTATTGATTGCACCAAAAAACTGCTCTACCTAATACATGAAATTGGCAAAGTGTCAGAACACAAATTCAACATTCAGAAATCATTTTTTATCTTATATTCTTATTTTCTTTCCACCTTTTTTTGATCATTGCTCATTTGTCATTGATGTTGCTGTGACTGTTCTTTTTCTTCAATTTTTTTCCTATTTTTTCTCACTCTTCCTTTTTATTAATGTTATTTCAAACCACACATTTTACTCATCCTGTTTCTTGCTCCATTCTGCTTTGTTCCTCCCCTTTCTATTTACATTTTAGATATTATTTTTCTCTTTCTTTGCCTTTTTACTTTTCCCTTCTCTTATAATTTCTTCTTACTTTACCCAATCCAAGTCATTTTTCTTTCCTTCAGTCATCTTGTATTCTTTTTTACCTTTCTCATGATATACTTTTTTCCTTATTTTTTATGGTTGTTCAAGTACAGTTGTCTCCATTTCCCCCCACCACTTCCCTCCACCCCAGCCATTTCCACTTCCCACCCTTAATCCTAACCCCCTTGGTCTTATACATGTGTCTTTTATAGATGTTCCTTAAAACCCTTTCCACTTTTCCCCCCATTAGAACAAAGTAGAGGAAATCACAATACTTGATATCAAACTGCATTACAAGGCTACTGTAATTGAAACAGCCTGATACTGGCATAAGAGCAGATACATAGACCAATAAAACAGATTATAGAGCCCAGAAATAAACCCAAGTCTCTGTGGTCAATTAATGTTCAACAAAGGGGGAAGAACATAAAATGGAGTAAAAATAACCTCTTCAACAAACAGTGTTGGGAGAACTTGACAGCTATATGTAAAAAAAAAAAAAATGAAGCTCAATCACCAACTTACACCATACACAAAAACAAATTCAAGGTGGATAAGACTTATTATAAGCCATGACACCACAAAAGCCCTAGAGGAGAGCATAGGCAAGAAAATCTCAGATATTACTGTTGGGAACAGCCCTGCCTGGTTTCAGAAGCTGTAACCCCCCCAACACACCCAGGGCTAAGGCTGAGGGAGCAACCTTGGATCATAAGCCACTAAGGAGACAAAGCTTATCTCTCTGGCAGGAGTGCTGCTTCTGCTCCTTTTACTTCATCTATAACTGACTCCCAATGCTTGGTTAGTTAGCCAATGACAAGTAAGATTCCCAAAGTGGGGAATGATCTAAGACAGGCATGATCATGTGGGAGGCCCCCAAGGGAGGACTTAGGGGGCTACAGCAAAAGGGGGTGATGGACCCTTGCCCCTTGGCTTTGACAAAGCCTGAGTCCTCATCCTGTCTGCGAGAAGACTCCTAATCTCTTGATTGCCTTACTTCCCCTGCCTGACTTAAGCCTGAAACAATGACATAGCGTGGTGCAGCCCTGTGCTGGAAAGGGCAGGTTCCCCAGGTGATCAGGCCTAAGAAAGAATATGTAAAATCCTGTGAAACCTGCTTGGTTTAGAAGCTCTCAATTAAATGATAAGGGTACAAGCAAGAAGTGAGTTTGTTCCTCAAGTTTTATAACTCTTTAGCTATCTGACCCTGACTCAAAATAGGTCCTCAGAGGTCTTTGTTATCTATTGTTTGATCTTTATTGCCTGACAATGATTAGTCAGATTTACCTGTATTCTTGTGCAAACAAAGCCAATAAAAGCCCATTGAGGTAAAGGCTCTTGGCCATTAACCTTTGAGAGACGGGCCACCTTTCTTATGATATTCTTGTTCACTTTCCACCTTTATTAATTTCTGCTCATTTGTCATTGAGATCACAGTTGTTGTAGAGGGGTGCAAGATGGGGTTTGTTCTCTGTTATTATTATTTTTGGGGGGTCTGCAGTACCTGTACAATAGCATAAGAAATCAAGAAGATTGCATTACTGAGTCCCAAAGGACTCCCACAACTGAAGTCCAACCCATGAAAACAGGAAGTCAAAGAAGATCAATATAATACTAAAAAGAAAAAGAGTCACCTAAAATATGAAAACAAAAAAATCACCCAATAGAAAGGAAATCCCTAGAAAAAGAGCTAAATGAAATTGAGGGAAGCGATTTATCAGACAGAGTTCAAGGTAATGGTTATAAGTATGTTCAAGGACTCAGTGACAGCTGCGAGAAACTTCATGGGAACTACAGTGGCATGAAAAAGGACACAGAAAATATGAACAAGTACCAGGAGGAAATGAAGACTACAATATCTGAAATTAAATATTCACAAGAAGGATAAAAAGCTATCTAGATGAAGCCATCTA
This sequence comes from Phyllostomus discolor, assembly GCF_004126475.2. Taxonomy (NCBI): domain Eukaryota; kingdom Metazoa; phylum Chordata; class Mammalia; order Chiroptera; family Phyllostomidae; genus Phyllostomus; species Phyllostomus discolor. The sequence continues at coordinate 110,878,663 of NC_040903.2, read as the reverse complement.
GTTGAATCAGTGAGTTGGAGAACAAGGTAGGAAAAATACCCAGACAATACAACAAAATTAAAAAAAAAGACTTAAAAAGAATGAAGATAGTTTAAGGGAGTTACAAAACAAAATGAAATGTAATAATGTTCATATCATAGGGGTACTAGAAGGAGAAAATGAGGGGTATCAAGGGATAGAAAACCTGTTTGAAAAAGTAATGACAGAAAACTTCCCTAACTTGGTGATGGAAAAAGTCACACAAGTTCAAGAAGAATAGAATGTCCTAATAAGTATGAACACAAAGACCACTCCAAGACACATCACAAATAAAATGGTAAAGTTTAAAGACAAAGAGAGAATCTTAAAGGCAATAAGGGAGAAGCACAGAGTAACATACAAAGGAGCTCTGATGAGGCCAGCAGCTGATTTCTCAACAGAAATACTACAAGCCAGAAGCAACTGACATGAAATATTCTAAATAATGAAAAGCCAGAACATGCAACCAAGGCTACTCTACCCATCAAAGGTCTCATTCGATATGGAAGGAGAAATAGAGTTTTACAGATCTCCTCCCCCCAAAAAATAAGGCTAAAAGAGCATAGCTCCACCAAACTAACATTGCAAGAGATGTTAAAAGGAATATTTTAAGAAGAGAGAGAGAGAGAGAGAGAGAGAGAGAGAGAGAGAGAAACACACAGATACAAAGGGAAAAATGAATAAACATTTATCAATAATAACCTTAACTGTAAATGGAGTAAGTGCCCCAATCAAACAACATAGTGTAGCTGAAAAGATAAGAAAACACAACCCTCATATAGGTTTTCTATAAGAAGCTTACCTCAGAACAAAATATTCACACTGGCTGCAAGTGAAGGGATGAAAAAATAATGCATGCAAATAGACATGAATGAAATTTGGAGTAGCAATTCTCACATCAGATATAATAGACTTCAAAATAAAGGCCATAAGAAGAGATAAAGAAGGTCACTTTAGCCCTGGCTGGTGTAGCTCAGTGGATTTAGTGTGGGCCTGTCAACCAAAGGGTCATGGGTTAGATTCCCAGTCAGGACATATGCCTGGTTTGTGGACCATGTTCTCCCACCCCCAGTAGGGAGTGAGCAAGAGGCAACCACACATTGATGTTTCTCTCTCTCTTTCTCCCTTCCTTCACCTTTTTCTAAAAATAAATAAATAAACTTTTTAAAAAGTTTACTGCATAATAATTAAAGAGTACTTGAACAAGAGGATATAACTCTTGTGAATATATATGCACCCAATATTGGAACACATATACATTTAAAGAAAATCCTGGAGGAATTAAGAAAGAGATTGACAGCAATATGGTCATTGTAAGGGATCTTAACATCTCACTGTCAACAATGGATAGACCCTAGAAACAAAAAAAATCAGAAGATATTGTGGCATTAAATAATAATACTAGATCAAATGGACTCAACTGATATTTACAGAAAGTTTTGCACCGAAGAAGCAAAATACACACTCTTCTCAAATGTACATGAATTATTTTCAAAGATAGGCCACATAGTAAGACACAAAACAAGCCTTAACAAATTTAAGATAATTTAAATTTTATTAAGCAACTTCTCAGGTCACAATGCTTTAAATTAGAAAACAACCTAAAAACACCTCAGAATTATTCATATATGGAGACCAAATAATATGTTATTAAATAATGAATGAGTTAGCAATAAGATCAAGGAAGAAACAAAAAAAGTTCTTGGAAACAAGTGAAAATTCACTCACAAAAACCCAAAACCTATGGTACACAGCAGAGACTGTCCTGAGAGAGAAGTTCATAGAAAAAAATTCCAAAGAATCATTGAACCTATGAGCCGGTTCTTTGAAAAAATAAACAAAATTGACAAACCTTTAACCAGAATCATCAATATAAAATAGATAGAAGAGCAAAAACTAAAATAAAATTTAAAAAATGAAAGAGGAGAAAAAAACAAGAAATGCCACAGAAATAAAGGATTGTAAGAAATCACTAAGAATAACAATATGCCAAGAACTGGAAAACCTGGGCAAAATGGATAAATTACTAGAAACATACAATCTCCAAAACTGAAACTGGAAGAAGCAGAACACCTGAATAGACTGATAACAACCAGCAAAATTGAAGCATTAATCAAGAAGCTGTTGACACACAAAAGCCCTGGAACAGATGGCTTCACTGGCAAATTTTACCAAGCATTCAAGAAGAACAAACACCTGTAATTGTCAAACTATTCAAAAAGAAAATAAGAAAGGGAAAGTATTTCATACTCTTTTTACTAGGGCAATATTATCTTAACTCCAAAACCAGGTCAAGACTCTACAAAGAAAGAAAATTAAAGGCCAATATCTCTGATAAAAATAGATGCTAAAATCCTCAAAAAAATATTGGAAATATAATACACCAAAATATAATACACCATGGTAAAGTGGGATACACTCCAGGGATGCAAGGGTGGTTGCCATACCTGCAAATCAAAAAATATATCACATACACAAAATGAAGGACAAAAATCACATGATCTTATCAATAGTTGCTGAAAAAGCATATTATAAAATCCAGCTTCAATATATGAGACACTCAGTAAAGTGAGAATAAAGAGAGCTTACCTCAATATAATACAGGTCGCATATGAAAAACCTACTGCACACATCATACTTAATGGACAAAAATAAATAGTGTTTTTCTTAAGATCAGGAACAAGACAAGGCTATCTATTTACATTACTCTTATTCAACTGAAAATTCTAGACAGACATTGATCAGACCAGGAAAATAAATATCAGGAATTCAAATTGAAAAGGAGGAAATAAAACTGTCATTATTTTCAGACCTCATGATTAAGTACATAGAAAACCCTTCAGACTCTCCTAAGAACCCTGAAACACCAATCCACAAGAACTTATGTGCCCCAAAGTTCATACCAGCACAATTTAAAATAGCCAAGTGCTGGAAACAACCTTAATGACCATCAGTAAATGAATGGATCAAGAAACTATAGTACATTTACATGATGGAATACTACACAACAGAAAGAAAGGAGTTCCTACTCTTTTGTGACAGCATGGATGGAACTGGAGAGCATTATGCTAAGTGAAATAAGCCAGGCAATGAAAGACAAATACCATATGATCTCACCTATAAGTGGAGCCTAATCAACAAAAACAAGCAAGCAAGCAATATATCAACAGAGACATTGAAATTAAGAACAAACTGACAGTAACCAGAGGGGAGGTGGGAGGGGATAATGGGAGTAAAGTAGGGAAGTGTTTACAGGAACAAATATAAAGGACACATAAATAAAACCAAGGGGACTGGAAGCAGGGGAGGTAGGTGGGGATGGCTGGGAGGGGGTAATGGGGGGAAATGCAGACTATACTTGAACAACAATAAAATAAAATAAATAATTAAAAAAGAAAACACTATAGATTCCACTAAAATCTAATCAATGAAGTAAGTAAATTTGGCAAAGTGGCAGGATAAAGAGTCAAGATTCAGAAACTGATCGCATTTTTGTATGCTACAATGAACTATCGGATAGAGAAACTAAGAGAAAAACCATATACCATAGCAACAACAACAAAATAAAATACCTAGGAATAAATTTTACAAAGGCATTAAAAGCTGTACACTGAAAATTATAGAACACTGAAGAAACTGGGAAAAACACAAATAAATGAAAACATATACCATGTTCACAGACTGGAAGAATTAATATCATTAAAATGCCTATACTATGCAAATCAATACATAGATTCAATGCGATTCCTATTAAAATACCAATGGCACAGTTCACAGATCTAGGACAAATACTTCAAGGATTTATATGAAACTAAAAAAGACTGAATATTCTCAGCAATCTTGAGAAAGAAGAATATAGTTGTAGTGATCACATTATCTGATATCAAAATATATTATACGGCCACCGTAATCAAAACAGTCTGGTACTGGAATAAGAACAGACACATAGATCAATGGAACAGAATATACAGTTCAGAAATAATCCAGGGTCTCTATGGTTAATATTTGACAAAGTGGGCATAAATATAGAATGGAGTAAAAATAGTCTCTTCAATACATGGTGTTGGAAGAACTGGACTAGTACATGCAAAAAAAAATTAGACAACCAAAACACACCATACTCCAGAATAAAATAAAAACAAATAAAAGAGTTAAATATAGGTCAAGATACCATAGAAATCCTAGCAGAAAAATAGGCAGTAAAATTTTAGGTATCACATGTAGCAATATTTTTGCTGCTATATCTTCTAAAACCAGGGGAAAAAGGAAAAAATAACTGGGCTAATTCAAGTTAAAAAGCTTCTGCACAGCTAAAGAAACCAATAGTAAGGAGAACATGTTTGCCAATAATACATCAGACAAGAGTTTAATATCAAAATATATAAAGACCTCATACCATGCAATACCAGCAAGACAAACAATCCAATTAAAAATAGGCTAAAAATCTAAATAAAAAATTTTGGTACATTTATATGATGGAATACTATGCAACAGAAAGAAAGAAGGAGCTCATACTCTTTGTGACAATATGGATGGAACTGGAGAGCATTATGCTAAGTGAGATAAACTAGGCAGTGAAAGACAAATACCATATGATCTCACCTAATCAACAAAATAAGCAAGCAAGAAAATATAACCAGAGACATTGAAATTAAGAACAAACTGGCAGTACCCAGATGGAAAGCAGGAAGGGTAATGTGAGGAAGGGTTTTCAGAAACATCTATAAAGGACAGATAGGAAAAAACCAAAGGGAAGTAGGATTAAGAGTGAGAAATTGGGATGGCTGGTTTGGGGGAAGTGGTGGGAGGAAAATGGAGACAACTGTACTTGAACAACAATGAAAAAAAAATTTCTCCAATGAGGACATACAAGGAAGATCCAAGATGGCAGAGGAGTAAGTGAAAGCTAAACTGATCTCCCAGGACCAATCTGGAATTACAACTAAATTGTAGAGAGTAACAAACTGAACACTAGCTGTAGAGAAACCTTACAACTGTGTACAGAGAAGAAAACACTTCAGCACAATGTGAGGGGTAGGAAGTGCAGAGCAGACCTGAGAAGGCTGTCTGGGCTCCCATAGGTGGCAGCTGAAGTGCCCAAGGGCTCACCCCAGCATCAAGATGCATGACAGTTCCTGAGACAGCAGTTATTTTCTTGCTCCTATGAGACAAGAGACAGCTTCAGTGGTTATTCTGGTTCAGGGTGGACATCTACACAGGGCTAGTCTGCCAAAAATTGAACATGATTATTTTATTCTTTTCTTCCTGGTTCTTTGAGCTCTTCAGTCCAGATTATCCTTCCCCCTTCAATTGCGGGCTATTTTGTGGCTATGTACATTCACATATAATTCTGTATGAACACATGTTCTGTTAGAAGATTTCCAGCAGAAGAAAAACACCTGATGTATTTTTAATAACATTTATTTTTTAGGGAACCTACCCAACTATCACTATCTCACACCAGAACCCACATCAATCAACACATCATATCCTTCACAGTCCATAGTTTACATGAGGGTTTGCTTTTGGTGTTGTTACATTCTGAGTTTTCACAAACATGTAGTGGCATGTATCCACCATTAAAGTATCATGCAGAATAGTTTTAATGTCCTAAAATTCCTCTGTGCTCTGCATTTCCATACTCCTTGCCCCACTAATACATGACAAGCACTGACTCTCCTACTGTCTCAATATTTTTGCCTTTTCCAAAATTTCACATGGAAATTATACAGTATGTAGCCTTTAGATATTGTTTTTTTTTAGTAACATGCATTAAAGTCACCTCCATGTTGCTCCTAAGTTATTTTTTTGTGCTGAATCATATTCCATTGTATAAATGTACCACACTTAATTTATCTATTCATCTACTGAAGGGTATCTTGGTGTCTTCCATGTTTTAGCAATTATGAATAAAACTATAAACATTCTTGTTCAGGATTTTGTAGCCTGCATACATTTTTAGCTTATTTTAGAAAACACCAAGAAGTGTGATGGCTGTAAGAGTATGTTTAGTTTTATAGTAAACTGACAAACTGCCTTTCAAAATGGCTGAACCATCTTTTCTTTTCAATCAGCAATTAATGAGAGTCTCTGCTGCTCTATATCCTCATTAGCATTTGGTGTTGTCAGTGTTTAGGATTTTAGCTAATTTAATAGATATGTAATGGCATCTCATTGTTGCTTTATTTTACATTTCCCTAATTACATGTGATGTGGAACATCTCTTCAAAGCTTGTATCTATCTTCTTTGGTGAGATTTCTGCTCTGGTCATCAGCCTATTTTTAATTAAAATTTATTTTATTATTGTTAAGTTTTAAGAGATTTTTGCACTTTTCTTTAACAGTCCTTCATCAGATATGCCTTTTGCATATATTTTCTTTCATTCTGGCTTATCTTTTCATTTTCTTGATAGATATTTCACAGACCAGAGGTTTGAACTTTTTACTTATTTTTAAAATTTTAAATTACAGTTCATGTACAATATTATATTAGTTTCAGGTGTGCAAGCCCTTGATGACACATTTATATAGCTTACAAAGTAATTATCCCAATAAATCTAGTACCAAACTAACACCATATATAGTTATTACAATACTGTTGACTGCATTCCTTTGGCTATACTTTATATCCTGTGACTATTCTGTTAAGCACTGATTTGTACTTCTTAGTCCCCTTCACCTTTTTCACTCATCCCCCAACCTTTCTTTCACCTGGCAGCCATCCAAATTTTGTGTCTATAATTCTGTTTCTGTTTCTGTTTCTGTTCTACTTCTTTGTTCTTTAGATTCCACATATAAGTGAAATCATCTTTAATTTGTCTTTCTCTCACCTATTTTGCTCAACATAATGCCCTCTAGGTCCATCCATGTTGTTGTATATAGAAAAGTTTCATTATTTTTTTTATGACTGAGTCATATTCTATTGTATGTATCCACTTCTTTATCTGTCTATTGATGGACACTTAGATTTGCTTCCATAGTTTGGCTATTTTAAATAATGTTGCAATAAATGTATAAATGTACATAGCTTTTTGATTTAATGTTTTTGTTTTCTTCAGGTAAATAATCAGAATTGGAAATTTTTTTTAATTATTTTATTGTTCTTCAATTACAGTTGTCCGCATTTTGCCCCCACCACTCCCCACACCCAGCCAAACCCACCTCCTTCCCTTGCTTCCACCCTCCCCCTTGGCTTTGTTAATGCATCCTTTATAGTAGTTCCTGAAAACCCTTCTTCCCATTGTCCCCTCTCCCCTCCCCTCTGGCTACTGTTAGATTGTTCTTAATTTCAATGACTCTGGTTATATTTTGTTTGCTTTTTTCTTTTGTTGAATATGTTCCAGTTAAAGGTGAGATCATATATTTGTCCCTGACCACCTGGCTTATTTCACTTAGCCTAATGATCTCCAGTTCCATCCATGCTGTCACAAAGGGTAGGAGCTCCTTCTTTCTCTCTGATGCATAGTATTCCATTGTGTAAATGTACCACAGTTTTTCAATCCACTCATTTACTGATGGGCACTTAAGTTGCTTCCAGCACTTGGCTATTGTAACTTGTGCTGCTATGAATGTTGGGTGCGTAGTTTGAGCTCCAAAATATATAAGGAACTCACATGACTCCACTCCAGGAAGACAAAAAAAACATTTAAAAATGGGAAAAGGCTTGAACAGACACTTCTCCAAGGAGAACATACAGATGGTACAGAGACATATGAAAAGATGCTCAGCATCACTAGTCATCTGAGAGATGCAAATTAAAACCACAATAAGCTACCACTTCACACCAGTCAGAAAAGCCATCATAAACAAAGCAACAAACAAGTGTTGGAGAGGATGTGGAGAAAATGGAACCCTAGTGGACTGTTGGTGGGAATGCAGACTGATGCAGCCGCAGTGGAACACAGTATGGAATTTCCTCAGAAAACTAAAAAATGAAACTGCCTTTTGACTCAGTAATTACACTATTGGTATTATATCCTAAGGGCCCTGAAACACCAATGCAGAAGTGGAATTTCTGAGTCCATCTTTGACTTTTGTTATAGCCTTTGTTTTAAAGTTAATTTTGTGGTATATATTTACTACAGCCTTTGTTTTCTTTCATTTTGTTTCCATTTTCATGAAATATAGTTTTGCACCCATTTACTTTCATTCTATGTGTGTTGTTCAATCAGAAGTCAGTCTCTTGTAGACAGCATATGTAAGGGTCTTGTTATTCATTCAGTTACCATATATCTTTGGATTGGGCCATTTACTCCCTTTGCATTTAAAGTAATTATTGATAGATATGTGTTATTGACATTTTATTACTTGTATTTTTCTTCTTAAAGAAGACTCTAACATTTCTTGTAATATTGGTGCTGTAGTGATAAACTCCTTTAGCTTTCTCTTGTCTGAGAAGTTCTTTATATGTCCTTTGATTTTTAATGATAGTTTTGCTAGGCAAAGTAATCTCAGTTGTAGGTCCTTTCTTTTCATCACTTTAAATAATTTTTGCCAATATCTTCTGGCCTGCAAAGTTTCTTTAGAGAAATTAGTTGGTAGTCTTATGGGAGCTCCATTGTAGGTAACTGCTTTTCTCTTGCTGCTCTTAAGCTCTGCTCTTTGTATTTGTATTTGCATTTTCATGATGCCATGTCTTATTGTGGCCCTCTATGGGTTCATATTTTTGGGGATTCTCTATGCTTCCTAGATTTGTATGTCTACTTTCTTCACCAGGTTAACAAATTTTACTGTCATTATATTTTAAAATAGGTTTCAATTCTTTGCTCTCTTGCTAATCCTTCCAGCATGCCCATGATGTGAATTTTGGATTCTTTTCTTTAATTTTTGCTGTTCTGATTGAGCATTTTCTGCTTCCATATATTCCAAATCTCTGATTTGATTCCCTGCTTCATCTATTGTACTGTTAATTCCTTGTAATGTATTCCTCGTTTCTGTTAATTATCTTTAATTTGTGGCATGTTCTTTTTTGTGGTTTTTATTTTTTAAGGCTGTTAAATTATCACATTTCCTTGAACATATTTATAACCAGTGTTTTGAACCTTGTGTCTGGTAGTTTTCTTGCTTCCATTTTATTTATTTATTTTTCTGGAGATATCTCTTGTTCTTTCATTTAGGACCTATCTTTGTCTACTCATTTTGGATGTTCCATGTGTTTTTTTCTATATGTCAGGTAGAATTTCTATGTCTTTCACAATTGTTAGAATGGATTTATGCATTAAGTGTCCTGTAGGACCCAGGGGTGCAGCCTCCTCAATCCTCAAGCTGGATATTCTAGGTGAACCCCCTGGGTGTGCTATGTGTGATCTCCTGTTGTAGTTGAGCCATTGGCACATAACTGAGGGGGATTGACCCCAGATTAATTGTGAGAAAAATCTGTGAATATAGTGAGTTGACTCTACAGAACAGGACTTGCTTCAGAGGGTCTTTGATGCTTACCAAATTTGCTCCTTGAATGTGTGGCTGTTGGAGGTTGTTGGGTACTATCTTGGCATGGTCTGAAACTCTCTACCAGGTGTGCTAGCTCTAGAGTTTCCCTGGAGGTACAAGGTCAGTCACCAACTGTGTCCTCCCTGGGGCCTTACAGCATGAGCTCCAGAGTGATCTTCAGATGGTTACTATTTGTATTGGCCTGGGAAGTGCCCAGGAAAGGTCAAGCTGCAAACTGATTCTGGGTGCTTCTAGTGCCAGGTCTGGAACCACTTAGAAAAAGTTACAGGGTATGCAGAGGCCATATGTTGTTTGAAAGGTTTTAGAAAAGTCAGAAGCATGAGCCAAGAGAGGCCTCCTGTGTGGAGAATCTACTGGAAACATCTTGAATGAGCCTGCAAGTGGTTGTGGTGGGGTCTCATGGAATCACCAGGGTGAGGCACACAGTGGTACCCAAGTTGATGGAAACTCAGATATGGTGGCCACCTGTCAGCTCTATGGGGGTAAGGCTCAGACAAGGAACAATGACCTCTGCCAGCTCTCTGTCTGGCAATATGCTCTTCCACCAGCTCTCATTCTGATGCTGGACAATTCAGTTTTTCCCCATATATCCCTGCTGCCTTTTGTGTTGCTGCCCCAGTGCTAGAACTCAGAGGGAGTGAGTTCAAGTAAGTCTGTATATGGGCCCTTTAAGAAAAATGACTGGGGCACCAGTATTCCTCTGTCTCACTCAGTAACAGAATTTATGGGGACTTCTGTTCCTGGCAGGAATTTTGAGCTTGGGGTTATGATGTAGGGCTGGGACCTTTCACCACTTATGGGTAACCACCACAGCTGAGCTCTCTCCTGATTTTTATCTGCCAAATGTGGGTGTGTGACCAGCCCATTCTACATTCCACTCCTCTTACCAGTCTTGATATGGTTTCTTTTTTATATTCTTAGTTATAGGTCTTCTGTTCAGCTAGATTTCAAACATTATAAATGTTAATGTAATTTAGTTGTAATTTTGATGTGGTTGTGAAAGGTTCCCAGAACCACATTTAGCTACATAACCATGTCCACTGGAACTCCTCTAGATCAGAGGTGTTTAAATAAAGTTTACCTCATCAAATATTTTTTCATAGATCATATACTGATGTATTTTAAGTTATCATCATACCTAGCATCACCTTGATTTTCTCCAATGTTATGTTCTAAAAATTTTATAGTTGTCCTTTACTTTTAGATTTATTATACATTTCAGTTAATCTTTCTGAAAATTACAGATGGTCTTTGTCTACATCCATTCTTTTGCATGTGAATGTCCAGTTGTTCCAGCAACATTTGTTAAACATACTTTATATTATAATTATATTTCCTAGTTTTTGAAAGATCAGTAGATGATAGCTGGATCTATTTCTGAGATATTCTGTAATAGAGGTATTCTGTACAGAGATATTCTGTAATTTTGATCTATTTATTTATTATTTTACCAGTACCACACTGTCTTGATTACTGTAGCTTTATAATTAGTCTTAAAGTTGGGAATTGTCACTCCTCTTACTTCATTCTTCTTTAGTATTGAGTTCATTATTCTGGGTGCATTGCCTCATCAAGGAAACTTCAGAATCATGTTTGATTCCACAAAATATCTTGCTTATATTTTCATTGAGATTGCATTAAATACATAAATTAAGTTAGGAAAAAATGACATATTGTGATTTTTAAATTTTCTTAACCATGAATATGAACTCTCTTTCCACTTACTTAGTTATTTGATTTTATTGACCAGAGTTTTGTAGTTATTCTTATATAGCTCTTATATAAATCCCAAGTATTCTGTTGGATTTACATCTAAATATTTTATTTTCAAGATGTTAATAAAAATGATATTGTGCTTAAATTATACTTGCTCATTGCTGTTATGTGATAGAAAAAAGATCAGCTTGTACATAAATCCTGTATCCTGCAACCTTGCTATGTTTGCTTATTAGGTCCATTACTTTTTTGGTTGATTCTCTCAGGTTTTTTACATAGATGATTGTGTAATATGAAAACAAAGACAGCTTTTCATCTTCCTTCCTACTTCTTTTCTAGTTCATTTTATTTACTTTTCTTATCTTATTTTAATAGAATTCTGGAACAATATTGGAAAAGAATGGTGAGGGAACATACTCTTGCCTTGTACATGATCTTAGTAAAAAATCTTCGAGTTTGTCAACATTGACTATGATGCTGTCTATTCTTTGTAAATGTTATTTATTGTTAAAAGGTTCCCCTGTATTCCTAGCTTACTGGGAGTTTTTATTATGAATGGGGTTGGAGTTTATTTGATAACTTTTGTGCATCTGTTGATAGAATCATGTAATTTTTATTCTTAGCTTGTATGTGTGATGAATACATTAATTGATTTTAGAATGTAAAATCAGCCTTTGTATATCTGGAATAAATCCCATTTAGTAGTATCATATAATTCTTTTTATATATTATTGGATTGACTTGGTAATATTTTAAAGAATTTTATATTTATGTTTATTACAATACTGATTTGTAGTTTTCTTTCTTTGTAATGTTTTTAGCCTGGTTTTCATATCAGGGTGGTATCATAGAATGGGTTAGGAATTAATCCATCTACTCCTCTCTTATGGAAGAGATTGTAGAGAATAGATATTTCTTAAATGTTTGGTAGAATTCACAAATAAACTTATAGGGTCATGGTGCTTTCCATTTGGGAAGGTTATAAATTATTGATTTGATTTATATACTAGATATATATGCCTATTCAGATTTCTATTTCTTCTTCTGTGAGTTTTAGAAGATTCTGTCATTCAAAAAAATCATACGTTTTGCTATGGTTATCAAATTTGTGGGCATACAGTTGTTTATAGTATTTTCTTATTATCCTCTTTATACCCATGAAATCTGTAATGATGTTCCCTCTTTCATTTCAGATATTAATAATTAGTTTCTTGTCCATTTTTGCTTAGTTACCTTGGTTACAGGTTTTTCAATTTTACTGACCTGTTCAAAGAACCAACTATTGTTTTGGTGATTTTTTCTATTGAATTTCTATTTTCAGTTTTAATGGTTTCTATTCTAGATCTTATCTCTACTTCCACTTACTTGGAGTATAATTTGCACTTTTCCTAGTATCTTAAGGTAGGAGCTAAAATTAATGACTATAGGTTTTTATCCCTTTCATAATATCCCCCCTGGGGTATTAACATTATAAATATCCCTCTTGACACTGCTTTTGCTGCATTTTACAAATTTTGGTAAATTTTAATTTTATTTCAATTCACATAAAAATTTAAATTCTAATAGAAATTTATTGAACCATGTGATATATATTAAGTATGCTATTAATCTGTACATATTTTTAAGATTTCCTTGACATTTTTTAGTTATCAATATCTATGTTAATTCCATTTTGGTCTGAGAATAGACACTATAGATTTCTATTTTTTAAACTTTGTTAAGATGTGTATGTTTAATTACTTATTTTATCAAATTACACTTTACATTTAATATAATTTAGTATTACTTTTAAATGTGCAACATAGTGGCTAAACAATCATATATTGTATTTTACAAAGTGTTCCCCATGATATTTCCAGTAATCACCTAAACCACACATACATATTATATTTTTTAAGTATATTTTATTGATTATGCTATTAGAGTTGTTCCACTCTTTTTTGTTCCCTTTATCTCCCTCAACCCAGTACCTGCATTTCCTCCAGCATCCTACCCATTAGCTCATGTCTATGGGTTGTACATATAACTTCTTTGGCTTCTCCATTTCCTATACTCTTCGTAACTCCTTCTGTCTAATTTGTACCTACCAATTATCCTTGTTTTCCCTGATCCCTTTCCCCCATTCTTCCCCTTCCCACTCCCCACTGATCTCCCTCCTTGTGATCTCAATTTCTGTAAATCTGTTCCTGCCATAGTTGTTTGCTTAGTTTGTTTTTGTTTTTCCTTTGTTTTTTTAGGTTCAGTTTTTTGATAGTTGTGAGTTTCTCATTTTACTGTTCATAGTTTTGATCTTTTTCTTAGATGTCCCTTTTACTTTTTATATTATAAGGACTTGGTAATGAGGAACTCCTTCATCTTTACCTTATCTGGGAAGCATTTTATCTGCCCTTCCATTCCAAGTTATAGCTTTGCTGGATAGAGTAATCTTGGATATATGTCCTTGCTTTTCAGAATTTTGAATATTTCTTTCCAGCCCCTTCTTGCCTGCAAGGTTCTTTTGAGAAATCAGCCAATAGTCTTATGTAAAATCCTTTGTAGGTAACTGTCTCCTGTTCTCTTGCTGTTTTTAATATTCTCTCAACTTTAATCTTGAGTAATTTCATTATGCTGTGTCTTGGTGTGTTCCTCCTTGGATCCAACTTTTTGGGGACTCAGAGCTTTCTGAAGTTTCATGTTTAGTTCTTTCACTAGATTGGGGAAGTTTTCCTTCATTATTTGTTCAAATGCATTTTCATTTTTTTTCTTCCTTTTCTCCTTCTGGCACCCCTCTGATTTGTATGTTGGAATGGTTAAAGTTGTCCCAGAGGTTCCTATGCCTCTCCTCATTTTTTTTTTTAAATTCTGGTTTCTTCATTCTGTTCTGTTTAAATGTTTATTTCTTCTTTGTTTTCCACATAATAGATTTGAGTCCTGGTTTCCTTCCCTTCACTCTTGGTTCCCTATATATTTTCCTTTATTTCACTTTGTATAGCCTTCACTTCTTCCTTTATTTTGTGGCCATACTCAATCATTTCTGTGAGCATCCTGATTACTAGTGTTTTGAACTCTGTTTGATAGGTTGGATATCTTCTCATTGTTTAGTTCTTTTTCTGAAGTTTTTATCTTTTTTTTTTTTCATTTGGGCCATAATTCTTTGCCTCAGTGCACCTGTTTCATTGTAAGGAGCAGAGCCTTTGGTATTTAACAGGGCAGGGCAACACACTTTGCTGTGTTTTGGTGCCATATTTGGGAAAGAGGTTAGAAAGGGAACAATGCCACTTGCTTGGCTCTCACCCTGCTTTCAGTCACTTCCCTCACTTCCCAAAAGTGGATGGTGTCATTTCAAATGCTGGTTTCCATATGGTGGGGCTTGTGTACATTCTAGGATCCTGTGTCCCTTCCAATGGATTCCCTGTGAGACTGGAGTTCCTCCTTCCCCTGCAACCCCCAGAGGTTTTTACAGCCAGAGGTTCTGAGGCTTTATTTTCCCCACACTGGAACCCTGGATTTTATGGTTACTCTCACTTCCCAGTTGTTCCTTCAAGGTTATCCACAAGTGAATGTGGAATGGCTGGGTCCTCCAGATGCTGCTTCACCTGCTTGGTTCACCATCCACTGCCTTGCTGTGTGTTCTCTCCAGCCCAGCTGCCCATCTCCACCCTTCCTACAACTCCGGATGAATATCTCTTCTTTAACTCCTTTGTTGTTGGACTTCCATAGAGTTTGATTTTCTGGCAGTCCTGGTTGTTTTTTTTAAAATTGGTTTCTTTTGATTGTGCAAGTAGGAAAAATGTATCTACCTACACCTCCATTTTGGCCAGACCTCACATTGTATAAAGATATTGTTGACTATATTTTCTGTAATGTATTTTATTTTTATTATATTTTATTTTTATGCTATCACAGTTGTCCCATATTCCCCCTTAGCCCTCTACCTAGAACCACCCACTCTCTTAGGCAATTCCCACACCATTGTTCATGCCCATGGGTCATGTATATAAGTTCCTTGGCTACCCCATTCCCTACATTGTGCTTTACATCCTCATGGCTATTCTGTAACTGCCTATTTGTACTTCTTAAGACCTGTGTACCCATTGGTGCTCACCTGTGTACCCATTCCGCCACAACCTCCTCCCATCTGACAACTATCAAAATTCTCTCTGTATCCATGATTCCGTCTTAGTTTTTCTTGTTGGCTTAGTTTTTTTGTTTTGTGTGTGTGTGTGTGTGTGTGTGTGTGTGTGTGTGTTTAGATTCAATTACTCATAGGTATGTATTTATTGCAATTTTATTTTTCATTGTTTTGATTTTCTTTTTCTTACATAAGTTCCTTTAACATTTCATATAATAATGGTTTGGTGATGACCAACTGCTTTAGTTTTCCTTCTCTGGGGAACTCTTATCTGCCCTTTGATTCTAAATGTTAGCTGTGCTGGGTAGAGCTGTCTTGGTTGTAGGTCCCTGCTTTTCATGACTTTGATTATTTCTAGTCAGTCCCTTCTACTTTGCAAAGTTTCTTTTGAGAAATCAAATGACAGTCTGATGGAGACTTCCCCAAGGTAACTAATAGCTTTTCTCTTGCTGTTTTTAAGAGTCTCTTTATCTTTAACCTTTGGCATTTTAATTATTATATGTCTAGAAGTAGGCCTCTTTGTATCCATCTTATTTGGGACTCTCTGTAGTTCCTGGACTTGCATTTCTATTTCTTTCATCAAATTAGGGAACTTTTCTTTTATTATTTTTTCAAATAGATTTCCAATTTATTGCTCTTTCTCTTATACTTCTGGCACCCCTATGATGCAAATGTTGGAATGCTTGAAGTTGTCTCAGAGACTGCTTATACTAGCCTATTAAAATTTTTTCTCTTGTTTTATTGTTTGTGGGTTTTTTTGCTTCTTTATATTCCAAATTATTCACTTGATTCTCAGCTTTATTCACTCTATTGCTGTTTCCCTGTGAATTGCTCTTTATTTCAATTAGTGTATCCTTTGTTTTCAATTGGATCTTTTTATGCTGTTGAGGTTCTAAATTCCTTGAGCACCCCAATAACCAATGTTTTGACCTTTGCCTCTGATAGATTGCTTATCACTATTTTGTTTAGTTCTTTCTCTGGTTTAGGTTTGATTTTTTTTTTTTCATTTCAGCCATGTTTCTTTCTTCATTTTGGCAGCCTCCACGTGTTTGTTTCTATGTATTATGTAGAGCTCCTGTGACTTCCTGTCTTGATATCATAGCCTAATGTAGTAATTGTACTGTAGGGTCCAGTGGCACATCCTTCCCTTTTCCCCAAGCACTCAAGGTGCACCTGTCATGTGGGCTGAGTACACCCTCCTCTTGTTGTTTCAGCTCTTTGCTTTTGGAAGGTCAATGTGAGGGATTTACCCAGGTCGGTTACTTGCAAGGAATGTTTGTGACCCTGACCACCAATGTCACCCCTCTGTGGGATATTAGCTTTGCAGGGATAGGGTGGTGCTGCTCTGATGTGATATATAGTCATCCAGTGGGTGTGCAGGCCCTGGGGTTTCCTGAGTGGTGCACGCCAAGGTAAGCCCCCACCTGTGTTTCCCTGGGACCACCCTGCCTGAGCTATAAAGCAATCTGAGATAGCTGCTACTTGTTCTGGGCTTGCAGATTTCCAGGTAAAGCCAAACTGTTTATGTAGGCTGGTGTTGCTAGTGCCATGCGTGGAACCACTTAGCAAGAGGTATGTGTGCTGGCAGCTTACTGAGGCCAGCTCTTGGTTGTTTGAGGGGATTTAGGAAGTTGTGAAGCTTGAGTGAAGACCAGTCTTTGATATGGAAAAGTTACTGTTAAGAGCTTTAAGTTGGTTGGAACAGAGTCTCAGGGGATCTCCAGGGTGGGGGAAACAGTGTTAGCCAGGTTGATGGGTCTCAGATATGGCATCTCCTGCTGGCTCTATTACTCTGCCCACCTTTCTGTCTTGGATAAACTAGTCCTTCAGCTCTTGTCTTGATTCCAGCCATTTACATTCCTCCCTATATGTCATTGGTGCTTTTCCAGCTGATATACCTGTGTTTCAGCTCAGAAGGAGTGAATCTGAATACATTTGGTATGGGTTCTTTAAGAGGAACTTTTGGGGACTCCAGAACTTTCCTCCACCAACTCAGTCACTTTGGGCTTTGTTGCCAGAAGATATGGGGACTTATCTTCCTGACACTGATACCTGGGATGGGGAACCTGGTGTTGATCTGGTATTCCTCACTCCTAAGATATCCCTCCCAAATTTTTATCCACCACACATGTATATGGGACCAGCACATTCTGTATCTCCATCCCTTCTATCAGTCTGGATGGATATCGTTTCTCTAATTCCATAGTTTTTGGTCATCCTTTCAACTTGATTTCTGCCAGTTCTGAGTAATTATTGTTCTATAATTTATTTGTAATTTTAATGTGGTTGGGCAAGAAGGCAAGCTATATTTACCTATTCTGAAATCTTGACCAGAAGTCCTCAATTGTTCCTATGTTGTATTTTACATCTCCATGTCTATTTTATAGCTACTGGTCTGTACTTTTGACTCACTTCATCTTCCTTAACCAATCCCCTAACCCCCAACCCTCTGACAAATATCAGTCTGTCCTCTGCTTCTATGAGACTGTTTGTGTTTGCTTTGTTCATTAATATTCTTTAGACTCCATATATAACTGAAATTGTATGGTATTTTTCTCCCTCTGACTCCCTAATTTCACTTACTGTAATATCATCTGGATTCATCAATGCTGTCACAAATTATAAAATTTTATTTTTTATGGATGAGTAATATTCCATTGCATATATGTACCACAGCATTATCATCCATTAATCTAGTTATGGGCACTATGGTTGATTTCTCAGCTTCAATGTTGTGAATAACATTGTAATGAACATAGGGGTGCATATGTTCTTTTGAATTAGTGTTTTCTGTTTCATCAAATATAGACCCAACTGTGAAATTGTCCTGTCATAACCTCCATATTGTCTTTCTTAATGGCTTTACTGATCTGCATTCTCATCAACAGTGCACAAGAGCTCTCTTTCCTTCACATCTTGACCAAAGCTTGCCATTTGTTGATTTATTGATGATAGCCATTCTGACATGTGTGAGGTGATATCTCCTTGTGGTTTTAATTTGCAGTTATCTGATTATTAGTGATGTTGAACATTTTTATATGTCTGTTGACTATCTGTGTGTCCTCTTCATGAATAAACATGAAGAAATGTTTATTCAGGTTCTTTGTCCCTTTTTAATTGGATTGTTTGGGATTTTTGTTGTTGAGTTATATAAGTTCTTTATAAATTTTGGGTATTCATTACTTACCAGAAGTATCATTAGTGAATTTCTCACATTCAGTGGAATGTCTTTGCATTTTATATTTGATTTTCTTTGCAGTGCAACAGCTTTTCAGCTTGATGTGCTTCTATATGTCTATTTTTCTTTTCTTTCCCTTACCCAAAGAGATGTATTAGAAAAAATATTACAAAGAGAAAGGTTTGAGATTTTTCAGACTTTCTTTTCTTCTATAAGTTTCATGATATTGGGTCTTAAATTTAAGTCTTTAATCAATTTTGAATATTGTTTGTATATAGTAAAAAATGTGGTCTAGTTTTATTTTGTTGCATGTATTCATCCAATTTTTTTCAAAAAACATTTATTAAGTAGATTACTCCATTGTATGTTTTTATGTCCTTTGTCAAAAATTAATTGAGCATACAGGCATTAGTTCATTCCTGGGCTCTCTGTTCTGTTTCATTGATCTATGTGTCTCTTTTTAATGTCAGTACCATGCTGTTTTGATTACTATAACTTTGTAGTGCAATTCAATATCGGGTAGTGTGATACCTCCAACCTTGTTCTTTCTGTGATTGTTGGGACTTTTATAAGTCCTTGTGGTATCCATATAAGTTTTCAGATTATTTGCTTGCATTCTGTGAAATATGCCATTGGTGTTTTGACAGAAATTGCATTGAATCTACAGATTGCTTTGGGTATAAATAAAATTTTGATAGTGTCAGTCCTTCATATCCACAAACATGGTATATGCTACTGTTTATCTGTATCTTCCTCAATTACTTTTCTTTAGTGTCTTGTAATTTTTTAAAGTACAGGTGTTTTACCTCTTTGCTTAAATCTTTTTCTAGGAGTGATGAAAGAGGACATGCCTATCTGGTAGAATACTTTTAATATTTCCCCATAGATTTGTCATACATGGCTTTTATTACATTGTGGCATGTCCCCTCTATTTTTTAACTTTTTTTAGTGTTGTTCAAGTACAGTTATCTCCATTTTCCCCTCTGCCCCCTCTCTTTTGACTTTGCTGAGAGTTTTTATCATAAATTGACATTGAATTTTGTCAAATGTATTTTACATTTATATAATTATGTAATATTCATTCTTCACTTTGTTCATATGCTATATCACATTAATTTAAATACAAATATTGTATTAACCTTTCATCCCAGAAATAAATATCACTTGAATATGGTGTAACGCCTTTTAATGTATTTCTGAATTTGGTTTGATATTTTATTAAATAATTTACACCTATGTTCATCTGGACTATTAGCTTATAATTTTCTTTCATTGTAGTGTATTTATCTGCTTTTAAAATTAGAATAAAGCTGGGTTCATAAGATAAGCTTGGGGGCCTTCCTTCTTCTTGAATTTTTAAAACATCTTGAAACTATAGGTATTAGTCCTTTTTCACTGTTTGGTAAAACTCACCTGTGAAACAATCAATCCCAAAGTTTCATGTGTTAGAAAATATTTGTTTATTGTTGTTCAAGTACAGTTGTCTCCATTTTCACTGCACCATGGCCCTCTTCCCCACCCATACTGCCTCCCACCTTTGAACCTACCCCATTTACTTTGTACATGCTCCTAGATGTCCCTTCTCTTATTATTCCTCTCCCCCTTCATCTCTGGTTATTGTCAGTTTGTTCTTTATTTCAATGTTCCTCATTATATTTTGCCTCCTTCTTTGCCTTGTAGATTAAGTTCCACTTATAGGTGAGAGCATATGGTATTTGTCTTTCACTACCTAGCTTATTTCTCTTAGCATAGTGCTCTTTACATCCATCCATGCTGTTCCAAAGGGTAGGAACTCCTTCTTTCTTTCTGCAGCATAGTATTCCATGCTTTAAATGTGCCATCATTTTTTTGGCACTCATTTACTGATGGGCACTGAGGTTGCTTCCAGCACTTGGCTATTATAAATTGTGCTGGTATGAACATTGGGGTGCATAGGTTCTTTTGAATTGGTGTTTCAGGATTCTTACAGTATAATCCCACCAGAGTTTTGTTGGAAAATTTTTGATTGGTGGTTTAATTTTATTAATTGTAATCATTCTTTTTATATTTTGTTTTTTATTTCTGATTCAGTTTTCAGAGAATCTGTTTTTAAATGTATCCATTTCATCCAGATTTGTCTATTTGTGTGAATATATTTGTTTTCAGTGTTTTGTTATAATACTTTGTATTTCTGTGGTGTCAGTTATTACTTCTTTTCACTCATTTATTTATGTTCTCTTTTCTCTTGATAAATCTGGTTAAATATTCATCAAACTTGTTTACCTTTTCATAGAACTAGCTTTTGGATTCAATTGTCTTTTGGATTGTTTATTAGACTCTATTTCATTTACATCTGCTCTGATATTTATTATTTCCTCCCTTCTACTCACTTTGGGCTTTATTTTTTGCTCTTTTTCTAGTTTCTTTAATTGTATGATTACATTATTTTTCTTAGTTCCCTCTCTCCTTCTCTCTCTCTCTCTCTGATGTAGGCCTGCAATGTCATGAATTTTCCTCTTAAAAATGCCCTCACAGTTCTCCAGATATTTTCATTTATTTGTCTCAAAATATCTTTTGATATTTATCTTGATCTCATTTTGACAAATTTATAGTTTAGTACCATGTTATTTAGCCTTCATGTGTTTGTATGTTTTAGGATTTTTCTTATAGCTGATTTTTAATTTCATAGCATTGTGGTCAGAGATGTTTGATTATAATTTCAATTTTATTAAGTTTATCAAGAATTGTTTTGTCTTAACATGTAGACTATACCAGAAAATTTCTATATGCATTTGAAAAAAAATGCTTATACTGCTGCTTGATGGTGAAATGTTCTGAATATATCAATTAAATATATCTGGTATGCTTTTTCAGGCTGCTGTTTGTTCACTTTTGTCTGAAAGACCATTCCATTGATGTAAATGGAATGATAAAATCTCCTAATATGATAGTAATACTGTCAATCTCTCCCTCTATGACTATCCAAATTTGATTTATATATTTAGGCATTCTTATGTTGGGTGCATAAAAGTACTCAAGGATTATATACTCTGGTTGGATTGATGTCTCTGTCATTATGTAGTATTTGCCCTTGTGTCTTGTTATAGACTTTGTTTTAAAGTTTATTGTGTCTGATATAAGCATCACTACCACAGCTTTTAAAAAATATTTCTATCAGCATAAAATATCATTTTTTTTAATTTTCTGTGTATTTTATTATTTTTTTATGTTGTTCAACTGCATTTTGCCCATTTTACCACCAACATTCCTTCCAGCAAAACCTTCCCCCACCAACTGCACTCAACCCTAAATCCCATGGGCTTTCTCCACAGATCCTTCATATATGTTCTTTGACTTGACATATCCCCTCTTCCCCCATTATCCACACCATACACTATGGTTACTGTCAGTCTGTTCTTTATTTCAAATTTTCTAGTTATATTTAGCTTGATTATTTGCTTTTTTGATTAGGTTCCACTTATGGATGAGATCATATAGCATTTGTCTTCCTTGTCTGGCTTATTTCACTTAGCATAATGCTCCCCAACTCCATCCATGTCATGATGGATAGGAACTCCTTCCTTCCTTCTACTGCATGGTATTGCATTGTATAAATGTACCATAGTTTTTAGACCCACTCCTTTACTGATGGGCACTTGGGCTGCTTCCAGCACTTAGCTATTTTCAATTGTGCTGCCATGTATATTGTCGTGCATAGGTTCTTTTGAATTGGCCATTGGGAATTCTTAGAGGATAATACCAGCAGTGGAATTGCCAGGTCAAAGTATGTAGGAATAAATCTAATGAAGGAGGTAAAATAACTACTCAGAAAATTACACAATGAAGAAAAAAATTAAGGAAGACACAAAAAAATGAAGCATGTACCATGTTCATGGACTGGAAAACTTAACATCATCAAAGTGCCCATACAACTCAAAGCAATTTATAGATTCAAAGAAACCCCTATTAAAATACCAATGACATATTTCACAGATATACAACAAAGATTTCAAAAATTTATATGGAATCATAAATGACTCTGAATAGTCACAGCAATTTTGACAAAGATCAAAGTAGGAGAGAACACAATACCTGACATCAAGCTATATTACAAGGCCACTGTAATCAGAACAGTCTCCTACTGGCATAAGAACACACAGAGAGATAAATAAAAAAGGATAGCCCAGAAATAAACCTTAGTCTCTATAGTCAATTAATATTTGACCAAGGACAGGAACATATATTGGAGTAAAAATATCCTCTTCAACAAATTATGTTGGGAGATGTGGACAACTACATGCAAAAATAAATAAATAAATAAATAAATAAATAAATAAATAAATAAAAATAATAAAAAAATAAAACTTCAAACACCAACTTACATCACAGACAAAAATAAACTCAAGATGGATAAAAGACTTAAATATAAGTCACAACACCATAAAGGTCCAAGAGAAGAAAATAAGCAGGAAAATCTCAGAGAGTCCACACAGCAGTATTTTCACCAATATGTACCCTAAAGCAAGGGACACAGAAGAAAGAATACATAAATGAAATTTCTTCAAATTAAAAAGCTTCTTCATGGCTAAAGAAAACATCAGCAAAATGAAAAGGGACCAACCATACAATAATGTTAACTTGCAAATGATATTTCAAACAAGGGTTTGATTTTTCAAATATATTAAAAACTCACATGACTCCACTCCAAGAAGACAAACCTCCCAATTAAAAAATAGGCAGAGGACCTGAATACACTCTTCTCCAAGGAGGACCTATAGAGGTCCCAGAGACACATCAAAGAATGTTCAGCATCACTAGCCATCTGAGAGATGCAAATTAAAACCACAATGAGATACCACTTCATACCAGTCAGAATAGCCACCATAAATCAACAAGTTTGGGGAGCATGTAGAGAAAGGGAAAGCCTAGTTCATTTTTGGTGGAAATAAAGATTTGTTCAGCTACTGCAGAAAATAGTATGGAATGTTTTCAAAAACTAAAAATGGAAATACCTTTTTCAGTCTATTTACTTTTTTGTTTCAAAGTTATTCTTAAACAGCATCCAACAATACATTAAAAAGGTCATATATCATGATCAACTGGGATACAACCCAGGGATGCAAGGATGGTAGGATCTTCACAAATCAATAAATGTAACATATCACATAAAAAAATAAGAGAAAAATCACAAACTCATATCAATAGATGTGGAAAAAGCATTTGAAAAATTACAGCACATATTTATGATAAAAACACTCACCAAAGTCGCAGAAGAGGGACATACCTCAACATAATAAAGGCCATATAGAAGAAACCTGCAGACAACATCATACTCAACAGGCAAATTCTAAAAGATTTCCCCCCTAAGATCAGGAGTAAGACTACAGTGGCTACATTCACAGCTTTTATTCAATAGAGCATTGGAAGTACTAGCCACAGCATCAGACAAAAAATTAAAATAAAATAAAATAAAATAAAATAAAATAAAATAAAATAAAAGGCATCCAACTTGAAAGGAGGAAGTAAAACTATCGTTGTCTGCAGGTGGCATATTATGTACATAGATAGTCCTATAGGCTCCTCCAAAAAAACTTCTCAGCCTAATAAGTGAATTTGGCTAGACACCTAGCCAAATGTAAAAACCAATGTAAATATTCAGAAATCAAAGACATTTGTGTACACCAACAATGAAATGTCAGAAGGAGAAATCAGGAAAAAAATCCTATTTTCTATAGCAACAAGAAAAGTAAAGTACCTAGAAAAATCCTTACCAAGGAGGGAAAAAGCCTGTACTCAGAAAACTACACAACACTGAAGAAAATATGGAAGGCACAAACAAATGGAGGCATTTACTGTGTTCATGAGTTGGAAGAATCAATATCATCAAAATGTTCATACTACTCAAAGCAACTTATACATTCAATGCAATCCCTATTAAAACACCAATGATATATTTCACATATATAGAACTAGCATTATAAAAAATTCTTATGGAACCATAAACAACCCTGAATAGCCACAGCAACTTTGAGAAAAATGAACAAAGTAGGAGGGATCAAAATACTTCATATCAATCTATATTACAAGGCCACTGTAATCAAAACAGCCTGGTACTCTAATAAGAACACATAGATCAATGGAACAGAATAAAAAGCCCAGAAAACAACCCAAATCTTTATGGACAATTAATATTTGACAAAGTGTACAGAAGCATAACATGGAATAAAAATACCCTCTTCAACAAATAGTGCTAGGAGATCTGGACAACTACTTGCAAAAAAAAAAAAGAAAGAAACTCAACCACCAACTTCTACCATATCCAAAAATAAACTCAAATGGATAAAGGACTTAAATATAAGTTGTGACACCATAAATGCCCTAGAGGAGAACATAGGTAGGAAATCTCAGATATTCCACCCAGGGATATTTTCACCAATATGTTCACAAAAACAAGGACCATAAAATAAAGAATAAACAAACAAATAAAAAGCTTCTACATGGCTAAAGAAACATCAGAAAAATTAAAAGAGAACCAACCACATGGGAAATATATATTTGCAGTGATAACACAGAAAAGGGTTTGATCTCCAAAATATATAATGAACTCAATGACTTCACTCCAGAAAAATAAACAACTCAAGTTAAAAAATGAGCAAAGGATCTGAACAGTAACTTTTCCAAGGAGGACATACTGAGGGCGCAGAGACATATGGAAGAATGCTCAGCATTAATAGCCATCAGAGAGATAGAAATTAAAAACACAATGTGTTTTCACTGCACCCTGGTCAGAATGGCCATCATAAACAAATCAACAAACAACCAGTGCTGGCGAGGTTGTGGAGAAAAGGGAGCCTTAGTACACTGTAGGTGGGAATGCAGACTGGTGCAGCCACTATGGAAAATAGTATGGAATTTCCTCAGGAAACTAAAAATGGAATTGTCTTTTCACCCGTCAATTCCTCTGCTAAGACTATACCTTAAGAATCCTGAAATACCAATTCAAAAGGACCTATACACCCTAATTTTTCATAGCAGCACAATTATAATAGCCAAGTGTTGGAAGCAACCTTAGTGCCAATCAGTAAATGAGTGGATCAAAAAACAATGGTACATTTACATGATGGAATACCACAGAAAGAAAGAAGGAGCTCCTACCCTTTGAGACAGCATGAACGGATCTGGAGAACATTATGCTAAAATAATAAGCGAGGTGGTGAAAGATAATTACTATATGATCTTACCTATAACTGGAACTTAATCAACAAAACAGACAAGCAAGCAAAATATAATCAGAGATAGTGAAATAAAGAATAAACTGATAGTAATCAGATGACAGTTGGGAGTGGAAAGGGTTGTTATGGAACATGTGTAAAGGACACATGGACAAACTAAAGTGGTGTCGCATCGAAGGTGGAAGATGGAGATGGCCAGGGTTGCAAGGGATTGGTAGAGGTGTAAGGAAGACCAGTGTAATTGAACCACAATAAAAATACTTTAATTTAAAACAAAAAAGAAATACTGGCTGGTGTAGCTCAGTGGATTGAGCACGGGCTGCGAACCAGTGTCACAGGTTCAATTCCCAGTCAGGGTACATACCTGGGTTACAGGCCATGACTCCCAGCAACTGCACATTGATGTTTCTCTCTCTCTCTCTTTCTCCCTCCCTTCCCTCTCTAAAAATAAATAAATAAAATCTTAAAAAAAAATAAAAGGCCTCCAAATTGGAAAGGAGGAAGTAAACCAGATTATTTGCTGATAACATGATAGTGCACTAGAAAACCCTATAGATTGCACCAAAAATGCACTTGATCTAATAAGTGAATCGAAATTCATGGCCAAGGCATGATACAAAGACAATATTCAGAAATTGAATGCATTTTTTACACCAACAATGAAATATCAGAAACATAAAAGAGGGAAAAACCTCTCACTATAGCAACAAGAAAAATAAAGTGCCTCAGAATAAATCTAATCAAGGAGGTAAAAGTCCTGTATTCAGAAAACTACACAACACTGAAGACAGAAATTAAAGAACACACAAATAAATGGAAGCATATGTCATATTCATGGATTGGAAGATTTAACATCATCAAAATGTCTGTACTACCCAAAGCAATTTATAGATCCAGTGCCATCCCTATTAAAATACCAATAACATATCTCAAAGATATAGAACAAGCATTTCAAGAATGTATATGGAATCATAAATGACTCATAAATGACTGAATAGCCACAGTAATTTTTAGAAAGAAAAACAAAGTGGGATAGATCACCATACCTGATATCAAACTATATTATAAGCCTACTGTAATCAAAAGAGTATGGTTATGACATAAGAACAGACACATAGATAAATGGAACAGCATAGAGAGCCCCAAAATAAACCCATGTTTACATAGTCAATTAATATTCAACAGAGGGACTAGGAGCATAAAATTGTGTAATAGCCTCTTCAACAAATGTTGTTAAGAGATCTGGACAGCTACTTTCAAATAATGAAAATAAAACACCAGCTACATCATACACAAAAATAAACTCCATCTTTTCACCTTTATATGGAACCTAATCAACAAAACAAACAAGCAAGGGAAATATAGCTAGAGACATTTATTTAAAGAATAAACTTAAAGTAACCAGAGGGGAGAGTGGAGGGTGATAATGGGGGAAAGAAGAGGAAGAATAATCAAGGAACATGTATAAAGTACCCATGGACGTAACCAACATACGGGGGAGGATTGAATATGGGATTTGAATGGTGGGTAAAGCAGGGGAGAGTAATGGGGAGAAAATGGGAACTGTAAGAGAATAAAAAAATAAAATAAGAGGGAACACATACAGACACACCAACAAAAAGCTGGTATTGGTAGAGTAGCATAAAATGTAGAAATTTGTATTTGTTTCTAATGAAAAAAGTGTTAATTATGTATTATTACAGTTTGTATACCATTGAAAAATCTGTTTTCTAGTGAGTGCAAGCAAATAATGAACCATATTCTGAAGAGCTACTGAAAGGTTCTGTGGATTACAATTAAAACAATGTAAATGGACTTATATTATGATGATATTTTTTTTAAAAGATGCCTTCTATCCACTGTATTCACCAACACATTCATTCTTATATAGAAATATATTGGAACAAAGAAATGCAGTGTACTATGTTACTTGGACTATAATTGGTGTGTTGCTTAAGCCTAGGAGGTAAACATGTCTACAACTATTTACCTATTGTCTTCAGTGTGCTTTTCATTCTCAGAAAGCTACAGTGCAGTGTTTGAACTCTCTTCATTCATACCAAGTGAGACTAGGGAATGCATATCAGTATGGTAGGACACAATTCCTAAATACAACCTCTTCTCATCATGTCATGAATATTTCTGACATTACACATGACAAAATGTATTGATTTGAAAGATACTTCATAGTATGTCAAGTGAAATATGTCAAAACAGGTAAAATTATATTTTATTGACTATGCTATTTCAGTTCCAATATTTCATCCATTGCCCTCCTCCCCCCAAAACCCACTACTTCAGTCAATCCCCATGCCATTGCTTATGTCCATAAGTCATGCATATAAGTTCTTTGGCTACTCCAGTTCCTATACATCCCCATGGCTATTCTGTAACTACTTACTTGTACTTCTTAATCTCCTCACCTCTTCACCCTTTCCCCCACACTCCTCTTTCATCTGGCAACCATCAAAACACTCTCTGTATCCATGATTCTATTTCTGTTTTTTCTTGTTTCCTTAGTTGGTATTTTAGATTCAATTGTTCATAGATGTGTATTTATTTCCATTTTATTGTTCACAGTATTGATCATTTTTTTTCTTAAATAAGTCCTTTTAACATTTGTTATAATAATTGTTTAGTGGTCATGAACTTTAGTTTTTTGTTTGTTTGTTTGTTTGTTTTGCCTGGGAAGCTCTCTATCTACCCTTCAATTCTAATGATGTCTTTACCGAATAAAGCAATCTTGTCTGTAGGTCTCTGCTTTTCGTGTCTTTCAATATTTCTTGCCAATACCTTCTAGCCTGAAAAGTTTCACTTTTTTAATTTTAGTCTTTCTGCATATTTATTTCTGAGATGGATATTTTGTAGGCAAAATATATCAATTCATTCAGCTACCCTTGTCTTTTGATTGGAATTATTATGCAATTTGCATTTAAAGTGATAAGTGCACTTCATTACCATGTTATTCTTTACACTTATGTTCCTCTTTTTTTCTTTCTTCCTCTTAAAGAAGACCCTTTATAATTTCTTGTAATTGTGGTGTGCTGGTAATGAAGGCCTTTAGCTTTTTCTTCTGTGAGAAGCTCTTCATTTCTCTTTCAATTTTTAATGATATCCTTTAAGGGTAAAATAGTCTTGGTTTCAGGTCCTTGTTTTTCATCACTTTGAATAGTTTGTGTCAATCCCCTTTGGTCAGACATATTTCTGTTGAGAAATCAACTGATAGTCTTATGGGAGCTCCCTTAGAGGTAACCAAATACTTTCTCTTGCTTCCTTTAAAATTCTCTTTTTGTTTTAATGTTTGTCATTTAATTATGTTGTGTCTTGATGTGGACATCTTTGGTTTCATCTTGTTTGGGAATCTCTGTTCTTTCTGAATTTGTGTGTCCTTTTCTTTCTGCTGATTATGGAAGTTTTCAGTCATTTTTTTTCAATAGGTCCTCAATCTCTTACTCTCTCTTATCTTTCTGTTACCCATATCATGCAGATATTTTTAGGCTTTATGTTGTCCCAAGGCCCTTATTATTTTTAGTTCTTTCCTTTTCCTCTGCTTCAATTGGGTGTTCAGCTACTTTGTCTGAAGTTACTGTTTCATATTTTGTGTCATCTAACCTACTGTTGATGCCTTCAAGTGTATTTTTTTTTCATTTCAGATATTGCATTTTTCATTTGTGATTGGTTCTTTTTATGATATCTATGATATGTTTATGCTTTTTATGTTCTTACTAATTTTTTGAGCATCCTTATAACCATTGTTCTGAATTCTATATCTTGTAGATTGTTTGCATCCAATTTATTTAGTTCTTTTTGTGAAGACTCCATTATTTCACTTGGAGCATGTTTCTTTGTCGTTGGGAACCACCCTGACTGGTATCAGAAGCTGCAACCCCCACCAAGGCTAAGGCTGAGGGAACAACCTTGGACCATAAGCCAGCAGAGAGACAAAAGCTTATCTCCCTGGCATGAGCACCACTTCTGCTCCTTTTACTTCATCCATAACTGGCCCCCCAATGCTTGGTCAGTTAGCCAATGACAGGTAAGATTCCCCAAGTGGGGAACGATCTAAGACAGGCATGATCATGTGGGAGGCCCCTAAGAATGACTTTGGAAGCTAGAGCACAAAGGGGTAATGGACCCTTGCCCCCTCGGCTTTGACAAAGCCTGAGTCCTCATTCTGTCTGCGAGAAATCTCCTAACCCCTTGGCTGCCTTACTTTCCTTGCTCCACCTAAGCCTGAAACAATGACAGAGGGTGGTGCAGCCCTGTGCTGGAAAGGGTGGGTTCCCCGGGTGATCAGGCCTAAGAAAGAATATGTAAAATCCTATGAAACCTGCTTTGTTTAGAATGCTCTCAATTAAATGATAAATGTCCAAGGAAGAGTAAGTTTGCTCCTTAAAGTTTTTCACAGCTCTTAGCTATATGACCCTGACTCAAAATAGGCCCTCAGAGTTCCTTGTTATTTGATCCTTACTTCCCGGCAATGAGTAATGAGCTTTACCTGAATTCCTGTGTAAATGAACCCAATAAAAGCCATTGAGGAAAAGGATCTTGGTCCTTCTCCTTCGAGAGATCGGCCACCTTTCCTCCCCAAGCAGATCATGTCTTGGTAGACTTATTCTCATCCATGGTGGATGGGGGGGCTTGGTGGACAAAGCTCCCCCACACTTTGTCTCATACTGGCTGTTCCATTCTGTTTGTTTTTATGTATTAGGTAGAACTGCTATATGTCCCAGTCTTGATATGATAGCCTATGTAGTATGTGTCCTGTAGAACCCAGTGGTAGAATCTCCCTGATTACCTAAGCTGAATGCTTCCACAATGTCCCTGTGTGGATTACATTGGCTTTCCTCTTGTAGTTGAGTCTTAATTGTTCTTAGTCCATTTGTGTTGCCGACTAACTGTGAAGATTGCCCTTGACCACAGTGTATGAGCTGCTGTGTTGGTGGTGACCACCCAACATGAAATTTCCCTCAGCAGGGTCTTTTGCTTGCCAACATCTCCTTTTGGATATATGATTTGTGAAGCTAATTGGATCTTATTCTGATGTTATCTGAAGCCTGCCACTAGGTGTTTTTGTTCTGGATTTTCTTGTGTGGGAATCTGGTGGAGGTCAATGTCCTTCACTGCTTGTGACCTTTCCTGAGCAACATGTTTGGAGCTACAAATCCCACCACACTTGTTGGCTGTCTCTGCCAGGTCTGACTGTGTGGGGGAAAGACTAAGCTGTTCACCAAAGCCAGCTTTCATCCATACTGAGCCCAAAGGCAAGCTCAAGGTACTCCAAGTTCCTCCTCTACCTCCCTCCCTGTGCCAGTTGTGTAGTAAGCCTAGTCACTAAAAGAGACTCTGGCAGTAGGTGAGTTGCACGAGGTAGATTCTTAATGAGTCACCAGGTAAAGGAAAGTGGTTTTCACTTGACTGATACAGATTCAAACTTGGGCCAGTACTATGTATAAGGCCATTCAACAAAAGTCCCAAGGTACACCAAGGCCCATTGCCATCTTAGAGGTGCTCGCAGACCTTTGTGGTAAGTCATCGTTTCAAGGAGTCATAAGGGTGATGCCAGCAGTGTTTATCAGGCCCACATGGATAAAGATTTAGCCGTGTGAAGGAAGGTCTCTGCATCAGCTGAGCATGCAAGAGAAATATGGCCCATACCCCAGAGCCACACAGCTCAGTCTGTCCCTTATTCTGTCTGGACCTCCTTGAATGCCTGAGCTTGGCAGAGTGGGAGCCACTGGATGCAAGGGGAGCAGGATTATTAGATATCCAGTGACACTGGGGCTAGTCAGTCTTCTCAAGAAGTTGGAGGAAATGGCCTTCACATTATAACAACACATCATAGTCTCTGACACCCACTGAGTTTACTCAGACATCTATACTCTGGGCCAAGGCAGTTTATTCCTCAACAAGGTATGTGTTCCACATGTAAGGGCATCAGGGAGCCAGGAAGGTGGGCATCTTGCAATACCCTTTTGTTGCTGCCATATGGAGAGCAGTGCTTGCCCCAAGAAATATGGTATTTATGGGAATGGTAAAAGTGGGGCTCAGCACAGGGACCCTGGTGGCTATCTTTCAGGTTTCTCCCTGGAGCCACACAACCCAGTCTCTCTTCTCACCACTCTAGTCCACTCTAGCCTGCCCTCCCTCAGTGGGAACCTAGTGTGAATGGCTGCCAATGAGATTTTGTGCACTGGTCATTTAAGGGGGCACCTGCATTTCTAGCAGACTCTCATCTCTCCTTGATATACAGAATCCCTACTTATTCTCATAGCCAGATGATATATGGGCTCCTCTTCTTGGCTTTGGTGTTCAAGGCTTGGGGGCCTAGTGTGTAGCTGAGAACCCACAATATTAAAGGGGAATCTTTGCTAATGAGATAACCCACTGGATTCTCAGCTGACGCATGTGAGTGCAAGAACAGCTCATTTTATGTCTCTACTCTTTCTACATGTCTCAGTGTAGTTTCTTCTATAAATCTTTGATATAAGACTTCTGCTTATCTAGTCTTCAGTTGCTTAGTCAGGTAGATGAGTCTGTATTTAGTTGTAATTCCAGTTTGATCCTTGGAGGGGATGAATGTAACTTCTACCTACACTACTCACATCTTAGGTTTAGAGATTGGTCAAGATGTATTTTATGGTACAGTATGTAGTATATGTTAGTGAATATTCCATGTGTGTCTGAGAAAGCTGTGTATTCTGTTGTTGTTTGATGAAATAATTGATATCTATCAACTGTATCCAGTTGATTTAAGGTGATGTTAGTTCAACTATATTTTTACTTATTTTCCACATGCTGAATCTGTCTATTTCTGGTGGAGAAAAGTTTATGTCTTTATTTATATTAATAGATTAGTCTATTTTTTAAATTGTATTAGCTTTTGCATCATATATTTTGATGCTCTGTTGTTAGGTTCATAGATGTTAAAGATTGTTGTGTCTTTTTAGAAAACTGACCCCTTTATCACATCTAATACCTCTCTTTATTCCTGATAATTATCCTTGATCAAAATTACCATTTTTTCCTTTTTTATTGTTGTTCAAGTAAATTTTCCCCATTTTCCCCCACCACCCACAACATCCCAACCAATCTCCACCTCCTACCATTAATTTTACCCTCCTTTGGCTTTGTGTATGTGTCCTTTATACACGTTCCTTGATGATATGAGTCTTCTTTGTTTGAAATTAATGTATTCCTTTGGTTTGATGTTAGCCGAATATATTTTTGACATCCTCAAACTTTAAATCTATATATCTATACTGAAAGTACACCTCTTAGGGTGGCAGAAGATGGCAGCGAGATAGGTTGGAGCCGAACCCACTTGCTTGTGCACCCAACTGGGATACCTAGCCAATCTTCTGAAGAGCAGAGTGAAAAGTCAATTGAATCTCAAGTTATAAGACATTTGGAAGGGAAAGACTGCAGAGGACATTGAGAAATAAACCATAAAGAGATTGTGTAGTCTGACAGAAAGGTCTTTGGGACCTGCACAGGGACCACAACTGCTGCAGTACCTGGGCCTGACACCAGGGATTGTAGCTGCCACAGGAGCTTTGGGGGAGAGCTGAATCATTCATTGTAACTTTACAGCTCCTTCCCCTCCCAAAGCAGGGAAGCCAGTCCTGCACCAGGAGAGACCTGTGTGCTTGAAGTAGCTTGGGGAATAAAGATGCAGTGGGAGACACACAGAGGCAGTGTTCCCTGGCTGGGAATTTAGTTGCCAGCTGGGACAGTGCCAGAGAAACTGGGGAGCTGGGTAACACCTGAAGTTGGGAGAAGAGTTGGGCCATGATTGATCATGACAAAAATAGTCTCAGGACTGGTCAGAGAGCTGTGCTGTGTGAAAAGTCAGGTGCTTGTGAAGAACAGCCAGTCAAAACCAAGGGGAATTCACTAAAAAAAATGCTCTCATCCATTGTGCAAGGAATCCTTCAATGGCTGCAGCCAGGCCAGAGAAGAAGGGAAAGGAGGGATCTGATTTGCTTGAAATCAGGGTGCCTCATGTACTGATCAAAGTAGGGCAGAAGGGTCTCAGAGGGGTAGCATAGAGGCTTAATTTAATAGGGAAACTAAACTTCCTTGATGGGATTTTGTGTGTGCAGCACCCAGGTCAGTAAAGACAGAGGAGGGGTGTGAGTTACTCTCACTTGGTGCACCTCAATGAGTGACACAACAAGGTGGATTAAAGGTGCCAGACTGGTGTATATGGACCATGGGAGCTGTGCAGCACTCTAAGGGCTTGAGCTGGAGGATGGACACCTGTGAATATTGTAGCCCAGACCAAACACCCAATATGGCTTTTTAATAATAAGACAAGACCTGGAGCTGTGAAAAGAGCAAAAACTGGTGCAGAGAGATCAGAAGGCTAATGGCAACAACTGAGATAAAATACATTTTGCTATCTTACAGAACTTGCATTTTATTTTTTACTTTATATTTATATTTATATTTTTGTTTTATAATTTTTATTATTATTTTAATTTTTCTTTCTCTTATTTCCATTTAGTTTTATTTGTTTTGTTTGTATGATTTCATTGTTTGACTGGTTTTCTTTGTTCTCCCTTTCATATTGCATTTTAATTGCTCTTCCTTCACTCATATTTCAATAATACACTGTTCTTGGTCTTCTACTTTTTATTCTTTTTATTCAGATCATATATTTCTTGTCATATTATTGTTACAATTCCCACACAGACCCCATCCTTGGTCTTGGTACACTTCATTAACTACCTGACCTTTATTACTCTTGTGGTTAACTTTATTCTCTCACACATTATGACAGGTTTCTATCACTTACTCTCACTATCTCTCACCATCTCACCTCACACAAGCACTCTGCTTTCTGGAGACAACTCACATTTTTTGTCTCTCTAATAAGAGTCTAATTTCTTTTTAACCTTTTATAGAAAAGGGCTACTTGGATGAAATATCATGGTTATTGCTGTAGTTCTCCAAAGGATCTCCTGTTTCCTACTTCTTCATACTTTAAATCCCATAAAATACTCTCCTGCTCTCTTAATACATTTTGCCTTCACTCAGGGCGTTTTCACAACTCCCACCTACAAGATAAGGTGGGAGTTGTGAAAACCAGTAAACCCACTAAAAGACAGAACCCACCAACAAAGACACCAACAGGTAAGACTCAAGTACAATAAGAGAGCACACACAAATGGAAGAAAGGACAACCCTAGAGCATCCAGATAAGGAGATTAAAGACCACACCACTGAGTCTGACAGAACTCCTACCACAGACGTTCACACTACAAAGACAGCTAGCAAAGCAGAACATTGGGAATTGCAGAAACAACAAAAATACTCACCTAAAATGGGGGAAAAAAAGAAAGAACCCGCAATCAAAAGGATGGAAGACTCCCCAATAAAAGAGCCAAATAAAGTGGAGACAGGAAAACTGTCAAATATAGAATTCAAAAGAATTGTTATAAAGATACTTAAGAAACTCATAGACACCTATAAAGAAATGAGTGAAAACTATGAAGAAGGAAATAGAAACTATAAACAAGAACCAGGAAGAAGTGAAAGATACAACTTCTGAACTAAAATATATATATATATAATTATAAATATATATATAAATACATATATAATATATATATTTATATATATATAATATATATATATATAAATATTATATATATATTACAAGGAATTACAAGCAAGCTAGATGAAGCAGAGAACTGAATTAGTGAGTTGAAAGACAAGGTAGAAAAAAATACCTAGGCAGAGCAACTGCATGTAAAAGACAAAAAAAATATGAAGATGGCTTAAGGGAACTACAAGAATACATGAAACAAAACAACATTCATATCATGGGAATACCAGAAGGAGAAGAAAAATAAAAAGGGATAGAAACCCTATTTGAAAAAATAATGACAGAAAACTTTCTGAACTTGGAGATAAGAAAAGCCATACAGGTTCAGGAAGTAAAGAGAGTCCCAGTCAAGATGAACTCAAGAAGGCCTGCTCCAAGGCACATCATAATTAAAAAGCCAATGTTTAAAAACAAAGGGAGAATCTTAAAAGTAGCAAGGGAGAACCAAAAAGTAACATACAAAAGAGCTCAAGTAAAGCTCATTTCTCAACTAATCCAGAAGGGAATGACAAGAAATATGCCAAGTTATGAAAAGAAAACCTGAAAACAAGACTACTCTACCCAGGCAGGCTCTCAATTAAAATGGAAGGCAATATAAGGAGTTGTCCAGACAAAAGAAGGCTGAAATAATATACAACCATCATACCAGCACTGCAACATATGCTAAAGGATCTGCTATAAGAAGAGGAGAGAAAGAGTGACAGGGAGAGGAACAAAAATACAAAGGAAGAAAAATAAAAAAGAACCTATCAAAAATAAACTTAACTATTAATGGATTAAGTGCTTCAATCAAAAGACATATCAGGGTAGTTGAATGAATAAGAAAACATGACCTGCACATAGGCTGCCTGCAGGAGACCCAACTCAGGAAAAAAGACTCACACAGAATGAAATTAAAGTGTTGAAACAAATATTACAAGCAAATGGACACACAAAAAAGTTGCAGTAACAATACTTATATCAGACAAAATAGACTTCGAAACAAAAGCCATAAAGAGAGACACACAAGGCCACTTCATAATACTCAAGGGAAGAATCCCTCAAGTACACATAAACATATCTGCACCCAACATAGAAGAATGCAGATGTATAAGGAAAATCTTGGAGGGCTTCAAGAAAGATATAGGCAGCAACATACTTATACTAGGGGATTTTAAGACCCCACTCTCAAAAATGGATAGATCTTCCAAACAAAATATCAATAAGGATTTGCAGCATTCAACCATGCCTTAGATCAAATGGACTTAACTGATTTTATATATACTGTTCATCCTACAGAGGCAAAGCACACATTCTTTTCAAATGCACATGGGCTATTTTCAAAGATAAACCACATGATAGAACACAAAACAAGCCTCAACAAATTCGAGAAAATTGAAATCATATCATGCATTTTCTGAGACTACAAGGGCCTGAAGCTAGAAAACAGCCTCAAGGGAAAAAAACTCAAAACCACTAAAATTTGTGGAGATTGAATAGCATGCTATTAAGTAATGAATGAGTTAATAATTAGAACAATGAAGAAAAGAAAAAGTTGCTGGAAACAAATGAAAATGAACACACAAAACTCCAAAATTTATGGGACACAGCAAAGGCAGTCCTGACAGAGAATTTCATAGAGATGCAGGCCTACCTAAAAAGAGATAGAAACAATTCAAATAAACAACCTAACCCTACATTTACAAAAAAATGGAAGAACAACAACAAGCAAAACCTAGAATGAGTAGAATGAAAGAAATAACCAAGATTAGAGGAGAACTAAATGACAAAGAGACAAGAAGAACAATCCAAAGGATCAATAAATTCAGGAGCTGTTTCATTGAAAAGATAAAGAAAATTGACAAATATTTAAGCATAGTCATAAAAGAAAAAGAGAGAAAACCAAATAAAATCAGAAATGAAAGAGGAGAGATTACAACGGATACCACAGAAATATAAAGGATTGTAAGGAATTATTACAAACAACATTCTGAGAAATTTAACAACCTAGGTGAGATGGCCAAATTTCTAAAAGAGCATAATTTTCCAAAAGTGAATGAAGAAGAAGAATGCCTGAAAAGACAGGTAGGAGCTGATAAAATTGAAGAAGAAATAAAAAAATTCCAGGCACACAAAAGTTTTGGACCAGATGGAATCACAGGAGCATTCTACAAAGCATTTAAGGAAGAGCTAACCCCTATCCTTCTCAGACTATTCCAAAAACCCAAGAGAGAAGATATCCAAATTGTTTATATAATGCCACCATCATCCTAATTTCAAAACCAAATAAAGACACAACAAAGAAAGAAAACTTCAGGCCAATATTGCTGATGAACATAAACCCTAAAATCTTCAACAAAATATTGGCAAACTGCATCCAGTAATACATTAAAAGTCATGCATCACAATCAAATGGGATTCATCCCAGAGATGCAAGGATGGTACAATATTTGCAAATCAAAAAATGTAATTCATCATTTAAACAAAAGGAAAGACAAAAATTACATGATCATATCAATAGATGCTGAAAAAGCAATTCATAAGGTACAGCACCCATTTATGACTAAAACAGTCAGAAAAGTGGGATTAGAGGGAGCATTCCTCAACATAATAAAGGCCATATGCAAGAAACCTGTAGCCAACACTATACTCAACAGGCAAAAACTAAAAGCTTTCCCAGTAACACCAGGAAGAAGACAATGATGTGTGCTTTTACCTCTTCTATTCAACATAGTATTGGAAGCCCTAGCCTCAGTGATCAGACAAGAAAAAGAAATAAAATGTATCCAAATTGGAAGGAGGAAGTAAAACTTTCACTGTTTGCAGATGATATAGTAGTGTACATATGAAACCCTATAGATTCCACCAAAAAACTACATGATATAATATGTAAATTTGGTAAAACAACAGGATTCAAAGTCAGAATTCAGAAACTGAAAGCATTCTATACACCAATAATGAAATATCATAATCAGAAATCAGGAAAAATATCCCATTTGCTATAGCAACAAAAAAATAAGGAACCTAGGAATATACCTTACCATGGAGGTAAAAGACAGGTACTCCAAAAACCACATGATACTAAAAAAAGAAATTAAGAAAGACACAAATAAATGGAAGCATATAACCTATTCGTGATTGCAAGCATTAACACCATCAAAATATCCATATTACCTAAAGTAATTTATACATTCAACACAATCTCTATTGAAATACCAATGACATATTTCACAGATATAGAACTAACATTTCAAAAATTTGTATGGAATCATAAATGACCCTGAATAGCTGCAGCAATTTTGAGAAGGAAGAACAAAGTAGGAAGGATCACTATACCTGATATAAAACTATATTAAAAGGCCATGGTAATCAAAATAGACATCTACCAGCACAAAACAGACACATAGTTCAATGGAACAGAATAGGGAGCCCGAAACTAAACCCAAGTTTCTATGGTCAATCAATATTCAACTAAGGGGAGAGAAGCATAAAATGGAGCAAAAATAGCCTCTTCAACAAACGGTATTGGGAGATCTGGACAACCACATGAAGCAAAATGTCATTTGATCACCAACTTAACACCATACAGAAAATAAATTCAAGGTAGATAAAAGATTTTAATATAAGTCAAGACATGATAAAAATCCTAGAGGAGAACATAGGCGGAAAAATCTCAAATATTCCATGCAGCAATATTTTCACTGATCTGTCCCCTAGAGATAGGGGCATAAAAGAAAGAAAAAAACAAATGGGACTTCAATAAAATATAAAGCTTCTAAACAGCTAAAAAAAATCAGCAAAATGAAATGGGAACCAATCATATGGTAAAATATATTTGCAAATGATACCTCAGAGAAGGGTTTGATTTCCAAAATATGTAAAGAACTCACATCTCTCTACTTCAGGAAAACAAACAACCTAATTAAAAAATGAGCAAAGGACCTAAACATACATTTCTTCAAGGAGGGCATACAGATGACGCAGAAACATATGAAAGGATGTTCAGCATCATTAGCCACCAGAGAGATGAAAATTAAAACCATAATAAGGTGTCACTTATCACTGGTTAGAAAGGCCATCACAAACAAAAACAAAAGTGCTGGAGAGCTGTGGATAAAGGGAATCCTAGTGCGCTGTTGGTGGAAATGCAGGCTGCTGTAGCCACAGTGGAAAACAGTATGGAATTTCCTCAGGAAACTAAAGATGAAACTGCCTTTTGACCCAACAATTCCACAGCTGGGATTATACCCTAAGATTTCTGAAACACTAATTCAAAAGAAACCTATGCACCCTAATGTTCATAGCAGCAAAATTTATAATAGCCAAGGGCTAGAAGCAACCTAAGTGGAAGCAGATTTTTGATCCACTCATCAGTAAATGAGTGGATCAAAAAAAAAAAAAAAAAACTATGTTACATTTACACAATGGAATACTATACGGAGGAAAGAAAGAAGGAGCTCATACACTTTGCCACACTATGGATGGAACTGGAGAGCATTATGTGAAGTGAAATAAGCCAGATGGTGAAAGACAAATACCATATGATCTCACCTATAAGTGGAACCTAATCAACAAAACAAGCAAGCAAGCAAGCAAAATATAACCAGAGATAGTGAAATTAAGAACAAACTGCCAGTAACTAGAGGGGAGGTGGGAGGGGATAAATGTTGGAAAAGGGGGAAGGGTTTTTAGGAAAATGTATAAAGGACATATAGACAACACCAAAGAGGGGTAGCATCGAAGGTAGGAGGTAGAGATGTCTGGCGTGGGGGGAGTTGTTGGGGGGAAAAGGAAGACAACTATAGTTGAACAATAAAAGTAAAATATAAAAATAAAAATGTAAAAATTAAAAAACAAGAAAATATAAATATAAATGAACAGTATTTTATGTTGGAAAACAATTAAATTGCAGAATAAAATATGGGATAAAAAATAAGGTAAGTATTAAAATAAAATTTACCATATTTAACTGTTTTTTTTATTCCTTGCCCTTGTCCTTTCTTCCTATCTTTGTTTTCTTCTTCTTTTCTCCATTCTGTTGTTTTCATTGAGAACTTTCTTTGATTTTGTTTCTTTTCCATATTTAGAATATCAATTATACATTTTTTGAAGTGTTTTAGTGTTATCTTAGTGTTTAGAATACAGGATTACAGCTAATGCAGGTCATTTTTGGAAGAACACTATACTGCTTCATGGGTAG
The DNA here is from genome assembly GCF_004126475.2 of Phyllostomus discolor. Lineage (NCBI taxonomy): Eukaryota > Metazoa > Chordata > Mammalia > Chiroptera > Phyllostomidae > Phyllostomus > Phyllostomus discolor. The sequence continues at coordinate 110,838,187 of NC_040903.2, read as the reverse complement.
CATAATCATCTTATGATAAAATGTTACTAATTCCCCCCTCCTATACATACCATGTATTATTTTAGTCATTCATTTCACATATACATAAGCTATAACCATCAATTACATTAACATTATTATTCCAAACAACCTCCAATATTTTAGGTTAATTGCAAATAAAAATAATAATACAATTTTAATTTAATTTTATTTTAATTGTTCAAATACAGTTTTCTGCTTTTTACACACACCCCAGTCCACCCCTCCAGCCCTCCCCACCTCCCTCGAGTTTCCACCCCCCTCCCTTGTTTTTGTCCCTGTGTCCTATACAGTTCCTTCAAACCCTTCCCCCTTTCCCCTGAAATTCCCTCCCCTCTTCCCTCTGGTCACTATCAGCCTGTTCTCAATTTCAGTGTCTTTGGTTATATTTCGCTTGTTTGTTTGTCTTATTGATTAGGTTCCTGTTAAAGGTGACATCATATGGTATTTGTCTTTTGCTGCCTGGCTTATTTTCCTTAGCATAATGCTTTCCAGTTCCATCTATGCTGTGGCAAAGGGTAGAAGTGCCTTCTTTCTTTCTACTGCATGGAATTACATTATGTAAATGTAACATAATTTTTTGATCCATTCATTTAGTGATGGACACCTAGGTTGCTTCTAGCACTTGGCTATTGTAAATTGTGCTGCCATGAACATTTAGGGTACATAGGTTCTTTTGGATTGTTGTTTGAGCGCTCTAATACTACAAATTTTTATTTTCCTTCACCCATTTATTTTTGCTTTTACTTTCTTTCTACAGATGCAAAATTGTGACCTATATCATTCCACCTCTAGAAAGAAATTCTTTAATGTTTCTTGATAGATCTACTGGAAAAAAGGTTTGTTTCAGAAAGTATTTCTCCCTCTCTTTTGAATAATTTCAACAGGAGATTATTTTATTCTCAACATTGCAATTAGTTTTACTCCATTCTGTTCTTGTTTGTGTGGTCTCTAAGAGAAATCATATGTAATTACTATTTTTGTTCCTTTATGAGTAGGGCATATTTTTTTCTTGGATAATATGCAACATTTATCTTTGATTTTCTGTAATTTAGATATAATATGGAATGTATAGTCCCTTTTTGGGGGGAGAGTATTTATCCTGTTGGTGTTCTCTGAGATTCCTGAATCAAGTTTAGTGTTTGACATAAATTTTGGGAAATTCCAAGTCATTATTAATTCAAATATTTTCTCTGTACATTGTTTTTTCAGATATCCATGTTACATTTTGTTATACCTTTGGTAGTTGTCATACAGTTATTGGATATTCTGTTGCTCTTTTCAGTCTACTCTTCTCCTTAATATTTAACTTTGGAAACTTCTCTTTTTTATTTTCTTATTTTACCTTTATTCAAGTACTGTTGTCTGCCTTTTCTTTTTGCTGAATTATATTCTATTGTGTAAATATACCATACATTTATTATATACTCATTTACTGACAGACACTGGGATTGCTTAGGACACTTGGCTCTTGTAAATTGTGTGGCTATGAACATCGAGTGCATAAGTTCTTTTGAATTGGTGTTTCAGGGTTATTAAGGTATAATACCAGTAGTAGAATTTTGGGTCAAAAAGCAGTTGCATTTTTAGTTTTCTGAGGAAATTCCATACTGTTTTCTACACCAGTCTGCATCACCATCAACAGAGTACTAGTGTTCCCTTTACTCCACAACCTCCCCAAAACTTTGTTGATTTGTTTAGGATGGTCATTCTGACCAGTGAAAAGTGGTATCTCATTGTGGTTGTATTTGCATCTCTGATGACTAGTGGTGCTGAGCATCCTTTCAAATGTCTCTGGGCTTGCTACGTGTCTTTTTCTCCTGTATGTACTTTTCTGACAAGTATCTTTTCAGAAGTGTCTTTGCCCATTGTTTTTATGTTATTTTATTTTTAAATAAATTTTATTATTTATGCTAATATATTTGCCCAATTTTTTCTCCTCTTTATTACCCTGCATCTTGTACCCCCTGCACACCATCATTCCCCAGCTTAGTTCATGTCCACAGATCATACATATAAATTGGCTTGTCCATTTCCCATACTATTTTTAACCTCCTCTTGTTCTGTGCCTACACTTTATGCTTCTTATTATCTATATATTTTCCCCCATTCTCACACTCCCACTCCCTGCTGATAACCATCCATGTGATCTCTATTTCTGTGAATCTGTTCCTGTTTTAGTTGTTTGCTTAGTTCTTTTTTGTTTTTGTTTTTTACTTCAGTTGTTGATAATTGTGAGTTTTTTTATCATTTTATTGCTCATAGTTTTGATCCTCTTCTTCTAACATAAGTCCCTTCAATATTTCATATAATAAGGACTTGCTGATGATGGACTTCTTTAACTTGACCTTATCTGGGAAGCACTTTATCTCCCCTTCCATTCTAAATGATACCTTTGCTGGATACAGTAATCTTGGATCTAGGTCCTTGCCTTTCATGACTTTCAATACTTCATTCCAGTCCCTTATTGCCTGCAAGATTTCTTTTCAGAAATCAGCTGATTGCTGTAATTTTACTGCTCATATTTTTATCTTCTTTTTCTTAGATAAAGTCCCTTTAATGTTTCATATAATAAGGACTTGGTGATAATGAATTTCTTTAACTTGACCTTATCTTGGAAGCATTTTGTCTGCCCTTCCATTCTAAATGATAACAAACTCATCACTATCAACAACCAAACCTAAAAACAAAACCAAAAATGAACTAAGCAAACAACTAGAACAGGAACAGAATCACAGAACTGGAGATCACATGGAGGGTTATCAGTAGGTAAACAGAAGTGGAAATAGGTGAAAAGGTACAGGGAATAAGTAGCATAAATGGTAGGTACAAAGTAGACAGGGGTAGGTTAAGAATAGTATAGAAAATGGAGAAGTCAAAGAAATTATATGTATGAACTATGGACATGAACTAAGGAAGGTGAATGCAGGTGGGAGGGGGTGTACCAAGCAGGGGTAATAAAGGGAGAGGGGGAGTGGAACAACTGTAATAACATAATCAATAAAATATATTTTTAAAGAATATTTTTAAAAGAAATCAGCTGATTGTCTTATGGGAACTCCTTTGTAGGTAATTGTCTCCTTTTCTCTTGTTGCCTTTCAGATTCTTTCCTTCTTTTTAATCTTGAGTAATGTAATTATGATGTGCCTTGGAGTGTGCTTCCTTGATCCCAGCTTCACTGGGACTCTCTGTGTTTCCTAGACTTCCTGGAAATCTGTTTCATTTGCTAGATTAGGGAAGTTCTCCCCATTATGTTTTCAAATAAATTTTCATTTTCTTTCTCTTCCTCTTCTCCTTTGGGCACCCCTATAATTCATATGTACAAATCTTTAAAGTTATCCCAGAGATTCCTAAGCCTCTCCTCATTTTTTGAATTGTTTCTTCATTATGTTCTGGTTGAATGTTTACTTCTTCCTTCTGCTCCAAACCAGCGATTTGTGTCCCAGTTTTCTTCCCTTCACTGTTGGCTCCCTGTACCTTTTCATTTTTTTTTTGCACTTTGCATAGCTTTCACTTATTCTATTTTGTGATGGTACTCAACCATTTCTGTGAGCATCCTGATTACCAGTGTTTTGAACTGTGCATCTGTTAGGTTGGCTATCTCTTTATTGCTTAGTTTTACTTTTTTCTGGAGTTTTTATCTATTCTTTCATTTGGGCCATAATTTCTGTCTCAGGGCACCTGTTAGGTACTAAGTGGCAGAGTCTTAGGTGTTTTCCAGGGTGGGGCAACCCACATTGCTGTGCTGTAGCACTGTATTTGAGGGAGTGATCTGAGAGGGAACATTGATGCTTGTTTACACGTTGGTTGGATTTCAGTCACTTCTTCCACTACCCACAAGCAAATTGGGACCTTATGGTGCTTATTCCAAGGTGGATGGGTTTGTGTACCTTGTAATACCCTCTGGGTCTTTCCAAGGAACTCTCCTGTGAGGCAGGGATTTTCTCCTTCTGCCTTCACCCCCACAGGGTTTTTCAGTCAGAAGTTTTGAGCCTTTATTTTCCCACTCTGGAAACCTGGTTTGCTCAGTCTATCTCACTCCCCAGTTGATCCTGCCACATGCAAATGTGGGACTGCTGTTCTGCCAGCTGAGGCCTTGCATGAGTCCTCATTACCCCAGCTGCCCATCTCCACCCCTCCTATTAGTCTGGATAAATGTTTCTTCTTTAACTCCTTATCTGAGGGAGTTCCATACAGTTCGATTTTCTGGCAGATCTCATTATTTTTTCTTTTTAATTTGTTGTCTGTCTCTTGGTTGTGCAAGGAGGCAAAGTGTATATACCTATGCTTCCATCTTGGTTGGAAGTTCCTCAATTTATTGATCATTGGAATTATTCTTTTAGTCCCTATGACATTTAATTCTACTCTAACCTTGGTTGATTCCTCCCTTCTACTTGCTCTTGGCTTTGTTGTTTTTCCTCCAGTCCTTGTAAATGTATGATTAGGTTGTTTATTTGAAATAGTTCTACCTTTTTTTTAGGGAGTTCTGTATCTCTGTGAACTTCCTTTTTAGGACTGGCTTTTCTGTGTCTAAGTTTTGGACTGTGGTGTATTCATTTTTATTTGTTTATGAAAACTTTATGATTTCTTCAAGATATCATTCTTGATCCATTCACTGTTAATAGTGTGCTACTCAATCTCCATGAGTTTGCATGTTTCTGAGGTTTTTTCTTTAGGTTATTTTCTAATGTTGGGCCCTTGCAGTCCAAGGAAATGCTGGCTATGACTTAAAATTTCTTGAATTTGTTGAGGCTTATTTTGTGTCCTTTTATGTTGTCTATTTTAGAAAATATTTCATGTGCATTTTAAAGAAGTGGGTATTTTGCTTCTTTGGGATGAAAGGTCATATATACATGACCAGGTCTTTTGTTTGGAAGATCTATCCATTGTTGACATTGGGTTGTTAAAATTCCCTTGTATTGGTTGTTGCTGTCTATATCTATCTTGAAGTCCTCCAAGATTTTTCTTATATTTGGGTGTTTCAATGTTGGGAGTATATGTTTATAATGTTTATGGCTTCTTGATGGATTCTTTCCTTGAGTATTATGAGGTGTCCTTCTGTGTCTTATTTTATGGCCTTTGTTTTGAATTCATTTCTGTCTGATACAGGTATTGCTACCCCAGCTTTTTTTTTTTCCTGTTCATTTGCTTGGAATATTTTTCCAACCCTTCACTTTCAGTCTGTGTTGTTTTTTCTTTTGCGGGACTCTTGTAGGCAGCAGATGTTTTCTTATCCACTCAGCTACCCTATGTATTTTGGTTGGAGTATTTCAAGCACTCTCATTTAAGGTTATTATTGATAGGTACTTATTCATTTTTCCTTCTTTGTACCTGTGTTCCTCTCTCTCTTGCTCTTTTTCTTATTCTTATTAAAGCAGTCCCTTTAGAATCTATTGTAGTACTGGTTTGGTGGAGATGTATTTTTTCAGTCTTCTTTTGTCTTGGAAACTCCTTATTTCACCTTCCATTTTAATTGACAGCCTTGCTAGGTAGAGGAATCTTGGTTGCAGGCCTTTGCTTTTCATTACTTGGAATACTTCTTGCCATTCCCTTCTGCCTTGTTGTTTTTCTGTTGGCAAGTAAGCTGCTAGCCTTATCAGAGCTCCCTTGCATGTACTTCCTGTTTCTCTCTTGCTACCTTTAAGATTCTTTCTTTGTTTTGAGTTTGGCATTTTAATTGTGATGTACCTTGGAGTAAGTCTTTTTGGGTTCCTCTTGGCAGTCACCCTCTGTGCTTCTTGAACTTTGTGGCCTTTACCCTTTCCAGGTGAAGTAAGTCTTGTGTCAGTAAGTTTTCAAACGAGGTTTCCTTCACTTGCTCCTTTTCTTCTCCATCTTGTCTTCCCACAATTTGATGTTATGGAGTCTCATGTTGTTGTGCAGTTTCCTGAAGCTATCTTCATAGTTTTTAGTCTTTTTTCATGCAGACACTGTACCTGTGTATTTTTCTACTTTGTCTTAAAGCTCACAAATTCCATCTTCTGCTTCATGTAGCCTGCTTGTAATTTCTTCTAGTGTATTTTTTATTTCAAATATTGCATTCTTCTTTATTTCCTGGTTCTTGTTTATAGTTTATATTTCCTTTTTCACACTCTTGTATTTCCCATTCAGTTCCTTGTAGTTGTCAGTGAGTTCTTTGAGCGTTTTTATAACAATCCTTTTAAATTCTAATAATTAGCTTACCTCCATTTTATTTAGCCCTTTTACTGGAGAGTCTTCCATTCTTTTTTATAATGGATTATTTATGTATCTCCTCATTTTAGGTGATCCTTTTTTGTTTGTTTCTGCAATTCCAGATTCTCTGCTTCGCCAACTGTATTTATAGGGTGAACTTCTGTTGTAGGAGTTCTATGGAATTCAGTGTTGTGTTCTCTTTGATCTCCATGTCTGGAGCTCTAGGGTTGCTCTTTCTTCCATTTGTGTGAGGTCTCTTACTGTACTTGGTCTTTACCTGCTGGTAACTTCTTTGTTGGTGGGTTCTCCCCTCGAGCTGGTTTACTCGTATTCACAACTCCAACTTTGTCTTGTGTGTACAGGCTTTGGTTGACAAAGGAGTATTACCAGACTACCAAACATATGCCAGCATAAAGAATCCTCCTACCACTTCCACAGTCTCAACTACAATAGAACTAAGATTAATAAAAATGAAGGGGGATTGTGGATATTATATAATAAAACAAAGGGAATTTGAGATGATTATAAGAGGGTAAATTGTTGTATGGTAAGAGAGAGAATTGATGTGTTGTGATAGAACTAAGGCAAAAAAAGGAGAGTAAGCATATGTAAGTATACAATATAAGTATAACACAAATGGGTTATGGTAACTGTGGGGTTAGAATGGTGACAAGTGTAATATGATGTTTGAAGTGAAATTTAAAAGGTACTGGACCAGTGGGAAAAAATTGCAAAAAAAACCTACAGCAGGGTTGGTAGCAATGAGCGTTCAATGAAATTTAATGAATGGAAATAAGAATACTTTAGAAAATCAAAAAGTGAATATGAGATGTCTACAGTAAGGAAAAATTATTTTGGGAGGATGAGGGAAGCAAATTAGTAAGAGGAAGGAGTAAAGCCCAGATTGAGAAAGGAGAAGAAAGGAAGAAAGAAATACAAAAGAAGAAGAAACAAAGAGGAAATAAAGGCAGAGAGGAAACAATGAGATAAAATTCCATGCTCAACTGATCAGGGGCAGAGCAAAGGTGAAATGGAGTAAGACAGCGGGAGAGTATTCTATGGAATTTAAAGTATGAACAAGTAGTGAACAAATAGGAGATATTTGAGAGAAGTATAGTAATAACCCAAATTCCACTTTTTATAAAAGGTGGAAAAGAGATAAGACTGTTATTAGTAGGGAAAGGAATGTGAGCTGACTTTAGAAAGCAGAGCACCTGTGCAAGGTTACACGGAGGAGAAATAATGAGAATAAGGAACAGAAACTTGGCATAGTGTGTGAGAAAGTAAAGTTAACTACAACAGTAATAAAGGTCAGGAAGGTGGTCAAATGGTTATGACCAGGGAAGGGTGTTGTGCGGGATTTGGGATAATGATAGTATGGTAAGAAACATAATATGAATAAAAAGCAAAAAACCAAGTGTAGTGTGTTATTGGAATATGAGTGAAGTGAAAGAAGAAAAATTAAAATGCAATATGAAAACAAATCAAACAATGAAATCATTCAAATGAAACAAAACAAAAAACTAATTAAATGGAAAAAAGAGAAATGAAAAAAAACATGCAAGGTCTGAAGGACAGAAAAGTGAAATTTGTCTCAGTTGATGATGTTCATCTTTTGACTTCTTTCTGGATCTTTCTCTGATTTCCTCACAGCTCCATGTCTTATTGTCTTACTCTTGAAAAACAAAACACTCCTGCTGACTTTAAACTAGCCAAGTAGGTTTTGGGTTTTGTGGGTGTTCCTGGATCCTGCAGGTGAACAGATGGGGGGTGGGCTCCATATTTTTCCTTTGCTGTGATTCTGTGAAGATGGGGGCTCAGTCTGGGCTACAATAGTCACAGGTGCTCAGTTTCCAGTCCCCACCCACAGAGTTCTGTGCAGCCTGCACTGCCCACTCCATGCATATGGGCCAGGCATGTACCAATAATCCACTTCAGTGCCCCATATTTTGCAACCATTTAATCAGTCCATGAGGTACACTGAGTGTTAGCAAATCAGTCCTCCCACCCTCTTTGTTGCCCTGGGCACTGTGCACATGCAAATTGCAGTCCCACTCCTCCCTCTTCACTATCCTGGACACTGTGCTCCTGAAAACCTTTTGCATGTGAGATTTCTTATATGTGAGGTCCTTGCACAGTGACTGAGAACCTCTTTTGAGAGAAGACATGTTACGCGAGGTCTGCCACTCCTAACAAACACCTGGTTTTCCACACAGACCAACTCTCTGGTCAGTCCGGGGTCTATCTGTGTCATGACCAGTCATGGCCCATCTCTTCCCCCAGCTCCAGTTGTCATTAGGCTCCCCCAATTTCTCTGGTAAGGGCCCAACCAGTGGCTGCAGCCCCAGCCAGTGACTATCGTCCTAGCTGGGGTATGCCTCAGCTTTATTCCTCTTACTTCCTCTTTATCCCTGCAGCGACTTTATGCATCCAGGTCCCTCCTGGCATGAGTCTGTGACTTCCCTGCTCTGGGAGCGTTGGGAGCCATGGAGTTGCAATCACTGACCCAGCTCTCCGCCTATGCTCTGACAACAGCTGGGGTCTCTAGTACAAGGCCTGGGGACCTTCCCTTATGCCTTCAAAATCTCCTTACTGTGCCTTTTTAAGCATCTTCTTCAACCTTTGTCTTCCAAACTTTGTAGCAGCTGGGCTTCTTTTGGAGGTTCACTCTTGTTCTTCAGAAGATCAGCTAGATGTCCCAGTTGGAGCAGCTCCCAGCTGGGTTCACCTCCCATGTACCTTGCCACCATCTTCCCTCCCACTTTTTCTTCTTGTTTCTGGAAGAATCTATTGACATATGTTCACCTTCAAATATTTTTTCCAGCTTACTAATGAGCTTATCAAAGGCATTTCTAATTTCTTTTACAACACTTTTGATCTCTAGCATTTCTATTTAAATCTTTCCTAGAATTTCCATACTGTCCTCACATTACCCATCTGCTCTTGTATGCTGTGCACTTTTACCTATTTATTAGACAACTTAACGTATGAATCACAATTGTTTTAAATTGCCAGTATAATAACTTTATTTATTTTTCTTTTCTGTTGTTGTTCTAATACAGTTGTCACAATTTCCCCTCATTGCTCTCCACTGCTCCACCCAAAACTTGTTCCAAGCCCTTGTTGTCCATGTCCATGTGTCACTTATATTTGGTATTTAACAAGGCCCTTCCTTTTCTTTTCTTCCTTATCTCTCCTCCCCAACCCACAGGTCCCTGTAAGTTTGTTCCTTGTTTCCATATCTCTGTTTATATTTTGTTTGCTTGTTTGTTTTCTTCATTAGCTTCCTATTATAGGTGAGATCATATGGTATTTGTCTTTCATTGACTGAATTATTTCACTTAGCATAATATTCCCCAATTCCATTCATGCTGTCATGAAAAATAGGAGTTCCTTCTTTATTTCTGCTGCATAGTATTCCATTGGTTAAATCTACTGTAGTGGTTTGATCCACTTACTTACTAATGAGCACTTAGGTGGATTCCAGCACTTGGCTATTGTAAATTGTGGTGCTGTGAACATAGGCATGCATAAGTTCTTTTGATTTGGAGTTTTAAGATTCTTAGGGTATAATCTCAGCACTGCAATCTATGAGTCAAAAAGCAGTTTCATCTTTAGTTTTTTGAGGAAATTCCATATTGTTTTCCACAAAAGCTGCACCAGTTTGCATTTTCACCAACAGTGTACTAGGATTGCCTTTTCTCTGCATCCTCACCAGCACTTGATTTTTGTTGGTTTGTTAATGATGGCCATTCTGAACTGGTATGAATTTGTATCTCATTGTGGTTTTAATTTTTACCTCTCTAGGCTAGTCATGTTGAGAAGTTTTTCATGTGTTTATGCTCTTTCTGTATGTTTACCTTGGAGAATTGTCTTTTCAGATCCTTTGCCTATTTTTATTTGGATTGTTTGTCCTCCTGGTGTTGAGTCATTTATAAATTGTGGAGATCAAACTTTTGCCCAAAGTATCATTAGCAAATATGTTTTCCCACACAATTGGTTCCCTTTTCATTTTGCTGATGTTTCATTAGCCATGCAGAATATAGTATTGGAAGGACTAGCCATAGCAATCAGACAAGAAAAAGATATAAAAGGCATCCAAATTGGAAAGGAAGAGGTAAACCTGTCCTTATTTGCAGACAACATGATAGAGTACATAAAAAACTCTATAGAGTCCACCAAAAAAACTACTCCACCTGATAAATGAATCTGGTGAAACAGCAGGATACAAAGTCAATATTCAGAAATTGACTTTGTTCACTAACAATGAAATATCAGAAATAGAAAGCAGGAAAAAAATCCCATTTACTATGACAACAAGAAAAATAAAGTACCTAGGAGTAAACTTAATTAAGGAGATCATAGACCTGTTGTCAGAAAACTATAAAATCCTGAGCAAAAATATCAAGAAAGACACAAACAAATGGAAGCATATACTATGTTTATGGACTGGAAGAACTAATATCATTAAAATGTCCATACTACCCAAAACTATATATTCAATGCAATTTTTATCAAAATACTAATGACATATTTCACAGATATAGAACAAATACTTCAACAACTTATAAGGAGCTAGAAATGTCCCTGAACAGCCTCAACAATTTTGAGAAAGAAGAACAAAGCAGGAAGGATCACAATACCTGATGTCAAGTTGTATGCCAAGGCCACTCTGATTAAAACACTCTGGTACTGACATAAGAACAGACATATGGATCAATGGAGCAGAATAGAGAGCCCAGCTATTAGCTCATGTAGCTATGATCAATTAATATTTGACAAGGGAGGAAGGAGCAAATATAGAGAAAAATAGTCTTTTCAATAAATGGTGCTAAGAGATCTGGATAGGTACTTGCAAAAAATGAAACTAGACTACCAACTTACACCATACTCCAAAGTAAACTCAAGATGGATAAGAGACTTAACTATAAGTCATCACACTGAAGAAGACCCAAAAGAAAACATCAGCAATAAAATATCATATATCCCATGCAACAATATCTTTGCCAATATATTTGTTAGGGCAAGTGAATAAAGGAAAGTATTAACAAATAAGATTACATCAATTAAAAACCTTATGCATGAATAAGTTGCCAGTCTAATAATTTTAATATCCTTGCTATGTCTAAGTCTATGCTTGTTCTATTTACCCAAAGTGTGCTTTTGGGATTTTTGTATGACTTGTAATTTTTTTTGTTGATTGGAAGACATAATGTACTGGGTAAATGGAATTCCAGTACATAGAAGTCTTAATAATGTTCGTGTGTGTGGTCTTATGATTAAGTATCATAATTTTGGTAAGCCTGAGCCCTGTACTTTGAATCTCAAAGTACTTCTTAGTTTCCACATTTCCTAAGTGATATAGGATAGCTAGAGTGGCTGGAGTTCAGTACTTCCATTCCTTTATTTTGGTTAGACTTTGGAGAAACCCTAATAGTTTAAACTATGGTAAAGTAATTTCTCTGGAAGTCAGGCCTTGTTGATAAGAACAGAATGTGCTGGTATGTTTCAAGATGATTAAATTTCCCCTGCTGAAAAGATGATGTTCATGAGTTCCCAGATATTCATGTGAGAACCTGGTAGATGTCCTGGAGTTAAATTTCACAAAAGAGTCAAGTTTTAACTATCACACTTATCCTCACTGAGCCTCTAGCAATTGATCAGCTACAGTTCAGGTTTCCCTACCAGTATGAGGTCCCCTGGAGGTTTCTTCTCATAGATCTCTGCTTTTATATATTGTGGTTCCCTGTGTCCACCTGTCTACTATACCAGTTTGAGTGCAGGGATTTTTTCTGTGACACCTCTTTCCTGAGGGATCTAAAAAGAGTTGTTGATTTTCAGCTTGTTCAACTTTTTACTTGTTGTTAGAATGGAGTGGTGACTTGATATTATTTCACATACAGGACTAGATACCAGATGTCTCCATTGGTTATTGGAATGATTTTCCTTAAGTCTTTCATATTGTTTCTACTATGCCTTTATTAAATATGAAGATGTAAATTTATCATTAAGTAAGGTTATTTCAGTGCTTACCTAATTATTTTATTAAATCTATTGGATAAACAGTAGTTCTCTATTTTAATTCATACTTAGACCTAAGTAAAATTTTGCTTTACAACTTTTAAATTTAACTTTCTCTTCACTTTAGGCCAGAATTGTCTATATTATAATTTCTACAGGACTAGAAAGCCAGCTCTTCATTTATCAAGGTTCAGATTCTCATAGTGAATCTGCAGTGTACATAAGCTTCCTATTTTTAATACTGTTCTCTGATTCATTATCAGAAGACATTATCAAAAAATTTCCAAGAAAATACCACTCTATTTAATAAAAACCTGTTGCAAAAGTGTAAGCATTTCTAAACAGTGTTTTTTAAATATTTTATTTATTTACTTTTAGAGAGACTGGAAGGGAGGGAGGAAGAGAGGGAGAAAAACAGCAATGTGTGGTTGCCTTTCACATGCCCCCTACTGGGTACCTGGCCAGCAACCATGTACTCTGACTGGGAATTGAACCAGTGATCCTTTGGTTTGCAACCTTGCACTCAATCCACTGAGTCACAGCAACCAGAGCTAAACAATGTGTATAATATACTTAAAATGATGCAATTATATTATTCAGTGCAATAAAAATTGTAGATGTCTAAAATCTAGAGATCTTTGGCATTATCAAGTTTATCAAATAAATGATACTACAAAAGAATTCTTGGAAATACAAATAACAACATTTTTTAAAAGTTTGATCCAGTTGCCATCAAAAACAACTTCTATAAATGTCCTAGTCACAGTCAAATCTCCTGGATTATATCACCTCATAAAGCAAAAGCACTACCCTCAATAGAAAAAAATTACCAACACACTCATATGATGTACAAGATTCGATCCACCACAAGGTCTTTAGTCTTTTAGAAACCCACTTAGTAGGAAACATGTGCCAGATGACTATTTTTCTATGGGTGCCAACACTGTAAGCCTTACCTTCGTCCTCAAGGTTAAAACATGAGAGAGAATTACAGAGACTGTATGATATGAATATGATAATCATAACAGGACAAAACATATGTATGGCTGGAATAAACATAAGTTAAATATTTTAATATCAGGTAAATTGTTATAGCTGCTGGTCCAATACCTCAATTAAAGCTTAAACTGCTCAGGGAAATAAATGTGTTTCTGCCTTTCTTACCCCAACCAATTCATTCCAACATATTCATACTACCCACACATTTTATTTACTCTTTGTTTGCCTGAATATTTTACAACCAAGTGAGTCTTTTGCTGTCTAATTTCAAAGGAAAGCTTTTTACATCTTCAGTGGTCATGGCATCAGCTGAGAACCAAATACTGAATTCTCGTACTGAAATCACTGTGATTTCTTCCAGGCCCAGAGCTCTGGAGACAATTACTAGCAGAGACATGAATAATGATTTTTCCACTGACTAGTTTTCCCAGCTCTTTCCCTGAGGGGTCTGACAATTATAACACTCACAAGTATATACTATAAAATGAAAAATATAAAATATATCATACTCATTCCATAACTAAGAAAAGTGAGGAAACAGTTGTATAAGGAAAATCAACCTTAACAGAATCCCCAACAAAGAGTATTTGATTTTATCTGTAACAGCCAATAATGGTGTGAAATAGTCACTTTATATTTCAATTTGCCATATTTTGCCTTATAACTAGATTTAAAAGTTCTAAAATTTAACTCTAACCTTTAGAATTATTTATTAAAAGTCTACCCCTAAAATGCCCTATCTTTCATACAGGTATATACCTATCCATCATGTTCTTTCTCCCAGACCACCATATGCTTTTCAAGGTTTTAAAATAAAAATGAACCCATTCACTGCCCACAATCATACAACTTTGTTCTTTTACTATGTATTCCTTTCAACCCCTCCAACTTATATACAAGTATTGCCCAGTCAATCATCTTAATCAATTATTTCCTTGAATTAATTAATTCAGCATCTAGAAGGATAGGAGAATTTGACTCTGTGAGACCCTGTGTATTTCAATCACTGGGGTTAATGAAAATATTTTCACTTATTGGAAGAAGAACTAAATGGAATTTCCATCATGGTAGAACTTCTCTATTAATGTTAATACCCTACAGGCCCAGTATGAATTGACTGTTTTATGATTTTGCAATTATATTGTGAACACTAAAAATGATATCCCTGGAGCTAATATACTTTTTAGTTGTTTAGTTTAGTTTAGTTGTTTAGTTTAGTTAGATGATGTACAGTTTTAATTGCAGTAAATTTGAAATAAGAAAGTTTATTTGTTAGATATGAAATTTCACTTAGGGGAAAATTGCTTTTATAATAGGATGCTGTCTCCACTCAATATTCCTCCTTTCTCTTCCTGCCTTCAATGGACCTCTGTTACAGAGAATCCCAGTTAGACTGGTAAATCTACTAAACTGAGCAAAAGAGTCAAGAGAAATGAGGGAGAAGTGAGACAAAAAGGGAATGAAAATAAAGGAGGTTGGGGGAAGGAAGGCACTTCCCACAGTCCACCCAAAGGGGATCTTTTGCCAGACATTAAATTTCACTTAAGTAGCTATAGCAAATATAGGTCCTCTTCACTTGGTACCTCAAGGGCTTTTGTTTGAAACTTTGAAATACTTTGTTAGTGCAGAATTCCAATAATGCTATAAACGGGAATCTCATATTCATGATTAACATTTTTAAATAAGCGTCGTGCCACAGATTGTTGGTGGCATGAAGCTATCACAAGCAAAAGAAAAGAAAGCAAAAGAAAAAACAGTGAGCAGGACTGTAAATGCCCATGTGTTACACTTAAACCATACTGACTGTCTGGACCACTCATATCATCCTAATGGTCTTGATACAGTTAACTTTTTATATGTTTATTTTCTCTTCCCTAAATTAAAAGTTTCTTGAAGGCAGGGACTATATTTCATTCATTTGCATATCTCCTACAGGGCCCAGAAATCATTAAAGTCAGTATAATAAATATATTTACCAGCTGATAATTACTAATGCATTAGATTATAGTAATCCACAAGGAGTTCAGGATATTGAAGTCATCTCAAAGAACTTAACAAATAATTCCTCTTACAAGTTGCTATTGACATCATCATATAAAAACAAATGCAATTAAATAATAACAAATTCCCCACAATCTCTACAAAGAAAAAGATTATTTGGGTGAAAACAAGGAGGTGGCCAGAAACTAATAATAATGACACAAATTTAAGTCTGTCACTTTTTCACCACACAAACCTCTACACATCCTGCTCCAAACATGCACCAGAAAAATGGAATTTCTCCATGGGCTTTTTAATCATGGAAGGCAGTAATATTTGATTGAAATAAATTGAGGGGAGATGAAAGATGGTGGAGAAGTAAGTGGAAGCTACACTAACCTCATCCCAGAACCAATCTGGAATTACAACTAAATACTATCAGTATTATCTTGAATAACTAGCTGAACACTAACTGGAGATAAAGAAGCCTTAAACCATGGACAAAGAGAAGAAACCACTTCACCACACCAAGACTGGTAAAGAGTGCAGAAGAGGTGTGAGAGGGCTGGCTGGTCTCCAATGGGTGGCAGATGAAGTTCCAGAGATATTTCAGCAGCCAGAGCATTCTCCATGAGAAGTGTGGAGTGTAAACTCCAAGCTGGGACCCCCTATAGCACCACAGCTAGAATGGAATCTATATAACACCCAGCTATTAAAAGTAGCAAGAATTCTGTCTGCCAGGCAGAGATGGCTAGAGATGCAGACAGCCTCTTAAATGGCAAACACTAAAATTTCATTTGCAGAGCCATACCCTGGGCTCTGGCAGAGGAAGGGCAGAGTGGACTAGAGATGCTCAAGGACAGTCTGGGATTGGTGGCTCTGGGGAGATAACTAAAGGAACAACATCCAGGATCTCTGTGCTAAGTCATTCTCCATACTTCAGAAGCCATCTTTCTCAGACAGAGTAGTCCTCTAAACACAGCATCAGCCTGAGTGGAAGCAATAGCTCTTACTCAGAGGAATTATTCGTTCTCACCCTGTGGACCTTATGCCTAGCTGTTGATTACAATTTAAGGCTATATGACTGATCAGTTTAATTACTAAGGCAGAAAATATAAAGAAGCAGCCACAGTAGAAGACAAAGAAACAGACTCAAAGTGAAAGAACAAAAGAATTATCCAAAAGAGGAACTAGATAAAATGGAGAATAGCAATTTATCATAGAGAGTTTAGACTAGGATTATAAGGATGCTAAAAAGAATGAAAAAATACATAGAAACCATAGAAAAAGACCAGTCAGAAATAAAGAATGCAATCTCTGAAATAATACACTGGAAGGAATAAACAGTACATTAGGTGAAGCAGAGGACTGAATCAGTGATTTGGAAGAAAAGGGAGGGGGAAAAAAAGCAGCAAAAAGGAAAAAAGAATTTTTTAATAAACAAGGAGAGCTTAAACATTTCAGGTACCATGAAGTGTAACAATATATGCTTGTTAAGAAGAGAGTGACAAGAAATCAAGGACCTATTCGAAGATATAATGACCAAAATCTTTCCTAATCTGATGAAAGAAGAAGACACACAAGCCCAGGAAGCTCAGAGTCTCAAACAAATTGGACCTGAAGAGACCTATACCAAGACACGTTATAATTAAAATGACAAGGCTTAAAGATAAGGAGAGAATCCTAAAACTATAAGAAAGAAGCAGGTCATTACATACAGGAGTGCACAAAATAGATTGTCATCTGACTTCTCAACGGAAACAATTCGGGCCTGAAGGGAGTGGCTTGAAATATATAAGGTGATGAAAAGCAAGAACCTGAACAAAGGCTACTTATCCAGCAAAGCTACCATTTAAAATTGAAGGAGAAATAAGGAACTTCCCAAAGAAGAAAAATCTAAAGGAGTTTATTAACATCAGACACTGCAAACAATGCTAAAGGGTTTGCTAGAATAAGAATAAGAAGGAGAAGGAGGGGAAGGGAAAGAGGAAGAGGAAGAAGAAGGAAGAGAGGATGAAGAAGGAGGAAGAGGAAGAAGAAGGAAGAGAGGATGAAGAAGGAGAAAGAGAAGAAGAAGAAAGAAGAAGGAGGAGGAGGAGAAAATAAAAACAGGAAAATTGTTTAACAATAAAATGGTGCTAAACACATATACATCAATAATGTAAATAACTTAAATGCTCCAACCAAAATACATAGGGTAGCTGAATGAATAAGAAAACAAGAACTGTATATATTCTGCCTCCAAGAGATACCCATCTCAGATTGAAAGATAAACACTGACTAAAAGTAAAGGGACAAAGAAAGATATTTCATGCAACTGAAAAGGGACAAAAAGCTGGGGTAGCAGTACTTATAGCAGATAAAATAGACCATAAAACAAATTCTGAAATAGGAGACAAAGGGAATTACATAATTGACAGAACAATAGTTATGGTTGGGGATTTAACACCCCATTGACTTCAATGGATACATATTATAGACATGAAATTAACAAGGAGAGAGCAGCCTTAAATGACACACTGGATCAAATGGATTTTTTTAAAGATTTTATTTATTTTATTTTTTTAGAGAGGGAAGGAAGAGAGATAGAGAGAGAGAAATATCAATGTGCAACTCCTAGGGCTCATGGCCTGCAACTCAGGCATGTACCCTGACTGGGAATCGAACCTGCGACACTTTGTCGCAGTGTGGTTCGAGTGTGGTTGGCAGCCCACACTCAATCCACTGAGCTACACAAGCCAGGGAATCAAATGGATTTTTTTTTATTTTAATCATTGTCCAAGCACAGTTTTCTTCCTTTTACTTTTATTTCAGCCCGCCCACCCATCCCTCCCCACGTCCTTCCCATTACGACCCTCTCCCTAGTTTTTGTCCATGTGTCCTGTAATTTGTTCCTGTACACCCTTCCCATTCTCCCCTGAAATTCCCTCTTCTCTCCCCTTTGGTCACTGTCAGCCTGACCTCTATTTCAGTGTCTTTGACTATATTTTGCTTCTTTCTTTGTTTTGTTGTTTAGCCTCCTGTTAAAGGTGAGATCATATGGTATTTGTCTTTCACTGCCTGGCTTGTTTCGCTTAGCATAATGCTTTCCAGCTCCATCCAAGCTGTTGCAAAGGGTAGGAGCTCCTACATTCTTTCTGCTGCATAGAATTCCATTGTGTAAATGTACCATAGTTGTTTTTATCCATTCATTTACTGATGGTCATCTAGGTTGCTTCCAGCACTTACCTTTTGTAAATTGTGCTGCTACGAACATTGGGGTGCAGAGGGTCTTTTGTATTGGTATTTTGGGGTTCTTAGGATATAGTCCCAGCAGTGGAATTGCGGGGTCACAAGGCAGATCCATTTTTAGTTTTCTGAGGAAGTTCCACACTGTTTTCCATAGTGGTTGTACCCATTTGCAGTCGCGACAAGAGTGCGCTAGTGTCCCCTTTTCTCCACAACCCCTCCAACACTTGTTGTTTGTTGCTTTGTCTATGATGACCATTCAGACTGGTGTGAAGTGGTATCTCATTGTGGTTTTAATTTGCATCTCTCTGATAGCTAGCAATATTGAACATCATTTCATGTGTCTTTGGATCCTCTGCATGTCCTCCTTGGAGAAGTGTCTGTTCAAGTCCTTTGCCCATTTTTTTAATTGGGTTGCTTGTCTTCTTAGAGTGGAGTCATGCGAGTTCTTTATATATTTTGGAGATTAAACCCTAGTCTGAGGTATCATTGGCAAATATGTTTTCCCATACAGTTGGTTCTCTTTTTATTTTGATACTGTTTTCTTCAGGTGTGCAGAAGCTTTTTATTTTGATGAGGTCCCATTTGTTTATTCTTTCTTTTATGTTCCTTGCTCTAGGGGACACGTCAGTAAAAAATTTTCTGCATGAAACATCTGACATTTTACTAACTATGTTCTCCCCTAGGACTTTCATAGTGTCACATTTTATATTTAAGTCTTTTATCCATCTTGAATTTATTTTTGTATAAGGTGTAAGTTGGTGCTCTAGATTCATTTTTTTGCACGTAGCTCTCCAGTTGTCCCAACACCATTTGTTGAAGAGGCTACTTTTACTCCATTTTATGTTACTGCCTCCTTTGTCAAATATTAATTGACCATAGAGGCTTGGGTTTATTTCTGGGCTCTCTGTTCTGTTCCATTGGTCCATGTGCCTGTTTTTCTGCCAGGACCATGCTGTTTTGATTACAGTGGCCTTGTAGTATAGTTTAGTGTCGGGTATTGTGATCCCTCCTACTTTATTCTTCTTTCCCAAAATTGCAACACCAATTTGGGGACATTTATGGTTCCATATAAATTTTTGAAGTGTTTGTTCTGTCTCTGTGAAATGAGCTATTGGTACTTTAATAGGAATTGCATTGAATGTGTAAATTGCTTTGGGTAGTATGGACATTTTCATGATATTAATTCTTCCCATCCATGAACACGGTATATGTTTCCACTTGTTTGTGTCTTCCTTGATTTCTTTCCTCAGTGTTATGTAGTTTTCTGTAGCCTTTTACCTCTTTGGTTAGGTTTATTCCTAGGTATTTTATTTTTCTTCTTGCTGTTTCTTTTTTTTTAAATCATTGTTCAAATACAGTTTTCTCCTTTTTACTCCCAATCCACTCCCGCCTCCCACCCCCCCGATTTCCCTCCCATTACAACCCACCCCTTAGTTTATGACCATGTGTCCTTTAAGTTTGTTCCTGTACACCCTTCCCACTGTCCCCTTAAATTCCCTCTTCTCTCCCCTCTGGTCCCAATCAGCCTGTCCTCTATTTCAATGTCTTTGGCTATATTTTGCTTGTTTCTTTGTATTGTTATTTAGGTTCCTGTTAAAGGTGAGATTGTATGGTATTTGTCTTTCACTGCCTGGCTTATTTTGACTAGCATAACGTTTTCCAGCTCCATCCAAGCTGTTGCAAAGGGTAGGAGCTCCTTCTTTCTTTCTGCTGCATAGAATTCCATTGTGTAAATGTACCATAGTTTTTTGATCCATTCATTTACTGATGGGCATCTTAGTTGCTTCCAGCATCTAGCTATTGTAAATTTTGCTGCTATGAACATTGGGATGCATAGGTTCTTTTGGATTGGTGTTTTAGTATTCTTAGGATAGAGTCCCAGCAGTGGAATTGCAGAATCAAAAGGCAGATCAATTTTTAGTTTTCTGAGGAAGTTCCATACTGCTTTCCATAGTGGTTGTACCAGTCTGCAGTCCCCCAACATTGCACTAGGGACCCCTTTTCTCCACAACCTTTCCAAAACTTGTTGTTTGTTGCTTTGTTTACGATGGCCATTCTGACTGGTGTGAAGTGGTATCTCATTGTGGTTTTAATTTGCATCTCTCTGATAGCTAGCGATATTGAACATCGTTTCACGTGTCTTTGGATTTTCTGTATGTCCTCCTTGGAGAAGTGTCTGTTGAAGTCCTTTGCCCACTTTTTAATTGGATTCCTTCTCTTCTTAGAGTGCAGTCTTGTAAATTTTTTATATATTTTGGAGATTAAACCCTTGTCTGAGGTATCATTGGCAAATATGTTTTCCCATACAGTTGGTTATCTTTTAATTTTGATACTGTTTTCTTTAGCTGTGCAGAAGCTTTTAATTTTGATGAGATCCCATTTGTTTATTCTTTCCTTTATGTTCCTTGCTCTAGGGGACACGTCAGTAAAAAATTTTCTTCATGAAATATCTGAGATATTCCTACCTACATTCTCCTCTAGGACTTTAATGGTGTCACGTTTTATATTTAAGTCTTTTATCCACCTTGAATTTATTTTTGTATATGGTGTAAGTTGGTGCTCAAGTTTCATTTTTTTGCACGTGGTTGTCCACTTATCCCAACACCATTTGTTGAAGAGGCTATTTTTACTCCATTTTATGGTGCTGCCTCCTTTGTCAAATATTAATTGACCATAGAGACTTGGGCTTATTTCTGGGCTCTCTGTTCTATTCCATTGGTCTATGTGCCTGTTTTTCTGCCAGGACCAGGCTGTTTTGATTACAGTGGGCTTGTAGTATAGTTTAGTGTCGGGTATTGTGATCCCTCCTACTTTATTCTTCTTTCCCAAAATTGCAGCAGCTATTCGGGGTCGTTTATAATTCCATATAAATTTTTGAAGTGTTTGTTCTATGTCTGTGAAATATGCCATTGGTACGTTAATAGGAATTGCATTGAATGTGTAAATCGCTTTGGGTAGTATGGACATTTTGATGATATTAATTCTTCCCATCCATGAACATGGTTTATGTTTCCATTTGTTTGTGTCTTCCTTGATTTCTTTCTTCAGTGTTGTGTAGTTTTCTGGATACAGGTCTTTTACCTCTTTGGTTAGGTTTATTCCTAGATATTTTATTTTTCTTTTTGCTATTTCAAGAGGGTTTTTTTTCCTTGATCTCTGTTTCTGCTGTTTCATTGTTGGTGTACAGAAATGCCTTTGATTTCTGGATATTGACTTTGTATCCCGTTGTTTTGCCAAATTCATTTATTAGGTCAAGCAGTTTTTTGGTAGAGTCTATAGGATTTTCTATGTACACTATCATGTCATCTGCAAACAGTGACAGTTTTGTTTCCTCCTTTCCAATTTGGATGCCTTTTATTTCTTTTTCTTGTCTGATTGCTGTGGCTAAAACTTCCAGTACTATATTGAATAGAAGTGGTGAAAGTGGACAGCCTTGTCTTGTTCCTGATCTTAGTTGAAAAGATTTTAATTTTTGTCCATTGAGTATGATGTTGGCTGTAGGTCTCTCATATATGGCCTTTATTATGTTGAGGAATGCTCCCTCTATTCCACTTTGCATAGCGTTTTTATCATAAATGGTTGCTGCACCTTATCAAATGCTTTTTCTGAATCTATTGATATGATCATGTGGTTTTTGTCTTTGCTTTTTTTTATGTGGTGTATTACACATACTGATTTGTGAATATTGTACCATCCTTTCATCCCTGGAATGAATCCCACTTGGTCATGGTGTATGATCTTTTTAATGTATTGTTGGATGTGTTTTGGCAGTATTTTGTTGAAGATTTTAGCATCAATATTCATCAGCGATATTGGCCTGAAGTTTTCTTTCTTTGTTGTGTCTTTATCTGGTTTTGGAATTAGGATGATGTTGACCTCATAAAAAGAGTTTGGGAGTCTTCCATCTTTTTGGATTTTTTGGCATAGTCTGTGAAGGATAGGGGTTATCTCTTCCTTAAATGCTTTGTAGAATTCTCCTGTGAAACCATCTGGTCCAGGGCTTTTGTGCGTTGGGAGTTTTTTTTATTACTGCTTCAATTTCTTTTGCTGTTATTGGTCTGTTGAGGCTTTCTGCTTCTTTTTCATTGAGTTTTGGAAGCTTATATTTTTCTAGAAAGTTGTCCATTTCACCTCGGTTTTCAAATTTCTTGGCATACAGCTCTTTGTAATAATTTCTTACAATACTTTTTATTTCTGTGGTGTCAGTTGCAGTCTCTCCTCTTTCATTTCTGATTGTGTTTATTTGGGTCTTCTCTCTTTTTTTCTTGATAAGTCTGCTTAAAGGCTTGTCGATTTTGTTTATCTTTTCAAAGAACCAGCTCTTGGATTCATTGATCCTTCGAATTGTCCCTTTAGTCTCTATGTCATTTAATTCTGCTCTGATCTTGGTTATTTCCTTCCTTCTTCTTGATCTGGGCTGCCTTTGTTGTTGTTCCTCAAGTTCTTGTAGACATAGGGTTAGGTTGTTTGTTTGGAATGTTTCTAACTTTTTTAGGTGGGCCTGTATGGCTATGAACTTCTCTCTCAGGACTGTCTTTGCTGTGTCCCATAAGTTTTGGGTTGTTGTGAGTTCGTTTTCATTTGTTTCCAGAAACCTTTTGATTTCTTCCCTAACATCATTCTTGACCCATTCATTGTTTAACAGCATGCTATTTAATCTCCATGATTTTGAGTGTTTTGGGTTTTTTTTCCTTGGGGTTTGTTTCTAGCTTCAGTCCCTTGTGGTCTGAGAAAATGCTTGGTATGATTTCAATTTTCTTGAAATCCTTGAGGCTTGTTTTGTGTCCTATCATGTGGTCTATCTTTGAAAATGTTTTGTGTACATTTGAAAAGAATGTATATTTAGCTTCTTTTGGATGGAGAGCTCTGTATATATCAGTAAAGTCCATTTCATCAAATGTATTGTTCAATGACACAATATCTTTTTTGATATTCTGTTTGGAAGATCTGTCCATTTTTGATAGTGGGGTGTTAAAATCTCCCACTATAATTGTGTTGCTGTCCATATCTTTCTTGAAGTCCTCTAAGATTTTCTTTATGTATTTGGGTGCTCCTATGTTAGCTGCATATATATTTACAATATTTATGTCTTCTTGATGTATTCTTCCCTTCAGTATTATGAAGTGACCTTCTGGGTCTCTCTTTATGGACCTTTTTTGGAAGTCTATTTTGTCTGATATGAGTATTGCTACCCCGGCTTTTTTTTCCCTGTCCATTTGCTTGGAAGATTTGTTCCCAGCCCTTCACTTTCAGTCTATGTAAGTCTTTTATTCTGAGGTGGGTCTCTTGTAGACAGCATATATGTGGGCCATTTTTTCTTATCCAATCAGCTATTCTATGTCTTTTGATTAGAGCATTTAATCCATTTACGTTTAAGGTTATTATTGATAGGTACTTATTCATTGTCTTTTATGTACGTGTGTTCCTCTCTCTCTCTCTCTCTTTTCCCTCCCTTCCTTAAAGCACTCCTTTTAGAATCTCTTGCAGATCTGGTTTGATGGAGATGTATTCTTTTAGACTGCTTTTGTCTGCGAAGCTTCTTATTTGGCTTTCTATCTTGATCAAGAGCCTTGCTGGATATAGTAGCCTTGCTTGCAGACCTCTGGTTCTCATTACCTGGAGTATTTCTTGCCATTCTCTTCTGGCTTGAAGTGTTTCCATTGAAAAGTCAGCTGTTAGTCTTATTGGGGCTCCCTTGTATGTTACTTCCTTTTTCTCCCTTGCTGCCTTGAAGATTCTCTCTTTTTCTTGAAATTTTGTCATTTTAATTATGATGTGCCTTGGGGTGGGTCTCTTTGGGTTCCTCTTGATTGGGACTCTCTGTGTTTCCTGGATTTGTGTGACATTTTCTGTCATCAAATTAGGGAAGTTCTCCTTCATTACTTGTTCAACTAGGTTTTCGATCCCTTGCTCTTCTTCTTCTCCTTCTGGTATCCCTATTATACGGATATTATTATGTTTCATATTGTCTTGCATTTCTCTTAATCCCTCTTCATTCTTTCTGAGTCTCTTTTTCTTTTCTTGCTCTTTCAGGATGCTGTTTTCTACTTTGTCCTCCAGCTCACTAATCCAATCTTCTGCTTCATCAATCCTGCTTTTCATTCCTTCTACTGTGTTCTTCAGTTCAGAAATTGTATTCTTCATTTCCTCTTGACCTTTGTTGAGAGTTTCTATTTCCTTTTTCATGTTTTTATAGTTTGCAGTGAGGTTGGTGTAGTTTCCCTCTAATTTCCGAAAGCTCATTGTGAGTTCATTAAACTTCCTGGTGATCATTGTTTTGAACTCAATATCTGATAGTTGAGTTGCCTCTATTTCATTTAGCATTTTTCCTGAGGCTTCCTCATTTCCCTTCAATTGGGGGTTCTTTCTTTGTTTTCTCATTGTTCATGGGTTTCTTCTTTTTTCTTCTTGTTTCTTAATTTGATCTGTTCTAATCCCCTTTAATTATGTTGTGAACTTCTCTGGTAGAATATTTGTGAGATTCAGTGGTGCAATCTCCTTCGTGTATCCTAGTGCTCATAGCTTCCCCCTACTCTTTTTTGTGATCAGTTGGAGTAAGGCAATATGATTTAAAACAGCAAGACGGTATACTATGATATTTACTTAGCAGCCAGTAGAGAAGAGATGGGTTATCCTTTGGCTCCTTATAGTGTTAACCGTGATCCTCCACCCCACTATCCATGTTTTAGAAAGGATGGAAAGAAGGTAAGACTCTTACTGGGGACAAGAGGATTGTTAGTTGGATCTAGAAAGCTGTGAGGCTGTGGGAGGTCATATGCTATGGTAGGGTTGGACTAAACATTAGTATATAGGAGTAGTGAGTAAAAGAATAGAGACAGCCCCCACAATAGTATAGTTTAGAAAATTGCAAAGTGGGCTGCGATCAGGTAGGTTTATTGAGAAGCATTTACAATTGTATAGACTAGGTCTTAGTAGCAGTAATAGTAAAGTGACAGTCTTGTGGCAGAGCCGATAAGGTCTACATAACAAGAATAAAGAGTATAGAACCTTGAGAGGTGTATTAATGGAACACAGATGAAGGATAGTAACTTATCAACACCTTGTGACTGAGATACCAGAGGGAACCTATCAAATGACAGCATAACCAGCCAGCAAAGAAGATTATACAGAAAGAAAAAGAATACCAAAATTTTATTAAAATAAAAAATGTTGGAAAAGTGAGAAAAAGACAATACAAATTTACGGTAACTTGCAAGATTAAAAAAAAAGGAAAGAAAAGCAGTAGATGTAGTGCAGGAGAAATAAAATTGGAGTAGAAAGAATAATATTAGGAGGAATGGAAGAGAAACATAAAGGATGGCGAGAAAAAAATAATCAGAATTGAAAAATAAAGTGTCACATAAAACACAAGATAAAATCAATCGACCAACAACAGCCAGAGAGACCTCTTTTTGCTGTTTCAAATGGAATTTTTTTCTTGATTTCTGCTTCTGCTGTTTCAAGGTTCGTGTAGAGAAATGCCCTTGTTTTCTGGATATTGACTTTGTATCCTGCAGTTTTGCCAAATTAATTTATTAGGTCAATCACCTTTTGCCCGAGTCTATAGGATTTTCTATGTACACTATCATGTCATCTGCAAAAAGTGACAGTTTTGTTTCCTCCTTTCCAATTTGGATGCCTTTTATTTCTTTTTCTTGTCTGATTGCTGTGGCAAAAACTTCCAGTACTATATTGAATAGAAGTGGTGAAAGTGGACAGCCTTGTCTTGTTCCCGATCTCAGTGGAAAAGATTTTAACTTTTGTCTGTTGAGTATGATGTTGGCTGTAGGTCTCTCATATATGGCCTTTATTATGTTGAGGAATGCTCCCTCTATTCCACTTTGCATAGTGTTTTTATCATAAATGGTTGCTGCACCTTATCAAATGCTTTTTCTGAATCTATTGATATGATCATGTGGTTTTTGTCTTTGCTTTTGTTTTTTGTGGTGTATTACACACACTGATTTGTGAATATTGTACCATCCTTTCATCCCTGGAATGAATCCCACTTGGTCATGGTGTATGATCTTTTTAATGTATTGTTGGATGTGTTTTGGCAGTATTTTGTTGAGGATTTTAGCATCAATGTTCATCAGCGATATTGGCCTGAAGTTTTCTTTCTTTGTTGTGTCTTTATCTGGTTTTGGAATTAGGATGATGTTGACCTCATAAAAAGAGTTTGGGAGTCTTCCATCTTTTTGGATTTTTTGGCATAGTCTGTGAAGGATAGGGGTTAGCTCTTCCTTAAATGCTTTGTAGAATTCTCCTGTGAAACCATCTGGTCCAGGGCTTTTGTGCGTTGGGAGTTTTTTTTATTACTGCTTCAATTTCTTTTGCTGTTATTGGTCTGTTGAGGCTTTCTGCTTCTTTTTCATTGAGTTTTGGAAGATTATATTTTTCTAGAAAGTTGTCCATTTCACCTCGGTTTTCAAATTTCTTGGCATACAACTCTTTGTAATAATTTCTTACAATCCTTTGTATTTCTGTGGTGTCAGTTGCAGTCTCTCCTCTTCCAATTCTGATTGTGTTTGTTTGGGTCCTCTCTTTTTTTTTTATGAGCCTGCTTAAAGGCTTGTCAATTTTGTTTATCTTTTCCAAGAACCAGTTCCTAGATTCATTGATCCTTGGGATTGTGCTTTTAGTCTCCATGTCATTTAATTCTGCTCTGATCTTGGTCATTTTCTTCCTTCTACTTTCTCTGGGCTGTCTTTGTTGTTGTTCCTCAGGTTCTTGTAGACGTAGGGTTAGGTTGCTTGCTTGATATGTGTTTATCTTTTTTAGGTGGGCCTGTATGGCTATGAACTTCTCTCTCAGGACTGTCTTTGCTGTGTCCCATAAGTTTTGGGTTGTTGTGAGTTCATTTTCATTTGTTTCCAGAAACTTTCAGATTTCTTCCCTAATTTCATTCTTGACCCGTTCATTGTTTAATAGCATGCTATTTAATCTCCATGATTTTGAGTGTTTTGGGGTTTTTTTCCCCTTGGGGTTGATTTCTAGTTTCAGTCCCTTGTGATCTGAGAAAATGCTTGGTATGATTTCAATTTTCTTGAACTGTTGAGCCTTCTTTCATATCCTATCATGTGGTCTATCTTTGAAAATGTTCGATGTACATTTGAAAAAATTGTGTACTTAACTTCTTTGGGGTGAAGGGGTCTATATGTATTAGTTAAGTCTATTTGTCTAGGGCACTGATCAAAGCCGCAATATCTTTGTTGATATTTTGTTTGGAAGATCTGTCCATTTTTGACAGTGGGGTGTTAAAATCCCCCTCTATAATTGTGTTGCTGTCAATATCTTTCCTGAAGTCCTCTACAGCTTTCTTTATGTATTTGGGTGCTCCTTTGTTGGTTGCATATATATTAAAATGTTTTTGTCTTCTTGGTGGATCTTCCCTTGAGTATTATGTGGTGACCTTCTGGGTCTCTCTTTATGGCCCTCTTTTGGAAGTCTATTTTGTATGATATGAGTGTTGCTACCCCGACTTTTTTTTTCCTGTCTTTTTGCTTGGAAAATTTGTTCCCAGCCCTTCATTTTCAGTCTATGTAAGTCTTTTATCCTGAGGTGGGTCTCTTGTAGGCAGCATATGTGTGGGTCATGTTTTCTTATCTATCCAGCTGCTCTATGTCTTTTGTTTGGAACATTTAATCCATTTACATTTAAGGTTATTATTGAGAGGTACTTATTCATTGCCATTTATTTGCCTGTCTTCCTCTCTCTCTCTCTCTCTCTCTCTCTCTCTCACTCGCTCTCACTCTGTCTCTGTCTCTCTCTCTTCCTTTCCTTAAAGCAGTGCCTTTAGCATGTCTTGCAGAGCTAGTTTTGTGGAGGTGCATCCTTTTAGACTTCTTTTGTCTGGGAAGCTCCTTATTTGGCCTTCTATCTTGATTGAGAGCCTTGCTGGGTAAAGTAGCCTAGGTTGCAGGCCTGTGGTTCTCATTACTTGGAATAGTTCTTGCCATTCTCTTCTGGCTTGAAGTGTTTCCATTGAGAAGTCAGCTGCTAGCCTTATCTGGGCTCCTTTGTATGTTACTTCCTGCTTTTTTCTTGCTGCCTTTAAGATTCTCTCTTTGTCTTGAAATTTTGCCATTTTAATTACGATGATTCTTGAGGTGGGCCTCTTTGGGTTCCCCTTGATTGGGACTGTCTGTGTTTCCTGAATTTGTGTGACTTTTTCTCTAATCGATTTAGGGAAGTTTTCCATCATTACTTTTTCAAATAGGTTTCCTACCCTTTGGTCTTCTCCTTCTCCTTCTGGTATCCCTATAATACAGATATTATTATGTTTCATATTGTCTTGCATTTCTCTTAATCCCTCTTCATTCTTTCTGAGCCTCTTTTCCTTTTCCTGCTCTTTCTGGATGTTTTTTTTTTTTATTTTTGTCTTCCAATTTGCTGATCCAGTGTTCTGCTTCATTGATCCTGCTTTTGATAACTTCTACTGTGTTCTTGAGTTCAGAACATGTATTCTTCATTTGCTCTTGGCCCTTTTTGATAGTTTCTATTTCCTTTTTCATGTTGATATAGTTTGCAGTGAGATCACTGTAGCTTCCCTGTAGTTTCTGGTAGCTCATTATGAGTTCATTGAGCTTCCTGATTATCGTTGTTTTGAGCTCAATATCTGATAGTTGAGTTGCCTGTATTTCCTTTAGCATTCTTTCTGAGGCTTCCTCCTTTCCCTTCATTTGGGGATTGTTTCTTTGTGTCCCCATTGTTCGTGACACTCTTTGTGTTAGCCTCTGTTTCTTAAATTGATCTGTTCTGGTTTCCTGTGTTTGTGGTGTGAACTTCTGTGGTAGAATACCTGTGAGATTCAGTGGTGTGGTCTCCTTCGTGTATCCTGGTGTTCACAGCTTCCCCCTACTCTTTTTTGTGATCAGTTGGAGGAGTAAAGCAAAATGGTTTAAGACAGCCATACAGTATTTTATGATATTCACAGTAGCAGCCAGTAGAGAAGAGATGGGAGCTCCTTTGTCTGCATATAGTGTTAACCATGATCCTCCATCCCACTAGCCACGTTTTAGAAAGGATGGAAAGAAGATAAGACTCTTATTGGGGAGGAAAGGATTGTTAGTTGTATCTAGAAAGCTGTGAGGCTGTGGGAGGTCAGATTCTGAGGTAGGGTGGGAATAAAGAATAATAAATAGGAGTAATGTGTAAAAGAATAGAGACAACCCCCACCATAATAGCATTCAGGAAATTGCGTAGTGGGCTGAGATCTGGGAGGGGTGTTGTGTAGTATTTACAGTTGTATGAACTAGGTGTTATTTACAGTAATATTAAAGCAACAATCATGTGCCAGAATCTATGAGACCTAGATAACAAGAATAAGGAGTATAGAACCTGGAGTGGTGTACTAATGGAACACAAATGAAGGACAGTAAATTATCAACACACTGTGAATGAGATAGCAGGGGGAACCTATCAAACGACAGTATAACCAGCCAAGCAAGGAAGATTATACAGAAAGAAAAAGAATACCAAAATACTATTAAAATAAAAAAAATGTCAGAAAAGTGAGAAAAAGATAATACAAATTTGCAGTAACTTGCAGGCTCAGAAAAAAAAGAAAAAAAGCAGACGGAATGTAGGAGAGATAAATTTGGAGTGGAAGGAATAACACTAGGATGAAATGAAGAGAAACATAAGGAATTGAGAGAGAGATATAAAATAAGAAGAATTAAAAAAATAAAAATAACTTAAAAACAAGATAAAATCAAACAATCAAACAACAACAGCCAAAAACAAAAACAACAACAAAAGAACACCCTCTAGTTGGTCTCTAACTGGCCAAACCAGTTTTTCTGTGCTGGCTGGCTTCAGCAGGCTGAGGAGAGATTGGGAATCTTTTCACTCTTCCCAGTCAGAACTCAGTCAGACTTTTGACTACTGTCCCCAGGGCCAGCATTGCGCTCTCCCCAGAGCTGATCTGATGCCTTCCTGCTGGACCCTGGATGTGGGTATGGGCGCTCCAAAGCACGCTGTCTGGAGTTCATTGCTGTGGTCTCCCGGGCTCGCCCCCACCCCCGCCACACACACACACACACACACACACACACACACACACACACACAGACCCTGAGTCTTTTCTGGGTTCATGGTGTAAGTTCTGGGGATCGCAAGGGGTCACACCCTTCCCCCAAGTTTCATTGAGGTTGGCTCTATGTTCTCAGGAAGCACCCTAGTCTATTCCAGAGTCACAATGTAAGCTCCGGGAATCCTGTAGGGGCGCGTGCTCCCTGGAGTTCACCACCACAGGCTCCAGAGACCCAGGAACACCAGTGCCCTTTCCTTGTTCAGTGCTGTGAGGTCTGGGTCTTCCACAGAACCACACTCTAACTGGGTTGGGGGCCCCAGTGCACAGCCAGGCCACCCTTGGTCATGCAGGCTGGGGCACTCACCCTTCCCAGGGCTATGCGTGGGTGCTCACAGCCCCTGTGTGACTTTCTCTCAGTCTCACTTTCCTCTCTTTGCCTTCAAGCAAGAAGGCCTTTCCGGTGCTGCTCAATCCTTGTTGTCCGGGAAGGGCATGGTGACTCTGCTCTCTGCGTGCCCTGGGCCAGACCCAGGAGCACTAGGCCTGGGGGCTGCAACCTCCCTGGTCCCAGAGCTAATCCCTGGGCCCTTATTATCCTGAAGCAGTCTCCTTACTGTCTGGTTTTTCAATGTCCGTTATAATTTTTGATGTCCTGTTTTCATAAATGTTGCGATATCCTAGGCCCCTTGCTCTGTTCTTCCATAGATCCTCGAGTTTCTCTCCCGTGCATAGAGGAAGGGAATTTCGCTCCCTCCAGAAAAACTGCCATCTTTCCCCTTGCTCCCTCTACTTTTATTTTGCAAGGTGTTTTCATCATAAATTGGTGATGTACTTTATTAAATATTATTTTCAACATGTGTTATTATAATCATCTATTTTTTTTCATTTTGTTTATGTGATGTATTACATTTATTGATTTGTGTATATTATATGATCCTTGCATCCTTGGGATAAATCCCACTTGGTCATGTGTATGATCATTTTAATAAATTTTTATATCATTTTGACAATACATTTTTTAGGAGTTTAGCATCTATCTTCATCAGCTATATTGGCCTGTGATTTCCTTTATTTCTTTGTCTTTATCTGGTTTTGAAATTAGAATAATGCTGGCTTCAGAAAAGAGTTTGAGAGTCCTCCTCTACTTGCATTTTTTTTAATAATTTCAGAAAATGCAAGATTGGGCTTAACTCCTTCTGATTGAGATTATCTCTCTAAATATTTTGTAAAATTCTCTTCTGAATACGTCTGCCCCAGGGCTTTTGTGTGCCTGGAATTTTTTTATTGCTGCCTACATTTCACTAGCTGTTGTCAGTCTATCTAGGCTTTCTGCTTCTTCTTGACTCAGTTTTGGAGGGTTATAATTTTGTAGAAGTTTGTTCATTTCACCCAGGTCTTCAAATTTCTTGACATATTGTTGTTCATAGAAATTTCTTCTAGTCCTTTGTATTTCTGCAGTATTAGTTGTAATTTTACCTCTTTCGCTTCTGATTTTATCTATTTGGGCCCTTTTTTTTTTCTTGATGAGTTTGGTTAAATGCTTGTCAATTTTGTTTATCATTTCAAAGAACCAGCTGCTCGACTTGCTGATCCTTTGAATTGTTCCTTTAGTCTGTGTATCATTTAATTCTACTCTGATCTTAATTATTTCCTTTCTTCTACTTGCTCTGGTCTTTGCTTGTTTTAATTTTTCTAGTTCTTGCATCTATAGTGTTGTTTATTTGAAATTTATCTACCATTTTTTTGTTAGCCTGTATTGGTATAAACCTCTCTCTGGACCTCTGTTGCTGTGTCCCATAGGTTTTGGACAGTTGTGGGTTCATTTTTATTTGTTTCCAGAAACTTTTTGATTTCTTCCTTGATCTTGTTGTTTACTCATGCATTGTTTAATAACATGTTATTCAGTCACCATGGATTTCATAATTTTTTAGTTTTTCCCCCTTGATTTTGCTTCTAATTTTAAGCATTGTGATGCAAGTGAATGCTTGATATAATTTGAATTTTGTTGAGTTTGTTGAGGCTTGTACTGTGTCCTGTCATGTGGTCTACCTTTGAAAATTTTCCATGTGCTTTTCCAAAAAATGCATAGTTTGCTTTTTGGGGTTGAAAGTTGTAGATATATCAGTATATATATTCTATTTTAATTTAGAATGTTATTCAGTTCCACAGTATCCTTCTTGATTCTTCAAACAATCTTTCCATTGTTGAAAGTGGGATGTTAAATATCCTGCTATAATTGTGTTGCTCTCTATATCTTTCTTAGATAAGAAGTCCTCCAACATGTTCCTATTTATTTGGGTGTTCATATGTTGGGTGCATATA
The DNA here is from genome assembly GCF_004126475.2 of Phyllostomus discolor. Lineage (NCBI taxonomy): Eukaryota > Metazoa > Chordata > Mammalia > Chiroptera > Phyllostomidae > Phyllostomus > Phyllostomus discolor. The sequence continues at coordinate 110,805,408 of NC_040903.2, read as the reverse complement.
TGTTCATAACGTTTATGTCTTCTTCATGGATTCTTCCCTTAAGTATTATGAAATGACCTTCTCTGTCTCCTTTTATGTCCTGTGTTTTGAAACCTATTTTGTCTGATGTAAGTATTGTTACCCCAGCTTTTTTTTCTTGTCCATTTGCTTGAATAATTTTTATCCCACTGTTCTCTTTCAGTCTGTGTAGGTTTTATGTTCTAAGGTGTGTCTCTTGAAGATAGCATATATATGGGTCATGTTTTCTTATCCATTCAACTACCTTATATCTTTTGATGGAGAATTTAATCTATTTATATTTATGGTTATTATTGATATGTACATATTCATTGCCATATTTCCCCTTTGTAGCTGTGTTCCTCTCTCTCTTACACTTTTCCTTCATATTCTTAAGGCATACCCTTTAGCATGTCTTGCAATGCAGGTTTGGTGGAGGTGTACTCTTTTAGCCTTATTTTGTCTGGGACACTCTTTTCACCCTCAATTTTAAATGACAACCTTGCTGGGTAGAGTAGTGTTGGTTGCAGACTTTTGATTTTCCTTACTTGGAATATTTCTTGCCCTTCCAGTCCAGTTTTTAGTATTTCTGTTGAGAAGTCATCCTATGGTCTTTTGGAGTTCCCTTGTACTAACCATGTCTCCTTTTCTGACTTTGTCTTTCCTTGTCTTTAATATTTGACATTTAACTTATGTTGTGTCTTGGAGTAGGCCTTTTTGGGTTCATCTTGATTGGGACCCTCTGTGCATCCTGCACATTCATGACTTTTCCCCTTACCACTTTAAGGAAGTTTTCTGTCCTTATTTTTTCGAACAGGTTTTCTTTTTTTTAATATATTTTATTGATTATGCTATTACAGTTGTCCCATTTCCCCCCTTCTCTCCCCTCCACCCTGTACTCCCTCTCCCACCCACATTCCCCCCCATTTAGTTCATGTCCATGTGTCATACTTATGAGTTCTTTAGCTTCTACATTTCCCATACTATTCTTACCCTCCCCTATCTATTTTCAACCTACATTCTATGCTACTTATTCTCTATACCTTTTCCCCCTCTCTCCTCCTCCCACCCCCCTGTTGCTAACCCTCCATGTGACCTCCATTTCTGTGGTTCTGTTCCTGTTCTAGTTGTTTGCTTAGTTTCTTTTGGTTTTGCTTTAGGTGTGGTTGTTAATAATTGTGAGTTTGCTGTCCTTTTTCTATACATGTTTTTTCTTTATCTTCTTTTCTTAGATAAGTCCCTTTAGCATTTCATAAAATAAGGGCTTGGTGATGATGAACTCCTTTAACTTGACCATATCTGAGAAGCACTTTATCTTCCTTTCCATTCTAAATGAGAACTTTGCTGGATAGAGCAATCTTGGATGTAGGTCCTTGTCTTTCATGACTTGAAATATTTCTTTCCAGCCCCTTCTTGCCTGTAAGGTCTCTTTGGAGAAATCAGCTGACAGTCTGATGGGAACTCCTTTGTAGGTTACCGTCCCCTTATCTCTTACTGTTTCTAGGATTCTCTCCTTTGTTTTTACCTTGGCTAATGTAATGATGATGTGCCTTGGTGTGTTTCTTCTTGGGTCCAACTTCTTTGGGGCTCTCTGAGCTTCCTGGATTTCTTGGAAGACTATTTCGTTTGCCAGATTGGGGAAGTTCTCCTTTATTATTTGTTCAAATACGTGCTCAATCTGTTGCTTTCCCCCTTCCCATTCTGGTACCCCTATAATTCGGATGTTAGAACGTTTAAAGGTGTCCTGGATGCTCTTAAGCTTCTCCTCGATTTTTTAATTCTTATTTCATCATGCTTTCCTACTTGGTTGATTCTATCTTCCTTCTGGTCCACTGTATTGTTTTGAGACCCAGTTCCCTCCCCTTCACTATTGGCTCTCCTCTGTATATTTTCCTGCATCTCTTATGGTAACCTGCAACTTTTCATCTAATTTGTGCCCAAAATCAACCAATTCCGTGAGCTTTCCAATCACCAGTGTTTTGAACTATGCATCTGATAGGTTAGCTATCTTTTGGTCGCTCAGAAAGATGAGTTCTGGGGCATTGATTTGTTCTTCTATTTGAGCCATCACTCTCTCTCTCTCTTTTTTTTTTTTTTTTTTTTTGGTTTGGTCGCTCTTGTTACGGTGAGGGGCAGACCCTTAGGTATTCACCGGGGCTGTGCACCCCAGTCGCTAGATTGTGATGTTATATGTGGGGGCAGTGGTGGGAGTGGGGATGGGAGGAAACAATGGTGGTAGTTCCGTTCTCCTGGGATCTCAGTCCCTTCTCTGGGATCCTGGGCTGCAAGCTCTGCCCTGGTCCACAAACACCGCCTCACTGGGTCCGCCAGCCACAGCTTGCATACTCAAGGACCACTGCTGTGTTCTTGTGCACCAAATGGCTTTCACGCAGATTTTGCACCAAGTTTCCCCTGACCTCTGCAGCGCCGCTGACCCGCATCCGCCCAGCTCATCCTCTCCTACCATTCTGGATGTACGGGTCTACTTCAACTGCTTGGCTGTCCGACTTCCATTCAGATAAATCCTCTGTCAGTTCTGAATGTTATTGTAGCTGTAAATTGTTGTCCTTCTAATCTTGGTTGTGCAAGGAGGTACGGTCCATCCACCTATTCCTCCATCTTGTCGGAAGCCATCAAACAGGTTTTCTATTCCTTTCTCCTTTTCTTCTTCTTCTCATATTCATACAATGCAAATGTTGTTATATATCATGGAGATTAAAGCGTTATCTGACATATAGTTGGCCAATATGTTCTCTCATATAGTGGATTCCCTTTTCATTTTTATGATGGTTTCTTTAACTGTGCAGAAGCTTTTTAATTTGATGTAATCTCATTTGTTTATTTTTTATTTACATTGGTCTAGGATATATATTATCAAAAATATTGCTATGTGAGATATTTGAAATTTAACTGCCTTGTTTTCCTCTAGTATTTTATGATATCATAATATATTTATATCTTTTATTTTTTTAAGTTTATTCTGGTGTGTTGTGTAAGATAGTTGTCTAGTGTCATTATTTTGCATGTACTGACATAGTTGTCCCAACATCATTTACTATAGAGACTGTCTTATCTTTACTATATGCTGCTGCCTAATTAGTTATTAATTGACCATGAAAATATTGTTTATTTCAGGGGTCTTTATTCAGATCCACTGATCTATGTGATTGTTCTTTTGCCAGTACCAGACTGTTTTGATTATAGTGGCCTTGTAGTATAGTTTGATATCAGGTATTGTAAGCCCTCCAGCTTTGTTCTCCTTTCTTAAGATTGCTGAGGGTATTCAGGGTCTTTTTTGGTTCCACATAAGTTTTTGGAATATTTGCTGTAGCTCTGTGAAATTTTCCATTGGTATTTTAATAAGAATTGTATTGAATCTAAAGATTGCTTTGAGTGGTATGTACATTTTAGTGATAAGTCTTTCAATCCATGAACACAGTATAGGCTTCCACTACTTTGTATCTTCCTCAATTTCTTTATTCTATGTGTTAAAGTCTTGTGAGTACAGATCTTTTACCTCCTTAGTTAAATTTATTCCTCGGTACTTTACCTGTATTTTTAGTTTTGTTTTTGCAATAGTAATTGGGGTTATTTATTAGTTTTCTTTTTTTATACCTCATTGTTGGTATATAGCAATGCCATCAATTTCTTAATATTGAATTTGTATTTGTATCCCACTACTTTGCCAAATTCATTTATTAAGGTGAGTAATTTTTTGGTGTAGATTGTAGTGTTCCATGTACAATGTGAATAATGAGTTTTATTTCTTCCTTTCCAATTTTAATGCATTTTATTTTTTCTTGTTATCTGATCTTTGTGGCTAGAATTCATAGTGCTATGTATATAAGAGTGGTGAAAGTGGACATCCTTGTCTTGTTTCTGATCTTTTAGGAGAATGTTAGGTTTTTGCCCACTAAGATTTTAGCATTATGTTTCCATATATGGCTTTTATTATGCTCAGATATTCTCTCTCTATTACCACTTTTCTAAGTGTTTTTATCATAAATGAGTGCTGGATTTTATCCAGTGCTTTTCTATGCTTATTGATATGATCATGTGATTTTTTTCTTTTATTTTGTTTATAAGATGTTTCACACTTATTGACTTGTGCCTATTGTACCAAACTTGTATCCCTGGAATTAATCTCACTTGATCATAGTTTGTAATCTTTTAATATTGATGGATCCAGTTTGCTAATATTTTGTTGAAGATTTTAGCACCTATGCTCATCAGTGATATGGCCTGTAGTATTTATTTGTTTTGTGTTGTGTTAATTATATTATTGTTCAATTATAGGTATCTGTATTTTCTTTTTTTTAAGATTTTATTTATTTATTTTTAGAGAGGGAAGGGAGGGAGAAAGAGAGAGAGAGGGAAACATCAATGTGCAGTTGCTGGGGGCCGTGGCCTGCAACCCAGGCATGTGCCCTGACTGGGAATCGAACCTGCGATGCTTTGGTTTGCAGCCTGCGCTCAATCCACTGAGCTACGCCAGCCAGGGCTAGGTGTCTGTATTTCCCCCCAATGACTCCCCCCCAAACCCAGCCAAATGCACCTTCCTCCCTTGCTTCCACCCTCCTCTTTTCTTTTGTCCATGTGTCCTTTATAGTAGTTCCTGAAAACCCTTCCCCTGAGCATTCCTTCTCACCTCCCCTCTGGTTACACTCCAATTGTTAATTTCAATGTCTCTGGTTATATTTTGCTTGCTTTTCTTCTTTTGTTGATTGTGTTCCAGTTAAAGGTGAGATCATATGGTATTTGTCTTTCACTGCCTGGCTTGTTTCACTTAGCATAATGCTCTCCAGCTCCATCCAAGCTGTTGCAAAGGGTAGAAGCTCCTTCTTTCTTTCTGCTGCTTAGTATTCCGCTACGTAACTGTAACATAGATTTTTGATACATTCATTTACTGATGGGCACATAGGTTGCTTCCAGCACTTGGCTATTGTAAATTGTGCTGCTATGAACATTGGGGTGCATAGGTTCTTTTGGATTGGTGTTTCAGGGTTCTTAGGGTATAATCCCCGCAAAGGAATTGCTGGGTCAAAAGGTAGTTCTATTTTTAATTTTCTGAGGAAATACCCTATTGTTTTCCACAATGGCTGCACCAGTTTTCATTTCCACCAACAGTGCACTAGGGTTCCCTTTTCTCTACGTCTCCAACACTTGTTTGTTGCTTGCTTATGATGGCCATTCTGACTGGTATGAAGTGGTATGTCATTGTGGTTTTCTTTGTTGTGTCTTTACCTAGTTTTTGAATAAGGATAACACTGGCCTTGAATAAGGAAGTCTTCCTTCTTTTTGGATTTTTTGGAATAATTTGGGAAGAATAGGTGTTAGTCTTTGAATAATTGGTAAAATTCTCCTGTGAAGCCATCTCATTCAGGACTTGTTGCCTGGGACTGTTTTATTGCTGCCTCAATTTAGCTAGTTCCTATCTGTCTATTCAGATTTTCTGCTTCTCCTTGATCCAGTTCTGGAAGACTGTATATTTCTAGAAATGTATCCATTTACCCAGGTTGTCATTTTTGGGACATATACCTATTCATAGTATTTACTTACAGTCCTTTGCCTTTGTGTCATATCTGTTGTTACTTCCCTTTCATTTCTGATTTTACTTGTGTCCTCTTTTTTCTGTTTAATTAATTTTTAAGTATATTTTATTGATTATGCTATTCCAGCTTTCCCAGTTTTTCTCCACTTTATCCTTCCTCTGCCCTGCACCCCCAACCCTCCAGCATTCCTCCACTTCGTTCGTGTCCATGGGTTGTACATATAAGTTCTTTGACTTCTCTGTTTCCTATACTATTCTTAACCTCTCCCTGTCTATTTTATGTCTACCAATTATGCTTCTTAATCCCTATACCTTTCCCCCACCCATTCTTCCTCCCCCCAAAAAAAACCCTCCATGTGATCTCTATTTCTGTTTCTCTTCCTATTCTACTGGTTTGCTTAGTTTTTGTTTTATTTTGGTTCAGTTGTTGATAGTTGTGAGTTTGTTGTCATTTTACTGTCCATATTTTTTATCTTCTTCTATTTCTTAGATAAACCCCTTTAACATTTCATATAATAAGGGCTTGGTGATAATGAACTCCTGTAACTTGACCTTATCTGGGAAGCATTTCATCTGCCCTTCCATTCTAAATTTTAGCTTTGCTGGATAGAGTAAACTTGGATGTAGATCCTTGCCTTTCATGACTTCAAATACTTTCCAGTTTCTTCTTGCCTGTAAGGTTTCTTTTGAGAAATCAGCTGATAGCCTTATGGGTACTCTTTGGTATATAATTCTCTCCTTTCCTCTAGCTTCTTTTAAGATTTTGTTCTTATATTTAATCTTGGGTAACTAAATGATGATATGCTTTGGTGTGTTCCTCTTTGGGTCCAATTTCTTTGGGACTTTCTGTGTTTCCTGGACTTCCTGGAAGTCTATTTCCTTCACCAGACTGGGGATGTTTTCCTTCATTATTTGTTCAAATAAGTTTTCAACTTCTTGCTCTTGTTCTTCTCCTTCTGGCACTCCTATGATTCTGATGTTAGAGTTCTTGTAGTTGCCCCAGTGGTTCCTAAGTCTTTCCTCATTTTTTTTTTTTAAATTCTTGTTTCTGCATTCTGTTCCAATTGCATGTTTATTTCTTCCTTTTGTTCCAAATTGTTCATTTGAGTCCTGGTTTCCTTCCCTTCACTCTTGGCTCCCTGCATATTTTGTTTTATTTCAGTTTGGGTAGCCTTCATTCCTTCCTTCATTTTGTGACCAAGTACAATAAGTTTTTGAGCATCCTGATTACCAGTGTGTTGAACTCTGCATCAGGTTGTTTGGCTATATTCCTGTCATTTAGCTCCTTTTCTGGACTTTTGACCTGTTCTGTCATTTGGGTCATATTTCTTTGTCTCCACACACCTGTTATTTTGTAAGGGGGAAAGGCCTTAGATATTCCCCAGTTGAAGGCAACCCTCTTTGCTGCATTGTCTAGCTGTCTGTGGATGAAGAGTTAGAGAGGAAACAATGCAACTTGCTCATCTCTTTGCTGGCTCTAGCCACTCTTTCCACTGAACTCTCTCATGTGAGACTGGGAGTTTCTCCTACCATTGCAACCCCTGCAGTAGTTTACAGCTAGCTTTGAGTCTTTAGTTTCCCATGTAACCAGCCCTGCCTCTCCCACATGGTCTGATGCCTTGCTGCATGAACTCTCTGCCCAGCTCCACCTCTCCTATATGTCTGGGTGAATGTTTCTTTCACTCTGTGGTTGTCAGAGTTCCATGCAGTTTGATTTTCTAGCACTTCTGGTTGTGTACTGTTTTTAAATTGGTTGTTATCCTTCTTTTGGTTGTGCGAGGATGTGAAGTATTTCTACCTAAGCTTCCATCTTGGCTAAAACTTTCCTTCCCTCCTTCCTTCTTTCCTTCCTTCCTTCCTTCCTTCCTTCCTTCCTTCCTTCCTTCCCTCCTTCCTTCTTTCCTTCCTTCCTTCCTTCCTTCCTTCCTTCCTTCCTTCCTTCCTTCCTTCCTTCCTTCCCTCCTTCCTTTCTTTCAAGTCCAGTTAAAGGTTTATCAATTTTGCTTTTCTTTTCAAAGGACCAGTTCCTGGATTTATCATTTTCCTAGTTCTTTTAGGTAGAATGTTAAGTTGTTTATTTGAGATACTTCTATCTTCTTTAAATAGGCCTGAAATGCTATGATCTTTCCTCTGTGGACTGCTTTCACTGTGCACCATTGACTTTGAGTTGTGTGTTCATTTTCATTTGTTTTCAGGTACTTTTTGATTTCTTCTATGTCATCATTTTTGACCCACTCATTATTTAATAGCATGATATTTAGCTTCCAAATATTTGAATATTTTTTAATTGAGGCTGATTTCTAGTTTCAAGCCTTTGTGATCTGAGAAAATTCTTTATTTGATTTGACTATTCTTGAATTGATTAAGGCTTATTTTGTGTCCTACCAAGTTGTCTATATTTGAGAATAATCTATGTGTGCATTCTTTTGCTTTGAGCTGAAACTTTATGTTAATGGCAATGAAATCTATTCAATACAATGTGTCATCTAATGTAGCTGTTTCCTTGTTTGCTTGTTTGTTTTTTAATTACTGAGTGTATTTATTTTTTATCCTTGTTTTTTTTTTTTTTGTCTAGAATATCTATCCATTGGTGAGAGTTGGATGTTAAAATCACCTACAATAACTATGTTTTTGTTGATCTCTTCTTTAAAGTCCTCCAAAATTTCTGTATTCCTATGTAGTGTGCATATATGTTTACCAGGGTTATAGCCTCTTGTTTTATTGATCTCTTTAATATTATATGTTGACCTCCTTTGTCTCTTGCTACAGCCTTTGCTTTGAAGTCTGTTTTGTCAGATACAATTATAGCTAACCCAGCTTTTTTTGTTATCTGCATTTTCATGGAGTATTTTTTTCATCTCTTCACTTTCAGCCTGTCTAAATCTTTTGCTCTGTAGTGGTGTCTTGAAGAGAGCAAAGATATGAGTCATGTTTTCTTATCCATTCAGCTTCCTTATGTCTTTTGATTAAAGTATTTAAGCCATTTACATTTAAGATTATTTTTGATAGGTACTTATTCATTGCCATTTTCCTTTTGTATCTCTGTTCTTGTCTCTCTCGTGTGCGCACTATTTCTTTTTCCTAACAGAAATAGAGAAAAAAGCAGAAATTTTAGCGTTCCTTGAAATATTGATTTGGTGGAAATGTATTCATTTAGCCTTTTTATTTGTTTGTTTGAGAAGCTCTTTACTTTGCTTTCCATTTTACATGAAATCCTGCTGGATAGAGTAGCCTTGGTTGCAGGTCCTTGCTTCCCCCCCCCCCCCTTTTTTGCTTTGAATACTTCATGTCAATCCCTTTTGACCTATAGTGTTCCTGTTGGGAAATTAGCTGACAACCTTATTGAAGCTCCCTTGTCGTAACTGTTTCTTTCTTGATGCCTTTAAAACTCTTTGTCTTTAAACTTTGCTATTTTAATTGTGACGTGTCTTTGTGTGGGTCTCTTTGGGTTCATCTGATTGAAACTTTCTGTGCTTCCTGAACTTGTATGACTTTTCCTTTACTAGGTTGGGAAGTTTTCTGTCATTATTCCTTCAACCAACTTTTCTAACCCTTGTTTCCTTTCTTCTACTTCTGGTATCCCTATGATGTCAACATTGTTACATTTCATGTTGTCCAAAAGCTCCCTCTAATGATTCTCATTTTTTTAATGTTTTTTTTTTCAGTTTGTTTCTATGTCCAGATGTTTTTTCTACCTTGTCTTTCTAATTGCTGATTTGTCTTCTGCTTGATCTAGCCTTCTAGTGAATGTGTATTTTTCATTTCAGATATTGCATTCTTTCTTTCCAACTAATTCTGATTCATAGTTTCTATGTCTTTTTTCATATTGATGTAGTTCTAATTTAGTTTCTTGAGCATGATGACGACCATTACTTTAAATTCAATGTCTGATAATTTGGTTGTTTCAATTTCATTTAGCTCATTTTCAAGGATTCTTTCTTTTCTTTCACTTGGAGATTATTTCTTTGTCTCTCCTTTTTAGCTGTCTCTCTTTGTTTGTATGTATTAGATAGAACTACTTTGAATCCCTGTCTTATAGGGTAGTTTTATGTCATAGGTGTCTTGTGGGACCCAGTGGTGCAATCTCCTTGCTCTTCTGAGCTGGTTGCTCTAGGAATGTTCTTTGTGTGGGTTATGAAGACTCTCCTGCTATATTTGGATCATAATTGTTAGCCCATTTGTTGGTGGTATCTCCCCTCTGGCTGGCTAATTGAGAGTCTCAGCCCCTACCACATCTTGTACACTATTACACGGGTGGTGACAGAACAGAGCATAACAACCCAAAAGACAAAATCAAAACAAGCAAATCTTCCTCCCTCAACAACACCAATGTCAATGAAAAAAGAGCAAAGGATAATGAAAGTGGAAAAAGAAATGCAATAGTAAAAGAAAGGAACTTTAAAAAGAAAAAATAATAAAAGAGCAGAGAAAAGAACATCAACCATGAGAAGGGCAAAAAAAAGAGAACTAATATAGTAATGAATAGAAAGAATAAAATGATAAAAAGGGACAAAGAAAGAGAAAGAATAGTAAAAATATGAAAAGGAAAGAAGGAGGGGGCAATGAGGTAATTTAAGGCAAGAGTAAAATAAGAGTTATGAAAGAAAAAAGAGCAGAAAATAGAAGAAAATATAAAAAAATTAAAAAGCTATGTAAAAGAAAAAAATAACAAAATTAATGAAAAAGAACAAAGTGGAATTCATCGCAGCAGAGTTTAGTGCTTGCTTGCTGATTTCTCCCTTTGCATATGGTTCTGATGTCTGAATTGGTTTACATTAGTGTAAACCAATGTCAGGTGCTGTCCTGTTTGAAGCTACAAGTGATCCACAGTTTGTTGCTAATTCCTCTGGTCTTGGCTGCACCCAGGATGGCCCAAGGTGCTCTGTGAAGCTAGATTTCATCAGCATTGGGTCTAAGGGTGGGTCAGCAAGTATCCCAATTCACCATGGGATCTGCTTCTGCTTGTGTCTGCATACAAGTTTGCTGTCTGTCTTAGACTTGTCATAGACCTGACTCTTTCCAAGAGGTTTTCTGGAAGAATCTGGAGGATGGGACTCTTGGATCTACCACAGGAGGCACCTTTAAAACTTCAGGAAAGATTGTGGGTGTGTTCCTCTGCCCTGAGAGAGTAGTCTGAGTCTGTCTGGGAGCATTTCCCTGTACTCCATAGAGTGGGGCCTCTAGTAGGCCATGGGAGGGGCCTCTAGAGCCTAGATTTTGGGTCTGCCAGAAATATGGAGGTGTTTCAATTGCTCTTCCATGAGGAAGAAGTTCCTGTCTGTTTCCTTGGAAAATGTATGCAATAGCTTCACACTACATCCAGTTTCTGACTTGCCCTGAGTCTGCATATGTTGCTGTCTCCTCAGCAGTGGTTAAGATGCAGTATTGGGGAAAATAAAAAAAAGAGAAAAAAGAACCAAAAACTAAAACAAAAACCAAACAAACAGAAAAGATGCATGGGGGAGTCAGCAGGATTTCATAGGCTGGGGAAAGCAGTATCCTATAAGGTGGAAAATTGCATTTCCTCTGGGGCTTGCTATTCTCAAGAAATATGGCTGCTGCAGAATCCAGGTATATCTCAGCACAGAAGACCCCATAGTCACTTTTTCACATCCCTCCCCAGTGTCTACCATACCAGATACTCCAACAGCAACTCCAGTCCATGCTGTCTTCTTGGCTGGAACCCAAGGTGACTGGCTGCAAACACAAAACCTGTACCTTGGCCACTTTAAGAAAAAACAAAATTGCTTTATCTCCAGCAGGTACCATCTCTCTCCAACAGAGAAGAACCCTATAATTTTTCTCCACTAGAAGTTACATGGTCAGCTGATCCTGGAACTGGAACTCTGTGTTTGGAAGCCTTGTCTGTTGTCCTGGCTTCTGTCCTCTCAAGGGAAAGCTCCTACAGCCATGCTTCCACCTCAGCCCACTTGTGCATGTGTGAGCCAGCTCTTTTAAGTGAACCCACCCTTCCTACTGGTAAGGTGGTCTTTGCTTGACCTTGGTAAAAGTCTATTTTTTTTCAATAGTCTTTGGTTTGTTCAGGTGAATATTCCCCTCTTTAGTTTTATGAGTATTTCTAGTTTGGTTCTGGGAGGAGGTGCTGGACATATCCTCCTACTCCACTGCCATCTTGTAACCAAAACGTATTTCACTTTAAAAATAAGGGTTAAGATAGATCTCAGGATTAGAGGATTATGGCTGGCCTAAGTCTTCATAAATGTTGAAGTTCTAGTGGCTTGTGGTATAAAATCTTACAGGCTTCACGAACATGGGATATCAGGTCCCACAAATGAACAAAATCCCTAAAACTCATGGTTATTGATTCGTGAGTAAAAGGGCACATATACAACTTTATCACTAGCACCTTCATAAAAGGTGCTAGTTATTTATAAGTATTTATCCAGATTTTGTCACTGAAAGTAACACTCTATTGCTCTAAAAACTTAGATATTGAATGTTCATCAGTCAAGAAAATTAAGGCTCATTGTATCATATCACTGGGCTTTTCCATTTTTATTTTTTTCTTTCTTCAACTGAAATATTATTTATTAATGTTTGTAAAGTCAATTTATCAACCTTTTCCATCCCTTTAATTTACTACTTCAAATCCATGAAGAAAGTCTAATTTATTAGAATGATCTCAACATCAGCCAAAACTTGGTCTGTGTAATAGTTTGAGGGTTTCTTTCATGAAGAATTTGAATGTAAGCAGCTTTGAGAATACCCCTGTAATTGCTCAAAAGGCTTTCTAGATCTTGACTATATTTTAAAGAGCTGAGGTTACCAGGCAATGAACTTTGGGTAAGTGGTGACCACTCAATTTAGAGATGACTGGTGTTGAATTTTAGGATGTCCATTTCAGGACAAATCTCCAATTAAAATTCTGTAGTTAGAATGTTTACTAGTTTTCATGAAAGCATTTCCATGGCAGCTGGCTTCTAAAGTGATGGCCCATTTGTCCTACTCCTGTTGGGTTCCAGTCTCTCTGCTTCCTACAAACTTTACTTTGTTTAACATCTCTTTACCTTTTCATAGACTGCTCTGTCTGCCTGGGCTCCCTTCTCCTTCTTTTATGTAGCAAACTCTTACTCATGTTTTGAAGCCTTATTTCTCACTTTCTCTGTGAAACCATCCTGAATGCCTCTAAGTGATGTCAATCTCCATTTCCATGGCTGTTTATGGCTTATAAGCTTCTGTCCATGTATCATCCCCTCTGCAATATTTTGTTTCTTTGCAAAATTCTCTCCCCCAGTAATCTGGGCAAACAAAAGGCAATAACTTTTTTTTTCCAATTTGGTAGCTCTTGCACTTTATAGATACTCCATATGTGGAACTGTCCTGTTGGTACACACACAACTAACTTAAAATCTTCATTGTTTTCTCTTTTTTTGCCATATGTGGCACAGCAGCATCCTCATACTGATTAATTACTTTTGCTCTTGAAGGAAAACCTCCATATTGGGTAGTTTGCAAAATAGCCAGCTTATTTTCTGTTTGATTAAAATAGAAGCAACACTTTCCTTCCTTTTCTTCCTAGAAACTATCTTTCTAGAAAAGAAAGGCTATGGAGAAATTCCAAAGTGATCATAAGCACTGTTAGCACAGGTTTGTCTAACCAGACCATCACAATCTGTTAGTCATATTAACGGAAAGATACAGGCTTTGATATTAGTGAAACACAGTAAAGACAGGGACTACTCAGGAGCTCACACACAGGTGATTACTTCTTTTTGTAATTTATTTATTTTTATATTTATTTATTTATTTATATTTTTAAATGTGAACTCCCTCGGCACCTGAGACATCCCTGTCTGTTTACCCCAGTGTGATGTTGATTTTTTTTTTAAGATTCTATTTTTATTTTTTAGAGAGGGAAGAGAGGGAGAAAGAGAGAGAGACAGAAACATCAATGTGCGGTTGCTGGGGGTCATGGCCTGCAACCCAGATATGTACCCTGACTGGGAATCGAACCTGCGGCACTTTGGTTCGCAGCCTGCGCTCAATCCACTGAGCTATGCCAGCCAGGGCTCTTTTTGTAATTTAGCAGGGAAAATCTGTTTTGATTTGAGACAACACATGTGGAAGAAAACCTAGGTAAAAAATAAATAAAAATAATTGACTTAAAAATAAAAGCTACACTTGGGATATCCATTGATCTTAGACTTAAATAAATTTATTAAAAGAGAGAAATATTTAAAGTGCAGGAAGGAAACACAGACTTGTGTGTTCATGGAATATAGACTTATAGCTACTGAGAGATAGTCTAAAGGAGCCAGAGTGACAAATACTGAAATACATCCCTGAGTCATTTTCTCAAAGGCTTTGACTTTCCAGCTTTGCTGAGATTTTATGTCCTTGGTAGTTTTGCTTGCTGGGTTTTAGGAGAGAATGAAACTTTGTGAATGTCGGAGGGTTGGCCAAAATGGGCAACCAAGCAGTTTGTGGGATTGAAGCTTCTCCTTTTTTCTTTCCTCCACAAAGAGAGTCCTGGAAAAGGATCACTCTTTAAGTAAGTTAACATAGGCCAGGTCTGACCTGCTTCCCTTGCAGTTTCAAGGAGCCCAGCTCCCACCCTGACAGCACACTTAGACCAGCCTTAGATATAGTTATAAGTCTGCATAGAGTGAAGCTATTATAGCATTAGGAAATGGCTGTTTTCTTAATATTCTAACTCAAAGGAAAAGTTCTAGAATCTCCTCAAGGTGTATGCATAATGGTGAGTATAATGATTAAATTAATAATCCAACTTACGCTTAAATTTCTGTGGTTGATTAAGCATCAGGAATTTGGGAGTGCTTCATGACCAAATCATTTTAAATGAAAATACAATGATCATTTCTGTTTTTCTTATACTATATGTCTTTTCCTGCCCCATTATTTAGTTGAATTGAGTCATATGTGACCTCAGGCTTGACATTCAATTCTTCTTTGAAAATAGGCTGTAACAAGTATCAGTGGTGTATGCACAAAAAGAAACTAGAATCACTCTACCTTGCAGCCCACTTCTATTCTCTTCATGTGGAAAGCCCCACTTCACACAAGAGTGTAATTATGGGAATGCAGTTCCACAAAATAGAAGCAACTGGAATAAAAATAAATTTAAAACAATGAAGTAAAATGTATGAGGCGTCCACAAAGAGTAACTAAGGGGGTGGGGAAGGTCTTTGTGGCTATGTAGTTTATCATTAAAGATAAGCCTAGCCATGCCTTCTTCCACCACACCCTCAGGCTGCCAGGGTGAGCCCACTCTGCAGTTTGAATAGTCCTGTTTTCCCTAGATGCTGTGTCATTTCCTACAAGCTGGGTCTTGGGCTGAAGTCATCTAGACACATAAGAGGTATTCTGGATCTCCTAACTTGGAGTAAAAGTTCATTATACAAGTTGATTGCAGTTCAGAATTAATCCCCCATGTGCTCTCAAGCATTCTGTGTCTCCTTTGTTTTTGGTTCACACAACAATTTATTTCAGTTCCTTACTTAATGATTTTTTTCCTCACTTGACAGTGAGCTTGACAAGGCAGAAACATGTTCTGCATCACAATTAGCCTCTGGGTTGTTTTTAGCATTGAATAGTTGCTCAACAAAATATTAAAAATGAATGAGTCTCCCCAATTTGAATCCAAACTTTCCTCGTTACCTTGGAAATGGATTCTGGAGTTGTGTCTGGATTTGGTACATGGCTGAGGTTATTCTGTTGTCAGAACATTTCTTTGGGACCATAATCATGCTGGGGGACACCCTTCAGCTGAACTAGTCATTTTGTTATCTTTTGATAAGTGTGTTTAAGCCGATACACTCTAATCTCCAAGGAACATCAATATTTATGTTTACAAGAGGTTAGAAAGCTTGATTGCACTGGAGACTGGTCTCCATGAGGCTGAAGTATGGGAACTTCCATACCACCCATATACCTTCCCTTAATTTTCCTTCTCTGAGCAGCCTACACATTGAGATCAGACATGTAAACCAGCTGAACTCTGTCCCTTTTGCCTAATGATGTCATATATTTCTAACTTTTTCTCTCAAAAGTTAATTTCCAAAACTTAAAACATCAAAGAACCATCTCAATGGAAGATTATATTAAGGCATAGGTATGTTTAGAACAATTATAAAGAGCACATGGACAATAACAAGGAATAGGGACAGTGGAAACAGGGGAGGAAGGTGGGGAGGGCTGGGGTTGTGGAGAGGGGTGGGAGAAAGGGCAGAAAACTGTAGTTGAACCACACCAAATTTTCTTTTAAATAATTAAAAAAAAAGAAATTACAAGAAGTAGTGGTTTTCTTTGAAGCATTTCAAATGCAAACTGGGCCTTGAATACACAGGGCTCGGTGATTTGAATGACCTGGTCTCCAAATGAAGAGGGGTTGTTAGAGGCAATACTTTGCCTGAAAGAAAGAAAGACTGTTATTTAGTGTACTTCTATCAAACACATAGTATACACACACTCTCTCACACTCATAGAGGCTAAGCAAGTCCTGAATACTGTCTCTCAACTATTTGATTCCGTGATTGTTATTAAGCAGTAAACCTACACCAACTGTATAGTCATTGTGCTTCTAGAAATATAAATGTCACATTTTTGGTCTTTAAAAATTATTAAGCAGGAAGAAAGATAGCAATTTCCAATGTTTGCTTGGATGGTAAGATGTAGGAGAATTAGCATTACTCTTGAGAGCTGCCATTGGTTAGCTGTAGGGAAAAAGGATATCAATTATATATAATCTAAGAAGCCTCTGCATGGTAATCAGGCCTGGTAGGAGCTTTGGGGCAGCTTCGTTATTCTCTTGTAAACACAAGAGCCCAGATAGACATGTCAGTCAGAAGTAGCAGCAGCAATTTTTCCTTTTTTTTTAACACCTTCACATTCTATTGCTTCAATATGCAAACAAGGCTGTTTAGCTAAGGGTAGAGCCAGTGCTAATGAGCTCGCTGCACTAACCCCAAAGTAAAAAGGTTCTGTTTCACAGCTGCTCAGAGACAGGTCCTCTGGGCATGCTCAGGTATTGGGAAAGAATGCCTTTTAAAAAAAGAAATGCCAATCAGGATTTTGTGCATACTTTCCCTTTTCTCTATGTGCTAATACAATTACCTCATAACTTGTGAACTTCCAGTGCATTTGTCTGGTGCTTTCTCTCTAAATGATATACTTGGAATGTGGGTATGGAATGAAAATGCCTGAAATATGCAGTAACTGCAAAAATGAGCTCTTTAATTCTTAGATGATGCTACCTCATAGCTAATGCTCACATTTTCACCTTAAAAATAAACTGTTCTTTCATCTTATTTAAAAAGTATTATTATTTTTCTTTTCTTTGGGGTCATTTTAATAACTTGAATGGATAATGCAGATCATGACAGGCTTCTCAGGCCAGGGAGTTTGAGGCCCAATCTGTGATTTGAGAGCAGTCCAGGGCTCTGGGCCTCCCTGCAGCTAGGCGATTCCATAATTGGCTGAGCAAAAACACACAGGGGGCTGAAAAGAGGGGGCAGTAAGGGGGGTTCACATATCAGTTGACAGTTTCAAATCAAGATACAATACATGATGGCATTTCAATACCCAATTATACTCATGAATAAAGACTTTTTTGCACAGAAATATCCCCCCAATCCCCACAGGGTTAATTTACCATCTACAGAAACCACTCAGCTTTGCTGGCTAAATAGCATAGTATGTGATTTCCTGTGTAATTATACACCCTCCTTCTCACCATTAATTCAGTCTCAGGGCCATGTCTTCTAGGTGCTTGACATAGGAGACAGAGCCTGTCCATTGTGCCTGATAAATGGATGTGAAGCACAAGTACAGATATCCTCAACTCTACTAATGTTTTATCTCTTTCCCCATAAAAAGAGATGCTGTATTTCCTGTCCCTCAGTAACCAATCAGTGGGCAGTTTCTTAACCACTGTCTCTATGACTGTATAGCCAGGTACTACAGTTAGCAAGAAAGCCTTTCTGCTGGGTTATTTCAGCATTTAAATTATTTATTATGTTAGTTTTATGGCATATCAGAACCTATTTGACACAGGTGGAGTGAACTCTCTTCTGCCACATGGAACCTCATTAAATGGCCATCATGACTGGTAAGGCTTAATTGCTTTACACTGGGTAGTTCTCCATCATGATTCAAATTCCTAGAAAGGCATCTGACCCCAATTCTCGAGGTGATTTGATTCACCCCTAACTAGGAAAATGAGAGCAGACTAGGAGTTTCCTTGCACATTTTAGCATCTGGCTAAAAATGTGCAAGCTGGTGAGTTGCCGTACAAAACAATTTATTGATAATTGCATGTGAAAACAGTTAATTAAAGCTTATAATCAATTATTTATTTTTGTTCATTTGTTTAATTATCATAAAATTACTCAAATTATTTTGAAGTAGACATATATAAAACTGAGCTATAATTACTGAAATATGTATTGTTGTTCATAATTAGAACATAATGTGAAGAACAGATTTACAATGCTATTGTATTCAAATTCAAATTCCAAGTACCTTTGGCTAAGATAGCTTGTATAATATTTTAAGGCCATAGCCTTGGTTCTGAGTAAAATAAGGTATTAAGCTGGGTGAATTTTAGATTTCTGAATTTTGCTATGTTGCTATAGTGCTTAGATCTGTCTTTTGCTTTATTATGAGGAGTTTAGCATATAGATGAGAGTGCCAACTTTTGAGGTGGAGTTTTTGTGTATTGTGGCTCTGTGACTTACTAGATATATGATTTTGGTCTTCACCTTAGTTTCCTCATCTGGTAAAATAGGAGTAATAAGAGTACTTACCTCAGAGAACTGTTGCTAAGATAAATTGGTAAATGTTTGGAAATTATTAGGACTCATTACATGAGGTATTGGAGTATTTGTTATAGGTCATTGCTTTGGTGTTATTACTCACTACTTAGAGCCATTTTGGTGATAAAGACATCGGATTATGTCTTCATATATGTCTATTACCATACAGTAGTCTGGACAGTTTGCCAAGAGCAGGTCTTTTACAGCAGGTAGTTATATAAAGTCACCTTAACAAAGATATACCACAAATGATAAGTCAGCATTTTGCTATTTTGACAATAATTTACCTAATCTTATTGTCTGTAACATTGATATTTATTAATAGGACTATATTTGTACCACAATGAAGCACCTGCTGATGGACTCATTTATGGCTTTATGATAAGCTCTTACAAAGATTAAAAGAACCCCAAACTATTCTTTTTTATACATTTATTATTCATACACCTCTTACACTGCTAGATTTGTACTCCCTCTAATTCATGATTAACATCATTTAACAAAGGATAGTGGTGCTCTTTCAATGGCTTAATTCCCCTTGTACTATATTTTTTGACCGTATGTTCTGATGGAAGACACCCTCAGCAGAGAATAATAATAACAACAACATAAAATTATACTCCAATCAGCTTTGAAGAAAGCCAGTAGTTCCACAAGACAATGAA
This sequence comes from Phyllostomus discolor, assembly GCF_004126475.2. Taxonomy (NCBI): domain Eukaryota; kingdom Metazoa; phylum Chordata; class Mammalia; order Chiroptera; family Phyllostomidae; genus Phyllostomus; species Phyllostomus discolor. The sequence continues at coordinate 110,786,401 of NC_040903.2, read as the reverse complement.
ATCTGAGTGAATTGTACTATTATCCTATTATTGTATTGTATTGTATTGTATTATTTTATTTTATTTTATTTATTTTATTGTATTGTATTATTTTATTTTATTTCATTTCATTTCATTTTATTTCATTTTATTTTATTTTTGCCATATCTTGGATTTGAATAGGAGGGACAGATGAATACTGGAAAGCTGGTAAAAGTTGTTAAGACTTGTTCTCATTTTTCATTAAGCCGAAATTTTCTCTATAATTTGAGGAATTGCTATGCCCACAGTGAATTTGGGAAGTTCTTCATAAAGGAGAATCTCTGACAGCCTTATAATTAACTGGGTGATAATGCAAAGGTATGCTGAGATTAACCTATCTTATCCCAAATATCAAAGAGAGAGATGAAAAAAGAGGGAAATTACATGTCTTGTATTTTGACTAGCTCAGGGAGTTCCTCTCTAATTGGAGGGTGGATATAACAAGATGGTTGAAGAACGTAAAGTGTAAATTAATATTTTTCAGTAGAGTAAGTCTATTAAAACCTGTCCTAATGAAATAACTAATAATATGTGCGTATATTTAGCAGTAAAATAGCCATTAGAGTATTGATTTTAAAAGTGAAAAAATTTTAAATCACACTTTCAAATTTCCAAAATAGAAGCTTAGTTAAATAAAAGGCAGTATATTTATATAATGAAATATGATGCAATTATTAAATTTACATCTAAATATACATTTATTGACGTGGGAACCATTTCATTTTATTTTTTATTTTAAGTGTATTTTATTGATTATACTATTAGAGTTGTCCCATATTTTTCTCCCTTATATCCATCTCTGCCCAGTAACCCCATCCTCTCCAGCATTTCCCCCCTTACTTCATGTCCATGATCATACATATAAGTTATTTAACATCTCCCTTTCCTATACTATTCTTAATCTCCCCCTGTCTATTTTGTAACTGCCAATGCTTCTTATTACCTGTACCTTTACCTCACTCTCCCTCCTCCCCCTCCCCATTGATAGATAACCCTCTATGTGATCTCCATTTCTCTGGTTCTCTTTCTGTTCTAGTGGCTTTCTTAATTTGCTTTTGTTTTTTATTTTTGAGGTTCAGTTATTGATAGTTTGATGTCATTTTACTGTTCATAGTTTTGATCTTCTTCTTTAGCTTAGATAAGTCCTTTTAACATTTCATATAATAAGGGCTTGCTGATGGTGAACTCTTTTAACTTGACCTTATCTGAGAAGCACTTTATCTGCCTTTCCATTCTAAATGATTGATTTGTTGGATAGAGTAATCTTGGATGTAGGTCCTTGCCTTTCATGACTTCAAATACTTCTTTCCAGTTCCTTCTTGCCTGCAAGGATTCTTTTGAGAAATCAGTTGATAGTCTTATGGGCACTCCTTTGTAGGTAACTGTCTCCTTTTCTCTTGCTGCTTTTAAGATTCTGTCCTTATCTTTAATCTTGAGTAATGTAATTATGATGTGCCTTGGGGTGTGCTTCCTTGGCAAAAGTTTTTTTGGGACTTTCTGGGTTTCCTGATCTTCCTGGAAGTCTATTCCTTTGTCAGATCAAAGAAGTTCTCCTTCATTATTTTTTCAAATAAGTTTTCAATTTATTTCTGTTTCTCTTCTCTTTCTAGCATTCTTATGATTTGGATGTTGGAATGTTTAAAGTTGTCCTGGAGGTTTCTAAGCCTCTACTCATTTTTTAAAAAAATTCTTGTTTCTTCAGTCTGTTCTGGTTGAATGTTTATTTCTTCCTTGTGGTCCAAATCATTGATTTGAGTCCTGGTTTCCTTCCCCTTATTCTTGGTTCCTGTACATTTTCCTTTATTTCACTTTGTATAGCCTTCAGTTTTTCCTCTATTTTGCGACCATACTCAGCCATTTCCGTGAGCATCCTGATTACCAGTATTTTGAATTCTGCATCTGCTAGGATGACTATCTCTTCATCACAGCTCTATTTTTGGAGCTTTGATCTGTTCTTTCATTTAGGCCATATACTTTTGTTTTGTTTTGGTGTGCCCATTATGCAGTAAAGGGTGGAACCTTAGGTATTTGCTAGGGCAGGGCAACCCACTTCACTGTGTTGTAGTGCTGTATGTGGGGGAGGGGTCAAAAAGGGAACAATGCTACTTGCTCAGCTCTTGCCTCACTTTCGGTCACTTCCCCTATTACCTACAATCTAATTAGGCCTTTCTGGTGCTGAATACTGGTTGGGGGGCTGGCTTGCATACATTCTAGGACCCTGTGGGTCTCTCTGAGGAACTCTCCTGTGAGGCTGGGAGTTTTTCCCCTCACCATAACCCCCACAGAATTTTATAGTCAGAGGTTTTGAGGCTTTATTTCTCTGTGCTGGAACCCTGGGTTGCATGGTCTATCACACTCCCCAGTTATTCTTCCAGTTTTATCCACATGCATATGTGGCACCACCTGGTCTGTCAGTCACCCCCTTGCTATGAGTCCTCTAACCCTCAATGCCTGTCTCCACCCCTTCTACCAGTCTGAGTGGGTGTTTCTTCTTAAACTCTTTGGTTGTTGGACTTCCATACAGTTTGATTTTCTGGAGTTCTTGTGATTTTTTTGTTTTTATATTTTTTGTTGTCTTTGTTTTGTTATCTATCTATGCCTCCATCTTGGCCAGAAGTCCAGGAACTCCAGTTCTGAATCCAAACCCATGTGGGACCTGCTCATGGCCCACTAGTGAGAGTCCTTTCACCCCCTTTTCTTCCTGCAATGTCTCTCCTGCATTCTTCCAAACTGCTAAGAGAGAGTGCTGCATGGCTGCTACATCTTGTGGTCTTGCTTCCTCACTGCATTGTAAAGGAAGCCCCAAAACAATGCGGTTCCAACTCCCAAACTGTGTGGCTCCCTAAAACAATGTGGTTCCCACCCAGCATGGCTGGGTTTAAATCCCAGTGTGAATATTCCTCTGCAAGCCCATTTCTGAATCCTCCCACAATTGGCTACACATGCCAGTTATTCCTGTATTTTTCTGGCTGCCATAGTAAGTCCAGGCAGGTGTGTCCCCATGGTGTGAAGCAAACCATTCCAAGCTTTCATTCAGGTGCCATAACCAGGGCTAGCTGCCTCCCAGTTATGTCATGGGTCCAAGTCACTCCCATCTCCTGAGCTCAAAGCATGGCCACAGCTAATTAACATATACATGAAGTTATCCAGCTGTTATAGATATGTTAAAAAAACATTTTTGCATATCAGGTATGGAGCTGGCCAACTGTTGATATGCAAAATAACTCTCAGTGGCCCTGCTCCATGTGTCCCATCTCCCAGTTCTGACTTGTAGGGGTAAGGATATGCTGTATTTTATAATTTCTGGACACCCCATACTCTGGACCCCATTTGAAATCCCTCTTTGGGGGATCCTGGCTGCACTCCATTACAAGGAGACTTCCTCAGAGCTCTAACTGAGCAAAGGGAATTGGATAGAAAGTTTGGTTTCCTATTCCTCAACTTATTTTACTTTTCTTTTATTTAATCTGCATTGTATTTTTCCATTATTGTTTAGTCTCATTATACACCCCAACTCCAGCAATCCCCACACTGTTGTCAATGTCCATGAGTCCTTTTTTCTTTTTGCTCAGTCCCCTCACCACACTCACAACCAGCTGTAATCCTGTTTACCATCTGTGATAACTCTGTCATTATATTCCATGTTAGTTCATTTTGTTCATTAGATTCCATATATGAGTAAAATCATTTGGTATCTGTCTTTCTCTGACAGGCTTATTCACTTAGCAGAATATTCTCCAGGTCCATCCATATTGTTGCAAAGGGTACAATTTTCTTTGTTTTTAATGGTTAAATAGTGTTCCATTGTGTAAATGTCCCCTAGTTGTTTTATCTACTCATTTACTGATGGACACTTAAGCTGTTTCAATATCTTGGCAATTGTGAAGAACTCTGCAATGGACATGGGTGCTTATGTTCTTGTGGATTAGTGTTTTGGGTTCCTTTGGATATATTCCCAGAAGTGGGATTGCTGGATTGAAAAACAGGTCCATTTTTAAGTTTCTGAGGTATTTCTATACTGATATCCATTGTGGCTGCAACAGTGCATTCTCACCAACAGTGCCTGCAAAAGGATTCCCCTTTCTCCACTTCCTCATCAACATATGTTGTTCGTTAATTATTAATAACAGCCATTCTGACAGGTGTGAGATAGCATCTCATTGTGGTTTTTGTTTTCTTTTATCTGATGATTAATGATACTGAGCATCTTTCATATGTCTATTGACCTCTTTGGAGAAGTGTCTATTCAAGTCCTTTGCCAATTTTTTAATTGGGTTTTATTTTGGTATTGAGTTTTGTAAGTTCTTTATAAATTTTAGATACTAACCACTTATCAGATGTGTCAGTGAATATGTTATGGGGATTGTCTTTTTATTTTGTTGATGATTTCCTTTGCCATGTAAAAATATTTTAGTTTTATGTAGTCCCATTTGTTTATTTTTTTCTATTGTTTTCCTTGCTTGTGGAGATATCCAATAAAATATTGCTATGAGCAATGTCTGAGATTTTGCTGCCTATGTATTCTGCTATTTTTATGGTGTCAGGTCTAACATTTAAGTCTTTGTCCATTTTGAATTTATTCTTGGGTTTGTTATAAGAAAGTGGTCTAGTTTCATTACTCTGTGTGTGTCTGTCCAATTTTCCCAATACAATTTATTGAATAAACTATCTGTAGCCCATTGTATATACTTACTTCTACTGTTAAATATTAATTGACTATAAAGATGTAGGTTTATTTCTGGGCTTTCTATTCTGTTCCATTGATCTATGTATCTGTTTTGATGCCAGTATCATGCTGTTTCATTACTATGGCCTTATAGTATATTTTCGTATTAGGTTGCTTGATTCCTCCAGCTTTATTCCCCCCCCCCCCCCCCCCCGCCAATTGCTGTCACTTTCAGGGCCTTTTGTGGTTCCATATAAATTTTTGAAATATTTGTCCCAGTTCTGTGAAATATGTCATTGGAATCTTGATAGGAATTGCATTGAAAATACAGATGGCTTTGGGTAGAATTGACTTTTTAATGATGTCAATGTTTCCTATCCACAAACACAGTGTGTGCTTCCACTTACTCATATCTTGATTCTTTCTTCTGTGTCATATAATTTTTCAAGTTCAGGTCTTTCACATACTTGGTTAGGTTTATTCCTAGGTAATTTATTATTTTTGTAGCAATTATGAATGGGATTATTTTCTTAATTTTCTGTTAGTTCAGTATTGGCATATAAAAATAAAACTGATTTTTAGATATTAATTTTGTATCCTACTACTTTGCTGAATTCATTTAACAGATCTAGTAGAGTCTTGGTGGAATCTTTGGAGTTTTCTATGTACAGTTATCTGAAAATAATGACCTATTTTACTTCTTCCTTTCAAATTTTTGTTGCTTTTTATTTCTTGTTCAATTTCTGTGTCTGGGATTACCATTACTATATTGAACAACAGAGGTGTAAGCATACATCTTACATCTTGTTTCTGATCTTAAGGGGAAGACTCATAATTTTTGCCATTGAGTGTGATGCTGACAGTGGATTTGTCATATATCGTCTGTATTATGTTTAGGTATGTTCTCTCTATTCTGACTTTGCTGATAGTTTTTATGATAAATGAGTTCTTGATTCTGTCAAATTCTTTTTCTGTATATATTGATACAATCATTTGGTTTTTATCTATTTTGTTTATGTGATAAATCACAGTGTTAGATTTGTGAATATTATTTGTATTCCCAGAAGATCCCAGTTGGTCCCAGTTGATCATGGTGTATGATCTTTTTGATGCATTGCTGTATTCAGTTTTCTAATATTTCATTGAGGATTTTAGCATATATGTTCATCAAGGATATGGCCTATAATTTTCTGTCTTTGTAGAGTCTCTATCTGGCTTTGGAATTAGGATAACGCTGGCCTTGTTAAATGAGTTTGAGAACCTTCCTTCCTTTTGAATTTTATGAAATAGTTTGAGAAGGAGAGGTGTTAGTTCTTTTCAGAATGTTTGTTAATATTCACCTGTGAAGCCATCTGGCCCAGGGCTTTTGTATATTAGGATTTTTAACAAATTTTTGTTCACTTACAGTTGTTCCCATTTTCCCTCATTACTCTCACCTTTCCAGCCTAACCCCACCTTTCACATTCAATCCTCCCCTCATTGTCTTTGTCCATGGGTCCTTTATACAATTTCCTTGACTAGACCCTTCCACTTCTTCCCCCATTGTCCCCCTCCTCGTTCGCCTCTGGTCAGTGTCTTACTGCTTCATTTTCACTAGGAGTAATCTGTCTATTCATATTATCTGGCCTTTCCTCATTTAGTTTTGGAAGATTGTATGTTTCTAGACTTTATCCATTTTGTTCAGGTTGTCAAGTTTGTTGACATATAGTTATTCATAATATTTTATTTTTTAAGAGATTTTATTTATTTTTAGAGAAAGGGGAAGGAAATAAGAAAGAGATGGAAACATCAATGTGGGTTGCCTCCCATATGCCCCCTTATGGGGACCTTACCTGCAACTCAGGCATGTGCCCTGGCTGGGAATCAAATCAGCAACACTTGTTCATAATATTTCCTTACAATACTTAGTATTTATTTGGTATCAATTGTTATTTCTCTCTTTAATATCTCATTATATTTGTGTGGGTCGTCTATCTTTCTCAGTTGATGTGTCTGGTTAAATATTTGTGCATCTTGTTTATCTTTTCAAAGAATCCACTCTTGGATTCATTAATCTTTTGTATCATATTTTTAGATTCTATTTTTTTTAACATTTGTTGTGATCTTATTTCCTTCCTCTTACTCACTTTGGACTTTGTTTTTCCTTTTCAAGTTCCTTTAAGTGTGAAGTTAGATTGTTTATTTCAACTCTTTCGTGTTTTCTGAGATAAACCTGTAACGCTATAAATTTTGCCCTTAGGATTGCTTTCTCTGTGTCCCACAGATTTTAGATTGTTTGTCTTGATTTTCATTTGTTTCAAGGTATCTTTGGATTTCTTCCTTGATCTCATGGTTGACCCATTCATGGTTTAATAACATGTTATTTAGCTTCCATGTGTTTGTTTTTCAGTGTTCTTCTTGTGATTGATTTCTAGCTTCATAGCACTGTGTTCATAAAAGTTGTTTGAAATGATTTCAATATTCTTAAATTTATTGAGACTTGTTTTGTGTCATAATATGTGATCCTCCTAGAAAATGTTACATGTACACTTGAAAAGTACTACATTTGTCCATGTATAGCATTGACATTTTGCCCAAATTTTTTAGGAAAAGTAAGGATTCACAATATACATGGGTATGATTACATACCATGGGTAGAATAAGGGGTGTAATAATCCCTTGTATAATGTGCACAAAAAAATGGTTGTCCATAATACATGCCAAAATATGGTATGTATGTTCTGCTGCTTTAAGGTGAAATATTCTGAAGATATCAATTAAATCCATTTGATCCAGTATGAGGCAGGAAGATGGCAGCACTGTTGGAGGGAGCATAATCACCTTCCCCTATGCACGGGAGAGAAACTCGAGGATCTATGGAAGAACAGAGCAAGGGGCCTAGGATATCGCAACATTTATGAAAACAGGACATCAAAAATTATAGCGGACATTGAAAAACCAGACAGTAAGGAGACTGCTTCAGGATAATAAGGGCCCAGGGATTAGCTCTGGGACCAGGGAGGTTGCAGCCCCCAGGCCTAGTGCTCCTGGGTCTGGCCCAGGGCACGCAGAGAGCAGAGTCACCATGCCCTTCCCGGACAACAAGGATTGAGCAGCACCGGAAAGGCCTTCTTGCTTGAAGGCAAAGAGAGGAAAGTGAGACTGAGAGAAAGTCACACAGGGGCTGTGAGCACCCACGCATAGCCCTGGGAAGGGTGAGTGCCCCAGCCTGCATGACCAAGGGTGGCCTGGCTGTGCACTGGGGCCCCCAACCCAGTTAGAGTGTGGTTCTGTGGAAGACCCAGACCTCACAGCACTGAACAAGGAAAGGGCACTGGTGTTCCTGGGTCTCTGGAGCCTGTGGTGGTGAACTCCAGGGAGCACGCGCCCCTACAGGATTCCCGGAGCTTACATTGTGACTCTGGAATAGACTAGGGTGCTTCCTGAGAACATAGAGCCAACCTCAATGAAACTTGGGGGAAGGGTGTGACCCCTTGCGATCCCCAGAACTTACACCATGAACCCAGAAAAGACTCAGGGTCTGTGTGTGTGTGTGTGTGTGTGTGTGTGTGTGTGTGTGGCGGGGGTGGGGGCGAGCCCGGGAGACCACAGCAATGAACTCCAGACAGCGTGCTTTGGAGCGCCCATACCCACATCCAGGGTCCAGCAGGAAGGCATCAGATCAGCTCTGGGGAGAGCGCAATGCTGGCCCTGGGGACAGTAGTCAAAAGTCTGACTGAGTTCTGACTGGGAAGAGTGAAAAGATTCCCAATCTCTCCTCAGCCTGCTGAAGCCAGCCAGCACAGAAAAACTGGTTTGGCCAGTTAGAGACCAACTAGAGGGTGTTCTTTTGTTGTTGTTTTTGTTTTTGGCTGTTGTTGTTTGATTGTTTGATTTTATCTTGTTTTTAAGTTATTTTTATTTTTTTAATTCTTCTTATTTTATATCTCTCTCTCAATTCCTTATGTTTCTCTTCATTTCATCCTAGTGTTATTCCTTCCACTCCAAATTTATCTCTCCTACATTCCGTCTGCTTTTTTTCTTTTTTTTCTGAGCCTGCAAGTTACTGCAAATTTGTATTATCTTTTTCTCACTTTTCTGACATTTTTTTTATTTTAATAGTATTTTGGTATTCTTTTTCTTTCTGTATAATCTTCCTTGCTTGGCTGGTTATACTGTCGTTTGATAGGTTCCCCCTGCTATCTCATTCACAGTGTGTTGATAATTTACTGTCCTTCATTTGTGTTCCATTAGTACACCACTCCAGGTTCTATACTCCTTATTCTTGTTATCTAGGTCTCATAGATTCTGGCACATGATTGTTGCTTTAATATTACTGTAAATAACACCTAGTTCATACAACTGTAAATACTACACAACACCCCTCCCAGATCTCAGCCCACTACGCAATTTCCTGAATGCTATTATGGTGGGGGTTGTCTCTATTCTTTTACACATTACTCCTATTTATTATTCTTTATTCCCACCCTACCTCAGAATCTGACCTCCCACAGCCTCACAGCTTTCTAGATACAACTAACAATCCTTTCCTCCCCAATAAGAGTCTTATCTTCTTTCCATCCTTTCTAAAACGTGGCTAGTGGGATGGAGGATCATGGTTAACACTATATGCAGACAAAGGAGCTCCCATCTCTTCTCTACTGGCTGCTACTGTGAATATCATAAAATACTGTATGGCTGTCTTAAACCATTTTGCTTTACTCCTCCAACTGATCACAAAAAAGAGTAGGGGGAAGCTGTGAACACCAGGATACACGAAGGAGACCACAACACTGAATCTCACAGGTATTCTACCACAGAAGTTCACACCACAAACACAGGAAACCAGAACAGATCAATTTAAGAAACAGAGGCTAACACAAAGAGTGTCACGAACAATGGGGACACAAAGAAACAATCCCCAAATGAAGGGAAAGGAGGAAGCCTCAGAAAGAATGCTAAAGGAAATACAGGCAACTCAACTATCAGATATTGAGCTCAAAACAACGATAATCAGGAAGCTCAATGAACTCATAATGAGCTACCAGAAACTACAGGGAAGCTACAGTGATCTCACTGCAAACTATATCAACATGAAAAAGGAAATAGAAACTATCAAAAAGGGCCAAGAGCAAATGAAGAATACATGTTCTGAACTCAAGAACACAGTAGAAGTTATCAAAAGCAGGATCAATGAAGCAGAACACTGGATCAGCAAATTGGAAGACAAAAATAAAAAAAAAAAACATCCAGAAAGAGCAGGAAAAGGAAAAGAGGCTCAGAAAGAATGAAGAGGGATTAAGAGAAATGCAAGACAATATGAAACATAATAATATCTGTATTATAGGGATACCAGAAGGAGAAGGAGAAGACCAAAGGGTAGGAAACCTATTTGAAAAAGTAATGATGGAAAACTTCCCTAAATCGATTAGAGAAAAAGTCACACAAATTCAGGAAACACAGACAGTCCCAATCAAGGGGAACCCAAAGAGGCCCACCTCAAGAATCATCGTAATTAAAATGGCAAAATTTCAAGACAAAGAGAGAATCTTAAAGGCAGCAAGAAAAAAGCAGGAAGTAACATACAAAGGAGCCCAGATAAGGCTAGCAGCTGACTTCTCAATGGAAACACTTCAAGCCAGAAGAGAATGGCAAGAACTATTCCAAGTAATGAGAACCACAGGCCTGCAACCTAGGCTACTTTACCCAGCAAGGCTCTCAATCAAGATAGAAGGCCAAATAAGAAGCTACCCAGACAAAAAAACTCTAAAAGAACACACTTTCACCAAACCAGCTATGCAAGACATGCTTAAGGGACTGCTTCAAGGAAAGGAAGGAAAAGAGAGAGAGAGAGAGAGGAACACAGGCAAATAAATGGCAATGAATAAGTACCTATCAATAATAACCTTAAACATACATGGACTAAATGCTCCAAACAAAAGATATAGAGCAGCTGGATGGATAAGAAAACATGACCCACACATATGTTGCCTACAAGAGACACACCTCAGGACAAAATACCTACATAGACTGAAAGTGAAGGGCTGGGAAAAAAATGTCCAAGCAAATGGATAGGAAAAAAAAGTCAGGGTAGCAATACTCATATCAGACAAAATAGACTTCCAAAAGAGGGCCATAAAGAGAGACCCAGAAGGTCACCACATAATACTCAAGGGAAGAATCCACCAAGAAGACAAAAACATTTTAATATATATGTACACAACAAAGGAGCACCAAAATACATAAAGAAAATCATAGAGCACTTCAGGTAAGATATTGACAGCAACACAATTATAGTGGGGGATTTTAACACCCCACTGTCAAAAATGGACAGATCTTCCAAACAAAATATCAACAAAGATATTGCGGCATTGATCAGTGTCCTAGACAAATACAATTAACTGATATATATAGATCCCTTCATCCCAAAGAAGTTAAATACACAATCTTTTCAAATGTACATGGAACATTTTCAAAGATAGACCACATGATAGGACACAAAAGAAGCCTCGGCAATTCAAGAAAATTGAAATCATACCGAGCATTTTCTCAGATCACAAGGGACTGAAACTAGAAATCAACCCCAAGGGGAAAAAACCCCCAAAACACTCAAACTCCGGAGATTAAATAGCATGCTATTAAACAATGAATGGGTCAAGAATGAAATTAGGGAAGAAATCTGAAAGTTTCTGGAAACAAATGAAAATGAACTCACAACAACCCAAAACTTATGGGACACAGCAAAGACAGTCCTGAGAGAGAAGTTCATAGCCATACAGGCCCACCTAAAAAAGATAAACACATATCAAGCAAGCAACCTAACCCTACGTCTACAAGAACCTGAGGAACAACAACAAAGACAGCCCAGAGAAAGTAGAAGGAAGAAAATGACCAAGATCAGAGCAGAATTAAATGACATGGAGACTAAAAGCACAATCCCAAGGATCAATGAATCTAGGAACTGGTTCTTGGAAAAGATAAACAAAATTGACAAGCCTTTAAGCAGGCTCATAAAAAAAAGGAGAGGACCCAAACAAACACAATCAGAAATGGAAGAGGAGAGACTGCAACTGACACCACAGAAATACAAAGGATTGTAAGAAATTACTATGAAGAACTGTATGCCAAGAAATTTGAAAACCGAGGTGAAATGGACAACTTTCTAGAAAAATATAATCTTCCAAAACTCAATGAAAAAAAGCAGAAAGCCTGAGCAGACCAATAACAGCAAGTGAAATTGAAGCAGTAATCAAAAAACTCCCAACACACAAAAGCCCTGGACCAGATGGTTTCACAGGAGAATCCTCTAAAGCATTAAAGGAAGAGCTAAAACCTATCCTTAACAGACTATGCCAAAAACTCCAAAAAGATGGAAGACTCCCAAACTTTTTTTATGAGGTCAACATCATCCTAATTCCAAAACCAGATAAAGACACAACAAAGAAAGAAAACTTCAGGCCAATATCGCTGATGAACATTGATACTAAAATCCTCAACAAAATACTGCCAAAATGCATCCAACAATACATTAAAAAGATCATACACCATGACCAAGTGGGATTCATTCCAGGGATGAAAGGATGGTACAATATTCACAAATCAGTATGTGTAATACACCACAAAAAACAAAAGCAAAGACAAAAACCACATGATCATATCAATAGATTCAGAAAAAGCATTTGATAAGGTGCAGCAACCATTTATGATAAAAACGCTATGCAAAGTGGGAGTAGAGGGAGCATTCCTCAACATAAGAAAGGCCATATATGAGAGACCTACAGCCAACATCATACTCAACAGACAAAAGTTAAAATCTTTTCCACTGAGATCAGGAACAAGACAAGGCTGTCCACTTTCACCACTTCTATTCTATATAGTACTGGAAGTTTTTGCCACAGCAATCAGACAAGAAAAAGAAATAAAAGGCATCCAAATTGGAAAGGAGGAAACAAAACTGTCACTGTTTGCAGATAACATGATAGTGTACATAGAAAATCCTATAGACTTGGGCAAAAGGTGATTGACCTAATAAATGAATTTGGCAAAACTGCAGGATACAAAGTCAATATCCAGAAAACAAAGGCATTTCTGTACACCAACATTGAAATAGCAGAAGCAGAAATCAAGAAACAAAATCCCATTTGTAACAGCAAAAAGAAAAATAAAACATCTAGGAATAAACCTAACCAAAGAGGTAAAAGACTACAGAAAACTACACAACACTGAGGAAAGAAATCAAGGAAGACACAAATAAATGGAAACATATACCGTGTTCATGGATGAGAAGAATTAATATCATCAAAATGTCCATACTACCCAAAGCAATTTACACATTCAATACAATACCTATTAAAGTACCAATGGCTTATTTCACAGACATAGAACAAACACTTCAAAAATTTATGTGGAACTGTAAATGACCCCGAATTGCTGCTGCAATTTTGCAAAAGAAGAGTAAAGTAGAAGGGGTTACAATACCGGACACTAAACTATACTACAAGCCCACTGTAATCAAAACAGCCTGGTCCTGGCAGAAAAACAGGCACATGGACCAATGGAACAGAACAAAGAGCCCAGAAATAAACCCAAGTCTCTATGGTCAATTAATATTTGACAAAGGAGGCAATAACATAAAATGGAGTAAAAATAGCCTCTTCAACAAATGGTGTTGGGACAACTGGACAGCCACGTGCAAAAAAAAATGAATCTAGAGCTTACACCTTACACCTTATACAAAAATAAATTCAAGGTGGATAAAAGACTTAAATATAAAATGTGACACTGTGAAAGTCCTAGAGGAGAACATAGTTAGGAAAATGTCAGGTATTTCATGCAGAAAATATTTTACTGACGTGTCCCCTAGAGCAAGGAACATAAAGGAAAGAATAAACAAATAGGACCTCATCAAAATAAAAAGCTTCTGCACACCTGAAGAAAACAGTATCAAAATAAAAAGAGAACCAACCGTATGGGAAAACATATTTGCCAATGATACCTCAGACTAGGGTTTAATCTCCAAAATATATAAAGAACTCGCATGACTCCACTCTAAGAAGACAAGCAACCCAATTAAAAAAATGGGCAAAGGACTTGAACAGACACTTCTCCAAGGAGGACATGCAGAGGATCCAAAGACACATGAAATGATGTTCAATATTGCTAGCTATCAGAGAGATGCAAATTAAAACCACAATGAGATACCACTTCACACCAGTCTGAATGGTCATCATAGACAAAGCAACAAACAACAAGCGTTGGAGAGGTTGTGGAGAAAAGGGGACACTAGCGCACTGTTGTCGGGACTGCAAACGGGTACAACCACTATGGAAAACAGTATGGAACTTCCTCAGAAAACTAAAAATGGATCTGCCTCGTGACCCAGCAATTCCACTGCTGGGACTATATCCTAAGAAACCCAAAATACCAATACAAAAGACCCTCTGCACCCCAATGTTCGTAGCAGCACAATTTACAAAAGGTAAGTGCTGGAAGCAACCTAGATGACCATCAGTAAATGAATGGATAAAAACAACTATGGTACATTTACACAATGGAATTCTATGCAGCAGAAAGAATGTAGGAGCTCCTACCCTTTGCAACAGCTTGGATGGAGCTGGAAAGCATTATGCTAATCAAAATAAGCCAGGCAGTGAAAGACAAATACCATATAATCTCACCGTTAACAGGAACATAAACAACAAAACAAAGAAAGAAGCAAAATATAGTCAAAGACACTGAAATAAAGGTCAGGCTGACAGTGACCAAAGGGGAGAGAAGAGGGAATTTCAGGGAAGAATGGGAAGGGTGTACAGGAAACAATTTAAAGGACATATGGACAAATCTAGGAGGAGGGTGGTGATGGGAGGGACGTGAGGAGGCATGGGTGGATGGGCTGTAATGGGAGTAAAAGGGAAAATATGTACATAAACAATAATTTTAAATATCATTGAGAGAAAATACCTCAACATAATAAAGGCCATATATGAAAAAAACTACTGCCAACATCTTACTCAATAGGCAAAACTAAAAGCTTTCCCACTAAGATCAGGACAAGACAAGGGTGTCTACTTTCATCACTTTTATTCTGCAGAGTATTGGCAGTCCTAGCTGCAGTTCTAAGACAAGAAAATGAAATAAAGGCATCCAAACCTATAATGAGGAAACAAAAGTGTCATTACTTGCAGATGACATGATAGTGTACTTAGAAAATCCTGTATACTCCACCAAAAGTCTGCTCAACCCAATAAGTGAATTTGGTGAAATACTGGGATACAAAGTCAATATTCAGAAATCAAAGACATTTTTGTACACCAACAATGAAATATCAGAAACAGAAATAAGAAAAAAAATCCCATTTGATATAACAACAAGAAAAAGTACCTAAGAATAATAAACCTAACCAAGGAGGTAAAAGACCTGCACTCAGAAAACTATACAACACTGAAGAAAGAAATTAAGGAAGACACAAATAAATGGGAGCAGATCTCATATTCATGGATTAGAAGAATTCACATAATTAGAATGTCCATACTACGTAAAACAATCTGTAAATGCAACACAATTTCTATCAAAATACCAATGACATATTTCACAAATACAGAACTAATATTTCAAAAATTTATATGGAACCATAAATGACCCAAATAGCCACAGAAATTTTGTGAAAGAAGAACAAAGTAGGAGGGATCAAATACCTGACTCAAACTATATTACAAGGCCACTGTAATCAAACCAGTCTGGTACTGGCACAAGAACAGACCCATTGACCAATGGAACTGAATAAAGAGCTCATAATTAAATCCATGCTTCTGCGGTCAATTAATATTTGACAAAGGAGGCATGAGCATAAAATGGAGTAAAAATAGCCTCTTCAATAAATGGTGTTGGGAAGTCTGGACAAGTGCGTGCAAAAGAACAAAAAACAAAACAAAACAAAAGAAATTAGACCACTAGCTTACACCATACACCAAAATAAACTCAAGATGCATAGAAGACTTTTTAATATAAGCAATGACACAATGAAACTCCTAGAGGAGAAAATAGGAAGGAAAATTTCAGATATCCCATGTGGCAATGTTTTCACATTAATACATTTCCCAGGGCAAGAGACATAAAGGAAAGAATAAAAAAGTGGGACTACATCAAATTAAAATGTTTCTGTTTGGCTAAAGAATACATCAACAAATAGAAAGGGAACCAACAGTGTGGAAAAACATGTTTGCCAATGATAATTCAGACAAGGGTTTGATATCCAAAATATTTAAAGAACTCATGTGACTCAACACTTAGAAGACAAAAATCCAATTAAAATATGCCCAAAACTCTTGAACAGACACTTCTCTGGTGAGGACATACAGAGACACACACTGAATGGAGACAACTGTACTTTAACAACAATTTTAAAAAACAAAAAAAGAAATAAACCTGTTGGTGAAAGACAAATACCATGGGATCTCACCTATAAGTCAAATCTAATGAACAAAACAAACTAATGATCAAAGTAGAACCAGAAGCATAGAAACACGTAGTAGACTGACAGCTGTACAAAGGGAGGGAGGAGGTTGGGACTGGTTAAAGAAGGTGAAGAGATTAGTCAAGGAACATGCATGAATGACCCATGGACATGGACAATGGTATGGGTAGCAGGCTGGGTGGAGGGAACAAAGGGGTAAAAGTGAGGCAACTGTAATAGCCTAAATAAAATATTTTAAAAGCAAGTAAATAAATCTAAAATGAAATCAAATATAATATTAAATAGCATCCCATATGATCACTAATATTAGCTCCCTTCCTTATTGTCTAAATCTCCAATTATATACAAATATTAGAGTGATTGGGTAACTTTTTTTGTGGTACAAAAAATGTTTTTTGTTTTAATTTTATAAATTATTTTATTGTTCAATTACAGCTATCTGCATTTTCTCCCCACTACTCCCCTCTCACCCAGCCAAACCCACCTCCGTCCCTTGCTTCCACCCCTCCCAGTGGTTTTCTCCATGTGTCCTTTATAGTAGTTCCTGAAAACCCTTCTCCCCACAGACCCCTTGATTGGGTAACTTTTTGAATTTTTCCAAATCTTTATGATTCATCAAGAATTCTCACATAGGGTTATTATATTTCTGTAATAAGTCCTCTTCTGGGATAAGGCGATGATTAGAATAACAATTAGAAATCAGGATTACAATGGCTTTATTATTTTCTTTTTTTCCTTCCTTTTTTTATTATTGTCCAAGTACAGATGTCTCCATTTTCACCCCATCATGGCCCCTGCCCCACCCATCCCCTCTTCCCACCCACAAACCTACCCCCTTTGGCTTTGCCCATGTGTCCTTTATACATGTTTCTTGATGGACCTTTCCCTATTTTTCCCCATTACCTCTCTCCCCCATCTCTGGTTACTGAGTTCTTTAGAACACACTGGGGTCAGTGTGTTCTTTATTTCAATGTCTCTGGTTATATTTTGCTTGTTTTGTTTTATTGATTAGTTTCCACTTATAGGGGAGATATTTGTCTTTCACAACCTTGCTAATTTCAGTTAGCAGAATGCTGTCCAGTTACATCTATGCTGTTGTGAAGGGTAGGAGCTCCTTCTTTCTTTCTGCTGCATAGCATTCCATTGTGTAAATGTGCCATAGTTTTTTTTTTTATCCACATATTTGCTGGTGGGCATTTAGGTCGCTTCCAGGACTTGGCTATTGTAAATTGTGTTGCTATGAACATTAGGGTGCATAGGTTCTTTTGAATTGGTGTTTCAATTTATTCTTTTCAAATTAATCAAAAACATTTGTCCTTTTTTTAACATCGAACTAACTGCTAGTCAAACAATCATATAATTTTTTCTGGACTTGTATTCTACTGTCAGTTATTTTTATCTCCTGTTTATGTGTGGACATTTTGCCTCACACTCACACTCATGAGCAAAAGGATCATGTTTCTGTTAACAATTGTTATAAATTTGGGCTTCTCTCAATTTCCTCTCATTGTAAACCAAATGCCCTATCCAGCCATTGTCAGGATGATGATAACTTTTCTAATAAGTATGAGGTACAGCCAAGTGTTCAATGTGTCATTGAACACAGATATGTATGTGCCAACTTTTTCTTGTTTTTTGTTATTTCTGGCATCTTAATTAAGTAAATTAGGTAGAACTCTCCCTGGTATACATGCCAGAGTTATATAGAGTTAGCAGATTTCTTCAAAGTGTTATAATTAAAAATATATATATTGTTTACCTTGATCACAAGTAGTAGCCTATTTAGTGGCTATCCAGCAGTCCAATCACACTCTAGTGCCTGTCTCTAGTCCCAGACCAGCTTTAGCACTATGGCCTGACTTCCATTTTCTGGGTTACTTTATTATAGGCCCAGCAACATCTTAAAGGAAAACTCTTCCTCCAAATCCCAGGCACCCAGTGATGGCAGGGCAAAAGGTAATGAGACTGCAGAGTGGGGCTCTCATCCTTGGTTAGTGTAGTTGCTCACTGGAAGGCAGGAAAATGTCTGCTCAATTTACAAGGCAGCAAAGAATAGAACCAGGCTTTCTGCAGAGCTGTACTGTTTTTACAGATTCATACTCTGTAATAAGTGACAGCTGTGATAGGTGTAAATAGCCCCATGTCATAAATTTCATGAAAACAATACATGTGGACCATCTGGCTCAACCCTGCAGCTTGCTGTGCACTGCTCAACACCCAAACTGCCAGGGAAAGCACAAGACATAGCCAGGCCTCAAAAGAGAAGGAAAAACGGGAGAAGGCAAGGCCCCCAGACCAGAAGAAAAGTCACAGCCACCCGATGGGACTGCCCCATTTACTGTCTGTGTGCATTTAAAAATTATATCCATTTATTTAATCTGAATTATTAAACATAGGTAATATCTTTATGTTACTGATAAAGACACAGAAAGGTTAAATAGGTTGTTCTGTGCTCAGAAGCTGATTTAAACCTAACATGGTTGACTCTGATGCTCAAGATTTTTATTGCTATATGAAAACATTTTAATCTTTTGCTTCCTGTATGCACCTCTACTCCATTGTTCAGAATGGTAGTAATAAGGGTTCATTAATATTTTTTAAAAATGATCTGTAAACTCTCAGCCCTAGGAAACCTAAATAGAACATTTTCTCAGCCTTTCAGAGGCTACTGTGGGGCCAGACATGTGGGGCTGTTAAACAGCTGGAAGAATCACTTCAATGACTCACCACAGCTGTACTTTCTTTTCTGTCTTTATTTTTTGGCATTATATTTTTGAATAAAAACATGAAAAATGTAATAAAATCTTATAAAAGAGAGCAGTAAACAATTACAACAGAAGGTGAGTTCTGAAATGCACTTAGCTATGATGAAAGACAAGAGCCATCATGTACATACAGTGAGGGTTAGCACAGCAAGGGTCACACTTTATCTGCTGGACAGCAGGGTCCTAAAAACTATATGGCAGTCATGCCAAACATCACCACACCTTATAGATCCTATCAATGTGTCTGCCTATCCATCACTAGGTCATCTGTGTCCCCTGCGAAGCCATGTATGGCATGACTCAAAACAGCACTATTTAAGAGAGGAAGCTATGACTATAAATTATTCCCACAAGTGATTTGAAGTTTGTATAGCATAAGGAAACTATTTTAAACAACAAGATATAATAAAAGGAAGCTTTGGAAAGTATATATATTTTTAAAGAGTTCTTAGAAAAAGATCGTATTTTCAGAGTCTTTGTATTTCCAGCTGCATTTTTATGTATGTGATAGTGACAACATACATTTTTTTCATAGGTACATACATGCAGGAAAATGTGGCATCAGAAAAAAAAATGAAGAAGAGAATTTAAGAACATTGTCAGCCCTGGCTGGCATAGCTCAGTGGATTGAGCTCGGGCTGTGAAACAAAGCATCGCAGGTTCGATTCCCAGTCAAGGCACATACCTGGGTTGCAGGCCACGGCCCCCAGCAACCACATATTGATGTTTCTCTCTCTCTCTCTCTCTCTCTCTCTCTCTTTTTCTCCCTCCCTTCCCTCTCTAAAAATAAATAAATAAAATCTTTAAAAAAAAAGGACATTGTCAGCAAGAAATATTCAAAGTCATGAAAAGCGGGAACCTAGAGCCATGATTGCTTTACCCAGCAAAGATATCATTTAGAATGGAAGAGCAGATAAAGAGCTACCCAAACCAGAAAAACATTAAAGGAGTTCATCATGACCAAACCATTATTATGTGAAATGTTAAAGGGACTTATTGAAGAGAAAGATCAAAACTATGAACAATAAAATGGCAATAAATACATATCTATCAACAATTGAATCTAAAAAATAAACTAAGCAAACAAGAAGAACAAAGGCAGAATCATGAGTATTGAGAAGATTTTGATAGTTGCCAAATGTGAGGGGTGTAGGGGGAAAAGTGAAGAGATGCTGGGAATATGAAATACAAATAAGTAGTTACAGAATAGCCAGGGTGATGTAAGGTACAGTGTAGGAAATGAAGTAGTGAAAAGAAATTACATGCATGACCCATAAACATGAACAATGGCGTGAGGATTGCCTGAGGGAATGGGAGGTCCTGGGTGGAGTGGGGCAAAAGGGGGAAGTCAGGACAACTGTATTAGCACAATAAATAAAATATAATTTAAAAAAGAGCATTGTCAGTATAGTGTTAAATGGCACAGAAAAGCTGATGAAAAAAATGGACTGAAATTCTTTTATTTGACTTGGCAAATAAGAGCTAGTAGAGACATTCTAGGGGAAGACGGCAGAGAGGTAGGTGGGAGTGGTGCCCAGTTCTCCTGGTGCCTAGATGGAACACCTAGCCAATCTTCTGAGGAAGAGAGTGAACAGCCAAAGGAATCCCAGCTTATATGAAGTTTGGAGGCAAAAAATTGCAGAGGACATTGGGAAAAAAAACAGTGAGGAGAGTGTTCTGGGACAGTAGGGTCCCTGCGATCTGCACCTGATCCAGGCTGCTGTGGCCCCTGGCCTGGTGTCCACTGAAGGATATGGGGAAGAGAGTTAGAACACCAACTCCCTCCCCTTCCAGAGCAGGGAGGGTAGCCCAGCACTAGGAGGAACCTGGCTGCTAGAAGTCACTGGGGGAAGTGGAGACGAAATGCCAGACACACAGAGGCCATACATATACACTGGAAGTGTGGACAGTGACACCAGGGAAATTGGGATACTGGGGAACACCTGGAGAAGGCAGGAGTTGGGCTGTGTCAAACCCTGACTTTGATAGTCTCCAGTCTGGTTGAAAAGTGGGGCTGTGTGGAAAGCCATGAACTTTGTAAGAACAGCAGGCAGCTGCTTTGTAAAGAAGTCTCCAGCAGTGGCTGGCACACCCCCAGGGAGATTTCAGCTGTGCATGCCCAGAGTGACTGTCAGAGAGGAACTGTGCATCCCACCTGTCTGGCACTGAGCATCCAGAGACAGTAGGCAAGTTGAACCATGCACCCTGCCTGTCTCACATTGCATGCACTCAGAGTGAGTGGCAGAGGGGAAACATGCACCCCGCTAGTCTCACATTTCACTCCCAGAGACAGTAATAGAGAGGAACCATGCTCCTCACTTATCTAGGGC
Source organism: Phyllostomus discolor (assembly GCF_004126475.2). Lineage (NCBI taxonomy): Eukaryota > Metazoa > Chordata > Mammalia > Chiroptera > Phyllostomidae > Phyllostomus > Phyllostomus discolor. The sequence continues at coordinate 110,765,167 of NC_040903.2, read as the reverse complement.
TCCACAACTCACTCTGTGAACAGCTGAGTGGCTGATTTGAACCTGGAAGTTCACAGAAGACCTGGGCTGGAGTCTGGGAAACTGTGAATAATGTGACCCAAACCTGGTCCCCATCCTCTCAGAACCAAAGGAAGGGAGAAATGTGAAGCCTAGCCTCATGTTCCTGTGGCATCTAGGAAGACCAGCAGAACTCACTGAATAGGTTTAAAGACAGAAAGAGACATGTTATCTTTTTTTTTCTCCTTTTCTATTTGGATCCTCTCTGTTCCCATCTCCCCTCTTCTTTTTCTTTTCTTTCTTCTTCCAAGTGAGATAATAAGATGCCAAATTTCAAAGGATCCAGGGACAGATCAAAAGGGGGAGCACAAGGCTAACCCCAAAAACTGAGAAACTGAGACAAATGTCACTTTGCTATCCCACAAAGCTGATATTTTATTATGTATGAGTATTATTATTATCCTTCAATTATTTTATTACTTTTATTTTATTAGTATTTTTAATTTCTCTTACTTATGATTAGTTTTCTTCATTTGATTTCCCTGTTTAATTACATTTGTTGACTAGTTTACCTTATTCTCCCTGTATTGCATTTTAATTTTCCTTCTTTCACTTCAGCCATGTTCCAATAACACACAGTTTTGGATCAGGTATTTTCTATTCTGGTTATCCAAACCATATATTTCTTGTCATATTATTGTTGTTCCAGTATTATTGAAAATAATTGTTGTTCTTTACAACTGTACATACTACATAGCAACCCTCCATGATCTTAGCCCACTTCACTCTAATCCTTAGCATTATTATTATTGTGGTTAACTCTGTTCTCTCTCACACTACATCTATTTTCTATACTTTAATCTCACTATATCTCATCATCTAACCCTGCACAAGCACTGTTTTCTGGACTTAGCTCACAATCATCCTCCCCTCTAACAAGAGTCTTATCTCTCACTTTTTATAAATAGTGGCTAATGTGGTGAAATATCACAGCTAACTTTATACTTATCCAAAGAATCTCCTACCTCTTTTCGACTTACTAGTACTTTAAACCCCATAAAATGCTTTCCTTCTATCTTAATCCATTTGGTCCACCCCCTGCCACTGATCACATACAAAAATAGGTGGGAGCTGCAAACATCAGTATGCTGGAGGAGAAAAACCACCAAGAAAGGAACCACCAAAAGGTACAAACCCAAGTACAACAAGAAAGCCCACACAAACAGAAGAAAGAGCAAACCTAGAGTGTCCAGTCAAGGAGATCAGAGACCACACCACTGATCCTCATAGAATTCCTACCATAGAAGTTCACCCTAAGAAGACAGCTTAAAAAAGCAAATCATCAGGAAGCACAAAAACAAACAAAAAGAGTCAACTAAAATGAGGAGACAAATAAAGAACATGCAATCAAAAGGAATGGGAGAAGAAGATGGCATCAGAGTAGGAGGGAGCAGATTCCACTTCTCCCTAACACAAGAGAAAATTCTAGCTGATCTATGGAGTAAAAGAGCAAACAGCCAACAGTACCTCAGCATATATGAAAATAAGAGACCAAAAATTGTTGCAAACACCGAAAAGCCAGATGGTAAAGAGAGTACTTCAGGACAATAAGGTCCCAAGGACCAGCGCAGGGACCAGGGTGGATGCAGCCCCAGGCCTGGCACCCACCCCCGGGTCTGCCACAGGGTCCTTGGGAGAGATCTGAGTCAACTGCTCCTTCCCTGGCCAAACAAGGTCTAAGCAGCACCTGGAGAGATCTGGTTGCTTGAAGTTGCAGATAAGGGAATAAGGACTAAGTGGAAAACACACAAGAGCTGTGAACACACACGGAATCTGTGGACAATGGTTGGGAAGAGTTGAGAGTCTCACAGTGACAGGCCCTGACCCCAGTAATCCTGGTCTGGATGGAGAATTGGGCTGTGGGAAAGGCCAGGCCACTCTATGGAGCAGAAGGCTTGAGTAGGAGGAACTTCTCAAAAAGAAAAACTGAAAAGAGAGACACTGTTTGGGAAATTTTCCTGCAGCAATTGCTGTGGCCTACTCCCCACCCAGCTGGATAGTGATCCCGAAGTTGAGCGGAAGGTTGCACTGAAGGCCCTGCCCTCCCCCATAGAATGGGGAAGGGTGTGCCCGGGAACAGTATAACCAAGGCAGCCTGACAGAGCGCATGTACGCCTGCACCTCACCCACAGCCATAACCCCAGGAAAAGTGCATGCTCAAAAAGGCCTGGATCACACACCCAAAGCAACAGGGAGAGGCACCAGGCTAGCTCCATGGAGAGAGCATGCACAAGGCTAAGTGAGTGCAGATCAGGAAGGAAGAAAAGCCATACAAATCACCCCTCAGCCTGCTGCAGCCAGCAAAACCAGAAAAACCAGTTTAGTCACTTTGGAATCAAGAGGATTTTTTATTGTATTTTGTTTTTCAAAATATTTATTATTATTTTTTATCTTTAAATTCCTTTTTCCTCTCTTTCCTTATTTTATTATTTCTTCCTTCTTTTCCAATTTTATCTCTTCTTCTTTCCTTTTTCTGCTTCTTTTTTAATACCTACAAGACAAAAAAAGAAAAACCTGAAACTGTGAAAGACCAGAGTTGGACCCGAAGAAGGGGAATCACAATAGCTGAGAGAGTGAAACAAATTTCACTTTGCTATTACAGAGAACATGCAAGTTATTCCATATTTGTATTATTATTTTTTCATTATTCTTACATCTTTTATTTTAATAGTATTTTTGTATTCCTCATCTTTCTGTATAGTCTACTTTGCTTGGCTGGTTATATTGTATCATTTGACAGGTTTCCCCAGACCTCTCCTTCATAGTGTATTGTTAATTTACTGTCCTTCACTTCACTTGTGTTCCATTAGCACACTACTCTAGGTCTTATACTCCCTATTCTTATTATCCACATCACGTAGATTCTGTCATATGATTGTTGCTCTAATATTACTGTAAATAATAGCTGTTCCATACAATTGTAAATACTTCACAACACCACTTCCAGATCTTAGAACACTCCAGTTTCCTTAATTCTAGTACTGTAGTTGTTAACTCTATTATCTCACACACTACACCTATTTAATATCCTTTACTCTCACCTTTCCTCAGAATCTGACCTCCCACAACCTCACTGCTTTCTAGAACCAGCTCACAATCCTTCCATCCCCAAGAAGAGTCTTATCTTCTTTCCATCCTTACTAAAAAGTGGCTAGTTGGGTGAATGATCACGGTTAACACTATACATAGACAAATGACCACCTATCTTTTTCCTACTGGCTGCTACTGAAAATATCAAAGAATGCAATCTTGCTGTCTTAAACCATTTTGCCTTCCCCCTCCAACTGACCACAAAAAAGTAGGTGGAAGCGGTGAACACCAGTATGCCCACTGGAAGAGAAAACCCAACATCAAAGGAACCACCAACCAATAACAACAGAAGAAGATGAAGGAGGGAGTGGAAATCACACACACCTCAGTCCAGGACCTATCTGGAAATACAACTAAATAATGGAGAAACTACCAAGTGCAAACAACTGAACAAGAACAAGAGAGAATCCTCAAAACTTTAAACACAGAGAAGAAACAGCTTCAACACAACCTGCCCTCACCAGCACAACAAAGTACAAGAGGTGTAGACAGAGTGACCCTCAGTTAATCAACTGGTGGGCAGGACCCACCAAAGAAAGACCAAACAACCATCAAACCCAAAGAAAAACACAGAGCCATCATAAACGACAGCAGGGATCAGTGATCTCAGGATATCATGGACACTGCACCACTAAATCTCACAGGTATTCTACAACAGAAGTTCACACCACAAACCCAGGAAGCCAGGACAGATCAATTTAAGAAACAGAGGCTAACAAGAAGAGTGTCACGAACAATGGGGACACAAAGAAACAATCCCCAAATGAAAGGAAAGGAGGAAACCTCAGAAAGAATGCTAAATGAAAGAGAGGCAACTCAACTATCAGATATTGAGTTCAAAGCAATGATTATCAGGAAGCTCAATGAATTCACAATGAGCTATCAAACACTACAGGGAAATTACAATGAACTCACTGCATACTACAGCAACATGAAAAAGAAAATAGAAACTATCAAAAAGGGCCAAGAGCAAATGAAGAATACATGTTCTGAACTGAAGAACACAGTAGAAGGTATCAAAAGCAGGATCAATGAAGCAGAACACTGGATCAGCAAATTGGAAGACAAAAATGAAAAAAACACCCAGAAAGAGCAAGAAAAGGAAAAGAGTCTCAGAAAGAATGAAGAGGGATTAAGAGAAATGCAAGACAATATGAAACATAATAATATCCATATTATAGGGATACCAGAAGGAGAAGAAGAAGACCAAGGGACAGAAAACCTAATTGAAAAAGTAATGATGGAAAACTTCCCTAATTTCATGAGACAAAAGGTCACACAAATCCAGGTAATGCAGAGTCCCAATGAAGAGGAACTTGAAGAGGCCCACTTCAAGACATGTCATAATTAAAATGGCATAATACCAAGACAAACAGACAATCTTAAAGGCAGCAAGAAAAAAGCAGGAAGTAACATACAAGGGAGCCCAGATAAGGCTAGCAACTGACTTCTCAATGGAAATGCTCCAAGTCAGAAGAGAAGCCAAGAAATATTCCAAGTAATGAGAACCAGAGGCCTGCAACCTAGGCTACTTTACCCAGCAAGGCTCTCAATCAAGATAGAAGGCCAAATAAGAAGCTACCCAGACAAAAAAACTCTAAAAGAACACACTTTCACCAAACCAGCTATGCAAGACATGCTTAAGGGACTGCTTCAAGGAAAGGAAGGAAAAGAGAGAGAGAGAGAGGAACACAGGCAAATAAATGGCAATGAATAAGTACCTATCAATAATAACCTTAAACATACATGGACTAAATGCTCCAAACAAAAGATATAGAGCAGCTGGATGGATAAGAAAACATGACCCACACATATGTTGCCTACAAGAGACACACCTCAGGACAAAATACCTACATAGACTGAAAGTGAAGGGCTGGGAAAAAAATGTCCAAGCAAATGGATAGGAAAAAAAAGTCAGGGTAGCAATACTCATATCAGACAAAATAGACTTCCAAAAGAGGGCCATAAAGAGAGACCCAGAAGGTCACCACATAATACTCAAGGGAAGAATCCACCAAGAAGACAAAAACATTTTAATATATATGTACACAACAAAGGAGCACCAAAATACATAAAGAAAATCATAGAGGACTTCAGGTAAGATATTGACAGCAACACAATTATAGTGGGGGATTTTAACACCCCACTGTCAAAAATGGACAGATCTTCCAAACAAAATATCAACAAAGATATTGCGGCATTGATCAGTGTCCTAGACAAATACAATTAACTGATATATATAGAGCCCTTCATCCCAAAGAAGTTAAACACACAATCTTTTCAAATGTACATGGAACATTTTCAAAGATAGACCACATGATAGGATACAAAAGAAGCCTCGGCAATTCAAGAAAATTGAAATCATACCGAGCATTTTCTCAGATCACAAGGGACTGAAACTAGAAATCAACCCCAAGGGGAAAAAACCCCCAAAACACTCAAACTCCGGAGATTAAATAGCATGCTATTAAACAATGAACGGGTCAAGAATGAAATTAGGGAAGAAATCTGAAAGTTTCTGGAAACAAATGAAAATGAACTCACAACAACCCAAAACTTATGGGACACAGCAAAGACAGTCCTGAGAGAGAAGTTCATAGCCATACAGGCCCACCTAAAAAAGATAAACACATATCAAGCAAGCAACCTAACCCTACGTCTACAAGAACCTGAGGAACAACAACAAAGACAGCCCAGAGAAAGTAGAAGGAAGAAAATGACCAAGATCAGAGCAGAATTAAATGACATGGAGACTAAAAGCACAATCCCAAGGATCAATGAATCTAGGAACTGGTTCTTGGAAAAGATAAACAAAATTGACAAGCCTTTAAGCAGGCTCATAAAAAAAAAGAGAGGACCCAAACAAACACAATCAGAAATGGAAGAGGAGAGACTGCAACTGACACCACAGAAATACAAAGGATTGTAAGAAATTACTATGAAGAACTGTATGCCAAGAAATTTGAAAACCGAGGTGAAATGGACAACTTTCTAGAAAAATATAATCTTCCAAAACTCAATGAAAAAAAGCAGAAAGCCTGAGCAGACCAATAACAGCAAGTGAAATTGAAGCAGTAATCAAAAAACTCCCAACACACAAAAGCCCTGGACCAGATGGTTTCACAGGAGAATCCTCTAAAGCATTAAAGGAAGAGCTAAAACCTATCCTTGACAGACTATTGCAAAAAATCCAAAATGATGGAAGACTCCCAAACTCTTCTTATGAGGTCAGCATCATCCTAATTCTAAAACCAGATAAAGACACAACAAAGAAAGAAAACTTCAGGCCAATATCGCTGATGAACATAGATGCTAACATTCTCAACAAAATACCGGCAAACCATATTCAACAATACAGGAAAATGATCATACACCATGATCAAGTGGGATTCATCCCCAGCATGGAAGAATGGTACAATATTCGCAAATCAGTAAATGTAATACATCACATAAAGAAAAGTAAAGACAAAAATTACATGATCATATCAATAGATGCAAGAGAAACATTGGATAAATCACAGCACCCATTTATAATAAAACACTCTACAAAGTAGGAACAGAGGGAGCATTCCTCAACATAATAAAGGCCATATATGAGTGACCAACATCATACTCAATGGGCAAAAACTAAAATCTTTTCCACTAAGATCAGGAACAAGATGAGGATGTCCACTTTCACCACTTCTATTCAATATAGTATTGGATGTTTTAGCCACAGCGATCAGACAAGAAAGACAAATAAAAGGCATCCAAATCGGAAAGGAGGAAAGAAAACTGTGATTTTTGCAAATGACATGATAATATACATAGAAAATCCTATACACTCTGCCAAAAAAACTGCTTGACCTAATAAATGTAAATGGCAAAACAGCAGGATACAACGTCAATATCCAGAAGTCAGGTATTTTTGTACACCAACAATGAAACAGCAGAGCAGAAATCAAGAAAAAAATCCTATTTGATATAGCAAAAAAAATAATAAATAAAAACCTGGGAATAAACCTAACCAAAGAGGTAAAAGACCTGTATTCAGAAAACTACGTAACACAGAAGAAAGAAATCAAAAAAAGATACAAACAAATGGAAACATGTGTTGTGTTCATGGATTGGAAGAATTAACATAGTCAAAATGTCCATACTACCCAAAGCAATTTACACATTCAATGCAATGCTTAATATAGTACCAATGGCATATTTCACAAACATAGAACAAACAGTTCAAAAATTTATATGGAACCATAAATGACCCTGAATAGCTGCTGCAATTTTCAGAAAGAAGAGCAAAGTAGGAGGGATGGCAATACCTGATACCAAACGGTATTACATGGTCACTGTAATCAAACCAGCCTGGTTGGCATAAAAACAGGCACATAGACCAATGGAACAAAACAGAGAGCCCAGAAATAAACGCAAGTCTCTACAGTCAATTAATATTTGACAAAGGAGGCAGCAACGTAAAATGGAGTAACAATAGCCTCTTCAACAAATGCTGTTGAAAGAACTGGACAGATACATGCAAAAAAAATGAAACTCATGCACCAACTTATACCATACACAAAAATAAATTCAAGGTGGATAAAAGACTTAAATATAAGTGGTGACAGCATTAGAGTCCTTCAGGAGAGCATAGGCAGGAAAATGTCAGGTATTCCACACAACAATATTCTCACTGATATGTACCCTAGAGCAAGGGACATAAAGGAAAGAATAAACAAATGGGATCTCGTCAAAAGAGAAACCTGCACAGCTAAAGATAGGATCATTAAAATAAAAAGAGAACCAATGATATGGGAAAACATATTTGACAATGATACCTCAAACAAGGGTTTGATCTCCATAATACATAAAGAATTCACACAACTCCACTCTAAGAAGAATAGCAACCCAGTTATAAAAATGGGCAAAGGACTTGAACAGACACTTCAAGAAGGAGATACATAAGATCCAGAGACATATGAAACGATGCTCAGTATTGCTTGTCATCAAAGAGATGCAGACTAATACCACAATGAGATACTATTTCACACCAGTCAGAATGGCCATCATGAATAAAGCAACAAGCAACAAGCTTTGGAGAGGTTGTGGAGAAAAGGGGACCATAATGCACTGTTGGTGGGATTGCAGAATGGTACAACCATCATGGAAAACAGTATGGAATTTTCTCAGAAAACTGAAAATGAATCTTCCTTTTGACCCAGCAGTTCTACTGCTAGGATTATATCTGAAGAACCCTGAAACACCAATCCAAAAAAACCTATGCATCCCCATGTTCATAGCAGCATAATATACAATAGCCAAGTGCTGAAAGCAATCTGATTGCCCATCAGTAAATGAATGGATCAAAAAAACTATTGTACATTTACACAATGGAATTTTATGCAGCAGGAAGAAAGAAGGAGCTCCTATGCTTTGCAACAGCTTGGATGGAACTGGAAAGCATTATGCTAAGTGAAACAAGCCAGGCAGTGAAAGACAAATACCATATGATCTCACCTTTAACAGGAACCTAAATAACAAAACAAACAAACAAACAAGCAAAATATAACCAAAGACACTGAAAAAGAGAACAGGCTGACAGTGATCAGAGGGAGAGGGGAAGGGATAATGGTGAAAGGGGAGAACGGTTTACAGGAACAATTTTAAAGTACACATGGACAATAACAAAGGGTGGTGGAAATGGGGGAGTGAGATGGGGAGGGCTGGCATAATGGGTAGGGGTGGAGTAAAAGGCAGAAAACTGTACTTGAAGAGCAATAATTTTTTTATTAAAAAAGAGGTAGTAGATATCTTAGCAAAGGCAATTTCAGTGATATGGTGACAACTGAGGTTTCTGTATCTACATATAGTCTTTTTTATTTTCTCCAGTGTCATATCACAGTCAACATAAATTACCACCAGGTAAACTGTGCTTTCACTTGATCTAGGCAGTTCACAGTTATCTGAATCAGAGAATGCAAGACAAAATACTACCAAAAATTGAGTCTATGAAGGATAATAAATTAAGAAACCATTTAGAAATATATTTTTAAAAACATGCACGTACAATTAGATATTTTTTAATGGTGAGAACATTTTACATGAAATCTAGCCTCTTAGCAATTTTTTAAGTGTGCAATTCAGTATTGTTAACTATAGGCACCACATTGGACAGCAGATTTCTAGAACTTACTGATTACACATAACTGGAAATAATTAATAGATTTCTTACAAATCTAAAAAATGTTGACATTTCCAGTTGTGTTTTCCCTGGCCTTGATTTAACAAAAAAAACTGGTGAACTTTTCTAGGTCTTCCAGGGGTATGCCCAATGGTGAGACATGCTTTATTTTTTCTTTCAGAGAGCTTCCAATTGCCCTTTATCACATATATTCAATAAGATAGCCAACGTAGCAGTATTTTTTGCTGATATATCTCCTAAGGCAAAGGAAATCAAGGAAAAAATAAACAAATGGGACTACAACAAACTAAAAAGCTTCTGCACGGCTAAAGAACACATCAGCAAAATGAAAAAAGAACTAATTGCATGGGAGAACTTATTTGCCAATGATGCCTTGATAAGGGTTTGATCTCCAAAATATATAAAGAACTCATATGACTCAACACCAAGAAGACAACCAATCCAATTAAAAGATAGGCAAAGGATCTGAATAGACACTTCTCCAAGGAGGACATACAGAGGACCCATACACATATGAAAGGGTGCTCAGCATCACTAGCCATAAGAGAGATGTGAATTAAAAAAACAATGAGATATCACCTCCCACCTCTCAGAATGATCATCACTAATAAATTAACAAACAACAAGTGCTGGAAAGGATGTAGAGAAAAGGGAACTCTAGTATTCTGTTAGTGGGAATGTAGACTGGTGCAACCACTGTGAAAAACAGTAAGGAATTTCTTCAAAAACTAAAAATGGAACTACATTTTGACTCAGCAATTACACTGCTGACAATATACCCTAAAAATCCCAAATCATAAATTCAAATGAACTTATGCACCCCAATGTTCATAGCAGTGCTATTTATAATAGCCAAGTGCTTGAAACAGGTTAAGTGCCCATCAGTAAATGAGTGTATCAAAAAAACTGTGGTATCTTTATACAATGGAATTCTACATAGCAGAAAGAAAAACAGAAGGAACCTTTGCAACCACAGTGATGGAGCTAGAGATTATGCAAAGTGAAGTAAGCCAGTCAGTGAAAGACAAATGCCATGTGATCTCACATAAGAGGAATCTAATGAACAAAGTAAACTAACCCCCCCAAAAATTGAACCAAATGCATAGAAACATGGAAGAGAGTGAACATGACCAGTAGGAATCGGAGAACGAGGAGGGAGATAAAGGTGGAAAGAGGGGAAGGGACTAGACAAAGAACACGTATGAGTGGCCTACAGTCATGAACAACATTGTGGAAATTAACAATAGGAGTCAGGAATGGGATGGACAGAGGATGGTAAAGGGGGAAAATTGGGACAACTCTAATAGAATAACAATAAAAATGATTTTAAAAAAGAAAAAAAGGAAAAAGAGAGAGACTTTATCATTTCCAATGGAGTGATAGGAAACCTATATTTTTCTGAGCATTGTCTCTGACTCAAATGTTGTTTACTTTTGCCTTTTGGCAAAGCAAAAAGAGCAGAAGTGAGATAGCAGCAGAAATCAAGTTTTGTAATTTTTTATTGTCTCTTTTCAGTCAGCCATTTCTTAAGCTCCAGGTTCTAAATCTCTTTCAGTTTTCCCTGGCATGGGTGATCCAGAAATCTTACAGTCACTGTTCTGATTAAAAGAGGCCCTGTGGATAAACCTCTGCTGTTTTCTAATGTTAAATGCACCACAGAGACATTGAAATACATATACTCAGAGGCATTGAAATAAAGAACAAACTAACAGTAACCAGAGTAAAGGGGAGAGAAGGAAATAGGGGAAAATAGGGGAAGAGTCATCAAGGGACATGTACAAAACAAACAAGCAAGCAATATATAACCAGAGACATTGAAATTAAGAACAAGTTAGCAATCACCAGAGACAAGGAAGGAAGGAAATAATGGGGGAAACAAGGGAAAGGGTCATCAATGAACATGTATAAAGGACCCATGGACAAATCCAAAAGGGGGTAGGATTGAGGGTGGGAAGTAGGAGTGAGTGGGGTAGAGGGAAAGTGGTACAACTGTACCATTTTTCTTCTTTTTAAGAAAAAGAAAATCAAACCTATGAACAATAAAATGGCAATAAATACATATCTATCAACAATTGAATCTAAAAAATAAACTAAGCAAACAGGAAGAACAGAGACAGAATCATGGATATGAAGAGAATTTTGATAGTTGCCAAATGAAACCAGTTGTGGGGGGCGGGAAATGAAGAGATGAGGGGAATATGAAATACAAATAAGGAGTAACAGAATCACCAGGAGGAAATGGAGGTGATGGAAAAATGGAGACAATTCTATCCAAACATTAATAAAAAATTATTAAAAAGAAAGAAAAAAGGACACATGGATAAAGCCAAAGGGGGATGGAATCAAGGGTGGGAGGTAGAGATGGGAGGGGTGAGGGAGAGTGGTGTAGGAAAAATGGAAACAATAAAAAATAGTAATGAAATAAAATATACAGTGTTTTTTAACACAACGAAACAAATTTTTGCTTTATCTTAATAACAAATTTTATACTTTTTTAATGAAGTCATCAAATAAATTAAAATGGCCCTATATGAGGTGCAGACACAGACTAGACTTTGACAAGATTTAGTTTCTCTTCTGTTCCCCTGCCAACCAACACTTAAATGGCTTTCTTCCACTCCTAATACCCCTCACCATGTGATAAGAGTTTCACTCTTAGTTAGTCATGACTTATAAAGTCAACTGTTATAACAGACTCCTGAAAACTTCACAAAAGACTTCATGATCTAAGCATTGAGTTCCTGATAATGGAATTTCAGACCCCGTGACAACTCAGTGCAAATTGTAGGGAAAAGATGTTGATCATTACCTGATAATCAACACATATGTGTAGACTGAAGTAACAGGACACAGAGTTTAAGTGATCTGTTACATGGTCTGAGAGTGCCTACAGTAGTTAAAACTGGGACCACCCAAGCACACTTTGGATAAATCAGTGTTTTTCCCTATCAGGGTGGTCATACTTTCTTTGTCATGAAAAAGACATCCAATTCCTCAGATAGACCGCAGTTGTCTATCTGGGCGAACTATTTCTTGGCAATCAGCAAACAAGCTGTAGAGTCAGCCAGTCTTACCCACCTGTCATATGTCTCAGTCCCCAAACAGCTGGTGAAAACCAATACAGCACTGAGCATCAGCCCCTGCTGTGGATTTGGATGTGACTGGGGAATTAAAAACACACATGCTCACTCAAGCTCCTTCTGACTTTGCAAACATATTGTGACAAGTCATAACACCCTTCTGAACAGAACCAAAAAGACTTTGGCTTTGATTAAATGAAATGACTCTGGTTAAAAAAAATAAAAAGCAATTTTTCAGAAAGATATGGCATCTGACTTCAGATTTTGGGCAGAGCCTCAAGGACCCTGCCTGTAGAGTCTGTCTGTCCCATTTCCACATACTCTGAACTGAGTTTTTCCCCTCTTTAGGGCAATGATTAGAGCAACAGGGGGCACAAATGGGAATCTTTTCCCAAACACAATCCAGCAGAGCTAAAATTGTCCCAGGTAGAGGAAGAGATGATTTCCCCTCAACAATGGCTCTATTTATTTAAAAGCCAACCATTTAACATTTTGCAGTTCTCTCTTATAAATAAATTTAATGATGTGAGCCTTTGAGATTATGGCTTTACTGTCAAGTATAGGGTATCACAATACATATATTGATACAATAAAACTTAAATCTTTAGATCTAGTTGGAACTACCTGTCAAAAATTCTGAACTGTTACAGATGAACAGCCTGGCAGCACTGGTGCTATGGCTTTAGAGATAAAAGGAATTTAAAAATCAATACCAGAGTTTTTGTTTATTCATCATGATTTTTAGCATACCTCACAAGAAGATAAGTAATCTTATTAGGACAGAAATATGAAGGCCTTTTTATCACTTTCTATGCCTAAGTGTTCCACCACTCTTTCATGATACCTATTTATCTAAGTATGTTTTATATATTCCCAACCTACCCTTTTTGTACCCACCCATCAGTCCCCACCACTCTTTAGATACAGCTGTGCCATCTGTATCCTAACCCAAGCAAAACCTACATGTAGGAATGGAGCAGTTATTTATACAAAAATGTGTGGTTAAGTCAATGTGTTCCCTATTTCTGCTGGGTTTTAACCATGGTCTCTGAATGGGAAAAGAAAGGAAAACTTTGTTGCTGTCTCCCTTAACTATGATTATTTTCCTTTGTCTAGAGAATAAAGCCCAAGTTCCTTAACATCTACAAATCAAAATGTATCTGAGTCCCTAACATTTTATTGCAGAGTTCTAATACTATGGAGGAAACAAACAGAGAACATGGTGGACGACTTATAAATATTTTCTGAAAGGACAAATAACTGAATGAACCAAATGGTGAACAAAGTCCATATTATTATCTCTATGTTTCTTTGTAGTTTCATGGTGGAGGTAAAATATTTATTTGGGGGTTACAATAATCATGTTATGAACCAATTAAGAAATAGACAGGCAGCAGGAAAATCAAGGAAAAAGTAATATCTTTTTACTGAGAAAAGCTGGGTTGCAAAACTTGCCCTTCCTTAGTTTGTACTGATAATAAGATCCCTAATATGAAACCCCAGAACTAGGCAAAACCACCCAGTCATAGACACCATGGATACAAACAGGATATTAATGTTGAAGCTATACCCAGAAAACTTTTCTAGCAGAATCATAAATAATGTGTAGGGCAGCCTTGCTACAAAGAGAGGATAAGAGAGGAAGAGGCCAAGCTGTGGCCACCCTATTTCTCATCCCAGGCCCATCAATTTGGGCAAGAAGCCAGTGTGTTTAGGGAAAAATCCTTTCTCCTGGAAATAAGAGGAGTTGAGAACAAGTGCCATTCTCCTTTAACAATTCACCATAAAACTTTCCCACATAATACATCAGTGCATGACAAAGAACTAGTTTGAACAAGAACTTTAGGTGAGGTACACGTCTAACAGATTGGAATGAAGGAACAATCTTGGTCTGAGTCTCAAAAGGAACATTTGAGTGAAAAAAGGGGCATTCTTTGGACTTGGAGGGAGAGTTTTGGGTTGGTGCTTGGGGAAGAAAAATATCACAGCACAAGCAAAGGTAGAAATGGGCATAGAATTATCCAAACAAACATCCCCTCTTCACTTTATTTTTTAGTATGTTTTATTGATTATGCTATTACAGTTGTCCCATTTTTTTTCTCCTTTATTTCCCTGTGCCCTGTACCCCCCACCATTATCCCCCACATTAGTTCATGTCCATGGGACATACATAAAAGTTCTTTGACTTCTCGATTTCCCATGCTATTCTTAACCTCCACCTATTTTGTACCTACCACCTATGCTTCTTAATCCCTGTACCTTTTCCCCCAATCTCCTCCGCACCCTCCCTGATGATAACCATTCCATGTGATCTCTATTTCTCTGAATCTGTTACTGTTCTAGTTGTTTGCTTATTTTGTTTTTGTTATTTTTAGGTTCAGTTGTTGATAGTTGTGAGTTTGTTTTAATTTTACTGTTCATAGTTTTGATATTTTTTTTTTTTGCTTAGGTAAGTCTCTTTAACATTTCATATAAAAAGGGCTTGGTAATGATGAACTCCTTTAACTTTTCCTTATCTGGGGAGCACGTTACCTACCCTTCCATTCTAAATGATAGCTTTGCTAGATTGAGTAATCTTGGATAAAGGTCCTTACTTTTCAGGACTTTGAATAATTCTCTCCAGTGCCTTGATGACTGCAAAGCTTCTTTTGAGAAATCAGATGATAGTCTTATGGGAACTCCTTTGTAGGTAACTTTCCCCTTTTCTCTTGCTGTTCTTAAGATTCTCCCTTATCTTTAATCTTGAGTAATGTAATTTTTATGTGCCTTGGTGTGTGCTCCTTGCCGATCCCTGTCCTCCAGCTGCTACCTTGCAATGTGCCCTCTTCACACCATTTGTCTGTCTCTGCCCCTCCTACCAGTCTGGATGAATGTTTCTTCTTTAACTCCTTAATTGTCAAATGTCCATACAATTCAATTTCCTGGCAGTTCTGGTTATTTTGTGTTTTTATATTTGTTATTGCCCTTCTTCTTGTTGTGCAAAGAGGCAAAGTTTATCTACCTATGCCTCCATCTTGGCTGGCAGTCCACCCTCTTCACTTTAATTCTCATGATGCTCTAATTAATCCCCACAGGTGTCCTCATATCACTAGTCTTTGCACCTTTGCTACAGTGGTCTGAGCAGCTAGTACCCTCCCAACCAATCTCTACTTATAGATGTTTTAAAGACCCTCTGACATGACCTCAAATGCTGCTCCTTCAGAAAGCTTCTCCAGACCTAATTCCCACCATATCTGCAAATATAGCTCTATTCTCCACCCCTCAATGTCTCATAGCTTTTACTTCTAGCATTTTCACAGACTGCAATGCTTCTTAGTCATTACTAAACATGTCTACCTCACCAACATATCCATAAAGGCCACCAAAGTTGGGACTAGGAACCTGTTTTTTATCCCTCAGAAGTCCAGGAGAGCCAGTGTTCAATGCATGTATTTTTAATTATAAAAATTTCAGGTACTGGTGATAGCATTTTTTGAATAAAATTAATATTGGCTTTCTGAAAAATTTTTCATAGCTATTCATCTTACAAGAGAAATTATCATCACTGCAGTCCTGTTGGTTTTATAATTAATGAAGAGTAAAATAGGTCTTTAAAACAAAAACCTGCAAGTTGGATTTTCAAACACTTTACTTCTAACTCTGCATGTAGTTTAGGAGTATCATGGAAAAATTAATTTACATGGCCTCTTCAGGCACAGAAAAAATGATAGTTACTCTGGGGTTTAATATGTTTATTAAAGTCACTAATTCAAGATTATATTTTCCTAAGCTTTTAAGTGTAATATACAATTTTATAAACATTCAGAAAAATACCTTAACCATCTCAATAATTTATAACATATTATTTAAAATGTGATAAACATCATTTATAACTGGTCTTCAATAAGGGAGACATTACACTTCATGTAAAAATTTAATGTATTTGATTTACAATTGTTTCTAAGAACTAGAAACTTTTTAAATATAAGTTCTTATAAATAAGGAAACTTAAATGCATAAATTTGACAAATCTTCCTTTTTCAACACTTTATTTTTTGTACCTTCTTGTAAGACACTTAATTTTTTTAAGATTTTATTTATTTTAAAAAGAGTAGAAGGGAAGGAGAAAGAGAAAAGAAACATCAGTGTGTGGTTGCCTCTCACATGGCCACCACTGGGGACCTGGCCTACAACCCAGGCATGTGCTCTGACTGGAAATCAAACCAGCGACCCTTTGCTTCGCAGCTCATGCTCACTCCACTAAGCTACACCAGTCAGGGCTTTTTACTTATTTATTTTATTGTTGTTCAAGTTCAGTTGTCTCCATTTTTACCTAGCAATGCCCCTCTGCTCAACCTATCTCCACCTCCTACCCTAGAACCTATCCCCTTCGACTTTGCTCATGTTCCTTGATGACCCTTCCCTCATTTTCCTCCATTATCCCTCTCCCCCAGGCCATCTGTCTTACCATCAATTTATTTTTTATTTAAAAGTTTCTGGTTATATTTTTGTATCTTTTCTGGCTTGCATCTTTCTTTTATTGATTAGGTTTCACTTACAGGAGAGATAGTATAGTATTTGTCTTTCACCATCAGGTTTATTTCACTTAGCATAAAACTCTCCAATTTCATCCATGCTTTTACCATGAGAAGGTGCTCCTTCTTTGTTCTGCTGTGTAGTATTCCAGTGTGTAAATGTACAATATTTTTTTTTCTTTTCTAGTATTTCATTGTGTGTTTTTTTAATTGTATTTCAAGTACAGTATCTCCATTTTCACCCCACCATGGCCCACCACACCACACATCCCCACCTCCTACTTTCAAACCTACCCCCTTTGGCTTTGTCCATGTGTCTGTTATATATGTTGTTTCATGATCCTTACCCTTTTTTTCTCCACTTTCCCTCTCCTCCCTACCCTCTGGTTACCATCAGCTTCTTCTTTATTTCAATGTCTCTGGGTATATTTTGCTTGCTTGTTTGTTTTGTAGATTAGGTTACTTTTATAGGTGAGATCATATGGTATTTGTCTTTCTCTGCCTGGCTTATTTCACTTAACATGAAGCTTTCCAGTTCCATCCATGCTGTCATGAAGGGTAGGAGCTCCTTCTTTCTTTCTGCTGTGTAGTATTCCATTGTATAAATATACCAGTTTTTGATCCATTAATTTACTGATGGGCACTAGGTTCTTTTTAACATTTGGCTATTGTAAACTGTGCTGTTATGAACATCGGGGTGCATGGGTTCTTTCAGACTGATGTTTCAGGATTCTTTTTGTATAATGCCAGGAGAATTGCCAGATCACAAGGCAGCTCCATGTTTAGTTTTCTGAGGAAATTCCATACTGTTTTCCAGTGGTTGCACAAGTCCACATTCCCACCAACAGTGTGCTAGGGTTCCTTTTTCTCCACAACCTCACCAGAATTTGTTTGGTGATTTGGTTATAATGGTCATTCTGACAAGTGTGAAGTGGTGTCTCATTGTGATTTGGATTTGCATCTTTCATGTGTCTCTGGGTCACCTGTATGTCCTCCTTGGGGAAGGTGCTGTGCAGATCCTATTCTCATTTTTTAATTGGGTAGTTTGTCTTCCTAGAGTTGAATTGTGCAATTTTGGTGGGGTTTTTTTTTTCACAATTTTTTATTGTTGTTCAAGTATACTTGTTTCCATTATCTCCCTTATTGCTCCCTCCCACCCCTGACATACCCACTTGCCACCCTTGACCAAAACCCCATTGGGTTTTGTACATGTGTCTTTTATACAAGTTCTTGAAAACCCTTCCCACTTTCCTCTGCCATTATCCCCTCCCACCTCCCATCTGGTTACTGTCAGTTTGTTCTTAGTTTCAAAGTCTCTGGTAATATTTTGCTTACTTGTTTGTTTTGTTGATTAAGTTCTACTTGGAGGTGAGATCATACAGTATTTGTCTTTCGCCACCTGGCTTATTTCACTTAGCATAATATGCTCCAGTTCCATTCATGCTGTCTTGAAGGGTAGGAGCAGAATTTCTAGATCAAAAGGCAGTTCCATTTTTAGTTTTCTGAGGAAATTCCATACCATTTTTCATAGTGGCCGCACCAGTCTACATTCCCACCAATGGTGCACTAGAGTTCCCTTTTCTCCACATCCTCTCCAACACTTGTTTGTTGATTTGTTTATGGTGGCCATTCCAGCTGGTCTGAGGTGGTATCATATTTTGGTTTTAATTTGCATCTCTCTAGTGGTTAGTGATGCTGAATATCTTTTCATATGTCCCTGGGCCCTCTGTATGTCCTCCTTGGAAAAGTGTCTGTTCAAGTCTTTTGCCCATTTTTAATTGGGTTGTTTGTCTTCCTAGAGTGAAGTTGTGCGAGTTCTCTCTATATTTTGGATATCAAACCTTTGTACAAGGCAAAAATGTTTTTTCATGTGGTTAGATCTCTTAATTTTAATGCTATTTTCTTTAGCTGTGTAGCAGCACTTTATTTTTAAGAGATCCCATTTGTGTATGCTTTCCTCCATGTCCCTTGCTCTAGGGGACATATTGTTGAAATTATCATTGCATGGAATATGTGAGATTTCTCTCCCTATATTTAAGTCTTTTATCCATCTTGAGTTTATTTTTGTATTGGTGTAAGTTTGTAGTCAAGTTTCATTTTTTTACATGTATCTGTCCATGTATCCCTACACCATTTGTTGAAGAATCTATTTTTACACAATTTTATGCTTCTGCTTCCTTTGTCAAATATTAATTGATCATAGAGAATTGGGTTTATTTCTGTGATTTTTGTTCCATTGATCTATGTGTTTGTTCTTATGCCACTACTGGACAGTTTTCTGAAACTAAGACCTTGAAATATACTTTGATATCAAGTATTGTGATCTCTCCTACATTGCTCTTCTTTTTCAAAATTGTTGTGGCTATTCGTGGTTGTTCACAGTTCCATATAAATTTTTGCAATGTTTGGTCTATATCTGTCAAATATGTCATTGGTATTTTAATAGGGATTTTGTTGAATCTAAAATTGCTTTGGATAATATGGACATCTTCACTTTGTAATTTCCCCAATCCACAAATATGGTGCATGATTCCATTTATTTGTGTCTTCCTTAATTTCTTTCTTCAGTGTTATGTAGTTTTCTGAGTACAGGTCTTACCTCGGTGGCCAGGTGTATCCTTACAAATTTTATTTTTCTTGTTGCTATCACCAATGGGGTTTTTCCCTGATTTGTGTTTCTGATATTTTGTTGTCAGTATACAAAAATGCCTTTGATTTCTGAATATTGACTTTGTATCCCAGTGTTTTTGCCAAACTCACTTATTAGGTTGAGTGGGTTTTTTGGTGGAGTCTATAGGATTTTCTATGTACACTATCATGTCATCTGCAAACAATGACAGTTTTCCTTCCCCCTTTCAAATTCGGATACCTTTATCTTGTCTGGCTGCTGTGGCTAAATCTTCCAGTACTATGTTCAATAGAAGCACTGAAAGTGGACAGCCTTATCTTGTTCCTGATCTTACTGGGAAAACTTTTAGTTTTTACTTGTTGATTATGATATTGTCTGTAAGTTTCCTTTTATGGCTTTCACAATGTTGAGATATGCTCCCTCTAATCCCACTTTGCTGAGTGTGTTTATAATAAGTAGTTGCTATACCTTATCAAATGTTTTTATGCATCTATTTATATAATCATGTGATTTTTGTCATTCCTTTTATTTATATGATATATTACATTTATTGATTTGCCAATATCGTACCATCCTTGCATCCCTGGGATGGATCAATCTTGATCATGATATGATCTTTTTAGCGTGTTGCTTGATGTGGTTTGCCAATATGTTATTAAGGATTTTATCATCTATGTTCATCAGCAATATTAGTCTGTAGTTTCCTTTCTGTGTTGTCTTTATCTGGTTCTGGGATTATGATGAAGCAAAAATAAATCAAGATGGATAAAAGACTTAAATATAAGTCGTGACACTATAAAAGTACTACAGGATAACAGAGGCAGGAAAATCTCATATATTCCATGCAGCAACAGTTTTGCTAATATGTCCCCTAGAGCAAGTGACATAATGGTAAGAACAAACAAATGGGACTTCATCAAAATAAAAAGCTTGGCACATCTAAAGTGAATATTAGAAAAAGTGAAAAGGGAGCCAACCAAATTGTATGCAATATTTGCCAATGATATATCAGACAAGGTTTGACCTTCTAATCATATAAGTAACTCACTTGGCTGCACTCCAGGAAGACAAACAATACAATTAAAAATGGGCAAAAGCCCCGAACAGACACTTCTTCAAGGAAGACATATGATGGGCCTAGAGACATATTAAAGGACGCTCAGCATCACTAGCCATCACAGAGATGCAAAATAAAACCACAGTAGATACCATTTCACACTGGTCAGAATGGCTATCATAAACAAGTAAACAAAAAAATATGTGCTAGCAAGGTTGGGGAGAAAAGGCAACCCTAGTATATTGTTGGTAGAAAACTGTTTGGAATTTCCTCAAAAAACTTAAGATATATCTTTCTTTCAACCCAGCAAATTTGCTGTTGGAGCTACACCCTAGGAATTCTGAATCACAAATTCTGAAGAACCTATCCATCCCAATGTTCACAGCAGTTTTATTTATAATAGCCAACTGCTGGAAACAGCTTAAGTGTGCATCAGTAAATGAGTGGATCAAAATACTCGGGGACATTAACACCATGGAATACTACACCATAGAAAGGAAGAGGGAACTACTTTTCATGACAGTATAGATAGAATTGGAGATCATCATGCTAAGTGAAATAAGCCAGGTGGTGAAACACAAGTGTTATATGATCTGACCTATAAATGGAACCTAACCAACAAAACAAATAAATGAGCAAAATAGAACCAGAGACTTGGAAATTAAACAAATGTGCAGCAACCAGATGGGTAGTGTTTATGGGATAGCAGAAGATCTAAGGGGATTGTGCAAGCCAAGAAACATGAATACACAACTCATAGGTACTGACAATGAGGAGGAGGATTGACTGTGGGAGTAGGGGAGATGTGGTAAAGGTAAACAAAGGGGAAAAAGGTGGGACCACAGTAACTGAACAACAATAAATTTCAGAAAAAGAAAAAGAAAAAAATGTAATACAAAATTAGTTTAATTTGATGTATTGTAGACATAAAACCATATTAAAATTGTCAGATATGAAATTTTAAAAGCTTAATTTGTTACCCTTTATAAAATCTGTAATAAACTTTATGAACATTATAAGTTGAAAAAATATTGTTTAAACGCTTAGTAAACTCAGAACTTTTGACTTAAAAGGACCATAATACTAACTATATTTTAAATTTTAACCATGACGCTTATTTATCAGATATCCTATTTTGCCACTCTTTAAATTACTCAAACATATACAGATAATTTCTATATGAGGTATTGTGGGCCAGATTTACTTTGTCATTTTTATAACTTTTCTTATTATTCCTAGGTTAAGAGACAGGGCCAACTAAAGGGGCTGTAATGGTCTGAATATTCAGTGTCAACCTACTGAAGTCATATGTTGAAATCTATTGCTTAATGTGAAGGTGTTTGGAGGTGGAGCCTTTGGGGCATGATGATGTCATCAGGGTGCAGCCTTCATGAGTGTGATTAGTTTTTTCATAAAAGAGTCCCCAGAGAGCTCCCTTGCCCTTTCCATCATATGGTAATCTGCACCCCAGGGCCCTCATCAAACCCTGGATATTCTGGTCTATCTATCTTAGACTTCCAGGCTCCACAAATGTAATAAATTTGTTTTCGATAAATCACCTAGTCTCTGCTATTTTGTTATAGTATCCTGGGTGCACCAAGACAAGGCATTTGTGTTACCTTAAGCAAGTGGAGGGTTCTCAACTTGGTGAGCCAAGATTAAATATCATCCAGAGAAATGTGAAGCTGAAGTTCAGGATTAAAATATTTCCAGGACAGATGAGACAGGTTTAATCTTTTTCAGTCCTTGTAACAAAAGTTAACTTGTAAAAGTTATTGTAAATTTCATGGAAAAGTCATTGTTATGAATCCATAAAATGCAGAGTGACAGACTTCCCAGTCTATGACTCTAGTTTTACTCTTCCCTCTGATTTGAGCCTACTTGCACCCTTTTAAAGTACAGTTAATTTGCTTCCCTGTTTATTGGGATTGGACATTTTGTTTGTTTTTGTTTTGTTTGTTTTGTCCTCTCATGCCATGTTAATGTCTTTCTGTCTCACTCTAATGACACTTTTTTCATCTGATCCTTCAAACTCCAATGTATTACTTTCATATGCTTTATTACCCCGCCCTAGGTAGACTGAATTCAATTATTATTTTTCCTTTTTCCCCATTTTTCAAAGGCTATATTTCTTATTTTAATTCTTTTTTATCCTTTTTTATTGTTGTGAAATTACAGTTGTTTCCATTTTCCTCCCATTACTGTCCCCCACCTTACCCACCCCCACCTCACACATTCACTCTCCACCCCTTTACTTTTGTCCATAGGTCCTTTATACAAGTTTGTTGATGACCCTTCCCCTTCTTTGCCTGGTGATCCTTTTCCCCCTTCCCCCTTCCCTCTGGTTAATGTTGATTTGTTCATTTCCATGCCTCTGATTATATTTTGCTTGCTTTTCTTTTGTTGATTAAGTTCCATTTATAGGTGAGATTATACTGCATTTGTCTTTCACTGCCTGCCTTATTTCACTTAGCATAACACTCTCTGGTTCCACTTATGCCATCACAAAGGGTAGGATCTCCTCCTTTCTGTTGCATAGTATTCCATTGTATAATATGCCATCATTTTTTGATCCACTCACTGACTGATGAGCCCTTATGTTGCTTCCAGCCCTTGGCTATGGTAAATTATGCTGCTATGAACATTGGGATGTATAGGTTCTTTTGGATTAGTGTTTCAGGATTCATAGGGTATAATCCCAGGAGTGCAAGTGTCAGATAAAAAGGCAGTTCTAGTTTTCGTTTTTTGAGGAAAATCTATACTGTTTTCTGTAGTGGCTGCACCAGTCTTCATTCCCACCAACAGTGTACTAGGGTTCGCTTTTCTCCAAATCCTCACCAGCACTGGTTGTTTGTTCACAAAAGCCACAATTCTTAAAGATACTAATACAGCATAATGCTCTCCAGTTCCATCCATGCTGTCCTGAGGGATAGGATCTCCTTCTTTCTTTCTATACCATGGTTTTGGGGAGAGTGGTGGGGGTAAAATGGAGACAACTGCACTAGAACAAAAAGAAAAAGATACTAACACTACACCTACTTGGCTTCTGAATGCCTTATGTGGCTTTGTTGTGCTCTACCATGCTAAAGTCACACTAATGACAACAAATATAAGGAAAATTCACTTTGCACTCCAGCTCCTTCAGTCTTCCCCTCTCTGTTGTCTTTGTCCGTGGGTCTTTCAAACATGTTCCTTGATGATCTTCCCCGCATTAACTCTTCCTCTCTCCCCTCTGTTTACTGTCTGTTTATTCTTTATTTCCATGTGAAATGCAATTTTTGAACATGACTCCATGGTATATGAAAAAATCAGAAGATTCTCAGAACAAAATCATGCACCTTTAAGATATTGCCTCTATCTCTGCCACAGTCAGATAGAGGCAACACACCTAGCGTTGCTGGAACACAGAAGCAGATAATAGCCTCAGAATGAGCCTGGCACAGGACTATACTGCAAGAAAAGTAAAGAGTCTAACTCAGTTCCACAATCATGACCAATTCACACTCCACCTCCATGCATCAGTGTCCTCTGCCATAAAAATGTACTGTGAGCTCTCATATTTCTTGAACCTACATATTTCTTGAGCACCTGCTAAAGCAATTTCACTTTGAATGTTTAAATTCTATATCATGTTAATAAATAATGTTTAATGTGTGTCAGAGCTATCATGTGCTTAGAAAGAGTTCAATAACTCCAGTCAGCTTATCAACAACAGGGCCTAGAAAGCAAATCTCAGTATGACTTGGATTTTTCTGCAAAGAATCTGAAATTTGAAAACATACTTTCACTATTTCTATAAATGTGAGAAAAATTTGTATCAATGGACATTGCACAGCAAAAATGCCTTACTGTGTAGTCTTCTATGGTACCATATATTTCTAGTTCATATTTTTAGTTGGAATGTGTTATCATTTGCATATTTAGAAAAAAAATAACAATTTATTTCTCAACACTTAATTATTTTTAAAATTTAAATTCAGATTATATTTATTTTTTTAAATATGATTACAGGATCTCAGGTTTAGAACAAGTTGATATTTGTCATTTTTTGTAAATTTGCAGGTTTTGTAAAATTAGAAAACTATATGAATAATGAAGTCTGAGGTTACTGAATTTATTTATAGTACACCTGATCTCTATAAACACAGAAAAGACATTGCTTCACATGTCTCTTCCCAGACTTATTATAACTTTCTATGGTTTGTGGTCTATTCTACATTGCAAACATTGTGCCTTTTTATTTTCCAAACTTTCATATGTGCTGAAATTAGAAAGTTAGACATGCCTTCTAAGACCATATAATTACTTGAAAACAAACTTTCACGGCCCATAAAGAAAAAGTAAGTTGTATCTCAATATATTATACAATGTTTTATATTTGGGAAGAGACCACAGTTTTGGAAACTCTGATAGGAATGAATGTTAAGGCACCTGGGAAGTAGAGGATGCTGAATAATCTTCTCTACATGCCTCAAAAACCTTTTATACCCTTTGGGAGTGTCCCTTAGCTCTGCATTGTTCCTCTCCTAATTTACACAAACACTGAAATTTTCTTTAATAAGCATGAGAAAGTACCAGTCACACCAGATTGTTCATCTGTAATTTGAGATTCCTGGAAGAAAAGTAATGCACAGTAAGTTAAGTTCTCTTTATGTAGTTGAATTTCTTCCAAAGTGTTGGTGACAGAGATAATATTGCTCATGTTCTGTCTGTACAGCATTCAGAGTTATGCAAGTGTGGGTTCAAGCCCCAAAACGGTCAATTCTTAGGGGGAAGAATTTGAAAAAAACAACTTACCACACTGAGCCTAATCTTCCTCATTTTAAAAATGAGAATAATACTCTAAGTGCCCATCAGTAAATGAATGGATCAAAAAACTATGGTACATTTACACAATGGAATACTATGCAGCAGAAAGAAAGAAGGAGCTCCTACCCTTTGCCAAAGCATGGCTGGAACTGGACAGCATTATGCTAAGTGAAATAAGCCAGGTGGTGAGGGACAAATACCATATGATCTCACCTTTAAGTGGAACTTAATCAACAAAAGAAACAAGCAAGAAAAATATAACCAGAGACATTGAAATTAAGAACAATCTGACAGTAACCAGAGGGGAGGTAGTAGGGGATGAGGAGAAAAGCAGGAAGGCTTTTCAAGGACAACTATAATGGATACATGGACAAAACTAAGGGGAGGTGGAATCTGGGGAGGGACATGCGTTTGGCTGGGGTGTGGGGGAGTGGTTGGGGGTAAATGCAGACAACTGTACTTGAACAACAATAAAGTAATTTAAAAAAAAATTAAAAAATAGAATTACAGATGGGATATGGCAGCGAGGTAGGTGGGAGCAGAGCTCAGTTCTCCCTGTGCCTGCCCAGCTGGAACACCTAGCTGATCTTCTGAGGAAGAGAGTGAACAGTCAACAGAATCTCAGCTTATAAGAAGTCTGGAGGACAAAAACTGTACAGGACATTGAAAAACAGACAGTGATTGTGTTGGGATGGTTAGGCCCCTCAGATCTGTGCAGGGTCCTAAGCTGCTGTGGCCCTCTGCCAGGCTCCTGCCGCAGGATACTTGGAGGACATTTACACCACCAGCTTCCTCCCCTATGAGCAGGGAGGGCAGCCAGGCACCAGGAGAGACCTGGATGCTTGAGGTCACTGGTGGGAATAGAGATGAAGTGGGAGACACACAGAGGCAGTGTACAACTACTGGGACTGTGGATGCTGGCTAGATCATTACCAGAGAAATTAGGGGGCCAGCAACACCTGAAGAAGAGAGAAGAGTTGGGCCACATCAGACCCTGACCCAGATAGTCTCCAGTCTGGTTAGAAAGTGGGGCTGTGTGAAAAGCCAGGTGCTTGTTAAGAACAGTGGGCTTAAACAAGACGTTTTCACTTAAGAAAAAAAAAGGCTCACAGCTGCTTGGTGAGGAACTCTCAGGCAGTGGCTGGCTTACCCTAAGGGTGATTGAAGCTGCGTGCCCATGCTTCACTCCAGCTGCTTACCTAGAGGCTGACTGGTGCCATGCACCCAGTGGTTGACTGGTGCTGCTTGTTCTGGTGATGGGGTCCAGATAAGGTGGGCTCACAAAGATCAAAGAGGAGAAGCACCACACAGAAGTCAGTGCAACTGGTGGATTAAAGTAGCAGGCCTGGCTCAGAAGGACAATGGGGTCCCAGCAGCTCACAGAAGACCTGGGCTGGAAGCTGGGCAACTGTGAATATTGCATACAAGACCTGGCCCCCATCCTCACAAAACCATAGGAAGGGAGAAAAGCAAAGCACGCTCCCCACCCCCATCATCCTGGGGCATCCAGAAACACCAGCATAACTCACTCAGCCTGTTTACAGGAGGCTTATTTTGTCTGCTTTCCTCTCCCTTTTTTCTATCCCCAAGTGAGACAGTAAGACCTGGAGATCTGAAAGGTCCACAAACAGATCTACAAGGGAAGCATAAGGCTAACAACAAAAACTGAGAAACTAAGACAAATTTCACTATGCTATTCCATAGAACCAGCATTTTATTATCTGTATTATTATTATTATTATTATTATTACATTACTTTTATTTCTTTTATTTTATTAGCATTTTTATTTCTCTTCTTTCTGTTCAGTTTTCTTCATTTTACTTCTCTGTTTAATTGTATTGTTTGACTGGTTTTCCTTATTCTCTCTTTTATATTGTATCTTTTTAAATTATTTTATTGTTCAATTACAGTTGTAGGCAATTTCTCCTCGCCACTACTCCCCACCCCAACCAACTCCACCTCCCTTCATTGCTTCCACCCTCCCCCTTGGTTTTGTCTGTGTGACCTTTATAGTAGTTCCTGAAATCACATGCCCCCATTGTCCCCAACCTCCTCTGGCTATTGTTAGGCTGTTCTTAATCTCAAAGTCTCTGGTTATATTTTGCTTGTTTTGTCTTTTGTTGCTTATGTTCCAGTTAAAGGTGAGATCATATATTTGTCCTTCACCACCTGGCTTATTTCACTTAGCATAATGCTCTCCAGTTCCATCCACACTGTCACAAAGGATATAAGCTCCTTGTTTCCCTCTGCTGTGTAGAATTCCATTGTGTAAAGGTACCATAGTTTTTTGATCCACTCATTTGCTAATGGGCACTTAGGTTGCTTCCAGCACTTGGCTATTGTAGACTGTGCTGCTATGAACATTGGGGTGTATAGGTTCTTTTGGATTGGTGTTTCAAGGCTCTTGGGGTGTAATCTCAATAGCAGAATTGCAAGATCAAAAGGCAATTCCATTTTTACTTTTCTGAAGAAATTCCATACTGTTTTTCGCAGTGGCCGCACCAGTCTGCATTCTCACCAATGATGCACTAGGGTTCACTTTTTTCAACATCCTGTCCATCACTTGTTTGTTGCTTTATTTATGATGGCCATTCTCACTGGTGTGAAGTGGTATCTCATTGTGGTTTTAATTTGCATCTCTCTGATGGCAAGTGATGCTGAGCATCTTCTCATATGTCCCTGGGCCCTCTGTATGTCCTCCTTGGAGAAGTGTCTGTTCAAGCCTTTTGTGCATTTTTAATTGGGTTTTTTGTCATCCTGGAGCAGAGTCATGTGAGTTCTTTATATGTTGTGGAGAATAAACCCTTGTCTGAAGTGTGATTGGCAAATATGTTTTCCCATATACTTGGTTCTTTTTTCATTTTAATGTTATTTTCCTTAGCCATGCAGAAGCTTTTCAATTTGATGAGGTCCCATTTGTTTATTTTTTCCTTTATGCCCCTTCCTCTAGGTGACATGTCAGTGAAAATATTGCTGCATGGAAGGTTTGAAATATTCCTGCTGATGTTTTCCTCTAGGACTTTTATGGTGTCACAACTCATATTAAGTCCTTTATCCATATTGAATTTATTTTTATATATGGTGTATGTTGGTCAAGCTTCATTTTTTTGCATGGAGCTGTCCAACCATCCCAACATGCTTTGTTAAAGAGGTCATTTTTATTCCATTTTATGCTTCTTCCCCCTTTGTCAAATATTAATTGGCCATAGAGACTTGGGATATTTCTGGGTTCTGTGTTTGCTTCCATTGGTCTATGTGTCTATTCCTATGCCAGTACCAGGCTGTTTTGATTACAGTGGCCTTGTAGTACAGTTTAATATCAGGTATTGTCATCCCTCCTACTTTGCTTTTCTTTCTAAAAATTGCTGCAGCTATTTGGGGTCATTTATGGTTCCATATAAATTTCTGAAATGTTTGTTCTATATCTGTGAAATACGTCATTGGTATTTTA
This sequence comes from Phyllostomus discolor, assembly GCF_004126475.2. Lineage (NCBI taxonomy): Eukaryota > Metazoa > Chordata > Mammalia > Chiroptera > Phyllostomidae > Phyllostomus > Phyllostomus discolor. Next base: position 110,736,301 of record NC_040903.2, on the reverse strand, counting down.
ATAGGTATTGCATTGAATCTATAAATTGCTGTGGGTAGCATGGACATTTTGATTATGTTAATTCTTCCAATCTATGAACATGGTACATGCTTCCATTTGTTTGTGTCTTCCTTAATTTCTTTCTTCAGTGCTGTATAGTTTTGTAACTACAGGTCTTTCACCTCCTTGGTTAGGTTTATTCCTAGGTAGTTTATTTTTCTATTGCTATACCAAATGGGATTTTTCCTGATTTCTCTTTCTGATAACTCATTGTTAATGTACAAAAATTCCTCTGATTTCTGTATATTGACTTTGTATACCCTGTTTTACCAATTCACTTATTAGGCTGAGTAGTTTCTTGGTGGGGTCTATATAATTTTCTATATACACTATCACGTCATCTGCAAACAATGATAGTTTGCTTCCTGCTTTCCAGTTTGGATGCCTTTTATTTCTTTTTCTTGTCTGATTGCTGTGATTAGGACTTCCAATACTGTGTTGAATAGGAGTGGTGAAAGTGGGCATCCTTGTTTTGTTCCTGATCTTAGTGGGAAAGCACTAAGTTTTTGCCCATTGAGTATGATGTTGACTGTAGGTCTCTCATATATGGCCTTTATTATGTTGAGGAATGCTCCCTCTATTCCCACTTTGCTGAGTTTTTTTTTTTTTCATAAATGAATGCTGTACCTTATCAAATATATTTTATGCATCTGTTGATATTTGCATGTGATTTTTGGCATTCATTTTTATATGATGTATTATGTTTATTCATTTGCAAATATTGAACAATTGTTGCATCCCTGTGATGATTCCCACTTGAACATGTTGTATGATCTTTCTAGTATATTTTTAATGTGACTTTCCAATATTTTGGTGAGGATTTAAGTGTCTATGTTCATCAGCCATGTTGGCCTAAAGTTTTCTGTCTTCATTACGTCTTTATCTTGTTTGGGGATTAGGATGATGCTGGCTTCATAAAAAGATTTTGGGAGTCTTCCATCCTCTTGAAATTTATGGAATAATCTGTGAAGGATAGAAATTAGAGCTTCCTTAAATACATTGTAGAATTCCCCTGTAAAATCATCCAGTCAAGTGTTTTTGTGTGTCAGAAACTTTTTGATTCCTGCTACAATTTCATCAGCTCTTATTGGTTGGTTCAGGCTTCCTAATTCTTCTTCATTCAGTTTTAGAAGATATATTTTTCTAGAAATTTGTCCATTTCACCTAGGTTTTCAAATTTCTTGGCATATAGATCTTTGTAGTGATTTCTTACAACCCTTTGTATTTCTGTAGTATAATTTGCAATCTCTCCTTTTTCATTTCTGATTGTGTTTATTTGGGTCTTTTCTCTTTTTTTCTTGATGAGCCTGCTAAAAAGCTTGTCGATTTTGTTTATCTTTTCAAAGAGCCGGCTCCTGGATTCATTGACCCTTAGAATTGTGCTTTTAGTCTCCATGTAATTTAGTTCTCCTCTGATTGCAGTTATTTCTTTCCTTCTACTTGCTCTGTACTGTCTTTGTTGTTGTTCCTTGAGTTCTTGTAGGTGTAGGGTTAGGTTGTTTATTTGAAATGTTTTTATCCTTTTTAGTAACACCTGTATTACTATGAACTTACATCTCAGTACTGCTTTTGCTGTGTCCCATAAGATTTGGATTGTTGTGATTTCATTTTCATTTGTTTCCATGAACTTTCTGAAATCCTCCTTGATTTCCTGCTTGACCCATTAAATAGCAGGAAATCATAATATTCAATCTCCATGAGTGTGAGTGTTTGGGGTTTTTTCCTTGAGGTTTATTTCTAGTTTCAGTCCCTTGTAGTTGGAGAAAATGCTTGATATAATTTCAATTTTCTTGAAATTTTTGAGGCTTGTTTTGTGTCCTATCATGTGGTCTATCTTTGAAAAAGTTCCATGTGCATTTGAAAAAAATGTGTAGTTTGCTGTTCAAGATGAAAGACTCTATACATATCAGTTAAGTCCATTTGATATAAGGCATTATATCAATTGGCATTATATCAATAAGGCATTATATACAAATTGTTCAATGTCACAATTTGTTGATATTTTCTTTGGAAAATCTGTCTATTTTTGACAATGGGGTGTTAAAATCCCTTACTCTAATTGTGTTCCTGTTAGTGTCTTTCTTGGAAACCTCCAAGATTTTGTTTACATATTTGGGTGCTCCTATGCTGGGTGCATATATTTTTACAATATTTATGTCTTTTTTATGGATTCTTCCTTCAAGTAGTATGAAGTGTCCTTTTGGGTCTATTGTCCTTAGGGCTGTTTTTTTGAAGTCTATTTTGTCTGATATGTATATTGCTTCCCCAGCTTTTTTTTCTTGTCCATTTGCTTGGAATGTTTGTTTCCAGCCCTTCACTTTTATTCTGTGTAAGTATTTTGTTCTGAGGTGGGTCTCTTGCAGCCAGCATGTGTGTGGATCATGATTTCTTATTCATTCAGGTATTCAGTGTCCTTAGATTAGGTCATTTAATCCATTTACATTTATGGTTATTATTGATAGGTACTTATTCATTGCCATTTTTTTTGTACATGTGTTCCCTCTCTATCACTGTTTTTCCTCCTGTTCTTACTGCAGACCTGTTTGCATCTCCTGCAGTGCTGGTTTAGAGAAGGTATACTCTTTGAGGCTTCTTTTGTCTTGGAAGTTCCTTATTTGACCTTCCATTTTAATTTAGAGCCTTGATGGATATAGTAGTCTTGGTTGCAGGCCTTCAGTTTTTATTACTTGGAATATTTCTTGCCATTCCCTTCTGACTTGGAGCATTTCCATTGAGGAGTCAGCTACTAGTCTTATGGGGGCTCCCTTGTATGTTACTTCCTGTTTTTCCCTTTCTGCCTTTAAGATTTTCTCTTTGTCTTGGAATTTTGCCATTTTATTATGATGTGTCATAAAGTGGGCTTCTTTGGGTTCCTCTTGATTGGGACTCTCTGTGTTTCCTGGATTGGTGTGACTTTTTCTGTCATCAGAGTAGGGGAGTTTTCCATCATTATTTTTTAAAACAGGGTTTCTCCCTGTTCTCCTTCTACTCTTTCTGGTATTCCTGTTATACATATATTATTCTGTTTCATGTTGTCTTACAGTTTCCTTAACCTTTCTTTGTTCTTTCTGAGCTTCTTTTCCTTTTCTTGCTCATTCTAAGTGGTTTTTTTTACTTTGTCTTCCAGCTTGCTAATCTGATCCTCTGCTTCACCTAGCCTGCTTTTCATTCCTTCTCCTGTGTTCCTCAGTTCAGCAACTGTATTCCTCATTTTCTCTTGGCCCTTTTTGATAGTTTCTATTCCCTTTTTCATGTTGATGTAGTTTGCAATGAATTAATTGTAGTTTCCCTGTAGTTTTTGGTAATTCTCTGTGAGTTTATTGAGCTTCCTTAGAACCATTGCTCTGAATTCAATATCTGATAGTGGACTTGCCTCTATTTCACTTAGCCTTCTTTCTGAGGCTTCCTCCTTTCTTTTCACTTTGGGATTGTTTCTTTGTATTCCCATTGTTTGTGAGACTCTTCTTCTTAGCCTCTGCTTCTTAAATTTATCAGTTCTGGCTCCCTGGGTTTATGTTGTTAACCTCTATGGTGAAAGACCTGTGAGATTTAGTGGTGCAGTGTCCTTGATATCCTGAGGTTGCTGATTTGGGGCTGTCATTTATGTTGGCTCTTTATATGACTTTGGGTTTTGATTATTGTTGGGTTTTTCTTTGGTGGGTCCTCCCCTCCAGCTGGTTAGCTTAGGGTCATTCCACCCAGCAGTTTTGTATACTGTTGTGCAGATGCAAACAGGTTGTGTTCAAGCTGGTTCTTCTGCATGTACCAGGTTTTGAGGCTTCTCTCTCACTCTTGTTCAATTGTTTGTTCTGGATAATTTCTCCATAATTTAGTTGTATTTCCAGTACTGTCCTGGGTTGAGGATAGTGTGGCTTCCACTCCTTCCTTCACCTTCTTCCAATGTTAAGTGTTGGTGATTCCTTTGTTGGTGTGTTTCCTCTTCCAGGCAGTATGCTTGTATTCACAGCTCCCACCTACCCTTTTTTGTGATCAGTTAGAGGGGGAAAGCAAAATGGTTTAAGACAGAAAGATATTTTTATATGATATTTATGGTAGCAGCCAGTAGAAAAGAGATAGGAGGTCCTTTGGATATGTATAGTGTTAACCATGATAGTTCACCCAACTTGCCATTTTTTAGAAAGGGTGGGAGAAAGGTAAGACTCTTTTTAGGGTCAGGAAAAGATTGTGAGTTGGATCTAGAAAGTAGTGAGATTGTGGGGGCTCAGATTATAAGGTAAAGTGAGAGTAAAGGATAGAAAATATGTGTAGTGTGAGAGAGAATAGAGTTAACTACAACAGCAATAAAGTTCCAGATACAGTGAAATGAGCTAAGATCCAGGAGGGGTGTTGTGTAGTATTAACAATTGTATGGAACAATTATTATTTATAGTAGTAATGTATCAGCAACCATATAATAGAACCTATGTGATCTGAATATCAAGAATAGAAAGTATAGGACTTACAGTAGTATGCTATTGGAACACAAGTGAAGTGAAGGACAGAAAATTAAAACTACATTATGAAAGAAAGAACAAGGGAAACCAGTCGAACAATGCAATCGAACAAACCAAGTGAAGAAGACTAAACAGAAAGAAGAGAAATAAAAAATACTAATAAAATAAAAGATGTAAGCATAATTAAAATAGTAATAATACAAACATACAGTAACTTGCCAGTTGTCTGGAATAGCAAAGTGAAATTTGTCTCACTGTCTCAATTGTTGGGATGACCCCTCTTTGGGTCTAAATATGGTCCATTCACAGCTCCAGGTTTTCCTGTCCCACTTGTGGAAATTAAAAAAAAAAGATAGGAAGCAGGAATTAAAAAAAAATAAAAGAGCCTTTTGCTGGCTTTACATAAGCCAAGCCAGTTCTGCTTGTCTTCCTTGCTGCAGCAGGCTGAGGGGGGGTTGGTTTTGCTTTTTTTTCCTTCCTGAGCCACACTCTTGGCAGTTTCCCAGCTTCCAGCCCAGTTCCTCAGTTCCCTTAGTGCCATTCTTTGCCTGGCCTTCACCTTCAGTGCACCAGTTGTGCTATCCTTGAGGCACACCAGTTAGGGGAAACTCACATGCTACCTTCTCACTCTTTGTTGTCCTAGATGCTAGGGACTCTCAGAATGTCTTCAGGGTAGTTCACCCCCTCTCCACTTAGTTAAGACTTTCTGGGGATTGCTGACTCCATGAGCCCAGCAACTCTCCTGTGCAGGGGTGTCTCAGCCTTCCTCTTAGAGAGCCAGTGGGCCCTGCAGATTGCAGCTCTCCTCTGCTGCTGTGCCTGGAGCCCTGGGGTTAGGCATGAGGTGCCTCTGGGAAGCAGGGTCAGGTGTGCGACATCCCTGGGGCTTGTGGTGTGAGTGCATAGCCTCTGTTACCAGGGTGGGATTGGCAGCCACTGAGCCCTGGGTTGGGATGCACACTGTCTCAGGGCTGCAGACATGAGTAGTTGGCCTCTGTTGTTACAGCAAGAGTGCAGCCCCTGTGGCTGTGTGCAGGTAAAGGTGTTGGAAGTGGGGCCGGCTGCTGCAGGAGAATTTTCTAGACAGCCATTGAGTGTCTCTTATTTTTCTTTTTCTTTTTGAAAAATTCCTCCTATTCAAGCCTGCTGCTCCACACAAGAACCTGGCCTTAAGCACAGCCCAACTCTCCAAAGACATCAGGGACTATCTGGGTCAGGGTCCATCACCACCCAACTCTTCCCAGGCAGCATCCACAGTCTCAGTGGGTGCACACCACCCTTGTGTTTGCCACCTTGTCCTTATTACCCCCATGTGACTTCAAGGATCCAAGTCCATCCTGGTGCTCCTCAAACCTTGTTTGGCAGGGGAGGGAGCCATTAACCTGGCTAACTCCCAAAAATTCTGCAGCAGACTCAAGGGCACTGAGCCTGGAGCTGTAGCCACCTTGGTCCCTATACTGGTCCCAAAGACTTTATTGTCCTGAAGCACCCTCCTTACTGTCTGATATTTTAATGTCCTCTATGGTTTCTGGTCTCCAATCTTCATATATGCTGGAATACCATTGGCCATTCACTCTGCTCCTCAGAAGATCCAGCTTGGTATTTCACCCATGCACAGAGGCAAGTGGACTCCACTTCCACTTATCTCCCTGCCATCATAGACCTGTCATATTGTATTTTAATTTTCTTTCTTTCATTTCACTCATGTTCTAATAACACACTATTCTTTATTGGGTACTTTCTATTGTTATTCAAATCATATATTACTTGTCATATGATTGTTGTTTCAGGACAATTGTAAATAATTGTTGTTCCATACTATTATACATACTATATAGCATCCCTCCCTGATCTTAACCCATTTCACTTTATCCCTGAGCTTTATTATTGTTGTGGTTAACTCTAATCTCGATTACACTGTGCCTATTTTCTATCCTTTACTTTCACTATATCTCATCATCTAACCTTACACAAGTGCTCTGTTTTCCACATTCGGCCCACAATCATCCTCCCCTCTATCAAGAATCTTATATCTCACCTTTTATAAAAAGTGACTAGTTGGCTACAATATTATAGCAATCACAATACTTATCTAAAGAATCTCCTACCTCTTCTCCACTTGGTACTTTAAATCCCATAGAATACTCTCCTGCTGTCTTAATCCATTTTGACTACCCTCTGCCACTAATCACATACAAGAATAAATGGAAGCTGCAGATATCAGTATACCTGTTGCAGGAGAGAACCCACCAACAAAGACAACACCAAAAGGAAAAAACCCAAGCACAAGAGAACCGACACAAATGGAAGAAAAGGCAAAACTAGACCATCCAGACAAGAAGATCAAAGACACCACACCACTGAATTCCATAGAATTCCTATGATAGAAGTTTACCCTACAAAAACAGCTAGCAAGCAAAACAACAGGAATCACAGAAACAAATGAAATGAGTCACCTAAAATGGGGAGACAAAAAAAGAACCTGCAAATAAAAGGAATGGAACACTCCCCAGTAAATGAGCTAAATGAAATAGATATAAGCAAACTATCATATATAGAATTCAGATGAGATCAGGAGCATTCAGACTGGTATGGCCATAGACCAGATATAGAATTCAAAATAATGGCTGTAAGTTCCTCAAGGAACTCACAGAAAACTAGAGGAAACTGAATGAAAACTACAACAGTAGGAAAAAGGAAATAGAAACTATAAACAAAAAACAAGAAGAAATGAAAAATAAAATTTTAGAAATAAAAAACACACTAGAGCCCTGGCTCGCATAGCTCAGTGGATTGAGCGCGGGCTGGGAACCAAAGTGTCGCAGGTTTGATTCCCAGTCAGGGTACATGCCTGGGTTGCAGGCCATGACCTCCAGCAACCGCACATTGATGTTTCTCTCTCTCTTGCTCTCTCTCTCTTTAAATAAAATCTTTAAAATAATAGGTTTAAAAAAAAAAAAACACTAGAAGGATGCAGGCTGGATGAAGCAGAGGACCAAATTAGTGAGCTGGAAGACAAGCTGGAAAGAAACACCCAGGTAGAGCAGCTACACAAAAAAAGACTCAAAAAACAGAAAGATAGCTTAAGATAATTCCAAAACAACATGAAACACAACAATGTTAGAATCATAGAAATGCCAGAAGGAGAAGAAAAGGAACAAGGGATAGAAACCCTTGTTCCAGTAGCACAGATCCAGAAGCACAGAGAGTCCCATCAAAATAAACCCAAAGAGACCAACTCCAAAACACATCATAATTAAAATGCCAACTTATAACAAAAAGAGAATGTTAAAAGCAGCAATGGAGAAATAAGAAGTAACATACAAAGTGGTTCTGATAAGACTAGCAGTTGATTTCTCAACAGAAACGATCCAATCCAGGAGACAATGGCAACGGACCTTCCAAGTAGTTTTTTAAAAGGCCTTTACCCCAGATTACTCCACCCAACAATGCTTCAATTCAAATGGAAGGTGAAATTAAAAGTTTCCCAGGCACATAAGGCTGAAAGAATACATCTGCACCAAACCAGAACTTCAAGATTTACCAGGAGGAGTACTCCAAAAATAGAAAGGAAAAGAGTGAAAGAGACAGGAAAACAGATACAAATGGGGAAAAGGAACAAATACCTATCAATAACAACCTTAAAAGTCAATGGATTAAATGCTCCAATCAAAAGACACAGAATAGCCGAGTGGATAAGAAAATATGACCCGCACATATGCTTCCTACAAGAGACACGACTCAGAACAAAAAACCTACAAGGACTGAATGAGAAGGGTTGGGGAAAAAATATTCTGAGAAAATGCACAAGAATGGAAAGCCAAGCTAGCAGTATTCATTATCAGACAAAATAGACTTCAAAACAAGGGCCATAAAAAAAGACCCAGAAGGATACTTCATAATACTCAAGAAAAGAATGCATCAAGAAAACATAAACATTGTAAATATATATGCACCCAACATAGGAGCACCCAAATACATAAGAAAAATCTTGGAGGATTTCAGAAAAGATATAGACAGCAACCGTATTATAGTAGGGGGTTTTAACACCCAACATTCAAAAATGGGCAGATCTTCCAAACAAAATATCAACAAAGATATTGTGGCATTGAACAACATCCTAGATCAAATGCACTCAACTGATATATATAGAACCTTTCATCCCAAATAAGCAAACTACACATTCTTTTCAAATGCACAAGGAACATTTTCAAAGATAGGCTACATGATAGAACACAAAACAAGAATTAATAAATTCAATAAAATTAAAATAATATCAAGCATTTTCTCCAACCAAAAGGGACTGAAACTAGAAACCACCCTCAAGGAAAAAAATAAAAATATTCAAATTCATGGAGATTGAGTAGCTTGTTATTAACCAATGAATAGGTTAAAAAGGGGGTCAAGGAAGAAATCAAAAAGTTTCTGGAAACAAATGAAAATGAACTCACAACAACCCAATATTTATGAAACACAGTGAAGGCAGTGCTCAGAGACAAGTTTAGGCCTATCTAAAAAAGATAGAAACATTTCATATAAATAACCTAACCCTATATCTACAATACCTTGAAGAACAAAAAGAAAAAGAGCCCAGAGCAAGTAGAAGGAAGGAAATAACCAACATCAGAGCAGAATTAAATAACATGGAGACTGGAAGCACAGTTCTAAGGATCAATAAATCCAGTAGCTGGTTCTTTGAAAAAATAAACAAAATTGACAAGTCCCTAAGCACACTCATCAAGAAAAAAAGAAAGAGGACCCAAATAAACACAATCAGAAATAAAAGAGGAGAGGTTACAACTGATACCACAAATATACAGAGGACTATTAGAAAATATACTATGAAGAACTATATGCCAAGAAATTTGAAAACCTAAGTGAAATGGACAAATTTCTAGAAAAATATAATCTTCCAAAACCAAATGAAAAACAAGCCAAAAGCCTTAACAGATTATTAAATTCAAGCAGTAATCAAAAACCTCCTGACAAACCAAAGCCCTGGATAGGCTGGTTTCACAGGAGAATTCTACAAAGCATTTAAGGAAGATGTACTCCTATCCTTCAGAGTATTTTTAAAATCCAAGAAGATGGAAGACTCCCAAACTCTTTTTCTGAAGCCAGCATCATCCTAATCCCAAGCCAGATAAAGACACAACAAAGAAAGAAAACTTCAGGCCAATATCACTGATGAACACAGATGCTAAAATCCTTAACAAAATATTGGAAAACTGTATTCAGCAATATATTACAAGATCATACACTATGATCAAGTGGGGTTCATTCCAGATATTCAAGGATGGTACAATATTTGCAAATCAATAAACATAATATATCATATAAGCAAACCAAAGCCAAAAATCACATGAAAATATCAACACATGCAGAAAAGGCATTTGATAAGGTACAGCACCCATTTATGACAAAAAAAAAACTGTCAGCAAAGTGAGGACAGAGGGAGCATTCCTCAACATAATAAAGGCCATATATGAGAGACCTATAGCCAACATCATACTCAATGGCCAAAAACTAAAAATGTCCCCATTAAGATTAAGATCAACAAGGCTGTCCTCTTTCACCACTTCCATTCTACATATTATTGGAAGTCCTAGCCACAACAATAAGTCTTGGGAAAGAAATAAAAGGCATCCAAATTGGAAAGGAGGAAATAAAACTGTCATTGTTTGCAGATGACATGATAGTGTACAGAGAAAATCTTATATACTCTATAAAAAACTGTTTGACCTAATGAATGAATTTAGAAAAACAGCTGGATACAAAGCCAATACTCAGAAATTAAAGGCATTTTTGTATACCAACAATGAAAAATCAGAAACAGAAATCAGAAAAAAATACCCATTTGATATAACAACAAGATAAATAAAATACCTAGGAATAAACCTAACCAGGGAAGTAAAAGACCTATACTCAGAAAACTATACAACACTGAAGAAAGAAATTAAGGAAGACACAAACAAATGGTAGCATTTACCATGTTCACAGATCAGAAGAATAAACATAATCAAAAAGTCCATACTACCCACAGCAATTTATTGATTCAATGTAAGACCTATTAAAGTACCAATGGCATATTTCACAGATATAAAGAAAACACTTCAAAAATGTGTATGGAACCATATGACCCTGAATACCTGCAGAAATTTTGATAAAGAATAATTTAGGAGAGATCACAATACCTAATATCAAACTGTATTACAAGGACACTGTAATCAAAACAGCCTGGTACTGGCATAAGTACAGACATAGACCAATGGAACAGAACACAGAGCCGATAAATAGACCAAATCTATATGGTCAGTTAATATTTGATAAAGAGGACAGAATCATAAAATGAAGTAAAAATAATCTCTTCAACAAATGGTGTTGGCACAGCTGGACAGCTACATGCAAAAAAATGAAAATTCATCTCCAACTTACACCACACACAAAAATA